>NW_024512543.1:8230819-8830819 GCF_017590135.1 Pyrgilauda ruficollis
GCCGCGCCGCCCCTGTGCGTGAGGCCGCGTGGCGCGGCGGTGCCCGCAGAGCCCGGCGGGGCGGGGGCCCGGGCTGGCCCAGCGCTCCCGGAATAGCCACCGGCACCTGCAGGAAGGGGCCGCCTGCCAGACTCGTGGCGTTGTTGATGGAAAGTGTCTCCCGGGTGCCCGTGAAACGTAGTTCAGTGCTGTGTTCGCGCTGGTGAACGCGCACTTCCCTAAAGCCGCGCTGTAAAGCCCGCTCCTGTTTGACTGCAAACAGGTAGCCCAGTGCGATTTCTCTGGGTGACTCAATACAATTTCTCTTCGTGATTTAGCTTTACACTTCTTGACGCTGTTGCCTGTCTTCTGTGGAAGATTTCTCCCACTGTGGTGTTGCAGATAATAATAAACTACTTTAGTTTATTTTCGCCTTTGCATGAAGAAAATGGTTCAAGTCAAGTTAGTTTTTTTTATAGTGAAATGTGTATAATTTGGATGTTAGTTTCTTCTCTTACAAACAAGTCTACTGTATGGATTTGTACAGCACATCTGATAAGCCCTGTATGTATGTGACCAAAACAGTTTTTAACTTAAACGATTCATTTTTGTTGTCACTCCTTTAGTGTGTATGTATAAGAGTGTTGTGACACTGGGAGATTGGTAAGATAGTGAAGGAAAAGTACAAGAAATAGAACTGTAGCTTGAACCTTTTTCCAGGGCTAAAGGATATTGCCGGTAATTCTTCTCTTGTTTGTTTCTGACATGTATGTTGTTGAAGCTGCTGAAAATACTGCCTCCCAATTCTTGATGGTTCAAACGAGCAAGTTTTGTTCCATTTGAGTATAACGTAATAAGCTGTAAATTCGGTAATAAGCATGCTCTTTGACATGCCAGACTACATGCTAACTTGGTTTAGGTAGTAAGTGCTCTTAGAGCTTTTTTTGGACATAGTTCCCTTTTTGTGGTCTGGGGTGGAGGGAGTAAAAACCAAACAAAACTGAAAATATCCATGCAGTTATTTTGTGTGCACAGAATGGCAAAGTGTGCAGGTAACTGTTGGTGCTGCTGTGTAGAGCAGAGAGTAAAAATGCATTGTCAGAGGCCTCCATGAATTACTATTAACTGCTCTCTTGGGACAAGAATTACTCTAATTGAACAATTAAATAGTTAGGTTTGTTTTTCTGCTAGTTTAAACTTGGTAGCAGAGCTCTGACACGCCTACTTTTGTGTTCAGTATGTTTGAAGGTATTCTGCTGTTTGCTATGTATATGCTTCTGATACACTGCTGTGTAGTTTTTCTTTTAAATAATAAATTAGGCCCTATCTGTAACTGGGTTTTTTTGGGAATTGGAAAATCCAGAGGCAGTGCCCTGCTGGCTCTTCTCTGTATTTAAAAGTGATTAAAAGGTGGAACACAGATCACTGAAATGCTGTCTCATTCCTTGGAAAACAATATGAAACCTTACCACAAAAGCAGAACAGCAAAATAAAGCATCTAGTTTACCTGGATTTCATTACTCAGAAAAGCAATTAAGATGCCTTTTTTTCATTTGAAACTCAAATGGTGTGAACTCAGAGTTAAGTTGTATATACATTAATTTTATTTGTTCAGCTTGAGGTTAGTGGAGGCTTTAGGTTCATATGAAATTTCGTATTTGCTTTTTGAAAAGCCATATTGTCTTACATATCTCAATTATATTTAAGACACTGCCATGAAAAAACCCTATATGGGAATTATGTTTTGCTTTAAAATGTGGTCTACAGCTCTGGGAAATTGTAGTTAGTCTAACTGTGCATTTACCAAAGCAAGCTAAAATGAGTGGGAAAAGGAGAGCATGTAATTCTCCTTCAAACAAAATAGTTCTTCAGGTTTTTTATACCACTACAGTTTTTTTTCTATTGGAGATTATATGCATTTAAAGAAGTCTGACAAAAATATGCCTAGCTGCTATTACTGTGCTAGTCTATGTTTTCCACACAGACCTTGATTGGATGAATCTTCTGTTTGGATATATTTGTGTCAGGATTTATTCTGGAGATATTACTACTGGAACATCTCACAGCATTAACTGTTGTGCTGCTCCAACGAGACCTGTATGTCTCAATTCTAAGTTTCTTCAAGAAGGCAAAGTATTTTAGGGATTTGCATAAGTTTAGAAAATCTGTCTTAATAAGTTGGTGTCAAATTGCAAAGCATGAAAAACCCATGTGTGGGAAAAACCCAGAAAACTGCTAAAATTGCAAGGCAACTGAGGTGGCACAGAAGACTGTATTTTTGACCAGTTTTAATCCTTATATAGATAAAACCTTCCATGCTATAAATAAATGATGAATACGTAGTTTCTGTGATTTCAGATTTTTGTCCACATGGATGTTTTGTCAGTGTGCTTGCAGTGATGGGATGGAGAAGAGAAAAGAAGCTGCTTCTGTGGGCTGAAATACTGGAAGAAGTATTGGTGCTCACCTGCCAGCTAGTCACACTTCATATCCATGCACTTAGTGTGTGGCTGGGGAGACTGAATTACTTTTACCTCCCTGATTTGCCTTGCTAAGAAGAGGTACTGTGCATTAGCTGCAGTCCAGTACCTTTTACTTGCATGGCAGCTTGTGTTTGTGTATGTGCCCTCAGCTAGGAGTGGAGTTGTTATCATTATTTACTATGACAGTTGATGTTAGTCATAAAGAGCAGAAAAAGTAATCCTCTGGGCCTTATCTGAGGTGTAGAAGTGTCAGCAACTGAAGGGAAAAAACACAAGAAACTCATGGATGAAAAAATATTATTTCAAACAGCTCTGCAAAGCAAACCCCATCCAGCTTGCAGCTAGGCACAAGAGCCAGATTTTGCACTTAGCACTTCCAGGGTTCCTGTTTGATACCAGTAAGAAAAGCTTGCTGGACTTCCATTCAGAAATATGCAGTGGATTTTTGTTTAAATTGGGAGAATCTACTTTTAAAGCTAAGCTGCTTCAAGAGACCATGGTTTTGCTGTTTGGTTGGTGCAGGTCACTGGGCATAAAATTTAGCAATCTTGTTATAAAACCTAGCTGCTCTCAGAAGATGTCCTTGGAGGATTCTTCTCCAGTGCGGGGTGTTTGCTTACTGACTGGATGCTATAAATGGGCAGACTTGAAAAAACAGGAGTGAGGGAAGAAACCCCACACCTACATTAACATTGAACTAAGCACGGGATTTAAAACAGAATAAGGAAGGCTTTTTCAGAACTGAACTTAGATGTTAAAAAAATACAATTAGTATGAAAGTTATTTGTATGAAGTTACTACATTCCTGCTGATATTTTACCTGTACTTTTAATAGTTTAGTGGTCCGTATGATACAATTAAATGGCTTCAATGTGAACTTCTGATTAAGAGTGCTAGAAGATTTAAAGTGCCAGCCTGGCAGTGCAGAAGCTATTTCTTTCCAAATGCTATTTTTCTAAACTGTTAGAACTCTAGGGAAGAGGAAGGGAGAAAGCAAATAGCTATTGAATTTGGTACTGAAACTTAACATGAAGTTGGTATATATCAGTAAGAAAGTCATGGTGGCACAAGGATTACTCTGCCACTTCTGCTCATTTTAGCCTGTAACATATGAGTCTTTACCTAAATGTTACCATCAGTAATGAAATCTTTTTGAAAATCTGTGTTTTGTCCTTAAACTGAGTAGACAAAAGGATAGATTTGTTTCAAAAATGTCAAAGAAAGGTGGAATGAATGTCATCACCATGTAAATCCACTGAAGCAGTATGTTGGTGATGTCATATACAGTTACATACAGTAGTGGGTCAGGTTGTGTGCCTCTTGTTTGTTCCTATCTTCTCTCACTTCAGTGTTCAGTCAGTTTTTGCTATTGGAAATCTTTGTTTGTTAAAACCTATAGTGGAAATGAAAGAAAGGAGAATTAATTATCTGTCACTTTACCTTTTGTATTATTACTTTGATCAGCAGAGAAGCACTCTGTGACTGTCAGCATATAAATAAATGAAAGGCTGAATTAAATGTTTGAGTTGCTCACTATTCAGTATACTTGTGTAACACTAAATTTCTTTTGGGCATTGTAAATATGTTTTAAGACTATTGTTAAGCTCTTCTGTGCTTATTTGTTTGTTTGGTAGGCAGGATACAGACTAGTAACTGTTTCAAGGACAAGAGTAATTAATGTTTGTATGTACAGGAGCCTTGTGGAGCAATTAAAATCGGAAGACAAACAAAAGAGTATCTTTTTATATGGATGAAATCCAGAGGAGTTATACTATGTCAGGCTAAGGAGGACTTTATTAGTGGAAATGCAAGGTTGAGTTGGGAGTGTTGTTTTCTGCAAAGAGCAGACAGGTGAAAGATGCCATGTTTTTTTGAGTTGTCTGTGTTGATATAATACGTGCCCTTGTTGATGCATTTTGAAATGGAATGGGAAAAGGAATCACCATACTTTTTTGCTATGATACTAGGGAGAGATTTTCACTCTTGTAATACATGTAATTTTTATTAGTGATCATGAGGTAAGGAAAACCTCTTTCACCTTCAAGGTGTTCTTTTCTACCACCTCATGAATGATCTCTTCCATTAGAGGCACAAGTTTCATGTTTCCTCTCATTTTTTAACCCTTTTACTTAATTTCTTCACAGAAGGGGTTGCCAAGCATTGGAACAGGCTGCCCAGGCAAGAGCTTGAGTCACTGTTCCTGGAGGTATTTAAAAGGTGTGTGGATGTGGTACTTGGGGGCATGGTTTAGTGGTGGACCTGGTAGTGTTGGATTAGCAGCTGGACTTGATGATCCTAGAGGTCTTTCCCAACCTAAATGATTTTGTGGTTCATTTTGTGACTTCCTCTCTCTTGGAAGACAGTTCTTGATTTAAGTTCGGTTGGTTGGTTGGTTTGGTTTCAAGTGTCTGTTAAGCACTATGACATCTGTAGATGAAAGTTGCCTGGAAAATGTGCATCTTACTACCCTTATCATAGGGAAAACTTTCAGGTGTTGCTAAGTTCTGCTGGAAATGAGGATTTGGTGACAGAGGTCAGTCATTCAGTTGCTGTCAGGTATGCAAAGACCTAATGTGTAGAAAGCTTCAGTCTAAGAATAATTTTTATCACAGAGCTGTTACCTTGTCAATGAATTCTAGTGTGTTATTGGTTATCCTCTGTGCGTAAGGACCCAGTATTAACTCAAGACTCAGTATTTATTGAGAAATAATACAATTTGCTCTTGTTAAGCACAGCCATTAGTCTTAAGATGAGAATCACTTATCATCGTTTATTGTAACTTTGAAGTTCTGAATTTGTTCTGTAATTTTGGAGGATAAAAGTCTTAGAGAAAGTTAGATGCTGGGTTTTGGATTTGTATATGTGAAGAGAGAATACTTGAAGATTGGATATTCAGTCTGTATGTTCACTTACATAAGCATAAAACAATTTACTCACTGATTTAATAATTGAAGAAATATATGTCTTTCAATAAATTAATGTGAAGTTTGCTTCAGGTTTTGTAGTATTTTTAAGAAATGATAGAAACCAGAAGAATCCTTCAGATGAACAGTTAATCTAAATCTGACTGGTTTTAATTTGAGCAACCTGTTCTAGTGAGAGGTTGGAACTAGGTGTTCTCTAAGGGCCTTTCCAACTTAAACCATTCTATGATTTTTGTCCTCCATCAGAAGTAAAAGCTTAAGATATTTATTAATTAATTTATTTATTTGTTTCTTTGTAAGTATTTAAGATCTTGACAGCACTTTGATTTATACAGTAACAACTCTAGCTTTGGAAACCACATACCTTTCTCACTATTATTATAACAGTGATGGTATCTTTTGTAGTCAAAGAAAAGTAAAATTTGAGTTGACAGAGCTATTACTGTAACAGCTGTTATGACATCCTTTGTAGCTGAAAGAAGAGAAAACTGCAGTTGACAGAGCAATAAAATGTTTCAATACCTTTGTTTCTAGAGTATGTAGTATGCAAATATTGCAGGGGGATGCATTTGGCTTTATTAAGAATCTTAAATCCAGAGAACAAATTTAAAAAAATTAGGTGGACAGTTTCTACTAGTGGAAAAACATAATGATAGAATACATTCTAAATTTGTAAATATAAAAAAGTATGCTGCAAGTTGCTTTTTATGTATTATTTTTCTTTAATAAAATAACACTTGCACTTTAGAAGGAAAGGGTTTTTGGTCAAATATTTGTAGCTTGTTTGCCAACAGGTAACAGCTATGTTTTCAATGCTGAAAGGGCATTGCTGTAAGGTAAAGGAGAAATATTACGTGTATTCAGTAGACTACAGCTGTGAAGTGAATGATAAAAACAGCAGAGGAACAATATTTTTAGTAATTCTTCCCTTTTGGCGTCAGATATATATATATATATGTATATATATGTGTATATATATATATGCCTTCTGTTCAGGGTTAAACATGTTATCTTTAATAATGATGAAAGCTTACTTTAGTTGTTTGAGGACTGTCTTCATAATACTTTGAATTTCTGTGTCACCACTTGGATTATCATACTAGGTTAAAACAGTGCTTGTTCCTATCAAACAGCAACAACAAAGTCATAAATCAAAAAACTAAGAATCTAGTTTTTGGCTGTGGTAGTACTGTGGTGGAAAGTTGAATGGCAATTTCTGTTTGTTTACTATACCTTTTAACTGCAGCCTACGCTTTTGCCCAGAGTTGTCTTGTAGATCTGTTTTCTCCTTTCAGAGGAGTTGTGGTGCTGATAGCCATTGTTTCCTTCTACAGCTGTGTGTTCACAGGCACCTGTGCATGAGGAGAAGTTTGTTCTATGGCCTCGGAGCTGGGTGCCAGGGAGGATGGCAGCTGCTCAGAGCTGGCAAAACCCCTCTATCTGCAATACCTGGAAAAAGCTCTGCAACTGGATCAGTTCTTACGACAGACGTCTGCCATCTTTAACAGGAGTATATCCAGGTACCAAAAGCTTTACTACTTTGTATTGGGAGTGCCAAGGAAAGACAGGCATTTTTATAATATTGTTCCCTGCCAACACCTTATTAAGGATTTATCAGTGACTTGTTCATTAGAAACTCTTCTGCTTTAAAGGAGGAGAGGTCGCTTGGATTGCTCAGCCTAGAGAAGAGGAAATCTAAAAAATACTATTAAATTTAATCATAAATCTAGCATTAGCTTTGAGTTCTGAAACAAAGCTTTTCTGATTTCTTCTCTCTTGTGACCACTGACAGGATCTGAGGCAATGGCATGAAGTTTTGTCAGGGTGGGATATTAGGGAAAGGTTCTCTGTCCAGAGGGTGGCTGGGCACTGGAACAGGCTCCCCAGGGAAGTGGTCACAGCACCAGCCTGACAGAGTTCAGGAAGCATTTGGACAACACTCTCAGGCACATGGTGTGATTCTTGGGGACTCTCCTGTGCAGGGCCAGGAGTTGGACTTAAAGATTTTTTGTGGCTCCCTTCCAACTTGGGATATTCTAGGATTGTATGAAGGATTTTGGACTGTGCTTCTCTCGTAGTGATAATACAGTGTGCTACCAGCTCATATACAAATTAGTACAAAGTTTTAAAGCTTTTGTAGCTAGTAGAGTGGCCAAAACTTTCTTTGTCTGCAAAAAGTAGAATGAGGAAGCCCTAAGTAGATTTTCAGGGACACTTACAGCCTTTAGTCATGAAGAAAATGGAAAGATTTGGTCAGATGCAGAATTCGTGTAGGTTGTAGTAATGAGGCATCATCAATGTGTGTTTCTGTCCCAAAACAATTAATTATGTAATTTCATCAGTGTTTTGGTATTGCTGAGTTACAGAACTGCTAATGGAATGGGCAACAGATAACAGATATATTTATAAGCATGTATTAAGACCCACAAAAGGATTAGAAAAGGTATATCTGCTATTCTTACATGTCCTAATGAATATGACAATATTGTGCTTTTGTTTGACTTGCATAGTTCATGCTTCTAAAACTACACACCTAGTTACCTAGTTAAAGACTGGAGGTGCAGGTTGATAACATAGCCAGGCTGATCTCATGATCAACTGTTGCTAAGGGGTTAATGGGAAATTATTAACAGCAATATTTCTAATGTGTAAAATTACATCTGAAGCAGTCTCAATTCTCAAACCTTTAGACAAATGCTCATACGTAAGAAAGCTGGATGGGCATCTTCTCTTTGAATATTTTCCTGTCATTGTCACTTTGATCTTCTTGCAGTGATGAAAGTGAAGATGGATTGGATGACAATCCTTTGCTGCCTCAGTCTGGGGATCCCTTGATGCAAGTTAAGGAAGAGCCTCCAGACTCCTTGCTTGGGGAGTCTTCTGGAGCAGGGAATTCTGGGATGCTGAACACACATTCCCTGAATGGAGTACTCCAGCCAGGTAGCCATGTACTGGTTTGAATCTCTGCTTTCTTTGGGTTAGTCTGGAAAAGCATTATTTCTTACGAACTTTTTTTTTTTGTAAACAGAACCAAAGTCTGAAAAAGGGAGCTTGTATAATTTTTCCAAACTGAAGAAAAGCAGAAAGTGGCTGAAGGTAAGAATGTTGGAAAGAAATGCAGCTATTGTGGAATCTGTGAGTAGAGTTACCCACCTAGCCATTCTCAATCATTTACCAGCAGTCCTGGCTAACCAGGGAGGTCCCAGCTGGCTGGAAGTTTGCAAACATGATGACCATTTACAAGAAAAGCTGGCAGGAGGGCCTAGGGAACTACAGAATTGTCAGCGGGTCCTTGGTGCTCTGTGAAAGGTTATGGAGCAGATCATTTTGAGTGTCATCACACTGCGTGTGCAAGATAACCAGGGGGTCAGGCCCAGCTGACATGGGTTTATGAAAGTTGTGTCCTGCTTGACCAACCTGATCATATTCTGTGACAAGGTGACCTGCCTAATGGACAAAGGAAAGGCTGTGGATGTCTGTCTAGACTTCAGTAAAGCCTTTGACACCATCTCCCACAGCATGCTCCTTGACAAGGTGGCTGCTCACGTTTGCATGGGTGCTTGTTTACCAGGTGAAAAACTGTGTGCATGGCTGGGCCCAGACAGTGGTGGTGCCTGGAGTTCCATCCAGCTGGTGGTCAGCTCCAGTGGTGAATCCCCAGGGCTCAGTACTGGGCCTGGTCCTGTTTATTGTCTTTGTCAGTGGTCTGACTGAAGTGATCAAATGCACGCACAGTTACTTGCAGACAAGTTGGGTGGCAGTGTTTATCTGCTGGAGGGCAGGAAGGCTCTGCAGAGGGATCTGGACAGGCTGGATCATGGGCCAAGGCCAATTGCATAAGGTTCAACAAAGAGAATGTCTTGCACTTGGGTGACAACAACCCCATGCAGCACTACAGGCTGGGGAAAGCGTGGCTGGAAGGCTGCCCAGCAGAAAAGGACCTGGAGGTGCTGGTTGACAGCAGCTGAACATGATCCAGCAGTGTCCAGGTGGCCAAGAAGGACAGTGGCATCCTGGCCTATATCAGCAATAGTGTGGCCAGCAGGACCAGGGCAGTGATTGACCCCCTGTACTTGGTGTCCTGGTAAGGCCACACCTCGAACCTTGTGTCCAGTTTGGGCCTCTCACTATGAGAAATACACTGAGGTCCTGGAGCATGTCCAGGGAAGGGCAATGGAGCTGGGGAAGGCTCTGGATCACAAGTCTTAGGAAGAGCAGCTGAGGGAATTGGGGGTATTAAGCCTGGAGAAAAGGAGGTTTGGGGGGGACTCCCTGAAGGGAGATTGTAGTGAGGTGAGGATGAGTCTTCTCTCCCAAGTAACAAGCAATACGGCAAGAGAAATGGCCTTAAGTTGTGTGCCAGGGGAGGTTTAGATTGTATATTAGTAAAATTTTCTTCACTGGGAAGGATGGTTAGGCTGCCCAGGGAAGTTTTGGGATCACCATCCCTGGAGGTGTCCAAAAGGCACGTGGATGTGGCACATGGGAATGCAGTTTAGTGGTGGACTTGGCAGTTAGTTTACATTCAGAATCTGAATTAATTTTAGTACACTGTCCAAATTAAACTAATCTGTTATAAAATGTATTAAACGGAGATTTGGGCCTCGACTAAAAATTTGGTTTTAAATTGAATGCTGTACAAGGTCTCGTGAGGATGGCAGAAGAGAGCGGAATGGTGGCTTTATGCTGTCTTTGCATTTTCACTGTAGCTATCTCAAGTTAGCAAAAACATGTTGCCAAGAGGTCGAACAAAAGGCAGACTTGCAGAAACCGATGCAGGTAGAAGCGGTAAAATAGCGGGACGAACTACAAATGGGGTAGGGAAGCGCCTGCAAACAACACATCACAAAATACTCCTGTTGTTATCCTGGTGTTTCTCACTGCTGCTTTTCTGAGACCACAAACAGACCAAGTGGACTAAAATGATTAAACTGTCACAAACTAACAGAAAACTACTTTGCTCCAAATCAGAAAATGTGTATTGAATTCACTGCTATACAGGTCTGCTCCTCAGAAAACTATTTTCTATGAGTTATTTTTGATGGACACTTTGTTAGTGCTAAGTATCATTGTTGGGTGAGGTCCACACCCCTTTATTAGGTAAGGGCTCAAGAGTGCTTTGCATAAATAGACAATTTAGCACAGGGACTTGGGATTGTTAAATTAGTTCCCATTTATTCTTGTTAGAGTATCCTTCTGAGTGATGATTCCAGTGACACAGATTCACCAAGTGATGAGGATGGAGAGGAGGAAGAAGAATTTTCTCTTTCAAGGGAGGAACTTCATGATATGCTGCGGTTACACAAGTATAAGAAATTGCATCAAATTAAATATAGCAAAGACAAAGAGGTAAAAAGTCAAAATTTTTACATTTTCTTGATTTTTATTCTTTCCTTTAACTGCATTGTTTTAACTGCTCTTATGTTTTTACCAAAAGTCATAATTTTGTGAACTGGAAAATACACTGTTTGTAGACAGTAACTGTCTAACAGCACTTTTAGACAAGGATTATCAGTTACATACATAGAATGAAAATGCTGTGAATCTGTCAGTAATGTATGTAATTACTACTGGCGCATTTTATATATAGTTTGCACAGTGCTCTGTCCCAGTCACTAGAGCAAATACTGGGTGTTAAAATGCAAGATTTGGATGATACATATGCGATGTATATCAAAATGGAGATGCTGTGAGTTAAACTGTAATAACAGGTAGTAACTGCTATTCAAGTGTATTTATGTCATCATTGAAGTGATGAATAGTGAGGTGATGTTTACAGTCTTGAAAGCGAGTGCCTAGTTTACTACCTTGTCATTTTCTGTCATGATTTGAGGTTTTACTTGACTCTTTTTCTTTTTTTTTTACCTTTTTTTTGTTTGTTTTGGATTTTCTTTTGCTATTCTCTTTCTTTCCTTTAGAAGAAAATAGTCTGCTGTGTTTTTGCATTTTTCTTAATAGTACGCCAAATTCCATGGCTGCTTTGATTCTAATAATGTATTTCTTCAAGTTATAAGGGCTTTTGCAGAAATGTTCACTGCTGATTTGAACTGCAGCAGAAAGTCTTAGATGAAGGAGGTTATCATATTCTGTTATCTGAGAATGTGTCTGAAGTTAAAATCTGTCTTCCTGTTTTATATTCTTTTCAAATGTCTCCAGAAGAGCAAAGAAATAGTTTCCCACACAAGTCTTTGCTTCCCTCTACTTCTTTCTTTTGTTTATTTGTGAAGCTCTGAACCAATATTCTGTTAGCTTCTTGAAGTATTGCATAGCTACACAAATATTCATACACCATATTTTTACACTGGTCATAGTTTTGTTAGATTTTACACAAATACTTATTCTCAGACTTGTAAGAAATAATACCCAGAGAAAGTAACCAGTGGGTGTATAGTTAGATCAGCAGTACACAGTTATGGAGGGAGAGGAACATATACCAGAAAAGTCTGTTTATGCTCGTGATCTCACTTTTCAAAAATCTTGTATTAATTTAAAAGTATGCTTAGGTTTTAATTAGTTAATTTCTGAGCAGTACTGCCTTTAATTTGCCTGTTTATGTGTAATCTGTGTGGGATTCTTCGCTGCTTCATGTGAATGATGCTGGGAATATACCAGCATTTTTCATAATTTAGAGGAAAATATGCTGAGGCAGCTGTATTTTTACTTGACAATCCGAGTGTTCAAGTTTTTTGTTCTTGTGGAAATCTTTTAAATGCCTTTTCTTTAAACCTGTCCTTTTACATCCTTTGGAATGATAAAGTAGAATATATATGTAATTTGGGAATGCAGGCAAAACAAATGTTATGTCCATAATTGGATCTCTTCATGTAATGTGTTGTCTTGCTGGGCAGCACCTGTATGGAAAAGAAAGAGCAGTGTGTTTCAAAAGTGCAACCTTCACTGCACTTATTAACCAGGTGGGCTTGGTTCCCAGTGCAGAACTTGGAGGCCGCCCCTGGGAGCACTTCAGACACTCTGATAGTTGGTAACAAATACAGATACAGAGAAGTGCATGCTTCCTGATCTCTTCTGTATGTTCAGGATCTGAGCTTGTCTGGGGGCTGTCTCTTACCTGCTCACTCTCCCCTTCAGTTGCAGCAGTACCAGTACTACAGCGCGGGCTTGCTCTCTACCTACGACCCCTACTACGAGCAGCAGCGCCACCTGCTAGGGCCCAAGAAAAAGAAGTTTAAAGAAGAGAAGAAAATAAAAGGTAAAGTCACTGACCTCATGCTTTTAAATGGCTGCTGTGGTTTAACTTCTGTCTTATGTTGTTTCCTTTGATTAAACATAAGTGTTCAAAACTTGTGGGTTTTGCAGGGAAATACCAAGTTCTAGCAACGAAAAATGTCTTCAGAAAATATTGTGCTTTATTGTCTGGCTTCTAGAAAGCTAGGGTGGAAAAAAGGTGTGTGATTGGAGAGTTCATGGCTTAAGATTTTCTTTGTGGACCTTATTCAGCGGTTTGGAATTCATAAACATTGTTTCATATCATGGTCCATTTATTCAAGAGTATTTTGAAAACAAAACAGGTCCTTGAAAAGTTTAAGAGCTTATCCAGTACCTGCTGCAGTTATTCCTCAATATGTAGTTTTAGTGATCAGGAAGTTACAGGGGGTGAGTGTTTTCTGGAAAACAGAGGGAACTCGGAGTTGATGTTTGATGTCAGTTGCAATAGAATTATATCTCTGACATAACAGCTGGAGTTTCTGGGATGCACATTTGCCAGGAAGTACAGTTTCCTTTCTTGTTTGGGCTGGCAGTAGTGGTAAATCTGTAAGGAAACAGAAGAGGGTATGAGCTGTCAGTGTGTAAGATGAGCTGTCTTAGTCTAGGTACTTAAGTTTGAGCTGTGTTTTAAAGGGGTTATTTCAGGCTGGCTTCCATTCTTTTTGCAAGTTCCTTTAACTGTGGTGTTTTTTTTCTCCATTAATCTTGCAGCATCCATAATTTTGCATACTCACAGTGAACATATTTAATATCTGATACCGGTATCAGTTTCCTCTGAAAGCTGGTATGACATGACGATGTGCCAGTCTCTTTCAATGCAGTCTTCTCTTTGCTGAGAAGTTTGCTTTGAGACTTGTTGTACCAAATGATAATGTTGTCACCTTTAGAAGTCTTACCTTTATGTATCTCTAAGTAGAATTTTGCTGCAAAGCAAGAAACATGCACCAAGTCCGAGGCATTTTAATTCTCAAGGCATGTTTCCCTGGGTGGAAGTAATTGCATTTCACCCCTCTGTTAAACAGAAAAATCTTTTCATTGTAAAGTACTGAGGAAATATCTAATAGTATAAATTAATTGTACCAGAATTGGGAAACGTGGATAAGTTTTGCTTTTTTGTTGGTTCCATGTATAAATTGACTAGGAGAATTTACTCAGGAAAGGTGTCTGATTAAACATGCCCCAAAAATAGAAATGTGTTTTTATGATTGTTGTTGCCATGCAGGCAAGTTGAAAAAAGTAAAGAAAAAGAGGAGACGGGATGAAGAACTCTCTTCAGAGGAGTCACCACGACGCCATCATCACCAGACCAAAGTTTTTGCCAAGTTTTCCCATGATACACCACCACCTGGGTCCAAGAAAAAGCATTTGTCTATCGAGCAACTTAATGCACGTCGGCGCAAAGTGTGGCTTAGCATTGTTAAGAAGGAGTTGCCAAAGGTGAGCTTGGCTAATGGCAGTAGATCAGTGATGATACAAGAAAGTGAAATAGAAAATTTACTTAGTGTGGGGACTTGACACTTAGAAAAACAGAGTAAAGTAACACCTGATTTTATTGGTCGTTAATGACCTAACTGGAATTCTGTAATCCGTAAGAAACAAGTAGTTGAAATATCACCAGTGGTACCTGAACGGATCATGCAGGGCTTTGGCGTGGCTGTTCAACCCTCTGCAATGAAAAGTGCAGTAAGCTCTAGCAGGTACTCACACTGATCTACAGGATGGCAGTACAGAGCAAACCACGATCTAGGTTTACAGTGGAGTTCAGAAAAGGAGTGTTTCAGTCACAGCACCTGTGTTTTTCAAACCTTACCTCAGAAACAGGTTAGGGAAAAGTGTTTGTAGTAAATCCTTTATAGTGCAAGCGTCAGGCACCTTTGAAACAGAAGGCTGAGTTCACTGTTGTGGTTTTCTGAGATGGTCAGAGTGAACCTTGCAACCTGCTTTTTGAAGTTCACAGTTAGCATTGAATTCTATGAAGTTACAACAAGTCATGACTGTATGTGAAGAACATAGGATCTACAGGAGTTCTTAACATCTTTAGATAACTGTGGAAAATACTGTTTGCCTCAGTGATGAAAATTGAATAGGAGACATCTGCTTTGCAACAGTAGTAATTAAAGAAATGACTGTGAAAAAGGAGGTGTTTTGCATGCTTCCTTCAGGATTTGGAATGTATTTATGTATGCCTTCAGTAATTTTGGGATGAAAAGCTGTTTCAGTCAAAATGAAGAATACTTACAGTACCTATTCTCAATTATACGGTAGAGTGCATGACTGAAGTTGGTACATGTACCTGCTGAAGACGAGATAGTGATTTTTTTAAAATACTGTGAAGCCATTACCCTTTAACTAATTTACAGGTTATGCTCTTTTACAGGCATACAAACAGAAAGCTTCAGCCCGTAACCTCTTCCTAACCAACAGCAAAAAGGTAGGTGGTGTTTAGTTTCATACTGTTCCTTGTACTGGATGTAATAAGCAAACTGTAACCTCTCTATGTTTCTTCTTTTTCTTACAATGCTGACTGTACTAGCAGGGCAGTATAGGAGAAAGCACTGTATACAAGTAATTGTGATTTATTATAAGGCTGTTCATTTTTTAGTTGTGTTGTTTTGTCTTGTTTCATAAGCAATAGATGAAACAAGCAACATGAGTTCCTTTCATTAGATCTTTCTGGCTTTTGAAAGATTTAATTTGTACATATTAAATTTACTAATCTTTGGTACTGTACATTAGTGGCTTTGGTACACTTTGACTTTTGAGTTGCCCATCTATCCACTACTTATAACTTGCTGGTTTTAAGCATTCTGGTTGAAATCAAAGGGGCTCTTGGAATATTAAGTGCTTTAATTTAGATAAATAGGTAGATTAGAAACAGAGCAGTTTTCAGCATAAGTGAATGCAAAAGCAATTCATCTTCTCATCAGAGTCTTCTCTGAGAATCGGCATTGTTTCTACCTAGAGAATTTTGCTTACAAACACTGGGTAACGGCTTTCTGAGCACTTTTCAAGGGTTATGCTCAAGTGTCTGATTCATTTATATGACTAATGATGAAAAGGTAATCAAGAATATGACTGAGAATGGTTAGAGACAAGGTGATGTAGGACATCTCCTGTTCTGTATATACATTATCAAGAAAGGGAGAATTTTCTGTGTAAGGGATGCAGAAAATGGGACTTGCTTGTATGTTAGGAAACTTGGCCAGTCGAATTTACATTTTTTAAAGTTCCACTTTTTTTTTGCCTTCATTTTGTTTTATCATTTGAAATCTGTATGTTAGAATTGTTGTGCAGACTTTAGTGGAAGGAAAAACTGCCACAAAAACCCAGCTATTTTGATGTTATTATAATGGCAGCAAATCATTTCTACTTGAACAAAAATATTACATTTTCTTATGCTTCATGAAATAGTAGCAAAACTGTAGAATGCTCCCTCACTTTTCTGTGTATTAAAGTGAACAGGACTGTGTTCCACCAATACTGCTATTGCAGTATTCTTAACTATATTCTTATTGAAAAGTGAAAAAATTAACCCCAGAAAAGTGTCAATAAATAGGTGAGTAAGAGCTGTAGGTAAGCCTTGAATTTTGTTCTTCTGAGTCCCTTTCAAGGACCTATCCATCAGATCAGTCTTTTAAGTATTATGCCATGCTGAAACTGTCTTTAGATTTTGTCTTCTCTGCCATCTCAGAATTTTTTTTGGAAGATTGCATTCTCTCATGCCATTTCAGAAGCATTGCTGCTGAGTAAAGTATCACAGTTTTATCTCTTTTGAAGTATCAGACTTGGTTATAATTAAATCTGATACTGTTTAATGCTGACTTTCTTTACAATCTGCCCATTTTACCACTGTTCCCAAATCTTATTTCCTTCTAGCTGGCCCACCAGTGCATGAGGGAGGTCCGTAGAGCTGCTATCCAAGCCCAGAAAAACTGTAAGGAAACTCTACCACGAGCACGTCGTCTCACCAAGGAGATGCTTCTCTATTGGAAAAAGTATGAAAAGGTGGAAAAAGAGCATCGGAAACGAGCTGAGAAGGAGGCTCTGGAGCAACGCAAGCTGGATGAGGAGATGAGAGAGGTACAGCAAAATCACATGTTGCTGATACTTAATGTGCGGAGGAGACACAGAAGTGACTGGAAAATTTCTAAATCCAAGCCATGAAATTCAATTATATCTTCTGTTTTGGTGCTATTCCATGTATTTCTTCTGCTGTCTTATTTTTATTTACGTAATTATTCTAATGTTAGCAAGAGGTGATTAAAAAACCCTTCAAATTGCATAAGTTCTTTATAATTGAGTGAAATTGAGGAAGGAATCAGAGAAGCTGTGCATGTCTCACAGACATACAAAGCTCAGTGTTAGTAAGGGCCAGCATTTTGTAATGGTTTGTACATCTTTCTAGATCCAGAAGGGAAGACACTTTTTCATTGACATTGAATTTTTTTGTCATGTTATTTTTTTTCCCCTGATGCTGTAAGGTGATTCTGTCATTTCTGTACGGGACGCAGAATTTTTCTGTGCTTGCTTTTTTGTTGGTCAACTGACAACTTCTTGAACTCTATTACAGAGTAAAAGGGATTGAATTCAAGAGAGTTGCCTTGTTAAAGCTCTCTAGTGAAAATATGGTTGTTATTTTAGAGATGTATACCTTATATGAGGAAAGGCTGAATCTTAAAGCTAAATATAAGGCATTATAATGCTTACATTAAGCTTGTATTTGTTGTGTTCGTCTCATTCTTGCAAATTCATTAACATTTGGTAAAGTTTTCTGCTTAGATAAATAGACAAATTTTAACTTTTGCATTTTTTGCCAAAGCCTAAGGATGAACAGAGCTTCTGCAATGACTTGCCGAATGCTGAGTAATGATAATATCTCAACTGTGTTACCTATTGATGTACTCATGTGTACTACCATAATTCCCTCTACTAATAAGTAACAGAATGTGGGAATGAGGTCCCCGTGAGAGCATTTCTTAACTGCTGAGTTCCTTTACTATAGACCACTAAAGTTGTGCTATTTTTTGTTGATGTTTTAATTTTTAAGTGTAAACAAAACTTTTAAACTTTCTTTTATTAGATTGTGGTGGTTTTCGTCATGATTACTGAATTAAAAAAAAAAAATTAACAACATTTTTATGTTTTTGTATAGATATTTATGGAGTTGGTCAGTGTTCTTATGTGCAACTAATGTAGCACTTCATAAGGTTTGCTTAACATAATCTAGATAGATTGGTTGTTGATACATTGTTAGATGATTTTTTTGTTGTAGTTGTTTAATTTTATTTTTAACACTGAACTCCTGTCCTGTCTCTTTTTCCCCTTCTTTTGCTTTTGGTAAATGCTCTTCTCTTAGGCTAAGAGACAGCAGAGAAAACTGAACTTCCTGATCACACAAACTGAATTATATGCTCATTTTATGAGTCGTAAACGAGATATTGGCCATGATGGGATACAGGAGGAAATCCTGCGCAAACTGGAAGACAGCTCTACCCAAAGGCAGATTGATATTGGTGGAGGAGTGGTGGTCAACATCACCCAAGAAGATTATGGTAAGTGATTCATCTACAGCCCTTTCCTTGCACTCTTTTGAAATTTGCTGTACTCTGTTTGTTATTGTGCTAATGTAACAATTTCAAGCACAACCTCCTTCTCTGCAAGAAGGACTGCTGCAGTTATTGGAATTCATCTGTGTGTTTGAGTGGTTACTGATGCAGAGCTCTAATATGGGTATGGTATTTTCAGATAGCAACTATTACAAGGCCCAAGCTCTGAAGAATGCTGAGGATGCTTACCAGATTCATCAAGCTCGGGTATGTATTTTTTTGATCCATGAAGTAGAAGAGCAAGCAAAGTAATTAGCAGAGGCCACAGTACCAGGATCTTTCATAACAGCCAAGTCAAATAGGTTAATCCGGGGACCAGATTTGAATTTAATTCCGTTGACACATTTTGTGTTAAACAAATAGAAAACCAGGGTATAAGGATTTGGACTATAGGAACAGGCTCATTTTCTCTTAATTTCTGGTGAGTACCGTGTCTCAATGTAAATTGTAAAGCCTTTTACACTAGAGTTTCTTGATAAGTTAATATATTCGCCATCTTATGCATTACCTTCCTTTTCCTGTTCAGACCAGATCATTTGATGAAGATGCAAAGGAGAGCCGGGCAGCTGCTTTACGGGCTGCTAACAAGTCCGGGACTGGGTTTGGAGAGAGCTACAGTTTAGCAAACCCATCTATCCGAGCAGGAGAAGATATTCCACAGCCTACTATTTTCAATGGAAAACTAAAAGGTTACCAACTGAAAGGCATGAATTGGCTGGCCAACCTATATGAGCAGGTATATTAGTACATCTTGCAAATTTTTATAACTTCTGAGATTATTTAAGTCATTAGAATAAAGTTGGCCAAAATAATCTACTGTTTTTAAAAATAGACTGTGTATAGTTGATCTTTAACATGTTTGGAAGAAAGAAAAGTACTAGGTAGGCCACGTTACCAGTATTCTTTATTATTTAGAACATAACAGCTTTGAATAGGGCTTTGATTTCAGTATTCTTTGTGTGGTTTATACAACTGTTTATCACTTACATCATACATGGAGGAGACTTTTCCTGCTTGGAGTTGCATACTGTTTCAGGCTTGGGTTAGCAGATAAATTGCAGGCAGTCTTGTCCTTGTGAATGTGCCCAGGTCACAGTGGGATCATGCAGTGCAGAGAGGCTTACGGGAAAAATTCGATTGAGAGATGAATGAAATACAGTTGAGATCTCAGGAGCAGATGCAAGAGATTATAAAGTTTCAGAGTTGTTACAGTGCGGCTGTTCCCTCTCAATTCAGTAGCAACTGTTCTGCCAGTTCTTTGTAGATTAAAAAGTAGTAAAGCGAAGGTGTTAATTAATGGATCTTTTCCAGGGCATCAATGGAATCTTGGCAGATGAAATGGGTCTGGGTAAAACAGTACAAAGTATTGCTCTCCTTGCACATCTGGCTGAGGTAGGTGGATTATAGCTTGTTCCTGGGTAGTATGCTTGATAGAAGATGCATAATTTTCACATGTTGGAAATGAATTTTGGATTATGAACCTTAAATGTCTTAAAGGGTATGTTATACATTATTGTTACGTGGAGCCATTGAAATAGTTATAAATATGTATGTATGTCAGTTTTTATTTATGTAGAGTTTTCATTTATTCACATAGTAAAATCTTCTCACTTGCGCTGAGTATAAAAGCCTCAGGAGAGAACAAGTTGCACATGTGATGGTTCACTGAGTTTTACAGATCAAAGTGCTTGTTTCTGAGCTTCATGGCAATTAGCATTAATTTCCATATTCCAGTGGGGTTTTTTAGGAAGCACAGCAATTCTTCTGTGCCAGGGCAGACAAACAAAACAGAATTAGCAACAGAAGCTTACTTCTTAATGCAGAAATAGATACATTTATTTTAAAAAATAATGGTCTTGATTGCAATCCAGTCACTTGCCCTAAATATGAGATATGAATGAAGTGATACTAGAAGCAAAATTAGCTGCACTAGTGACCAAGTGGCAATTGTGTGCATTTCTTTATGTTACTGGTACTGTTGGCCAAAATACTGTAAAGGTGTGCAGAGCTGAAGATTCTTGAGCTCATGGAAGGAATAACAAGATAAGCTTGTCTTCCCGTGACACTGCACCTTGAGGTTTTTGGAAGGTTACACAGGGCTTTATTCTTCTGCCTCTCCCTTATGAGGGCCAGCTTGTAACTGCTCATATATTAATGGATCAACTCAGTTTTTCACCAGAGAGCACTGTAATTTGTGATGTGGCAGAGCAAAGTTTTTCAACGTGATCTCAAGTTCTTTTCAAAATGACAGGGGCTGTTAGTAACATGCAGATGGCAACTCTCAGAAACAAAGGAGTTTGTTCTGGGAAGAACTTTGCTGTTATGAAATAAGTTTTGGTTAAACATTAGATCTGCTCTGTTTGATTTTGTATCACCCTGTTGTGCTGGTAGAGTTCTGCTATTTTGCATACAGTTTCCTCTCATGTAGCCACTGTCATTTAGTAGATTTAAAGCCATACCAAACCATCTCTTTATCACCTCCCTTCAATTTTTTTTAAATTTAGTTTTTTATGTGTGTTTTCCAGAGAGAGAACATCTGGGGACCTTTTTTAATAATTTCACCTGCCTCTACTCTGAACAACTGGCACCAGGAGTTTGCCAGATTTGTACCTAAATTTAAGGTAATAAGCATGTCCAAGAAAGTTCTTTCTGTTTCCTTGAGAGCAAACCATTTTGTTCTCCTGAGTTCTGTGTCACATCTGGGTGACTACTGAATATGAAACTCTGTAATGAGCCTGTTTCTGGTATTTTTTTTCTATCATCCTGGTTTTTTTTCTGAAGTGTTTACTTATTTAGGGCTTAAAAATATTCTGACTTTATTCACATAGTTTTCATTTTGCATCGACTTAGACACCTTCTCAGTAAGGAACTGTAGTAAGTCAGCAAGTGGATGCATAATTTTAATGTGTGGGCCTGGCAGCAGAACCAAGAATTATATACCAAGTTTTATGTATGTCTTTGGGGTTAGAGTTGTGTTTTCAGTCATTCATATGAATTTGAGTCAGATAAAGATTGTATGTGAACAAACACTGAACAGATAAGAGGGAAGCAAAATGCAGTTATAACAGAAAAATAGAAGAACTATGGACATGTAGTTAGTAATCAAGAAGAAGCAGAGAAGTGAAGCACAAATAGATAAGAACAAAAAGATTGAAAGAAAACAAATTGAGTTTTTCAGGAATATTGTGAATGTGAAAACATAGTAAACAGTAAATTAGAAAGCAAGCTGCTTACCTGTCCCCCAGTGGAAAACATTGGAGTGTTGCAAAGGAAAATTTGAAAAGAAATGTGTACTACTGAAACAGTGTTGTAACTTCAGAATTAGGATAGACAGTGTCAGAAGCTTGCAGTTACATCTGCAAAGAGGAACAGATCATAATTTGAGTATTTGGGTTGTTAACATAATAACCTTTGATATAAAGAAGTATTGGTTGGGTTTTTTTGAAACATCAGATTTTCCTTTTTACAGAAAACAGTAGAAGACACCTAGCTGTGAGTAAGCAGTGTACCAGTAACATCAGGCTAATTGTTGGAATGTCTTGGCTACTTAAAAAAGCATGAGGAAAAAAACTTTGAATGTATTACTATAAGTGATACTTGCTTTTTGATCTGGGCAGGGCAAAATTAAAGGACTTAGCTTTTACCAAATAGCTTGATTTGGAGATCCTGATGAGACTGTAGATTGGTTGTGGTGTTGTTTAGTTTGAGGTATCTGTATGAGGAGAAGTTGTGCTAGAGCATGGTTCAATACTGGATTATTCAGTGACTTGTATTTTGCAATAAATTGGCATTACCGAGCCTTTAAAGCAGCTAATGGAGAAATTCAAACACTTGTGTTATTGAGGAGGTATTCAAAAGAATAAAAAAGCCAACACAACCTAAAAATAATCCATTCATGTCTTTTCATAGCCCAAAATAATAGGGGCTCTTGATTAAAAAACTTGAGAGCTGTTGGCCATTCTGTCTGCTTTGTCTCACTTCCTTTGATCTATTCATTGTGTAGAATAGGCAAGCAACTGTTTATGCTTTCTCCTTCTCAGGAATGAAATATAGCAAATGTTTGAAAAATGCAGTCAGGATGCTTGTGAAAAGATAGTTTTTCTCTTTTTTGACTTAAACACCAAACTGTTTATATCATTGGATAGCTGTTCTTTGACATGCTGATCTTATTGCATGCTGATGTTTACCTCATCCATGGAACAAAATATATTTTAAAAATAAGTTTTCTAAACTTACCGTCACATGTTTACAACTTCAATCAATCTTTTTTTCTACCAGTTTTGTTTCTTCCTCTAATCATACAGAAGTGTGCAGTCAGTTCTGCTTGTAGTAAATCACAGTGAATTTATGTCCATGGCAGAATATGTAAACTAAAAGACAAATCGCTTTTTGATCAGTCTGGTTGTTTTACAAACAGAACAGTAGGAAGAATATTCAATTAAAGGCTTTTGGAACCTGTTAGTTGAAGTTGTAAGACTTGTCACCACCTCAGAAAGCAGCATTCTTCCTCCTGCCAAACCTCCCAGTCTTAGCTGACTGTAAGTCTTCCCACCAGGCAGGAGGTGGCAGTACAGTGTTAATAACCAGTGGCAGGAGTCAGTGCTGTGCAAAGGTCTGAGTAATAGGACCCATGCAATTTTGAACTGTAGATAGTTTAACAGCTTTCTCTGGCAGTAGTGCTTGCTTTTAAAATGCAGATATTAAATATATCCAGGCCAGACATTTTAACTTCATGGCAGGTTTTTGGGGTCAGTTCTGAAACAGAAAACCAGCAGGACTATGGAGGTTGCTAAACAGGTGACAAGCCTTCTACTCCTCTAGCTTTAACTCTAGCAGTTGAGTGCAGACCTCGTTCTGCCATAAGCAAAGTATCATTTTTAATTTTTAGAAAAACCTGACTAGAAGGTTTGTGCTAAATGCTAATGGGCATTTTTAGATTCTCAGCATAACTTGATCAGGCCAAGTTGCTTGATGCCTTTTCCTGGAATGCTCTTTTTCAAAGTATTTTTAAATGCTTTCTGATTTTTCTTATGGTAAAAAGATGATTCCCTTTTTGTTGTTTTGGAGAAAGAAGTATGTAATTTTGTAGACTACAGACTATAAAATTCCAGAGCTGGTGTCATTATTTGAAAATAATGTCTTTCTATTTTTTTTACTGTTTCAGGTGCTACCTTATTGGGGAAATCCCCATGATAGAAAGGTGATCAGAAAGTTCTGGAGTCAGGTAATACCAGCATGAACATGTACTTTGACTGTCTTTCTCTGTGTAGAGTAAACCAGAAACTGTTGCTACACGTCACCAAACTAAACTAATGTGTGGATGCAGAGTTTCTTAATTCCTGTAGTAGCATTTTCATTAAGATAATGAGGTGGAAGACTTCTCTTGCCCTGAAAAGCAATACTGTGCAGGGCAATTCAATGTGCTGTGGGGTTCAGATGAAGAACTAGAGCTCTGTAAATAAAGCAGGAAGTTTCAGTGTCAAGGACTGTTTATTCTGTTTGAGTAACCTAGCTCGGGGTGCCCCAATGCAGAATCCCTGCAGTTCTGTCAAGATTGTTCCTTATTTAACAATAGCATTTTGTAGGGTTCAGTACCCAGGTCTTGTCTTGCATGTTAAGAAGTGTCTGAAATTGTTCAAGGGCTGAAGTCCAGGTCCACTAGTTGAGTAACTGTAATGTAATTAATTTTACAAGTCAGCTGTGGAAAATGCAATAGTAATGAGAAGATTGTAAAACAGAAGTCTGAAATTATACCTCTAGACAATGTACTTACATTATGTGGACATTGTTTCTCCTTTTGTGGTTGTAGAAGACATTGTATACTCAGGATGCTCCTTTCCACGTGGTAATTACCAGTTACCAGCTGGTAGTGCAGGATGTGAAGTATTTCCAGCGAGTGAAGTGGCAGTATATGGTTCTGGATGAAGCACAAGCACTCAAGAGTAGCTCCAGGTAATAGACTAACTGGAAACAATCTTTTTTGTGGATCAGCCTCTCTGAAGAGTATCGAGAAAGTATCAAGAGAACATAAATTGATAGAAGTTAAAATTGACACACATAAGACCCCTTAAGTATCTAACCTAGTTAAATATCTATATAACTCTCTGACACTGGATAGATCCATTAGGTTTTTTGCATTTAGATTTTCCAAATATGTAAAATGTAATTAAAAGGTAGCTCTGGAGCAGAAACTTGTATGGAGCACAGGACAGTTAAACAAAACAGTGTGAAATGCTGTTCACTTTCCCTCCTAACTACTCACAGAATTCTGCCTGGTGAATGGTCTGTAGTCTTTAGCTTATATTGCTTATATTGGCTCCATTAAATGCATTATTTTGATCCTTATTCAATGGCACTTCCAGACATGAATGAAGGTCAGAACCCCGCGAGTACTGTTGGCTGCAGTAAAGCCCAAGCTGTGTTATGAGACTATGCCAGAAAATTTTCTGTTTGTTTTCAAGTAATGGATTTGTCCGTCTTTATTTCTGTAATTGCTTTCCCATAACCTTTGTCCAAGTTGCCACTGTACACAGTAAGCTGAGGACTGCTTTAGATGCAGGCTCATTCTGACCAAAGTTTGTCTCTTCAGCATTCTTGGGGAACCACCCCTCGAAGAGGATTTTAATGTATAGCTCAGCACTCCTGCCGCAGTAGCCTATGTGCTTCCTCTTGTACAGTGTGAAAAATACACGACATTCTGATTCAAAGTACCTGTCTCTTTTGGAAAGTTAATTATTCTGATCATGAGACTTTATTAGTAAGCATTACACTATTTTAATTTTTTTTTAATTGGAAAAAGGCTATTTCTTCCTGTAGTTGTCTTTTGAAAGACTGGGGAACAGCTGTAGTAATTTTTCTACTGACTTCCAGAGATCATTTGGGAAACTCACTGGAAACAATTTGCCTTAAAATACCTTATGTTTCATATCATTCCACAGTTTTCTCTAGAAATGATTTTTCTTGCTTTTATTCATCAGTGTTCGTTGGAAGATCCTACTACAGTTCCAGTGTCGAAACAGATTGTTGTTGACTGGGACCCCAATCCAGAACACAATGGCTGAGGTATTTGGGAGCTCATAAGAGTGGATTTTTCTTTACAACAATAATGCATCCTAAATATATGTAAATATGGAAAAAGAGAAATCTGTTATATTTGTGTGGTTGTGGGATCATGCTTGTAGCAAACCACTGTCAAACAAACATGGGATCAGCCCTGGGAGGGAAAACTAAGGAAACTTGCCACGCATTTAAGTAAAACTAAAGATATTTGAGGTAATACTTAGATTGCAGGATGAAATCTGATGCTAGTGACTTTTCCTGTTGTTGGCTGAGGTAATTAAGACTGTGTTTGTCACTGCTTTCTAATGGGGTTCGGTTAAGTTGATACCTGTGGCATTGTGGGGGGAGGCAGGAAGAGAATGCAGCTGGGGTTTTGTTTAATTTTGCCATGTCTCATGATCTAGTGAAGTGATTTTTCTTATAAAGAGCTGCAAGATATTGGGATCCCCAATTACCTTGTCCACAGTAGGATGACTTTTGCTAATCTGGTGTTTTCTCCTCTCCTTTTAGCTGTGGGCCCTGCTGCATTTTATCATGCCAACACTGTTTGATTCCCATGAAGAGTTCAATGAATGGTTTTCGAAGGACATAGAGAGCCATGCAGAGAACAAATCTGCTATTGATGAGAGTGAGTGCAGTGTGTAACCGCTATAATTTTTATGTTAAGAATCTGTTGCCTTTTCGAACTAATAATGGCTAAATTTTCTATGAGATGTAGCATCTAAAACAGAGGATGCATAATGAGATTGGAACATTACTGGATTGCTATTGATAGTTTATATTGAAGTTTCTGTTTCTGACTGTAATATAGCTTGTGTAATGAATAGAAAAACAACATAGCACAGCACTCATTTAAAAAAGAAAAATCAACAGAGAAATAACTCTATGTTGTAAGAACTCACATGGGGGGAGATGGCTGAGCAGTTAGGGACTTAATTTGTCATAAAACACCATATAATTTTCTTTTTGATGAAGTAATTGTTTTTTCTTTCCCCTTCCCTTTATTTCAGACCAGCTATCCCGCTTGCACATGATCCTGAAGCCTTTCATGTTGAGAAGAATCAAGAAGGATGTGGAAAATGAACTGTCAGATAAGGTGAGAAAACGTATTTGTCTGGAATGGGTATTACAGCTCTGTTGTCACAGCTCTGTTCTCTGATCTGGTTTTTGCAAACTTGTTTGTCAGTCTGCATACCTGAAATTTGACTGTAGACTTCTCTTCAACCTTCACCTTCTTGCATCACATCCCAGCAATGTCATTAGATGTGAATATAACTGAAGAACTTCTAATTAACAAACATTTTTCTTGGGAAGGCATTTTGTTACCAGTTAAAAATGAAGTATCTTCAGTCCTGGTTAAGTTGACAGAAGTATCTCTAATGGCAGTGAAGGAGATTGATACATCAATTACTAGGTGATAAACATTTCCAGTTGCCTTTGTGAATGATTTGGCATGGATTTAGGATTTTTTTTTTTTTGCTTGCCCATACAGAGAAATACATAGTGGCAGCATCATGCTCTTTTCTCTTGCCAGTCTCTTAATTTCACATTGATGTTAGCAATACTAGATGATCTTGTGGTCAACAGTCCCCAGGTTGAGAGACATTGGCTGAGAGACATCTGGTTTGTTCTGATGTGCTTATTAATTTCAGTGGACTTCCCACAGACACTGTTGTTGTGCAATGCACCCGTCACTGCTGTGAGTCCTGACACTCTTTAGCACGGCTCTAAGTGGGGAACTGTAGGATGGTGGAATTGAAGTCAGATTTTAAACTGATCAGCTGCAGGTGTGATGTCAGCTTCTTAAGAATCTGTCTGTTTACTCAGTTGTGTTCATGTACTTTTAAAGGTCCGTCTCCTACATCATTACACAAGCCTTCCAAAACACACCTATCAGTTAAGTCCTTTCCATGTTAGATCCTGAAATGCACATCTGAATGCAACTGCCTATAAATGTATTTTTTGAGAAAGTTATGTTTTCCTCAAGGTGTGTTTCAGCTTTATGTACACTAACGTTTTCATCCTTCATTTTAGAGAAAGAAATGGCTAAATCTTCATTATCATTTTGCAGATTGAAATTCTTATGTACTGCCAGCAGACAAGTCGACAGAAGCTCTTGTACCAAGCTCTGAAAAACAAAATCTCTATTGATGACCTCTTGCAGTCATCAATGGGCACTACTCAGCAAGCACAGACCACCACTAGTAGTCTCATGAATCTAGTCATGCAGTTTAGGAAGGTAAGGCTATTTTAAATAATAATTTTTTTTAAAAGTATGATTGTTGATTAGCATTAAACTAATGTGTGTCTTCTAGAAAACACCATATTGAAAAAAATCTGCCATAGGCAAGCAATTCAGTTGTGTTTCAGATGCAGTGTAGCATTGATGTTGGGTGAAGAAGAGCTTCAGCCCTGTGATGCATGCATCTGCTAACTGGTTTGGTTACAAAGATTGGTTTGGTTGAAGGAAGCCATTCACTTGGCAAAAAGAGACAATAGCTGTTATATGAATAGCAAAAGATATGATGCCATGTTCGGATTTGAGCAGATACACTAAAATAGCCATTCAATATTAAGCAATACTAAAGTTTCACTGATCATTGGTCATGGTCGATTTGGGATGTAGATGCTACATCGGACTAAGTTAATTGCTTCCAACTTTTGACATGCTCTCTGTCTTACAGGTGTGCAATCACCCAGAGTTGTTTGAGCGACAAGAAACTTGGTCTCCATTTCACATCTCCCTAAAGCCATACCAGATTTCCAAGTTCATCTACCGTCATGGACAGATCAGGGTCTTTAACCACTCACGGGACAGGCAAGTCTATTCCACTTCCTATCCAGTTTAGCATATTTAGTATTATTACTTACACTTATTTTTATAAATGCTAATTATAGCTCCCTTACCTGGTGTACTTAAATGATGTTGGCGGAGCAGTCCATTTCCTTTTAGTCATTCAGCTGTTAAACATCTGATATAGGTGCTCTTTCTTGGTGGAATCCTAATCTCAGAATATCCCTTTGATTGATTAAGAAAGCCAGGAAAAGGAATTTAGAGTTGTTGCTGATGATGTGTAGTAGAAGTAAGCTTTTAAAGATCCTTGAGACAACAAAAAAGCCGCACCTGATTTCCCTTCAGTGAGTTTTCTCCTGCAAGGAAGCTGTCAGTATCTGTCTGTTGCAACATGGTATAAGGTGAGCATCTGCTAGTGCCTTGACAGCTTTTAGTGCTGACCTTGGATGAGGAGAATCTGCCCAAGTGCAGTTGGCTATTTTCTCCAACCATGGCAGTTCTTGATTAATTTTGTCTGCATTCAGTTATGAGAAGTGCTGAGGGAAGAGATGAGAGAGACATGTATGAAGACAAGATTAGCTTTTCTAGAGCATATAATGCAGTTCCAACACAACAATGGTGTGTCTCAGTGAGAAATTAACAGCAGTGCATGTGGACTGATGGCACTTTCCTTCTACTGCTGTGCAATTCCAGATATTCAGAGTGCTAAAATACTTACAATGAAGAAGTGAATGGCTACTCTGTATCTTCTGATTGTGTGATTGAGCATGTTATGTGTTAAGACCTTCTTATTGATGTTGTTTTGTTTTATTCCTTTAATTTTCAGGTGGTTACGGGTTTTACTTTCGCCATTTGCACCAGACCACATCCAGCAGTCTCTCTTCCACAGGAAGGGTAGGTTTTCAGTCCTGGGAAGCAAGTTGGATTTTAATGTATCTTCTTCTCCAGGGGGAAGGACTGAGAGACCAGATTAATTAGTTCTCTGAGATAATCTGATCAAAACTTAGCAGAATTTTGTCAGTGTTTGTATATACATTTCATTTTCTCAGAGAGGAAAGGATGGAAAGCAGCTGGAAGAATCTGTGGATAACTTGTCATTTAGTTACTGCTAATCCTAGTGCAGTATCTTAATTCAGTCTGTCTTGTTTTAACTTGCTTCAAGAGATTAGTGCTGCCTTTTAAGTCTAATGACTTTGTCACAGATTCAATTCTAAGAAATCTTGAATTCATTTCAGTACATTCTGTGTTCTATCTTAAACTGCCAACTTGCTTTCAACTAGAAACTAGATGAGATGCAAGTGACCCAGAATCTGTCAATGAGCAAAAACCCCAAAAAAGCTGCTGATATTGACAGATACAATTTATCATAGATGATTGAATATTTTTCCTACAAGAGCTAATTAGATCACTCAGCTACTGAGGTGTGAAAATCTGCAGAAGTATAAAGCAAGAGAGATACTGGCTGCGTTACTGTGCTGAAATCTGTTAGCACGGACCTCTTCAGCTGGTGTTTGCGCTGTGCAGTGCACATGGGTGGGCCTGCAAGGCTTTTCCCTACCAATACCTGCAGCTCCTTCTAACCCATTTGACTTCCTGGGTGAGAGAGAGCGTGTGAGACAGGCATCCTGAGGTATCTGTGTTCTGGTCAGCTGTCTGGAAGATACTTGTTCAAATTTGCAAATATGCACACTGCCTACTGATTCTTAATAAGTGAAACAAATGTCCGCTGCACTTGGGCCTAGAATGTATTTTTCTTTCTAGGTAAGAGACCTTCTCTTGCTCAGACTGGAAGATGAACTGGAATGTGGGGTCTGGCAACAGAGATTCAAATTGAATTTTCAGTATTTCTAAAAGATCTAGGTTAAATTAGGATCTCCTGTTTACTCATTTAGATTTGTCATGTGTCATAGAATGTGTGTCCTGAATTGATGAAGTAAATTTAGTTTTCAGCTAGGAGTGTCTGTGAAATGTGTTGGCCTAACTTCAGTATTTCTGTGACCTAGGCATCAATGAAGAAAGCTGTTTTTCTTTCCTCCGGTTTATTGATGTCTCTCCAGCAGAAATGGCCAACCTTATGAATCAGGGACATTACATGTTGCTATGAATAATTTATATGTAATTTACAGAGAAGTGGGTGCAATTTTAAGTAGTAGTGGTTAACTGAGGCTTCACCATTTTACATTAAGTGCTTCAAAGTATATCCTGATTTAATCAATTAGATTCAGTTAAGCCATCTTAGAAAAAAATTGAAATAAGAAAAATTTGAAGATGTCTAGCAGAAATTGTTTTCTTTAAGGCAGGATGCTGTAAGCCTGATATTTTGGAAAAAAAACCCCCATTTCTGTCAAATAGAGTTATGCTGTAAATATATTCAAGCCTTTCTTTCACAAAGCAGTGAATAAATGCTCCTACTGTGGTTTTTTTCAGATGGTTAGCTCTTTTCCTGTCTCTGAAAGCATCCTACAGGCTCCATCACATGCGCTCCTGGATGGAGACTGAAGAGGACAAAGAGCAGGGGTCATGTTTTCTGAGGAACAGGGATTTCTTGCTTGATGTAAATTTCCCACTGTCTTTCCCTAACTTGCACAGCTGCACTTTGCTGCAGGTAAGCAAAATTTCTGTGATCTGGAGACAGTAGCAAATCCTCATGAGTGAGAAATGGTGAAAACCATTCTGTCCTTATAAAGCAGGGAAAACAAACTTGATAATGGGATGATGATACTGTCTGCTTTTTTAGATACAGTTAAGAGACTTCAGGGTGCTGAACAGAAAAATAGTTTAGCCCCTATCTCCTTCACATGTGGTATTACATTTCAAACTTGCTTTAATGAATAAATCAGTTGACTTAGAAGACTTCAAAATATTACTGGAGCACCAAAAGTAGATACAGGAGCAGCAGAACTAGACTCATGATTTGTCAGGGATAGACTGTATATGTAAGCTTAGGAGTTTCGTAATGTTTTTTACATGCAAAATGGTAATTTTCTGGCTGAAACTGTTTCTCTTGTCCAATTCAATATATTGTTGCAGCAGCTGGGGAAATCAGAGACCAGCCTGACAGTGTTTTATAGTTGGTGAACAAGCATTTTCAGTGCTGTATTTCTACTCTGAAATGTGCTTCTGCTCCTGTCTGGTAGATCCAGATGTATTCAAATTATTGTGTAATGGAAGATCATTTTTGTTAATCTTTGGCCTAGGATATGTGTGAAGATTTTGCCTTTTTATGACTAAATTGCAGTTGATTTCCTGAGTTAGATTAAGGCTCCATTGATTCAGTTCACTGGGAAATAAGTTCACAGAAGTGCTAGCATGGAGTCAGGAAAACATCTAGGGCAGTTAGCAGATATGCAGTAAAAAAAATCTTTTCTGAAACAGTGAGATTGTGCCAAATTTCTCAAGGGAATATTGCTTCTGCTCATGAGTCTGGAAGGGGAAAGGAGATAGCCAGAATTCAATTGAATATTGTGTAGAGGAAGTTGAAATTGAAGACGCATAAGCAGTAGGAAACCAACCTTGGACTTGGTGTCATGTTTTGCAGCGTTAACAGCAAAGCCAACAAAATGAGTCCTCCTAGTTATCAAACAAAGAGCCAGCCAAGTGAATGTGTGCCTGTTAACTCTGGCTGTGCTGGTATTTCAATAGTCCTTGTTTCCATGTCTAGCATGGTAAAATCTCTATGCGATATGAATTTGCTTTCAGTTAGTTTTTTAAAGGTTACAGTCAGCTCTTTCTATAGTGCCTGCAGTGCTTCTCTCTGAGGCTGTAGTGTAGCTCTGTCCTCTTATTCATACGGTTAAGGAGAATTTGTGTGTTGTCGTAAGTGTGGCAGTAAAGAAGATGGTATCAGAAGTTGTGTGCACTTAGAGAAGGTAGCATTCATTTTTACCTATGTAGAAAGATGATCTGAGTCCTTACATAGCCCTTGGTTTGGTGTGTATGAATATCAAAATGAAAATCATTACATTTTCTGAAGGACAGAAGATGGATTAACATTATAGATTTTAAATGTAAGATATAGAATATGCATGTGTAGGTTTTAATATTAGCGATTAAATTAATAGAATAGGCTACAGACCTATACCACAGTCTAGCAAGATTTAAACATTAATTTGGTTTCTCCAGATAATTTCTATTCTTTGAGGATGTCAGTACTTGTGTCCTAGGGGTTCCCACAGCTGTTGACTGTGTGTAACTAATGACTGTTGCAACTAACAAGTTCAATACAGAAAAAAGCCAGCTAAGGAGCAGAGTTCATCAGTGTGTGCAATACAGTACATTTGTGATAACCCCAGTGAATCTAAAGGAAGAATAGCCCTGCAGTTATGACAGATACTTTAAAGCTGTTTTCTAGCCTTCCTATTAGACAGATTACTATCTGAAGTCACTTTAAAATAAGTTATATTTACAGAATTTTGTTTGCAGAACTTATGTTTAGAACACCTTAAAAAAATAAGGATGGTTGGGGAGTGCAAAACCTAAAGGAGAGTTGAAAATCAAGCTGCCCTTTACATGCCTGTCATTTAGCACACTGCATGTTATTGTGAGTGAAATGAACTAACTTTTTCCTTAGCCCAAACTGGAGAAGCTTTCAATGTAACATTCCCCAAGGCTTCCTTTTGGGCTTCATAAGATAGTAACATGTAAGGAATGACAAGGGTGAGAAAAGAGGAAAAAGGAAATGGTAAAAATCTGGAAAGGCTTTTCTTAACTGCTCAGATCAGCATTTCCAATGTAAGATACAAAGTATGAAAATAAGTCAGTAGAAAGAGAGACACATTTATTTTTTAATGGATACTTCTGAAATTGTAGTAGCATCTGTCTAAAGATATGTTTAATCATGTAAATACAGAAATTGCTTGCAAAGTGTGAGGTTTCTTCATTGCCCCTGCTCAGCACCTCCACATGATATGTATTCATTTGTATGCATTGAATTAAGTGAGTATAAAATCTGCTCTGTTTACATGAACCCTTCCCTCCTTTCCTTTTGTAATTTTATTTCTATTTAAAAAATTTAGGCGTGTTAATGGGCTTAAGATGTTGGTAGCAATCACCCATATTTATGTGCAGCTCTATTTACAGTATAGGTGACCCTCTTTCAAGACTTATTTTGGAGTGCATAGTTGTACATTCCTGACTTTTAATAATCTTCCTCTTTGGTTTTTGGCTTTGTTGTACTAAAGTGTGTGAGCCATTTCAGAGCTGTGGCTGTGTTCAGTTCTGTAACATTACCCAGTCTTTTCCATGCATGTGGTTGATGGGAAGCTGATGGGTTTCCACTGTCCCTGTTATATCTGGTGACTACTCCATTCATGAATACTTAACAGCTGCATATGTTAGAATTCAGAGGGATGTTTCTTATGTGACCTGCTCATAGTTTGTACAGAGGAATCTAGCTCTCAAAGCAGATTAATGCCCAGGTACAAGTATTTTTCTCTTATTTTGAGTACCTTGTTGAAGCTTTACTTGTTTCCTCCTAGGTACTTCAACTGTCCTAAAGTCAACTTAAATTGGTCTTTGATATTGTTTTCCAAAAAATAATTAAGTAACAAACTTGCGTAGGCTTGGAATGACAGTTTGTTAACTTCCTCTCTATCCATTTCTTGTATTTAGACTTTCAAGGAAATAATTACCAAACCCCTCTATTGACCTGGGCCACAATCAATATGGCAGTGCTTGCTGTCATAAGACTTACTGGAAAGCTCTTCTGACTGCCTGCAATGATGATTCTTCATAAAATCAGCTGTACTCCTGGTGTGGGGTCCAGGGGTGGGGAAGAGAGAGACTTTCAGCTAAAGCAGTTGTTCACCCTTCCCCCTCTGACTCCTGCTGTCCTTTCTTTACTCTCAGCTGTGGAACCCTGCGTCTGCTGATGCAGGCATACCCCAACACATCTTTTTATGAGCCAGCTAGAGAAAACCTTGTATTTTCATGGCTGTTAAATTTTTCGTTTGATCAGATGTGTAGCCAAAGAGGCTTTTGGAGAGGAGACAAAACTAGAACAGGAAGTGGCACAAATATATCATGGGAAAGGACTTGCCCTTTTTAGCAGCCATGTTGGTGCTCTGTTGCCACTGTTTCTGTTCTCAGATGTGTAAGCCAGCATTCATATCCATTGTCCACAGGCAAGTATTCCCAGCCCTATGAATCCCGCACTATTGTTTCAGCACATGGCTAGTTTTACCAGGTGGGGAAGCATGTCATAAAACTCACTTGGAGCAGAGGGGCAGGGGTTTGTTTTCATCTTGATCAGCATCTTAATGAATACAGACAGGTAGGCCAACAAGAAGGGGCTCTGTGAGGACCAGAGAAAACATGTGAAGCAGTTGTTGCTTAAGCCAGCATTACTGATTAAGACTTGTCAGCTGAGTAAGAGCCTGTTTTTGGGATCGCTTCACATTATCCAGTGTGGGCCAAGCTTTGACCTGTATTTTTTAGCTCTGCTGAGTGTCACTGAAAGACTCTTGTCAGCTTTCAACTCTCAGCTTTCATATATAGAGGAGGAAATGTTTGGTCAGAGTATGAGTTTTATTTTTGCCATCTCCAGCCCACGAGTCTCGCTGGCAGCAGCCAAAGGATGTGCGTAGAGGCTAGGGTTGAGTGCAAGTAGTGCTGGCATGTATGTACAGTCAGACTGTTCTCCTCTCTTGTCAGCAGGTTCCAGATTATACGTGCTTGCCATCTGCATCTTGCCCAGTGAATGGAAATGAAAGGGCCCAGAATGCATGATCTGTAATAAACTCCTGCTGTGGCTGTTTTCTAGCATTTTTTGACATACACAGGAGTGCATCTATCCAATATATGACATGCTATACAGGGTGTCTGCTTCTATCGTATATCTGGATGTTCACAACTTCAAATACTGGGATTTCATGAAGTTGGAAGGCTCTGTAAAGTAAAAGTAGCATGCCATTAATTTTGGTGCATTAGGATCCTGGGCAGAAAAATACCAAAACTTGAGATCCTGTTTACCTTTTACTTAAGTGAACTTAAGTGCTGGAATTTCCAGGAAGGCACATCCTGTGGTCCTATGGCAGTGAGAGGTATACCTCTTAAGGCTTCTAAAATTATTGCTAGTTTCCTATTGTGTGCAGAATAATGCTCTGCATACTATAGGAAGCAAATATAATATAGAACTATTGATCTTTATGAATATAGAAGAGTCAATAAAAGCTAAGTAGCAGAAATGGCTTAGTCTATAAGCAGTTTGTTTCATTGTTTGATGCATATATTTACAATAAAAAGAAACTATAGCTCAAAGCAAAGAAAATTTAATTGAAAATTTAATTAAATTTAATTAAAAACAATTTTTTGTTATTTTTCTATGTAGAGCTGAGCATCTTCAAAGAGCTTTCCTTTCTTTAAACTGTACTGTCATCTGACTATCCCCACTTCTGAGTCAGTATATTTTTCTGTATCAAAAGGGCATTTTGGCAAATTCCAGGTTTTAAACATCGATTTGTTCATGTGTGTGACCCTGCTAGCACTTCTAAAATCTTCAGGATAAAATTTTGAGCCTTTTGCACAGGAGAGAAGGAAAAGGTTGGAAAATATGCAAGTCTAAAGATACCAATCCAGCCTTATTTCAATTCTTAATTTTTTCCCTCTGCAAAATTTAACTCAGAATAGATAAATGAGTAGCTCGAAAACACCCTGAGCAGCAGACGTACTAGAATATTCCTGGACTGCCTTCATTAGGAAAGCTAAGGTCAAAAGGTTCAAAGGCAGAAAAACTTGTTTCTGGTTCCAACTGAGCATCAACTCAAGTATTGATATGACCTAATCTGATTGCAAACATTTCTGGACTTAAATGTTCTGATAATTACACAAAGATTCTTCACATACTCACTGCAGGAGATGTGTAGAGTTTTCCTTATTCAAAGAGAAATACGTACGGAATGTGCTTTGTCTGTCTTCCGCATGGGTGGATACAAGATTTAAGAGGAGTGTCTCTTCATAGACATTAATTTCTTAATTTTGATTTTGTTTTCAGAACCTTGTGTTCAGCAGCCACTGTAAAGCAGTTACTGGCTATTCAGACCATGTCATATATAGAAGGAGAACAGCTACCTCATGTGTACGATGCTGCCAGGTGACTGAGCTGCCGTCCTTCCTGTGCATAGCCAGTCCACGGGTAAGTCCAAGTTCAGTTGTAAATTATGTATTTTCTATTGTGTTTTAAATCTTGGTAGAATTGTGTCATTGGAACACAATGATGTATGACTCTTTTGGTTGGGTAAAACTGTTGTGAGGATATCCTTTTGCTACAGTATTCAATAGTGGTTTTTCGTAGGGGAAGTGACTCTAATGTGTACTGAGGGGAAAAGGAAAGTTGTAAGATGCACCCAACAGGAATTGTTCTAACATTTCACTTTCTGTCCTAATACCTAAAGCAATTATAGAAGAGATATTAAAGTAAATTATTAATTGATAATCCAATGGGGAGAATTAGGTGTCATCACTACAGAATGAGGTGATTGTTTGGTCAACTCAGATGACAAAAGAGAGCTGGGAAGCAGTGCTTTTTTGAAAAGGGTGTTTGTTTCCTGTCTTACACTCCAGAGAGGAAACACCAAATTGCAGTATATAAGGATTATTCAAGTTGGCATTTTCTAGGTCTTTTGGATGTTTAGTGCTACTGCATGGGGTTCTTCATCATCTGCCAAATGAATTTTGAAATAAAATTGGTTGAAGTTTCCGGGCTGACACAAGAGACCTTCATTAGGTCTATGGCTGTTGCATTCCATGTTGCTGGATCTTGACAAAACCGGACAAAATACAATTTTATTACCAGAGCATCAAGATGTTATATTCTTTAGTCACTGTTGAAGTTCTTGCTGTAGGCCTCATAAAATGATGTGCAATTATACTTGTGCGTTTGGAGAAGGGTGGATGGCAAGCAGGACCTCACAAATGCAAGCTCTTTACCTACCTGCTGCTGCTCAAGCTGAATTTACCTGTGTCAGCAGCTCAAGGGCTGCGAATCCAGCTGAACTGCTCAAAGTCACGTGTCACCTCCCTGTTAAAATGTACTGCCTCGCTGGAGAACAAGAGCTTATTCTTAGAGTAAATTGTGAAAACCACTTCACCTTCAGATTCCTTTGATTTGTCTCTCTTTGTACCTAAATTTGCATCATGGATGAAGAATATGTTGAATTGTTCCCCTACAGCAGAAAGGATGGAGAGGGGCTTAGATGGCTGCAAATGAGGGGAAAGGTGAAAAGAAATAGTATCTGATGTTTATTCTAGTGAAAAAAAAGTTATTTGTTTTGGTTTGGCTGGTGTATAAAAATGATTCAGTGTAGACATGGCTTTTTGTTTCTAGGAGCACAAAGATTTAATTTTATGCTTGTTAGAAACTTTTGGCAGGAGTGTAGAAGACCTGAAAGAGCAGAAAGAGCACATATGTTCCCAGAAGCTATAGCCTTCTGTTGTTGTTTGACCTGTGGTGAATTTTGGGAAGTTAATGGAGCAAATGATAGAAATAGAAGCGTATGTTTATGTAGCAGCTGGGGGACGAAGTCAGTCTTCTTTCTATGCAGGCAGTTTTCGTGAGTACAGACAGGTCTCAATCATAAAAAAATGTAACTTGGAGGATGGGTCTTGCATTGTCATTAAGAAGCTAATTGAACAAATTTTGAATAATACTGTTTGGTTTAATTTCAATAGATTTCTTACACACTGGAATATTGTGTGAAGCCATTTTGGTCATCTCACACTGTCTGAAAGGTTAACTTTGCATGAAGATAAATGCAGGAAGCATTTTACAATTGCCTTAGCTAAACTAACTTCTTTAATTTAGGGTGGAAATGCATTCATACATCCCTATCACTGTATTTTTGATGTATTTCTGAACCATGACTCTTACAATCAATCAGTTTGACAATAATGTGCTGACAGAGGAGGATTTAGTACTGAGGACTGCTCTACCTTTTGTTATTAGTAAAACCACAAAACCAAGCCTGTGGGGAGAAAAATCTGAAAAAATACACCATGACAAAATAAAGACTAGAGTGAACAATCTTGAAAGAAAGACTGGTTTTTTTGTCCATTTCAGAAAGTCTTGTTTTCACTTGTAATGCATGCAAAAGATACAGGACTCTACCCTAGAAATATGTGCCTGCATTCTAAAAAAAAGGAACTGATGGTAAAGATAGTCTGAGGTCCTCAGAGGCCAATCAGTTTTGCATGGGATATGTAGGAAGATTAGTTCTTGTTAGTGTAGAAATAGCACTGAGGCACACAGAGTTTGTCTCAAGATTGTCTCCTACCAGTTCTTCCTTAGGTTGAGGTGTTACTGAAACAGGGCTTGTAGAATCTTCTGACTTTGTTTGTGTTGTAAAAATCTGTGTATTCTTTTCAGAAGATAGGGTATTTTTATGTGTCAGAAGTTAGTCTGCTCTGTGTGTAGTGGCTGCCTGTCCTAGGGGTGGAAAATCTAGGTCCTGGAAATCAATATGGCAAGTTATCTGTGCTTGAAAAGAGTATTTGTTCCACTCTGTCCGGTGTAGAAATGTTAACTCAAATGTGGTGGTGAATAGTGTCTCTTGAACAACTTAAGTCTGTACCATAATTTGTGGATTATAGCACTCTTCAGGTGACAGAACTTGCTTGCATTTTGTATTTTGTGCATTTTGAAAGAGGTTTTTCCCTTTTTCACAAAGATCAAACATATGCTTTGACTGCAGGTGGCAGTACAGGATAGCACCAACTCTAAGAGTATCTTTTAGGTAGTGGAAATGTGTTCAAAGTCTTAACACATCCTGTTTCACTTTGCAGTGTTTTGTGTGGTTGTGTGTAGACAACCACAGGTTTAAAATAGACAGGTTTTAAAATAGCTCTTGGCATCTTGAAAAACAATGGCTTTGCCATTATTGCAAAGATTGTGTGTGCTTTTTTGTTGATTTTCGGGTTTTTTTTAAAAGTGCTACGGCTGTACTCATTAATCTGTTTAAGCAATTGTTTGGCCCTTATAAACAGAAGTCTGTATGAGATTAATTTATTCCTATGAGAAGAACTCCTGTGAAACTGGTCTGGGCCACAGTTCCAGCTAGGAAACCTTGCTTAATACCTGATACTTTTGAGTTAGCTGACATATGTCCAGAGAGGTACAGCCAACATCTAAGATACCCGGCAGTCCTGAGGTATGGATTGCTCTCTTTACCTTACAGTTCTAAAGTGCAGTCTTTAAAACCGGTGTTAATTAAACTACCTATTGCTTATAATTTAAACAATAAATAATATTTTCCTTTGCATGATGTAATGTTGTATATATTATTCTCAATATAGCAGTTTTGTCACACCAGACTGAGCTGGAACATAAAATTTAAACTCCCTTCAAATATAGAAGCTTTTCATCTGCAATACAAACATGATTCTTTTATTGTGTTTAATGTTTCAGATGTCCCATGATCACCCTAATTCCCTCCCCATCTCAGTTCTGCAGGAAGTCTACTGCTTACTGTTCACCATAAAAACCTACAGACCTCCTGTACTGTTCCTTCCTATGCAGCCCCACTTGCCTCTTATAAATGTGAAAATTCTCACAAGCTTGATTTTCTCTGTTGTTCATTTGTTACATTGCTTTTCACAGTCCTGGAGGGAATGTAATTTTTCACACTGTTAGGATTGATGACAATGTTTTTTACTTACATGACTTTATATGGTGATTTTTTTCATGATACTTCTGAAATAAAAGCAACAATGACTTCTAAAGTAATGATACATTTGCTTCTTACACTGATGAAGAAATTGTCATGGCATTTCAAATCTCTCTGTTACTAGCCTGTATTGTAAGGTTGTCTTAATAGTAAAATTTGTTTTCATTTCTATGTGATTTTATAACACATTATTAAGTCTTTAGCTAGTATGTAAAAGCTTCTACTAGCTTTCTTTTGTAAACTTGGTTATAAATGTTTTTTGTAAACACTCCAGAATGTTTTCCCAAAACAGACTTGCGTTCAAAAAATGTAGAAAGAAGTTAGTAATCTGTTTGGTTGTTTTTTTTTTTTTAATCCTGTGCTAGACGGTGAATTGTTTTGCATTTATATTTGCTTTAAAGTGTTGTAATTGTGTTTACTTTGGATCATTGTATTTAACTCCTGGTGAAGTATCTGAAGTTAAATCCAGCCGAGCAGTCTGTCCTGCTGTGTACCATGGCTCAATTTCACTTTTGGTTGTTGTCCTGTTGTGGTAAGGGAGAGATATAAGAAAGCTGCAGATTTTGCAAGATTCAGCCGTGTCTGCTGGAACAGAATTTTTCTTGAGCACCTTGCAGTCATTGGCATTCAGCTGTTTGGCTCATGAGCACCTTCCACTCTGTACAGATTTGGGGTGGATGGGGCAGAAAAGGGAGAGTTAAACTGATGGAGCTGTTCCAGAGCAGCTCACATGGCATGAAATCACACTTCCCGTGTTTGCAACACTGGTCTGTCCAGCTGGGTTGTATATACTGAAACAGCTAATAGGGCATAGGATTCATAGAATGCCACAAGAAAAAGAGCACTGTTTCTGTGGCCACTTCATTTAAAGCAACTGTAAAGCCCAAGAAATACGCTGTTCCTTTTCCCCCTATTTCTAATTTATGAATCACCCAAATTTTGAATTCTCACATGAATTTCTGTTAAGGACATTATGTGTAATTTCTGCTAATGAAATAAATACTTGATTGTGAAGGGTGGAACTAAAAAGAAATAAATCTTTGCAAAAAGAGAGGTAGAGCAAGGATATTACTCTTATAGTTTTGCTATCAGTTGTGTAGCAGTTGGAAGAAGGCATACTTTATCAAAAGGCAGGTTTTCTGTGCCTGGTTGTTCAAATGGTGCTTTTTGTGGTGTGGAGAGATGTTGCATCTTTGCTTGGTTTAAACCCAACCAAAGATTGTTTTCTGTTTCTACATTTCATAATGACTTGGCTTCTAAAATTTAATCCCGTGGTACGGTACTTGAACTGGGGATTTGGGGAGAGGGAGAAATGTGACCAAGAATATTGATTATCATTATTTTACTTGTAGGTAACAGCTGTGCCACTGGAGTTCTACTGCAATGACCGAAGTGCAGAATACGAGCGCAGGGCACTAAGGGAAGGAGGAAGTCTTGAAGCAAAGCAGTGTGTACTCCATGGATCCCCTGAGCTAGCAGCTGACTGGCTGAAGCAGTGCTCCCAGTTCTTCCCAGAGCATCCAGGAGGGCTCTTAGGGATCAGGCCTCAGAACGGCTGGTCTTTTATCAGGATACCAGGTAAGTTTGGAGGCTGTAGTGCAGTGGAGGTGAGATAAATAAGGACATCTGTTATTTGGTGGTAATTTATGCTTGGCTGTGGGCTTTTTGAAGGATTGGGGATGGTTGTTTGGTTTTTTTTCTGAGTGAAAGTTAACCTGATATCTTAAAATGTACCATGATTTTGCAACCTCTGTGTGAAGTAAATCTTCGATGGATACCGAAAACATATAATACAGTTTTTTCTAATGCTTACAAACCTCTCTTTGCATGTCAGTCCTCCAAATGACTGTAAAGAGGTAGACTTGCTACTACAGCACAGTCTGCTCTCACAACCAAGTACTGTTTTGAAGTTGGAGATAGGAAGATTGCATGAAAAGTTAGAGACATAGCTTGCCTCCTAAGGTGTTGAGAGAACTTCATATTGGCCTAAAAGATCTTTTGTTGGTCTACCTGATGAAAAGGTTAAAATTACTTGTAGCAGTCTACCATGAGAAGGATAGGTTTGAGGACCAAATTCAGAGGAAATTAGTCAGGAAAATAAGGCATGAGGGATTTACTGAATTTCAATTGAAATACAGACTTACTCATATTTCCTTGTAAAGTGGGAAGAAGGTACCAGTGTACCAGTAAAATAAATGTACTGTTTTTTCTTAGAATTAGACTGAAGTAATCCAAGATCTCATAGGGTTTGATTGCCGGTACTGCATGACTTTCATGGGCCAGAAATGCTCTAGCTGTCAGAAGATGGTCCTGAGCAGCAAGCAGAATTCTGCAGAAAGTACTAGAGATCTGACAGATAGCCAAGAGGAAAAACAGCTTACACTGCCAGATGCAAAGTTATTCCCAGACCCTTTTGGGTCAAGGATGTTTGGCAGGGGAAGTTAGTACAGTAGAAGGAAAGTGGCCTTTTGCTTGCTGCAGTCTGGTTTAAGAAGGTACCTTCTTAAGTGTTTGGAGTCATTTGAAGCACATGCACGTTTGTACCTAAGAAATGGAGAAATCATTTTTCATGAGCTTGCACTGGATTAATACTCAGTCATAGCTGATGATTTTATAATTTCTTCAGCAATTCTCTTAATTGTTTGCTGGTTATTTGGAAAAAGAAAATTAATCTCTGTAGCAGAAAAGTGGCAAGTATTGAAGAGTTAAGACAGAGGACATGGATAGAGAAATGCAGAAATGTAGTCAATGCAGAAGAGAGGCAGGGCTTCATTCTCTTGAAAGACTTCCATTTTAAGCTGGGGACTTCGTTATCAGCAAAGCATTTTAGAGGAATAAAGGTAGGGTACAAGAAGCTTTCAGAGGTGAAAGAATAGGTGCAAGGTTGGGCAAATTGTTGTCAGAGCACAGCAGAATTTGGTTGAGAAGGAGGTTGGGATGAGTGTGTTATGTTAAGCTGGCTTAATTTAGGAAGCATTGGACCTAGAAGTGGGGCAAAAACAATTAAGTGGGAAGTAGCATTGAAACCTAAACTTACTCTAAGAGGAGAGGGCACACACCACAACAGGACAGCTGTGTTCATAGGTGCAGAAACAGGCACAGTGCCGTACAGAAAGTGAGTGGTGTGCTGAAGGAGCCATTTGCAAGGCTAAAGTCTAGCACATGTCAAATGGAAGGGTTGCTGTGAAGGTCTGTGGCAAGTAGGTGACAAGAAGAAAAGGGGGACATCTCTCTCTCCTAAATCCTGATCTATCCTCTCCCACACTCGGCGTTCCCAGTACCCTGGCAGCAGGCTCAGCTGTGATCACTGTGGGAATCTCTTGAGGTTTTTCCTGTTCTTTGAAAGAAAAATGGTCCTGGATTAAATGGCAGGAAGTGTCTGAGTCCTTTTAGTATCGATAAAAAGCACCGGCCTCACTGGCTGTTTACTGTGAGAGCCAGCTAGCTCCTCACTGACCCCATTGTGCCGTCAGGAGGGGAACCAGGGGTGTCAACTGGAACCCAGGCTTTATCTCTCTTTCCTCTGCTTTTTGCATGTCCAGAGGCACTTTTTCTCATTCTCCAGAGAGCGCTGAGCCCAGCTACAGTCATCAGCCAGAGCTCCTGACAAAGGTTATTCTGAGTCATAATCATTTGTAACTATTCTTCCCAGGCCCACTGTATCCCCTTGTAGATAATTTATGTCCACATCCTAGCATGGCTGGAGGCAGTTGGGTTTGGTTTTTTTTTCAGACTGACAGCCATTTGGTCTGGTTCCTTTTTCTTGTTTATTTCATACAGTGCTGAAGAACCCAACAAATTGTGTCCTAGGAAGAGCTCTTTGACGCTGCAGTACAGGACCTCTATCTTAAAGTTTTAAACTTAAAGTTTTAGCTTTAAGTTTTGACTTAAAGTTTTAAAAGTTCCTTTTAAACAACAAGAAAAAATCCATAGAATTTGTCATTTGAAGTTGTTGCTGCTCATGAAATGCAAAAACAGGTAGAACTGCAGATTTTGGAAGTCCCCTTTAAAAAATGAATAGTTTTTTTCTTCTCCTAGGTAAGAGAAAATTAGAAACAGAAGTGAAATAAACTAGAGGTGGAAGACAGAGAGTTTTTTCCTCTTTTGAATAATTCTGGTATTTTCTAAAGATGGCATGAGTAAAGCACATTTTCTGTTACCATTTTCCAGAATTTGTTGTTTGAAGCACTAGGTGGCAGGCTTTCACCATGGAAAAATACTTGATCTTGGAAAACACAATGGCATCAGGCTAGCATGCTTAAAGGTGCCAGGTTAAGGACAAATGATTTTCTCTCCCAGAGATGATAAATCTCTTTTTTGGTAGTACTGTTTTGCTCCCCTAAAAAAACCTCAAAAACTTTCTCACCAGTGCAGTCTGCTCTACTGCTGAGCTATTGGATGACTTATGAACTGTTAACAAGTTGCTAACTTTTCAAATCATTTGCACATAAATTCTTTACTTGTAATTTGCATTTCATTGCGATTTAAAAATAGCAACTTACACAATGGAGACCTCAGGAGCCAGCAGCAGAGGACACGCATCATTTCCAGTTAGCAAAGCTTAATTCTACCTATTGGTGCCTTTGTGAGAAAAACAGTAGCATTTTGCTTTTGGAAACTTGCTAGTATGTTAATCTGATCCTGTCAACACTCGCTTTTGAACAGACCCTGTTGATTCTCTGAGTTTTCTTCCAGTTAGATAGCTTTTGGTTAATAATCATGTTAGTCTGTGACTATATCTAGATTATATATCTAGACATTTCATGTAGCTTCACTCAGTATAATTTGTTCTGAAATAGCAAGCTGACCAATTAGAATGAAAGCAGAATGTCATGGCTGTATTTTTGATTAAAGGAAATAATTTTGTATAAAGAGTAAATACTGCTGTTGAACAAAGGCTTTGGCTTCCATAAGTGTATTTTAAAACCAAGTAGCTGTAATTCATTTCCATTTTGCTTAATTGCCTACATTGAAAATTTGGTTTTCCTTAGAAGAATGCATGAGGCTATTAATGATTTATATGTAATTGAGACTGAATGCTGTTCTAGAGATGAGTGCATCATTATACATTATGTTGCACTTGAACAAATGCTAGCCTGATGTGTGGGCTCGAGTTTTGCTTACAGTATTTCCTTGACTCGGCTCCCCAGTTAATGGATTCCCTAAGATAGTCACCAACAATTTAAGCAATGGTGTGGTACTTGCCCCAGGCAGAGCAAGATCATCACTGCCAAAAGGAGGAAATACAGTCACTATCTAGATAGGCAGACAAGCAAGAAAGAGCAGACCTATCTTGTCTTGGGTTCTCAACTAGTGAATTGCAGGTGCATGGTTGTAAAATTACCATAGCAGAGAGCATTCACAGCATTGTTTTGTAGAGCAAGTGGAATAGCTAATTATTTTAAACCATATGAAAACTCGCAATGTTTTGAATTTCAGAAAGGAGATGATTGGTTGCATTTTCTGATGTTCTGATGTAGATTCCAGCATCAAGTCCATTATTTATATTGCAACTAAAGATACTTTTGAAAGAGAGCAACTGCATTCCTGCTTTTTCCAGGAAGCCCATAGCTGTGCTTGCAGGAATTGCTTACTACTCTGCCACATCACTGCACACCTACCATATGACTTTGGTGGACTGTGTTGCCTGCTGTGCTTGTAAGACATTTTTAGGAGTGCTGTTGTGTGATCTGTGCTCCTCTCTTCTACTAGTATGAACCTGCTTTTGGTTATATTAAAATACATGATGGTCAGATGAAAGAATTAATTTTGTATATAACTTTTTTTTTAATTGGGATATTGGGCAAGATAGTTAACTGCCTTACAGAAAGCTGAATTTTCTTCAGCCCATGAGTTAATTAATTCTATGAAGCAGGAAGTGTGCAAAAGTGTTACCTGCTAGACATTAGAGAACATTACCTGCTAGACACGCTGAAAATCCTTGGGTTCTGTACTAGCCTGCACCATCTGCAGTTGTCAGCTTTCCGTTTTGGCTGTAAACCTAAGTTCAGACATCCAGAAGAATAGAGAATCATCAATGGCCTTTCCAACAGATAATTTTTTGGAAGAAAATTTCTCTTCATCCTCTTTCAACAGTAATGTATTGTTTACTGAAGTTTATGTACAGAATGTACAAACAGGAAGATCTCCTTCCTGGAAAATACTTCATGAGCAGTGCTGAAATACACAGGACATGAAGTATAAAATCTGAAGTGACTGAAAAGATTGCCATCTGGACACATTTCTTAAACAAAACAAAAGAAGAAAAAAAGGAGAGGGCAGGGAAGAATTCAAGGCAGTGCTGTGAGGGGATTGTTGTTTTACAGGGACCTAGGCAACTGTTCTTCTTTTCTGGGAAGGTGAGGGGTTTGATTTGTGGAGGATAAGTCTAAAGCTCAGCAGAAGGTAGCAGCAATGTGCAAAGGACAGCATTTTCATGTGTGTAATGGAAAATACTTCTTCAAGTGTCAAGATATTTAGTGCTTGTTGATCTGGGCAGAGTAAAACCTTAGATGAGGGATATGGCTGTCCAAAAAAAAGGATTGAGCCCATACTTAAGACCAGTCTGTAATGTGATTTTGCCACGTGGAGCATATAGGTGTGCTCCCATCCCAGCAAACAAAAATTATTGTTACCATTGTGATTAAAGTATCAGCCAGAAGGGATGTTGCAGTTTCTTCCGTCACACCTCCTTACTTCAGAGATTATAATGTAGTGAAGTGCTAGCAACACTTAGAAGATAACTTGTTGCATGTATCTGGGCTTGCTTTATTAATTACCTGCTTTTCTTCTATTTCTTTTCAGATAAAGAGAGTCTGATCACTGACAGTGGAAAACTTCATGCTCTTGATCTTCTATTGACACGGCTGAAATCTCAAGGACACAGAGTTCTCATTTACTCCCAGATGACACGGATGATTGACTTATTGGAGGTAGGAGAGCTATAGCTGACAGAAGACAAGTTATGAAGATGGAGGTTTAGCAACACTGTTTTGGAGAAAGTACAATAATTTGGATGCAGCAAACTTAAATAAAATTACTATACCAGAGGATACCCAGAGGTTAATGCATTAATATGAGAATATAAGAACTGCCATACAAAGTTAGACCTAAGGTCCAACCTAATGTTCTGCTGATACCAGTGTATAACAGCAGATGTTATGCAGAAAATAAGTACAAGAATACTGATACTTCACCATTACTCACTCAATCTCCAGCAGTTTGCAGTTCAAGGGGTTCCTAAAGCCTCCCATGTACTCAGTTGTCCAACATGGATTCTTCTTCCATGAAGTTGTTCATTTGCATCTTGACACCTTGTTAGGTGTTGGTATTTGCACTGCCCTGTGGCAAGGGGTTGCATGGCTTAATTATCCTCTTTTCCTGGTTTGAACTGCTTCCTTCTTTTTTCATTTGATGCCTACATGCCTTTTTACTGGAAGGAAGAAGGAGAACAGTAGTAAATTTTACAGTGTTTATGTTGCTTGTAATTTCACAGACTATTACCATTTCCCTCTAATATCTGATTCCTCTGCAGAAGTTTCATAAACATTAGGAGGTTCTCTGGCATACGGGATAGGAAAGAAGTAAGGAATGAAGTCATAACTTATAATTTAAAAACAGACATTGTGCCTCTGAAGAAAAAAAAAATCTTTATTTGATGAGCAGCTGTGCCATCAAAGAGCTAGGATACTGTCTTCTCCACAATAAACTGAAGAGAAAAAGTGAGAAGCCTGAATCAATAGCTGCCTAAGTCACGAGTTCTGTATGAACAGGAGAGTATTTTAAGGTCAGCAGTTAATAGTTCAATAACAAATCACAAGCTGAATTTTGTTTTTGCTGCTGTGAGGAAAAACAGAACTTGCATGGTTGCAATTCTGTATTTTGGCACTTTGCCTAGCATTGCTTTGTATGCCTCTTTTTCTGGCAAACATTGGACATGGTGTAGGTTTGTTGATACTCTGCATTACACCATGGGGCTCATAAAGCTGTGTTTAGTGCTTCTGTCTTTTCTCTTAGCATTCAATTTGAAAGGCATACCATTTTGCTATTCCATCTCTTGAATGTTCAACTTCAGTTGTGTTTTATTATCCAAATAAGCCACCTACTAAGTCCTCTGTTTTTCTTTCTCCCCACCAAAGTAACAGAAGCTGAAGTTAAGCAAGCTGAAAATCAAATAGGGACTCCATTAATAAGAAGATCCTTGCAAAAGCTGTGTATCTGTAGATATCTGTTTTTTTCCAGATCTGTCAAAATATATCGGCCTAGTTGAATATGAAAAAACACAGGATATCTTTTTTAGCAGTATTTGGACTATATTGCACTAACCTAATCTATGCAGGGCAGAGAGCACAAAGCACATTGTTTACAAAGTTATAAAATGATGTTTGTTTTATGTAACTTCAGCTGAAGAGCTGCTGCATAGTTCAGCCATTATAAAATGGCAGATATAAATACAAAGGGGAAAATTATTTTCTTTCAACAGGAGAGGATAAATTATAATTTCAGTATTGTTTTTCCATGCAGATGTGTATTTCATATTTTTAAGATTTTGTTCGTTTTTTCTCCATGTGATTGCTCTCTTCTGTAAAAGTAATTGTCCATGGTTTCATTGGGCATCACATTGTATTCATGAGATGAAGGGGTCGAATTATGTTCTGCATGAAGTAAAATGTCTTGGTTATACTCTACCAAAAGTTAATGAGTTGTGTGAAAACAGAAGAGTACTCTATTTAGACTCTGTTAGTGAAATAATATGAAGGGAAAACATTTTCCTGAGAAAGTATCATTGTGGAAGCCCAGAAGAGCACTGGCTTTAGCAGCACTGCATTCTTGCCATACTCAGGTCATTGTGTGTTTGTTTCCTGTGTAGGTGCTCAGTTGCAAGGGTTTCATTGTTTGTCCTAGACTGATGCTTCTGATGACTTGGTGACCCTTTACACTAAGCGAGAGTGGCAGGTAGATTTTTCAAGCAGGTCTAATACAAGGATCTCTATATGAGACTGAAGCCTCCCTGTGAGGTTTCCCCCACCCCACTCCATCATTCCTTGTGGGGAAGTAGCAAAATGGGCAGTCATCAAGTGTCTTCCACAGTTAACAGTAGAGACCAGTATATCAGGGTTCTCTCTTTAGCTAAAAGCATGCCATTTCTATGAGTGATCAGAACACTGAAGTGCTGAGAAGTGTAGTCTGAATTGCAATGTGGATTTTTTTTTTTTTTTACTTTTTTTCTGAATTGAAAGGGTGTACTGTTAATATTTGGGAAAGTACTGCACAAAACCAGTTCACAGCAAAAGGATACTTCATATGAGCACTGTTACACTACTGTGAGGTATCCAACTTGATCAGAGGAAGGTGGATGAAGACATACCTGTTAGATGATCAGCTAAGGGCTAATGTACAAAGCTAGTTTGCAGATGTGGGGGAATAAATGCCAGTAGTGAAGGTGTAGAATAACTTGTTCTTTGCACTTTGTGCCTTTGTGAAAATGTCTGAAGTATGGAATAAGGATAAATGCACCTGGTGGAAATGTTTTCTGTTTGTGCTAAAGTTTGTTTAGAAGACAGATAATGAAAAGATGGTTAGCACGTGAGGGAAGACTAAGTCAGGATCAAAAGGTTGAATCATCATAAAGGCAGATAAAGACAGTAACAAAGAAATGAAAGGAAAAGGTTCTTGTGACAATAGTAAAAGAATTTATCAAATCTGGAGAAAAGGTGGCATAGTGCCTGACAACTCTTATCTCTCTGGTTTTAGTTTGTGACAGAAACCTGCCATAGAAATGGAATAAATTAATAGTTAATTAGGATTTGTTTGTCTGTGCGGTGATGTAGCTGTTCTCTGCTTTGAACTTCTTTTGTTGTACTCCAGAAATCCTACTAGCTATGAGCTCTGTTTCATGGAAGTAGTCCAAGTCTGGATTTGGCTGTTTCCACACTGTTCTATTTACCTAATTTTCTCTTTCATCTGCTTCATGTTGAAGCTCGCTTCCTCTGCATCAGTCTTTTTCTCAGTTTCCTTATAATATGGCAGCTCTTTCACTATTTCTGCAGAGCACAAAGGAATCAGGAGCCCTGAAGGACAGGTGAAAAGGAGAACTGGGCATAGTACTGTCAGAAGGTTCATTAGAGTGCAAGCACTGCCATGTCTTCTCACGGCACATCAGTTCTGTGTCTGCTGAGCACTGTGGCTTGGAGCAAGATGAATCTCATAGTTCTTGCTGCTAAAGCACTATCTGATCCTTTCTGTCTTCATTTGCACTCATGGCATTTCAAAAAGACTCATGCACCAGTATGGCTAAACCTAACTCGTGTAACCAGTAGGTGTTGCATCTTGTCAGCCAAGCAAGGATCCATTGTTTAAGCACCCCTGAGGATGTCTTTCCAGAGAAACTCCATGGTTATTTGAGCTTTGTATGTAATTCACATTTTGTTGATGGTTGCACAGGTATCAAGAAATGCTGAGAACCTTAGAGCATGAAAAATGTGTCTCAGTGGAAAAAGCCTTTGCTTACAGCATTCGTAGCTGATGCCATTTGATTTGTGTCTCAGGCAATGGTTTCAGTTCTGCTGCTTGGCAGGAGCTGTGGGCTGACACACCAGAGTAAATGTTCAGTGCTTTCCTGTGCAAGAGATTGACAGGCTCTTCGCTGCTGAGATAAAGGCTGGATGGACATTATACAGCACCAGGTTTTTAAAACCACCCGTGAAATGGTGTACAATCGACAGGGAGCAGGTGCAATTGGTTTGTTTGGAAAGGTTTGCTTGCGCAGTAAAAACTTGGGATTTAGTGAAAATTTAGACTCTGTGAAAACAAACTTCCCATTTTAGTCATTTTTGTTTAGCTGTTTATTTATAGGAAAAGGCATGTACCAGGTCTGCAGTACAGCAAATGTATCCCCAACTCTGAATTGACATTGTCATTTACATGAAATGAAGAAGCTGACATATGATTGAGTAGCTTTAATTTCTGGATTGTATTATTATCAAGTATTGCTTACAGAACATTTGTTGATGATGTTTATGGAACCTTGTTGTAACTAGCAATCCTGTTTTTGTTGTGTGTGGTGGGGGGCTCTGCAAGAATCAAGACTGAACAGTTTCAAGAACAACTGTATTTTTCTGGTGCATGTTCTTTGCAGGAATACATGGTTTATAGGAAACATACCTACATGAGATTGGATGGCTCTTCAAAGATTTCTGAGCGAAGGGACATGGTGGCAGATTTTCAGAACAGGTAATGTAGTTTGCAAGGTGTGTTCATGCTAAAATACATGTACCTAGGAAATTGGTGTAAGATGTAATGAAAATAAATTAAATTTGTACTTATCTTTCTTTGTATCAAATTGAGCTCATTTATCTGAAATAATTTCTTGGTGGTTTGCTGACCAGTAGTCAGTGGTGTTGATATGAATCTGTGAAAGAGTACTGGAAGCAGTTTTAGTGTAGCCACCTCTTGTACTTCTTGCCAATTCAAATGGGCTGTTGCTTAGAAAGAAGCTCAATAGAAAAGCAGCAAATGTCCAATGGTTATTAAATGCTTTGACAGTTGACACTGTAAAGATGAGATTGAAAATCTTGCATATGCTAGAGTATTGAAAGTGACCTAGTTTTCTGCAAAACAAACTATTTAACCATATTTTACTAAGAAACCTTAAACTAGTGTACAAGAGATAAAATGGGGATTTTATTAGCTAGAAAGGTAGGGTAACTCTTCTCATTTAGTAAACCAAAATGGATCCTGACAATTTTAATAAGAGAACCAGAGCGCATTACTTACAATGATTGAGTTTATAGTTATTAAGTTTCCTTTTTATCATGAGATACAGCTTGATATGATGTCATTTTGGTACAGTAGTTCACAGTAAGGTTATCCTTCCTGTATGTTGATGTGAGCTTGTAAGAAGGTCACTTTCCTATTTCAGTGGAGTTAGGTTCATAGACAGTTACTTATTGCAGGGTGAAAGCAACATTCTAGACTTGGGAAAATTCCTTATGTTAGTGGTCCCAAAGTATTGTTGCTGAGGATAGGAGTCAAGGCCTTTCAGGTCACTGGTTCACGAGGCTGAAGTACTGGGCTGCAATGATGAGTCTTCTAGTGAATTTGAACATGTGCAGAAGTAAGTGAGAGGACCATGTAGTACCTTTCTTTCTGCCTGTTTCCACGTGTCAGAAACAAGTTCCTTGCAGGTTATGATGTCCTCCTGGACTCCTGAGGCTTCTTCCTGTAAAGTCTTTTAAGCAAAAGAAGTGAAAAAAAAAAAGATTTTATTAATGAACAGAATTTGGTTTTATTAGCGAATAAAACAGCTGAAGAAAAATAATAATTTCAGCAGGAAATCCCTTTGAAATGTACGTCAGCCAGTCTAAACAAGAATTCCTATTAAGATGTTAGTTGAGTTCCTCTTATACATGATTTACTTATGAAAAATATTTCCAGGAAAAAAAGCTTGACTGAGACTAAACTGTTCTGCAGGATATCCTTGCAAGGTGCTGAAAATACATAGCTATGGCATGATAATTTGTTCACATAGTCTGTGGCTCAGTCCACTTTGCTTCCCATATGGCATATCCAGAAGCATATCACAGCTGCATGTTCAGGTGACTGTCTACACACACATCCCACTATTGTTACAAGAGAACAGATTACCTGGCCAAAGATTACCTTCAGTGCAAACAGGCACCTGTTGACCCCTTTGGCTTTTTTACCTGCAAGATAAAGTCTGAAGATTGACAGCTTGGTTTTAGTTCCTTCCAGTTCATTCCTCTAGAGTTTCTGGTACTTCACTGGTTTTACATTTGCCAAGTTGTTCAGACAGTGTAGTACCAAAAGGATGTGGTGTTCCAGACTGTCTTCCCTTAAGCAGAGAAGGACAAATGTGTCAATGTCTTTGGAATCCCTACTAGCATACTGTCTGATTTGTTTGTGCCAGCCTATTCACAGATCCATAAGGTGTGGAACACTTATAAATACTGGTGACCCTGCAGAGACACTAGTGCAGTTCACAACCTTAGCAGAAACTTTGATTTTTTGAGTTTTGCTGTTATCAGTACTTGGTCATGCTACATATAGGCTTGTCTCCTTTTTTGTTCTGTTCAAAGCACAAAACTTAGAACAAAACTTGCATCTACACAGTTTTGCCTTTACTTTTCTTTTTTGTTATCAGTTGAGCATCATTAAGGTAAGATTTCTTTAACATTGGGTCAGTTCTGTGAAACAATAGATTGTTCTTTGTGTGTATGAAATATTAATTTCCAGTCTGGGCAAGACAAGCAAGCCCTGTTTTGTTTTGATACAGATTAATAAACTGCTATTGCAAATTGAATGTTTACGTGTTTAGACAGTCCTTATTGTAGATTACTTTCTTTCACTCTTTCGCATGTTTCTTTTCCTTGACCGTGAATGAACGGCACAAAGCGTTCTGAACTGTTCAAGTAATAGAAATAGCCATGATTGCTTCACGTGGGTCAAAAATTTGCTTCTGTAGTTATTCCTTGCTTGTGCACAAAATAAGGGGGTTTCATCTCTTTCCTCTACAGGAATGATATATTTGTGTTCCTCTTAAGTACAAGAGCTGGAGGCTTGGGCATTAACCTTACAGCTGCAGATACGGTAGGTGAAATTTGGTAACAATTTATGTTGGAAAATCAGTCATTCTGTGTGAAAGTTGGCACACTCTTGCCCATACTGATCAATATTTTTAGTACTGCCATTCACATTGTGAAATTGCATATACTGTTTTCTTTGGTATTCGCAATGTAATATTATCTTGATGATAAAGTTGTAGAATATTGGACATTTTGGTACACAGTTTTTGTTTACAGTTGGAAATTTCTTCCCACTCCACCCATACTTCAGTACCAGAGTCTACAAAGGAGTTGGATTGCTGAAGGGGTTTACAGGTGCAAATGACACTTAGATGAAACAGCATTCACTGTATGAATGACCTTTGCTCCTAAGGTTCAGTTGCAAAGGAACCATTGGAATATTTATCAGTTACCCTTTTTTCTGTGCCCAGAAGAATAAAACAATGCCTATAAAAGTAGGAAGGCATTTGTAGCTGAGGATCAGCTACTCAGGAAGGAAAAATTTCTTCCCCTGAGGTGTAAAGACAGACTGATTTAGGTGAATTGCAAGGATTTGCACTCTGGAGCAGCTGCCACTAATCACTAGGGAAGGAATACTGATGAACCATTCATATTTTCATTAACAGCTATTCTTGTTCTTCTGACCTGCACCTGGTGTGCTTGCAGATTTGACCTCAAGTCTGTAGCCACACAAACCCAAAGGTCTCTGAATCAAAAAAATCCTATCCTATCTTGCTGTCGGTCACAAGAAATCAAAAGAAAACTAGTATCTGTAGGATTTTCAGGGTTTAAAAGAAGAAATAAACACATGGTAGCTCAGGCAGATTCCTTGCATGAGTACTTTTAGTGGTTTTCTGTGTAACTTTCTTAATACTTTACTTTGCTGCCTAAAATTTCTTAAGTGCTTTTGGTTTTGATGCTTATTGTTCATAAAGTACTATTAGAGTAGTAGTGCAATATGAATTTAATGTAGCATTTCAGTTTTTTACAGTCAAAGTACTAGAAACATTAGACTTTATCTAGGTTTTGAATAAAAACGGGAGTGTTATTTTCTTCCTGAAATTCTGATAAGATGGTAAGTAACACTAAAATGCGTCCATGATGTGGACTGTAGTCTATAATTAATTGTATGACAGTGATTTAATGTGATAACAAACTTAGGATTTTTTCAGATCTGTTTAAGAAGATATTAAAGACATTCTTTGGATGTTGAAACATTCATAGTGTCAGTTAGTTTGAATTTACCTGAAATGCAATGGAAGAGACTTCACAGGACTGGGCAAGGCTAGTTTAACACAGCCTACAGTGGGGCTGTAATTCTGTGAAACATGATTGAACTTCTCTTGTTTGTTTAGTCACCAGGTACTCTAAACGCGTGTTTTTGTTTAACCCCTTCTGCTGTTTCCTTGCAGGTAATTTTCTATGACAGTGACTGGAACCCAACAGTAGACCAGCAAGCCATGGACCGGGCGCACAGGCTGGGTCAGACCAAGCAAGTCACCGTGTACCGCTTGATTTGTAAAGGCACCATCGAGGAGCGCATCCTGCAGCGCGCAAAGGAGAAGAGCGAGGTAGGACAAGGAACTCGCCTGCAACGAGAAGTTACAGGAATGGTATCATAAAGCATGTATCAACATGAGTAAAGAGAAAGAAAAAGTGTCTGCAGGGAGACAGAAGAGAAGGCAAAAGGAAGTGTCTTTGTTCAAATATGTGTCTCTAACACAGCAGCAGTTCAGTGACATGTGAACTGGAAAGAAGCTAATTATTTACAGTATGACTTCATAAAAACTATTTCTTATGTTGCAGTGAAACTATTCAGCCTTGTTTAAGGCTGTTTAAGGCTTAGGGCTTCTGTCCTTGCTGTGTCAGAGTTACTGATTCTTCTCATATTACACAACAGCTGATTTTTTTTCAAAGACATTTGGAAGGTAATCAAGTGGAAATTATTTGAGGTGTTAGGGTTGCCAGAAAAGCTCAGTGTCCTGCAGCATCAAGCAGTAAGTGTACTAGGAACTTTAAACTTCATGATACTTTATTGGCAGGAAAATAACTAAGGAGATTCAAGTTTTTTGGTAGCAGTAGGTACACTATATGCAACATTCAGATGTTTCTTGTACTTGGAATTTTTTCTAGCTTTTTTCTTACTTGGATGCTGCTCATGATGTTGCAGCAACTGAATGCAGTCACATTTCCCTTGTTGAAACCGTTTTTTTTTCTTAAATACTGCACTAAAATTACCTGAAATCAGCCTGAAAATTAGGTGTAGTCTGCTGGTGATCCAAATAATTGAAATTGCCTTATGTTAAAGCTTGTTCTCTTCTGTTAAGTTACAACTCTTCTTAGTTGTTGGGTTTTTTTTTAATATAGTTTAGCAATAGAGGCTGAGTGAATTGCTTAAACTGCAACATTGACTCAGGATGGAGATACAATTTTCAGTCAAGGAGACTAAAAATGTTCACCTTTTAATAATGTGATCTTCATGATCCTCTGTGCAATTACTTGAAAATTTGAATGGGTAAATAATACTTGAGAGGGCTGTTGTTGTATTTTTGTTTTGTTTTGTTCAGCAGTATATTTATTAATACTATTATAATTTGTAGTTTATTACATACTGCTTCAGAAAAAATGGCACTTGCCATGAGGGGTGGTAATTTTCTGCTTTCTATCTCTGTTGCTTCTCGTATTTTATACCCTGAAATTTTGCTGCTAAATTTGGTATGATAGAGAAATTGGATCAAGTCTAACTTAGAGAGACGTACTTGAATGATTTTTGCAGCTGGCTTTTAGTGATGGGTAATGAGAAATGTTTCATGGTGGCTTTGACTAATCTTTTCTTCACTTGGCTTTTTCCTTCTAGATTCAACGAATGGTAATTTCAGGTGGCAATTTCAAACCTGACACCTTGAAGCCAAAAGAGGTGGTCAGCCTTCTGCTGGATGATGAGGAGCTAGAAAAGAAATGTATGTGAAATTAGTGTTTCAGCAGTCCCCCCATTTTCCACTTCATTACCTTATGAAATCTGTGTTTTTATCTCTACAAACACATGTATTGCTGATAACAACTTCTGTTTCCTGTCTCTTTTTGTATTGCCAACTCTTGTTAGTACAAGCTAGTTTGATATCACTGCTGAGCTGAATGAAGTTGTGCAAAATGAGACATGATGATGTGATTAAGTTTTTATTGGCACTCATTCAGGATCATTACATTGTTCCTGAATGACAGAGCTTTGACAAGAACTATGGGGGTCATGACAAGAAAAGTATTAGTAAAAGTGCTGTATTTCATCATATTTTTGAAGTTAGATGCATAGTCTTTCATGTTGCTTGAAAGAAGAATTTCCCTGTAAGACTTTTTAATGACTTGTAAACAAATGGTTTTAGTAGAGTAATGCTTTCAGTGTGTTTTAGTTTCAATACAACTGATTTTTCTTCCCAGTTCTGTTAGAATAAGAACTTCTTGTAAGGTTCATAAAAGGATAGGAAATATCTTGGTGACAGCTTTGTATTTCTTTGTATAATGGTGACAGCTTTGTATTTCTTTTCCAACAGTGCGTCAGCGTCAAGAAGAGAAGCGACAGCAAGAAGAAACAAATCGTGTGAAGGAACGTAAACGTAAAAGGGAAAAATATGCTGAGAAGGTACTTTGATACAGAGAGGTTGCCTGTGACAGTAATAGATCCAGAAGAGCTTCAGGATCACTGTTAGGGAGTGTGGAAACATTTTATGCCAAGGCAGTCTGAATGAGTAAACCTTCTTGCTTTTGCTGTTGAAAGTCAGCCTGTGGCAGTTCCTTACACAGAAGAGGGATATTAAAAAATAAGTAATGAATAGTTAGCTATATTTTAGCTATTAACAACTTCAAAAATAGGGAAGTACTGCCTATCCAAACAAACCTGACAATCAACTGATCATTAAATTGGTGACTTTATTAAGATTTTGTTCTGCAAAGACAAAAGGGGAATGTAAAGAAGGCACCAAACACAGGAAAATCACATACTATGAGGCTTCCATCTAACTAGAGAAGATTAGTTTGTTTAAAAAGCATCACTAAAACCAGTTTATGAAAATTCTCCGTTTGTAAGAGAAGGAGCCTTTGCATTAATTAATTGGAATTTTATGTAATGGTAAAGAATTTCAAGTTCACTCCAAAAGGTACTAGAAATCAAAGTAATTTTGTTAGAGTAATACTCCATCATTCCAGCTGTTTTATGAAGAAAAACAAAACCCTTCTGAAATCAAAAGAAGGCTTGTTTTGGGAAATTCTTCCTGTGGCATTCCTGAGTTAAAATACTGTGCTAGATATTGAGATTTTGAGTTGCTTGTTCCCATTCTTCTGTTTTATTGCTTTTTCATTCCTGGTATTACTTGATTTATTTCAGAAGAAGAAGGAAGATGAATTGGATGGGAAGAGAAAGAAAGAGAACACGAACCTTGTGATCCCATTTGTTCCCTCAGCTGATAATTCCAATCTGTCTGCTGATGGGGATGACTCTTTCATTAGTGTAGACTCTGCCATGCCCAGTCCTTTCAGTGAGGTAAGACTCACTGCTGCTTTAACCCACACACTGTTTCAGTTGTGGCCCTGCATCTTGTAGGATTCTTGCTATCTGGTACTTTAGGTCTTGTAGAGAGCTTTGAGTGTGTGGGGAAGTGATGCATCTTAAAGGTGAACCATGCAAATGAAAATAGTTTATTGAAAATGCAACAGCTGCTAATAAGCTGCCTTACAGCTCCTCATGTTATTTGACATTCCATTATTCCCCTCTTCCTTCACTCTCTAACTCCCTTTTCTTACAGTGAATTTATCCCCTGACTTTCCTCCCTTCCAGTCCATGGAATTTTTCCACTCTTACCTGGAGTCCCACTTAACTTCCTTCCTGCTTTCTTGTTCCTTTTCCCTGCCTTTCTCATGCTCACATTTATAACCATGTGCCCTCTCCCATACCAATATTTCCCATAGCAACAACACTCTGCTTGTGAGCCAAACAGTATCCCTCAAATACCTCCTTGACATTCAGTGTCTTGTAAGTACCCCTCACTAGTCTCATCTGTGTCTCTGTCTCTGCTTCCTCATTTGCATCAGGTTCTGAATTATTGTGGTTTTTCTCCTCTGGAATTTAAATTAAAAATTCTCAGTGGCATACATCTTATTTTCCTTCACCTTTGTGTAAAGAATTGCAAATTGGTTTTAGCAGCAAATGTATTTTGTTCTGTGCCATGTCAGTTAAGATTTCTGTATTGTACTGTTCCTTTATTGATCAAGATTTTTATTAGCAGTAGTAGTGGATTAAGAATCCTATTTTCTCTTTTGCAGTTGAAAATGCACAGTTGAACAGCAGTTTGCTTAAGTCTCTACTGAGCCCATTAGTCTTCTGCTTCATAACTTAACATGTATTTTCATGAATTGAAATTAAATAGGTGGAGGCCTTTACTGCTGCTCAGCCTGTAAATAAAGTGTTGTGTGATCAGGCGGATGATGTGTCATGCTCATGCTGCTATTCTAGAGAAAATGGGAAAGAACAAGTACCAATTACTTGTGATTGTATAGGTTTTGAAGATCTTACTATTTTTGTACCCTTTCCTAACCTGAGGAGCTAATGGGTTTGTTCTCTGTCACATTTAGATATCCATCAGCAGTGAATTGCATATGGGCTCTATCCCTCCCGATGAGAGCAGTAATGATATGCTTGTGATTGTGGATGATCCAGCTTCTTCAGCACCTCAGTCAAGGGCAACAAACTCTCCTGCTTCCATTACTGGCTCAGTTTCAGACACCGTGAATGGTAAGTAGTCTTGCCTTGATTTATTACAAACATTTATTAAACCATGACTTTGCATAGCTAAGTAATAGGTTTTCTGTATTCTACCCAGGATATATGAATGGTTGACAAGATTTGGGGGGAAAATAATTGCCTTTTCATTGCAAAGTTACTTCTGATTTGATAGGAAATATGTTTATAGTCTGTAATTTACCACTTACCTATTTTCTGCGTTAGCTACTTCAGAACCTTGTGTCCTTTGTTCCTATATTATTGAGGGCTCTCCTACCCTTAAGCTTGTTACCAAATTACAGACAACCACAGAACAATTAATCTCTTAGCTTTTCCTTGAATTTGCTATTGCATTAATAATTAGTTCTTTATCTGCAGTGGGTGGTTGGAACAATTTTTTTCAAGTGCAATGTAATTTTAAATGATGTCAAGTGGTTTTAATTACTGTAGTTTTTTACAATGAAGTAAGTAGAATCATAGTTCTTGACAAGTTTCTTTAGAGATAGCAGATGGAAGATAATTGCATCTCCATCTTCAAACAAGAAAATGCATAATCCTGAAGTAGAATTTGGAATACTCCACCTCTTTGTAGGTTGGATTCATAATAATACAAGTAGTTGCAGTTAAGATACTGTTGCTGAAGAGTGAAGTTTTGTATACATAATTTCTTTTCATGAGACCACTGCTTGCTAGCAGTGTGCCTGTTCCTGTAAGTGCCTGTTCCTGTAAGTGCCACATAGGAGCAGTATTCATGTACCTGGTAGGCAGCTTTGATGCCACGCTCACTTGTGAGGCATGCGAAACACTGCACGAGTCACTGGTTTAACATCCTTTTCTTGTTCAGGCGTTTCAATGCAAGACGCATCTCTTGCTGTGAGAGGCCAGTCAAGTCGAAGCCGGGGTCGTCCCAAAGGTGGCTCCAAAGGTGGCACTGGGAAAGGCAGAAGCCGGAAGTCGATAGCGGGGAGCGCAGCGGCGATGGCAGGGGCCAAGGCGGGGGCAGCGGCGGCCTCTGCGGCGGCGTACGCAGCCTACGGGTACAACGTCTCCAAAGGTATGTGGGGCCGGGCAGGCACCAGGCTGCCCAGAGCACAACCAACATCAGCTGGCCTGATGGCTGCCTACAGCTGTCAGGAGATAGGTTAAGTGTTGTGTTGGTGGTGTTGCTTGTCCATTATATTCTGAGATCCACGCAATACAAAGTGTGGCATGGTAAGGGTGTGAGAGGATAGCCACTTTTACCTCAGATGACCTTGAGTTTCATCTGCCCTTGAATTATCTCACAGAAAATATTTTTCCTCTTGGCTTTTTTTTTTTTTTTTTTTTTTTTTTTTTTTTTTTTTTTTTTTTTTTTTTTTTTTTTTTTTTTTTTGTTTGGGGTTTTTTTTTTTTTGTTTTGTTTTGTTTTTTTGTTGTTGTTGGTTTGGGGTTTTTTTAATGTGGTATTCAGACAGATCAGATAATGTTTATGCCATGGCTATGGCTGTGGTTTTCCTGCATTGCATCATGTTGAAGTTACAGTATCGCATTCCAAAACCTGCTAAACTGATGGTGATTGAGCTGCAGCTTTACACCAGCTGAAGATAGCCCAGGGTATAACTGTAAGATGTTTTGTATCTTAAGGACATCCCTCTTCATTAAACTGCCCTAAGTCATGAATACAGAGTGGTCTTAGGACTGATTGTTAATTCATTGTCTGCTGTTGAGGAACCACAAGTGGAATAATATGCTTATATAGAATTTGATTCTCTTTTCCATTGCTAGGCATGTCTGCAAGTAGCCCTCTACAAACAGCAATCATTCGGCCTTCTGGACTTGCAGATTTTGGACCTTCAAACGCCTCTTCTCCCTTGAGCTCCCCTTTGAGCAAAGGAAACAGTATTTGTGGGACCCCCAAAAGTTTAAACCTGACCAGCAGTCTCGTATCAGAAACTTCAATTCGGAAGCAAAGCAAAGGTGCCCACACCTCAGGTGGTCGGTAGTAATTTTGAACCCCCAAAGCTTGTCTGAACTGTGTTGGCTTTCAGAGTAGACCACCCTGCCAGTCGAAGGCGTGCTAACAAATGCCTTGTTGCTGTCCAGCACATGTGTGGAAAGAAAATCAAAGCACAATGGGAGTGGGTGGTTGATGTGAGCACTTTGATTATGTGTATTCCAAAAAACTATCTTTGCAGACACTGCAAGAAGGAGGGAAGGGAGTCTGGGGTAAGAAAGCATCCAGCTACTCCATGCAATATCATGCAGCTGTGTGTGCTTGAAGTCACACCAGTACACTTCCTGTCTTGTAGCCTGAGGTAGAGCCCAGCATTAATTTTGCCCTATGAAATCAGTATCTGAACCCCCAGGAGAATCCTGTAGAGTCACAACACATTTCTGTCCTGGCAGCTGGTTAGTGAACATGCAGGAGTAATTGGGGACAATGCTGAAGATGATGTATGATCAAAAAAATTCTTGGGTTCTTCTGGTGTGGATCTCTGGGTTCTTTAAAGACTTGAAATTCAAAGGAAGGTGTCTCAGGTGGTTTTCAGGGAGCAGACTCTTTTTCAGCACCATTTGTCAGGAAGATGTTCAGAACTGCAGAATACAGGGAGCGCTGTCAGGCCTCGTGAGAGCAGCAGCACAGCCTCTGCTTCACACAGTGGAAGAAACCACAGGCCAGTGATTGGTTTGCATTTCAGAGTTCTCATCAGCACAAACACTCACCATGTTCAGAGTGATTTCTATCATTTTTGAGGTGTGCAGAACTCTTAAAAGCTTAGAAACAAAATAGTGCTCTATTTTTACAAATCTTGAGAAGTAGGAAAACTGAAGTGTTGAGGAGGAGTTTGTGCTGCTCCTCTCACCGTGCCGTAGCAGAGCATGGATCTGCAGCTGCAGTGCTGCAAGAGGAGCAATGAAAAGCAATCCTGAGAGAGAGAGAACTGTGCCATTCCCCCTTCCAGCCAAATCCTGGGAAAAAAATTGTCTCATATCCCAGCCATCCCATTGACTGTTCCTGCAGTGTGTTTTCCCTTCATCTTTGTGATCATCACACATACGGCGTGGTTGAGTTCACTGCAGTGTGGGCGGTAGCCGTGTCCCATGAGGCTGATAGAAGGCAGTGCTGCCAGCACCCATCCGTGTTCTTGTTCCCTGGTTGTTCCTTTCCCGTTCTTGATGCACAAACCCTGCCCGTAGCCCCTTGCTTTGCTGTAAGCATTGTCTGCATTGCACTGAGATTTAGGTGTGGGACAGTTGTTCTGTCTCACACATTGAATTAAGAGGCTGTTTTGCCGGGGCACTTTCATCCCTTGAGAGAAGCAAGTTGAGTTGCAGGTCTGGGCTGTGACAGTGGAAGATGATTTTTTTTTTATTTTTTTTTTATTATTATTATAATTTTTTTCTGACCCCAAATCCTTTGCCTGGCGTCCTACAGTGTAGAGCGAGTGCTTCCTGTTGGTTCTGCCTCTAATTTGCACACCTGAAAATAGCAGAACTGAGCTTAGTTAGATTGATTTTTGAACAGATTTGCAGGGGATAAATGAGGGGGAGGTGATGTTTAATTAACTCATGAAGACTTCCCCCTTCCCCTTCTATTCACATGTATATATGATATTTAGAGGGAATCAGACAAATGCCAAGCCTTTTTTTCTCTTTGAATGTGCTGTCTATTTTTGTAACTGAACTTGTACATATGTATAAAGAGAGATACATCTTTCTTTTACTAACTGGAGGAGAAAATCTTAAATAAAATGGAGTGAGATAATTTTATGTAAATCAGTGTCTTTGTGGTTTTTATGCATGTAGCTGTATGAATGAGAGGATTAGGGAAGAGAGCATGGAGGGGTGTGCATCTGGAAGTGCTTCTGGAGACAAACGCTGCTCAATGTAAAGCTCTAGAGTGTCTGTGCTCTGGCAAGTATCATGTTTGTAACCTTCTTCAGTTACAACTGTACCCTTATCCCATGTTTGTATACACTGATTACCTCATAATCTATTTTGGAGTAAGTGTGCAGCAGGTCTCAAGAAAACAGAAGCAACTATAACATTAAACAGTACCTGGACTTCAGTGGTTGAATTCAATACAGTTGATTGTTGAGACATTATTCTCTTATAGTTATTTCTTTTTTTTTCTTATTTTTTCTTTCCGGTGGGAGTTAAAAGGACTTTTTTATGCACAGTCTTGATCTCCAAACTGCAAGACAGTTGCCTTAGATTGTAATCCAAAGTGAAGAGGAAAAAAAAAATTATAATTTGAAAATCTTGCAAAAATGTAATATGTACTGTCACATGCTATACTGTTGGAAGATTAAATTATTGATTTTTAAAACACTGATAAATATATGAGTATAAATATATTTATAATATATTTCTAAAATAAGTCATAAATATAGTTAATGTAACATAAATAAAAATGTAAAAATATTTAGAATCATTTAATCTTCAAGAGAAACACCAAATGACATCACAAGTTGTGGCAAAAGCAGTGGTAGCCCATCTGCTTTCACAGTTTGTGTCAGTCCAAGAAGTTCAGTAAGATCTAACACAGTTGTAAAACAAATTAACTCCTAGATCATATTCAGTTCAATTTCTGTAAGACATTACATTTCAACATTGTTGGTATTATGCATCATAGGAGAAGAGATTCTGTGATAGTAATCGAGGAACTGGGAGAGATCATGTGATGGCTGTCCTAGTCTAACTTCTTGGTTTGGGGAAGGAAGTAGTGCTATAAAGACAAAGACTGGGAATTTTTTAAGAAGGTGGAGGTAGTTTTGTAATCAATACCTAGGGATCACTTCCGTTGAAGTGAGCAAATGGGTGTGCACACTGAAGCTTTGTTCTTTATAATTTCATCTGAGCGTCTTCTCACTCCAGCTGTGTGCTATGCACTTACATGCATTAATGGCAGAGAGATTCACTTTACTCCAAGAGATCGAGGTATTTGCTAAAGGTGTACACAATGATTGAATGAACTGAGTTTGTGTATTGAGCTGGAATGGTGAAATAGCTGTCAGTATGGTTTGGGGGATGTTGGGAGTGCTGTGTACTCATCATTCTAGTTGATTATAGCATTTTACTCACTGATTACAGCAAAACTGTTAAATACAGTTCACTGATCAATGTTCCTATTGAAGACATTTAAAGGTGATAATTTTCTTAGGTCCTGAGAAGTGCTGTAGCCTCACACACATGTGGGTAGTTTAGCCTACAAGGGTTGTCTAGTTCAGAAGGATCCCAGAACACCCTTTGTCCCCTAGCTGGCATTTTCTCTTTTCTGTTATGGCTCAAGTCTGCTGTCCTTTCCATTTAGCCAGCCACTAAATTTCTTTTCCTTATTCTGCAAAGAGATGAACAGGTTACTGCAGGATGGTTTGAACCGGGAACTGCTTTAATTCTTCACTTTAGGATATTACTGCTGCACTGTCCAAATGTAGTGTATTTCTGTGCCTTCTCCCCTCTCTGTCTCATGCTTTCCCTACCACAGTGTCCCTGCTCTTCGCTGTCTTGTGTCCCCTTTGTAGAAAGCTGCCTGTCTGCCTAGAGCTGTACCTTGCTTTATTTCCATTTCCCCAAAGTATTTCCTTCAGCAGCATTTCCCAGCGGGGGAGGCACACAAAGCTCAGTGGGAAAAGCTCCATGCAGCAGGATCTGCACTACTTTGATTGTAGCTCAGGAACAGCCAAGTTGCAGCTGAGAGGAGGAAGAGCACAACTGATAAAATCACTCTGGGGCAGGATGTGGATCAGTGTAATTTGGGAAGTGCTGCCCTGTGACCACTGCACTGCATGTTCTGTCCTGGTCTTCTCAGTGAGCTGGACTGCTTCTGCTCCCAGACAGCCTTACAGGTTCCTCAGCTTCTCACTTCTGCCTCCGTCTTTCTTTTTTTTTGTTGACTCTGCAGTCTGAAACACACATTATAACTCTCAGGGAGCCTTACAGGCATGTCTTGTGCTCCCCTTCCTGCTCGAGGAGGGATGGTGGTGCACACCCTGCTGTCCTCTGGAAATTTCTGTTGGAGTGGCTGGAAAGCAATTTGTAGCTCACTACCCAGAGGGATGCTGCTTGCATGTGAAGTATAACTGAGACATACATACTAAAATAAAGGTAATCATATCTTATACTCCTAGAATTGTGAAGGATTTCTTTTTTATTTGCAGCCCACACCAGTTGCATAGCAGTGAATGAGAGGGGAAGGGATGATTCAGCCTTTCTCTCAGGAGCATTTATTAGGACAATACAGATGGCCCAGCTCTCAGATTCAACCAGCAGATCTGTAGAGTAAACAAGTTGTTCTTGTAGCACTCATATTAGTATGTGCTCCTCTGAAAAGCATCCAACAAATGCCTCTTGAAATGGAGGAGTGCATGATAAGATGAGTTGGGTTTCCTCCAGCTTCAGCCTCCTCTTTGCTCCTGCCTACCTCTTCAGAAAAGTGAAGTTACTCCAAAGCTAATGGGCCTTCCAGGCATTTTGTACTGTACTCTATTTATAGAATGCTCTTCTAGGGGCATATGAGGGAATGCTTTTACATCCTAAGCATGAGGAAGTGTTTCAGTACTCAGGTATGAAACAATGACTCCTTCCTTCCTCAGGTGATGAGCATCCCTGAGAGAATGAGGGATGAAAACATTGGAACACCACTTTTGTGTCTTCTTGAGTTTCCCGTGGACTGTCTCTTCCTTCTTTGTCAGTATTGCTGGTTCTCTTAGGTCTGCTGTACTTAACAGGTGAGCTTCTGAACATCCAAGCACTACAAGTATCTATCCCTTGTCATCTCTGTGACTTTTTTTTGCAAGCAGTTGTTTTTTCTTCCCTGTCCTCAAGCTTATCCAACTCTTTAAGACCCATGTGTTGTCTTCAGTGCTTTTGGTTGGTAGGGGAAACGCTTCTCTTGAAAGTGTTGACTTTTAAATGCATGACCCTTAGGCCTTGCACCTCTGTTGTGAGGACTGTGAATTCAGATAAAGCTAAGCGTACAAGAAAAACTCTTACTGTTGCTTAGAGATTAGAATTTACTTGGAAATTTACTACTGACTTGGATTGTCTCACAAAACTGATTTTTGAACTATTTGTTAAATTTATTCAAATTTTCTTATTCATAACAAGAAACTAGCAGCTTTCTTCTCAAGAGGTCTTTAAGAAATACTCTCCTCTTAGGTGAAGCAAATCCTGTTGATCTCATCTCTCATCTATTTCTGTAGTTCCTCTGATGTATCCCTACATCTTCCCAACTGGGTCTTCCTCTAGGAAGAAATACATCATAGGTGGGAGCCCTCCCTCCATACCATGGGAAGATGTCATCTGTCTTTCAGGTGACTGTTCTTCAGGTTTCTTTTCAAGTGTGGTGTTACAGTTTCCCTTGATGTTACAGTAGAGTTCAAACACAGAAATTCTCAATTTTTATTCAGTTTAGTGAGTACATTTTAGAGTTTTTAAGCTGCTGTGTAGAAAAGTGGTTTTATGATGCTTGTTCTTCAGCTGTGTTCCCAAAGGATTCCCCTCCCAGGTAAGCTCTTTGATGAGGAGGAACATTCACATTTGCTGGGAACAATTATTCTATAATTCACAGTCTTCTGTAATTCAAGTAACTTTCCTCCACAGACAAATCAACACTTGTATCAGGATTGTCTAAACCCATCTGAGTTCCTCATAGAAGTGCTTCCAAAGCAGTCACCTTTGGCAGCCCTTGCCTCCACCATCAGTCGGAAGCGGCAGTGCAGAGTGCCTGTCTGTATTTCACTCCGCCTATGGAAGGCTGGTGGGGTTTTTTTTTAAGAATGGGAGAGTCAGCAAATATCACCTGTAGTTGACTGAATATTGCTTTGGGTTTTTTTTAAACTACATTAAGCTTTTGGCGTGTGACTGCAATTAGCTACGTGCTGATCAGCGGAGCGTGCTGCTGCACAGTAAATGCAATGGCACGTGGCCCAACACACCCTTGAGTGACACTTCATTGTCTGTGACAAAGCTCCCAGGTTTTCCTTTGCAGACAGGGGAAAAAGGAGATGTTCAGGCTGTATGAACCTTCAGAGAATTTTGAAAACAGCCAAAAACCTGGTTTGGGGGGTTACTCCATGCATCTGGTGGGTGCTAATGGGAGGGCCCTTCTGAGTCTTGTTCTTGCTGCTCCTGGTCTTTCCTTAGAGTTCATGTGAATGCTTTTTTGAACAGTGGCTGCATTTCTGCAGACCTCCCTCTTCTTGCCATTTAATCTAGATTTTTCTTTGATTTAATCTTATTTACAATCATAGTGCTATGGTATTTCATGGAACTATAGAATGGTTTTAGTTGGAAGGGACCTTGAAGATCATCTACTTCCAAACCCCCTGCCATGGGCAGGACACCATTTTTGTTGAAGTGGATCTCGAAATAGCTCTGAAGGTGCATAATGGGACATTTCAGTCTCTGGATTTCAAGGGCCCCTGACACAGTAATTCAGCTTCATCATGTCTGTTTGTCCAGATTGACTGCAGTCTTTCTTCATTCTCTGCATGTTCAGAGTTTGGAAGAAATTACTGTAACTAACTTGCAGTCATAATTTTAGTGAGATATTTATTTAATCTGGTTAGCACAATAAGAAAATTTTTTCTTAGTATTCAAGTAATTTGATACTCAGATGTATTCCAGCTCACTAATTGGAAGCTTACTGACATTGTGATTCTGAATCTGTAATGCACAAGGAGGTTTCTAAAACAGTGTTGACGTGCGACTGGAAGTCCTGACAATTCCTTTTATTGGCTGCTTTGAAGTGCTTTACATGATTTTGAAACAACCAATCACGAGCTTTGCAGCTTCCCTGGCTTTGATAACTTGCTGTTATCATATGCAATCAGGAGTATATATTGTATAATTAACATCTGGTTTCACTGCAGTTTGCTGTTGTTTGTATCATTGTGTCTGACTGGAATCAAATAACTAAATACTAAAAGTGAGAACTGGTTTGGTAGAATATTCACAGACAGATTAGAGAAGCCCAGCTCTGCCCTGCAATATATAGTTGCTAGCATATGGGAAAAGTAATGTTTAAATTTTTACTTTAGGCCAGATCTCATCTTTGAGATATTACAGGAATTAATACAAGTGAGAAGTTTGGAACTGTCAGCAGGTAAAAGAGCTTGAGATATTGCAAGAAATTTGAGTGATGCCTGTAAAGCAAAACCACCCCAAGCTATATAAAAATATTTCTCTGCTGAGCTTAAATTTTAGTTGCTTTGATATGTGAAAGTTTAAGAATATTGAGAGCAAATCACTAAACTTGCAACCACACAGATCCTCACTGAACAACCTCAAACATAAGAGTATCCATGAAAATACAAGACGACTCTTGCGTGTTTGCGTCAGGATGTAGAGCTGATTGCAGGAGCACACACTGTCTCTTTTCCAGTGTGGTATCACTGAACACCCCGTGTACAGTTCCGAGTACTCTGAAAAACATCATCCCTCAATATTTCACAATGTGCTTTGAAAGTCATTGTACACTTTTGAAATCATATTCTTGATGTCTCAGCTCCCCATCGGTACAATAGAAATTACACCTCTTCACAAAGGTCTCATGAAGAGGAATTTAGGCTTGCCAAGGTGCCACAGTGATGTGCAGATGTTGCTACAGTGATTTGCCAGAGAAAAGTCAAAGTGGGGAGGGAACAGTCCCCCTGCATTTGTGTGCATAAAGGCATAAACAAATATAGGACCATACGAGAGAAAAAGGAATTGAATTGCTCCTCATTTTTAAGGTCCTCCCGTCAAATGAAATGAGGCGGCAATCCTCTGGGAAAAAATAGTGGATATTTATTCTGAATGAGCCTAGTCCCACAGTTACTTTTTTCTCCTCAATCCTGAACTCATCTGCCCTCAAATTATAGGATATATTCCCAGGAATAGATTCAGTATATATGTAGTTGAGAGACAGAAATGCTTCCAGAATCAACTGTGCTGTGCAGCAGCAAGAGGCACTGTCATCTGGCTCCTGCCTAACATGTCCAGAGTCTCTTAACAGCTGCTGTCAAAGGAAAGATGAAAAGCAGCATCTATCACAGCTGTGGGGAGCTGGGCACTCCTGCACTTTTCCCTCTCTAAAGATGGGATTATGTGTTTGTGGGGAGAAACAACTTGAAGTAAACCACACTCCTATAAAGCAGAGCAAAAAATGAATGTATGTATCATCTGACATGAATTTATGTATCATCAAAGAACCTGCTAGCTGTTTGAAACATACTTTTGGCTCAGTTTTACTTAAAGAAATGAGTACTTCACTGCAAAACAAGAATAAGTGTGAGATTTCAGCCCATGACGCCAGTGGAAGCACCCTGAGGACAGAGCTGCTGACCCCAGCTGTCTGTAACAGGATCTCCCACCCCTGTGCACCTCCAGCACATCCAGCAACGTGTCACCGCGGCGCTGGGAGGTCACTTGCAGCGCTGGCTGTCACTTGCTGCTGTGACACGTGGAAGCACGCGTGCCGGCGCTGTGGCCAGAGGTGGCCCTGCCTTTCCCGGCCGGCCCGGGGGCCAGGGCAGCGCGGCTCCCTCCCTGCCTGCCCCGTCCCTCCCTCCCCCCCGCCTGCCCCCTCCCTCCCTGCCTGCTCCCTCACTGCCGTGGCAGCCCTTCTTCCTCGGAGTTTGGACTCGGAGTTTGCCAAGGCTGGTACGCCGCCTACACAAGGAGGGGATTAAAAGCTGCTTTAAAAAGTTTGTTTTCTAAATGTTTTCAAATGTCACATATGCTTTGTGTAGACAGTTTAATATCAGCAAGCTGGCTGGTTGCCCCCCAGGCGGCTCGTTTGTAGACGAGGTTATAACTGCTGTAAGTGGGCTGGATGTGAAATGACTTCCATATTGTCTGTGCTGTTGGTGTCTCTCAGTCCTCAGGCTCAGTTTAAGGCAAAGCAGAGAGCTGAGGCCAGAAGGTAGTGAAAGCCAGTGCTCACGCCATCCTGGCCCATCCCTAGCCTCCCTTTGCCCGTGAAGGAGGGCACCGGGGCGGGCGCAGTGCAGCGGGAAGGTGGCACGGTGCTGTGCGGGTGGCAGGGAAGCTGCGCTGCGCAGTGGGAGCGCGGGCAGGTGCCCGGTGTGCCAGAGCTCTCTGCTCGCAGGGCACAGGAGAGCTGCACGTACCCAGCCTGTGCCCAGCCAGCTCAGGTGTGGGCTCATCATGTTTCTGAATCTCAGGCTTGCTAACCAGCATGGGTACATGAAACCTCTCCAAACTCTCCAAAAGTCACCCTCTGACTTGCCTTTGTGTGAGCGAAACTCTTACAGATTTCCAGGTGCCTCAGTCGCTGATGCCTGCTTGTGGACAAAGCAGCACTCTGGGGCTTGCTCCTGCTGTGTGAGCCAGCAGGATTTGGGTGGTGGGATAAAAGCTTCCCCTTTCCTTTGGTGACAGGAGTTTTAAGTGCTGGTAGCTATCAAGCGTCTCCTCAGTTGTCAGGCTTAGACCAAGTTGATCCTGGTGTTTTTAATTGAAGCTTCATGGAAATGAGTCCTTTTAAAACAGTAAGGTGAGGGAGGCAAAAAGCAGCGTAAACAGGAGGACATAAGAGAGAAGTCTTTGTTCTTGTGTTCCCAGAGCAGCCCAGCGTGGTCTGGGAACAGTGTGGTGTCCCCAGCTAGGAAAACAGCACCTCTGTCTTTGAACTTCCCTGACCTTTTACGTTATTTCAGTCTCATTCTCTAGAGTTCAAGGTACTGGCTGTGCTTCAGGAATTCACAAGCATAAACACTCATCAGTGTGGCTGGCACTACGATGAGATGAAAAGGGAGTTGAGAAGGGATAAAAAACATCCAAAAGCCAAACAAAAAGTGTACAGGGTTTGTAAACAAAGCATGTAGAGCTTCCCCAGTGCTGCCCAGAATGCCCACTTCCTTCCGCCCTCCCTCCCCTCCAGGGCTCAAGGCTCCTTCAAACCCACAAGGGGCTTCTCTCATAATTTTAATACAGCATATAAATCAGGGAGGTTTTCACCTAAGCCAAGACAACTAAGTTAGTAGGAAATTCCCAAGTGCTTTGAGCAGCAGCTAGTTTTGCTGCAAGTGTATTTTTTCCACAGCTTGACTGTAAATCAGTTTTGTTAATCCCTTCCTGTTCCTCCCATGCACAGGGACTGATTCTGTACTGAGCTGGGCTGAGTGCTGATGGCACATCACTGCTCAGTCACGCACTGGGACTGTCCTTTTTTATGCTGCATCACTCCTTGAGTTCTAAAAAATATTTGGATTTGGTGCTACTGAAGTCTGTGGCCTGTTGTGAAAACTGATGGCATCAAAGTGAGAAAGAAGTCTGACTCAGGAAACATCTCCCATCCAAATTCTGCTCATTTGCTTTCCTTCCTGCCTTTGGGCTGAAATTACTGCACTGAATGTTATAAAACCTGATTTAAAGATTCAGCCCTAGATTGACTACCAGGTTTTGGGAAGTGTCAGCTGTGCCCCCATTCTGATGCTGAGCTATCTGGAATGTGTTTCCTGGAGAAGTGTCAAAGCACACAGGTGGCCACGTCTGGATACTTCACTCAAAGTCTGTCTGCCTTGTGCTGGTGCAGCTGTACACCCAGCAGACCCTCTTTCCTTCCCCTGCTTTCTTTTCTCTCCAAGCTTTCCTGGTGGCAGGAGCAGAAGAACAGGCTGTTACCAAGCCAGACGTGCTTTCTGGGCAGCTGCACCCTGTGTTCAGTGGGCACAAAGTGCCTCTGCTGCGAGGGGAGCGCGGCCAGCACAGCCTCCGCAGGCTCCGACACACGGCAGCTCCGGCTGGAGCACTGATAAGCGTTCTTTGGGGTTTTATCTTTTGCTGTTCCTCTGCCTGTGAAACATCTGTAGGTAATTAAATCCATATTACAGCCTGTCTCTTGAGGAGTAGGCTGACACATATGGAATAACATGTGTTACATGCAACCAGCTGCAGTTCTGTAACAGATGCTGAGTCCGGCGTGTGCCATTCCCTGTGACTTGCAGGCCACCTGCAAGACTCTCCCTGCCACACATGGCAGAGCCCCAGGGAGCCTCTCAAGCCTGTGGGCATGCATACAGAGCTCCACCTTCTCCCTTCAGCTCCTTCTGGGACTGAGATCCTGGGCTGGCTCCTCAGTAGCCTTCAAAGTTCGTGCTGGCCCGACTCTTGGGATGCTCACATGTACCTGTTCCTCAGGTACATTTGACCAAGCCATTGGCTGCTTTCACACCCATTTGAGGAAATCTGGTCCATTCCCTCTCCTCTCCCCTCTCCTACCACCTCCTTCCCTTGCCAAGTTGCATGCATTTGTTGTCATCAGCCACAAATACAAATTTGGTCTCATTCATTTTCTGACCTAGAGAAGTACATGAAGCACAGGTAAGTTCACACCTTGGAGATACTATATTTAAACTACATTTTTACTAAAGCTGGAATCACTTTGGTGGATTTACCTGTGTGGTCCCCTCTGTTCTGGACACTCCACCTTGAAACTGCAATTACACTGTATCATCTAAAAACCAGAGGTTTTTCTTCTTGATTTGGTCTTCTCTGAATCCTTTTAACTTTGCTGAGTTTGCTTATCCTTTCCCTGCTTTTCAAGGACTGTTTGCCCTCAGGAGTGCTTTAACATACGAAGGCTGAGGCTGGATTAACTGTTGTCACTTACTTTATTTAGAGGGCTTTTGCCACTGCAAAGCAGCTGGGTAGGTCCTGTCTTAATGTACTCAAGGAAATGGTGACTCAGGCCTATGTTCCTGACTATGTGGGAACTGCTGGGCAGGAAAATGGAAAGGGCTGAAGAAGGAACTGAAATCATATTAATTGTGCTGCTTTTAGGCTTGGGAAATATGCAATTGATAGAGCTTGTAAATGTGATTCCATTGCAACTGGTTTCTAATGTGAGGTGACCTGATAGGCACAAGCTTGTCATAGGGAAGTCAGAAAAAACTGCACATGCAGTAGGAAGCTGCTGGATAGGGAAGCATCTCCAGAAGTGTCTGGCAACACTGGTTGTCCCACCCTCTGACAATGGTGAGTGTTTTTTTCCCAGGCCGTTTGTCAGTGGCAGAGCTGCAGGAAGCTGGAGCTGCACCCTCAGCCAGCTGCTTCACTTGGGCTGGCAAGAAATGGACAGGGACAGGAAACCTATAGCGAAACACACCTGGGGTAGGACACTGTCTTTGTGTGTCACCATTGACCTGGCACTCCCAAGTGCCATGGTTGTGAGACTGCCTCCAGGCAGCAGTTGTATTCCTCCCACTTGGTTCATCAGAGGCAAGGAACCCCCACCTTTGTGTAGCAGTACAAAATCTGGGCAGGTAGCAGATGTTGCAGGGTGCCATCTCTCCTCACTCACATGGCCCAAGTTCAAATCTGGGATGTCAGCCTTTAAATTAATCAACTGACCAAAATATGACCAGTTCCCAGACTCACAGGACACAGTAAAAGCCTTGGGAGAAAGAAGTTAAGTAATTACCTCAGTGTCTTACTGACCTGAAGATGCAGTGACAGGGTGACAGCAGCAAGCTGCCATATTCACTGCTTCCGATGAGAAAATGGGGTTCTTTTTTTTGGAAGTCCACTACAAAGAATTCCTTGGGAAGAAAATGGTAGTTCAGTGGAGTAATGTACCTGTGCTTAAAACAGTGACATTTTTCAGGGAAGAACAAACAGCCACCGAAGGAACATTCTTAGTGTAGCTGCATTGTTCACAAACATTCACTGCTTGTTTTTACCAGATGTGAAAGATCCTGTGGCCAACCCAGGCTAGGCAGGACAAGGCAAGGGGCTCTCCCTGTGCAATGGCAATGGAGGTTGCTCAGTGCACAGCTGATATTAATTCCTGTCAGTGGCATCTTTGTGCCTGTGAAGATGGTTTTGTTTTCTCTGGAGTTATTCTGGAATCTGACCCCAGTCTTGTACTAGTGAGGGGGTGTTTCTCTGCAGGTAAGTTCAATCTTTAACCCTTTGATTTTCCAGCTGGAGGATACCCCAGCCCCTGGGGTGCAGCTGCTCAGCTGAAGTGAGAGCCTCCACAGGACAGTGGAAGCATATTTTTCTCTAGTCTGTTGTCCCTGCCTTTAATTAGTGGTACATTCAGTTGTTTCAGTTAGTTTTCACTCCATCACTCAAGTCTTGAGGCAGGTTATTCTGGTAGGTACAGTGATCTGCTGGTGCTGAGGGAGCTGGTAACTAGAGGAGCAGGAATGTGCACATTACCCCTGTACACACCACGTGGGGCACAGGGCAGGAAAAAATAACTGACTCCCTCCCTTACTGTAGGCAGCAGATCTGGCTGCAGCTGCAGTTTCTGCTCCATCCACTATTACTTCTTGGAAACAGCAGTGCCAAATTATACTCAGAATGAAAATCCTTTCACCTGCCAAGGAAGAATTACATTTCTGTGCCTGCCCTGCAGAGCTGGGAGGGCTGGCTTGTGTCTGTTGTCAGTACCAGCACTCCACAATCAACAAGAGCTGGAAAGAGAAAGTCACTGAATCCCCTTTTCTCGAAGGGAAAGAGTCAGTTGGGTTCTTCCACTAGATTTGGCAGAGGCATGCTGCTCAGCAAGATGATTTAAAAAACCAAAACAACAACAACAAAAAAATCCATAGGAACTTCAGCAGCATTAGCAGTTAAGGCTTTGTTAAAAAAAAAAATCACCATTAAAAAAGCCACAAAAAACAAACAAAAACACACCAAAAAACCAACAAAAAGAGCCACACACCAAAAAAAACAAAAACCAAAAAACCCAACCAACCGAAAAAAACAAACAAAAAAAAACCCACCCCAAAAATAAAAACACAAGACTTTTTATTTTGAACTCTAAGTCCATAATGAAAAAGACTAACACCAAACTACATGAGACTGACTTTGTCAGTTTGTTTTATTACTGGGCACAGCACCGTACCACTTCATATGCATACAAGCCACAGTAATACAAACAGTCCCTAGCCTTTTTTATAATTTAAAAATCACATGGCATTTGGGAGGAGCCAGCAGTCCCAGGGGTCAGCTCCCAAGAGCTATTTTGCTGCAGTTGCAGTAGCAGCAGTTTTCTCACAAAATACTGTGGGTTTTCATGCTGTTAATATGTGAAGCTGAAAAGTCTGAGCTCGCAGCAGTGCCTCTGCTTAACATGACCAAGGCAGGCTTTTCAGCAGCTCACAGGCTTGCAAGTATGCTCACTTGTGGTGCTCTGCAGTCAAATGGAAGGTGCCAGACAGGCTCCCCTGTATGGAACTAGAACCCTCAAATGCTTCTAGAGAAACCCACATCATCCTGAAGTTTATCCAGTTCAGGGCTAGTTAAAACTCTCCTGCATTCTGCCTGCTTTCCTGCAGGCAGCACAGGCTTCCCACACAGGCAGGACCTTTTCTTACAGAGTCAGTTATGTCTGGAGCAGCACAAGGACAGTGAAGCTTGGAAAAAAGCTTGTCATTAAAGCAGGCTTAGCTCCTCAGAAAATGGATTTAAAACTAGAAGGCACAAATACAAGGTTGAGTGTGGGCTGCATACCACTGTGGCATGTGAGTAGTTTAGATACCCCTCCTAAGAGGAAATGTATCACATAATAAATACAGTATGACATTTTAGAAAAGAAGTGCATTACTGTGATCCTTCACAACATAAGGAAGTAGGATCCACAAGAGCATAAAGAGGCCTGTTCACTTTATATTGCACAAACATTCTAAAATTTAGTGTCAGGTCATTGTATTGGAGGTGGGACAAGGCAGGGGAAAAAATAAAGGTTTTATTTGGCAGAATCTGCCAAAGTCTCCACCACCACACACACAGCTTTTTGCCAATCTGAGGTAGAATTACATATATACTGCTTAAACCCAGTCAAGTCCTGCTCAACTAGTCTTCAAAGGAAAAAAAAAAAAAAGATAAGAAAAAAAGAGAAAGTGCACAGAATAGATGAGCCTCTTTCTCTATAGAAAATGAGTGCCTCAGGTTTGACTCCCAGAAGCAAGTCTTACAGAGCAGAGTTCCTGTGAAGATCCCAGCTCCTCAGCTGGAAAGCAGTGATGGGTATTGTGATGCTACAGATAAGGAGTGTAACAAGTACTAACTGCAAGTCCTATAGCAAGCATTTTACTCTCCACTTCTCCCTCCCCAACAACTTGCTAGTTCTCCCTTTATTCACTCAGTCCAGCATATTTTGTCAGAGTTAAGATTGTCCCCACTGCTTTCTTCTCCCTTATGTCCCTTCTACTGAACCCTGCAAAAAAAAATCTCCTATTTCAACCCTTAGACTTCTGAGGGACACTTGCAGTTTCTTCTAGAGACTCCTCTGTGTAGTATAGACACGGAAGGATGGAAATAAGAGCCTCTTCGATGGAGAAGAGATGTTTATCCTCTGCTTGAGGACAGAAGTAGCGCATAAAGTCTGCCAGTCTTAGCAAGTACTCTATGTTATGACCAGCACAACCACTTGAGACAATGATTTGAGCTGCAATGTCTTCTTCAGATGCTGGGCCAAGGTAGGAAGGGTTCTGGGGTGTTGCAATGTAAACAAGAGCCAGGATGGGTTCCTCTGCATCTTTCTCCTGAGGGTGGAACTTCACCAGCTTGGTGTCATAGCCTCCCAGGACAGCTTCTCGCATGTTGAGATACTCGAGCGATGCAGCAATTTGTTCCCCACGGACTTCATAGGCTACACCCCATGTGCACGCCTAAAAGTCAAAGAGCAGGCTGGTTACGGGATGCTCTAACTGCACTGGCCTGTCCAGCCGCCCGCTGTTCCAAATCACGGCTGCCTCACTCCGGGGGGTCCCGGCACGAGGGACAAGAGCCCAGAGAAGGGTGACACACGGCACAACCCCCCACGATCCCGGCGGGGCTCAATGCAGGTCACACCTGTGCAGGTGGCGACGCGGGCACCCGGCGCAGGCCAGGCCAGGCCAGGCCAGCCCCGCTACTCACCCCGCAGTCCTCCAGCAGCGTCACCACCCGGCCGGGCTGTGGGCACAGAAAAGGCAGCGCCGTCAGAACCGAGCCGAGCCGACACCGGCGCCCCGCGCCCCCCGCCGCCGCCCCGTCCCCCTTACCGTCTTCTCGCTGCCGCGGTGGAAGGTGTCCCCCTGCCAGAAGCGGCGGCTGTACCCGCGGATGAAGCCCACCTTGCGCGACGTGAACTCGAAGCCCGGCCTCCACACCAGCGAGCCGTACCCGAAGATCCACACCGGCGCCGCCAGCTCCGCGCCCTCCGCCTGCCCCGAAGGTGAGGAGGAGGAGGAGGAGGAGAGGAGCGGGCGTGGCGGCGGCTCCGAGCTCTCCTCGGGCTGCTGCGGGTCGCGCTTCATGTCGGGCTGCGGCTGCGGGCGGTGCGGCGGCTCGGCCGCCCGGCGCTTTAAAGGCGGCCCGGGCCGCCCGCCCCGCCCCGCCCGCCCGGGTGATGCAACGAGGGCGGGAGGTTTCGCGGCGCCGCGCGTGGGGCAAAGCGGGCCGCGGGTTGCGTCAGGCGGGGCGCCCGGCCGGGGTCGGCCGGTCCGGCAGCGCTGCGTGCGAGGCTCCCGCCTGGGCATGCCAGGGGATCGGCCGCTGCCAGAAGGCAGAGGCCGCAGGGGCAGAGCGATCCGTGCCCAGAAGGGAGAAGCTGGGCTGGAGTGAGCGGGCCGGCCCTCCTCTGGAGCCTGCCCCACGCTCCCGGCTTTGGCTTTATCCCAGAACCTGAGGTTCTGCACTGGAAAACCAGGCGGTTAATGTTTAGCTGGGTGGCGCGGCAGCACCTGACGTCCACAGGGCCAAGGTGTAAGGAACATCGGCAAAACAGAATAATAACATCCACACTAGTGCGAGAACGTGGTGCTGAATCCAGCTACTTGACTGCATGTTCCCTAAAACTATATCCACGCTGGAGTGTCAGCTTGTAATACATAACATTGTTACGTGGAGGGGTGCAAGGGCTGTCTGTGTATGGGATGGACACCCAGCTGTCAGCCAGCTCTAGGCAGGTTGTGACAACTAAAGAGATGGACTTTTACATTACAAAGTAATTCATTTTGGTGAGAGAGGAGGAGAAAGAATAAAAAGCAAAATCACCAAAGTGGTTCTCATTATTGTTGTCCTTTGCACTTAATCAATCTAAACAACCTATTTACAGTCTTTTATTTAGTTTCCTGATGCTCCCCATCCAATTGGCACCCACCTTTCTGTGCCACGTCGCAGGAAGTGATGTCCATGGTGGGTGCTCCCTGTACTGTGGTGTGTTCACCACGGGTGACAAGAGTCTGCATGGCTCTCACATCTGCCCTGCTGCTCTGTGCCTCACACAGCACGTCCTTTTGTCCTGCCCTGCACGACTGACTCTCTGACTTGTCACTGTGGATGACCCTTCACAAGGTCAGCCTTGTTACGGAGCCCAAAGCTCCTTCATTTTCCTCTCCACTTGCGCTTTTCCCAGTCACCTTCGCTGTCTTACTCAGGCTCAAAGGTATGGGGTTGGCATGGCATGCTCCCAGCCCTGCACACCACACACCCATGCTGGCACAGGCTTGCAACCTCTTAATCCTTTTCTGATGGTCCCTTTCCATAGGCAGAAGGTGAATCCGTCACCTGTCTGTACAGCTGCTCTATTCACGGTCCTTAGTCAGACCAGAAAATGCTCCAGAAACTGTTCTTGTCAGCTGTCTGTATCAAAGCTCCACTTTGCAAAACAAGAAATGAATCTCTAGTCTCATATTTTTTCAGTCTTGTGGTTCCTGTCCCCTAATATACAAGCCTCCTGCCTTAGCAGGAGTTTGTCAATGCTAAAATGATATGGCCTTTCAATCGAATGAAACCAGTGCCCTCTGGGAGTTAAACCAGTCTTCTGTGTTCCATTGTATATGTAGAACAAGTGTATATTTTTCATATTTAGTTCTTTATTTTTTTGTTTCCTGCTAAAATCAAGGAAATTTGAGCAAATCCCCAATATGTAATTAACAAAAGCACCTTGTCTTTAAGTGCATCTTCATTATTAAGAGCACAAAAAGAGACAAATCAGAAGATAAGGTGGAGAAGGTCTTGCTAGGTTCTGGTCTTAATAACACCGGTTAAAAAAAAAAATCTGAACTCTTTCTTCAGTTTTCCCCTGGATGTGAATTTTATCCAATTTATTGGTTTGTTCAGTCTGGAGGAGACTGAGAGGAGACCTCACTGTGGTCTTCAACATCCTCATGAGGAGAAGCAAAGGGGCAAGTGCCAGTCTCTTCACTCTCGTGTCCAGGGACTGGACTTGAGGGAAAATCATGAAGCTGAGTCAGGAGAGATTTCAGTTTGATATCAGGAAAAAGTTTTTCATCCAAAAGTGGCTGAGCACTGAAACAGGCTTCCCAAGGAAGTGGTCACAGCACCAAGCCTGTCTGGTTTCAAGAAGTGTTTGAATAACACTCTCAGGCACAGGGTGTGATTCTTGGGGTCAGGGCCAGGAGTTGGACTCGATGATCCTGATGGGTCCCTTCCAAGTCAGCATCTTCTGTGATTCTGTGATCTGAGAATGCACTGTGACTGAGAAATGCATGTGTGACAAAGCTCTAGGTATCTTATCTGCTGGTAATAAGCTAAGGAAAATTGGACCAAGAAATTCAAATTTATATCACTGGGAAGTGACTGCATGCTTGCTGGTGAGGGAGAAAAATTGCTGCTTTCCTTTGCAGAGCTGTCTCATTTGTGCATCTGCCTTTGCTTAAAGGCTCTGGTGCATGGCTAAGCCAGATTTGCAATGGAGAGTCAGCGTATACAGCAAAAGCCTCAGGGTATCAGCTTCAGATCGCACACCAGCTAAATACTACAAGTCTCTGCTCCCTGCAGTGCTGTACAACCAGATCAATGGGGTATGAGGTTAGAAACTCCTTTTGAAGTCCCTGATTTTCTTGTGTAAATTGGGATATTGCTCCATCATTAGGAGCACAGCCTGAGGGAAGACTGTAACTGAAGTTGTAGCATATACAGCAAGAGCTTAAGAATTTTTTGTTGTTGTTTCAAGATTTCTTTCATTCATTTCTTACCTTGACTCCACCATCACTGTACTTAGGTTAAATAAACTAAGGTCATGAGGATCACTAAGGGCAAATGCCTGAGCAGAAAAGGTGTCTTGCAGGCAGTGTAGGTGCAGCTATGTAAGCGAAGCAGGTGGGTATAAAGGAGATGGTTGGAGCTTGTGTTCAAAAGGGCAGGGGAGCAGCCTGCCAAACTGAGACACAGGAATGTTCACACAGATGTGAGAGAGGATGTGGAACAGCAGTGGAGTTAACTGCTAGGGAATATGACGTAGATTTTGTAGTACAACAAAAGGAGATGGAAAAAAGCCATAGCATTTCAACAGTTTAAAAGTGCCTAAGGGAAAAAGAAATGGAATATAATGGTCATACTCTGTTAATAAAATGATAATTGAAAAAAAAAAAAAAAACACAACAGCAGTAAGAATGTTTGCTTTGCCCTGGAACTTTTGGGAAAGAGAAAAAGGCAATCATAGCTTTATTTGTTACTCCTGAAACAAGTTTTTCCATGTTTCAGGAAAAGGAGAAGCTAGTTTCCCTTTAGCAGTATGTGCTGTTCTTCCCCAGAGCAAGCATTCCCGTGTTGGTGTGGGGTGACCAGCAGTGCCAGGGCTGCCTGTTTTTCAGGATTCTGGTGAATCACCTTAGAGCCAGAGGAACCAACAACAGGGCTGGCATGACACATAGCAGTGGCTTGTGTGTCAGACTCTTATTTACTCAATAAACTGAGGGCACATACTGGGTCTTACCAAAAGTTGGTATGTTCAGAAAATATCAGCTGGGGAGAGGAGGATTGCCAGATCATTTCCAGATACCACATGTCTTCCAAAACCTTGGCACTGCTTTCCTTTCTACAATGAGCAGACAGAAGAATATAAAAACTAATTGTCCTCTTTTTCTGAAGGCTTCAGTAAAGATGAAAGTTTCTGGAACTGGAGATTAAATTCAAACAATGCCACAGACTATATAAAGAAATGTAAATCAGTGCTATTCACCTGATATTCACAAAGCCACATCCACGTGCATCACCAGGGGTCTTACTCACTTCTGTTTGAGGAATCCAATTCTTATGGCATTCACAAATCCCCTCCAGATGTGAACACTTACCATAGAAACATGTAGTCAGCCTTGTTTCAAACATGGAAATGCAGAAGCCACGTTGTCAAAGCTTCTGTATTAAAACTTGGGGATCAGGAAAAGTGTATACAACAGTAGGAAATAGGTGTATTTGAATTTGTTTGCTGCATCCAAAGGGAACACACTTCCATTGTTAAATGCATTAACTTGTGGGGTTAAATACAGTCTTGAGCACAGAGGACTAAAAAAAGGGAAAGGACACACCAGTATGTTGCAGAGAACAACTGTAAAATCCAGAGGAAAAAGTACTGTAAGGACATCAGACTGAAAAACAAGTCTAGGACAAGGTGGTAGTTTGAGCGATTCTTCTGCAGGACAGAAGTTGAACTGGTGCTGAGCTACTTGACATTTAGTCTGTTTGCCCCATGACTGCTACAGCTCTGACTGTTGTCAGTTGTCTTGGGAGATTTTGCAGTGTCCCCAGTTCACAGATGAGAATCACAAACTTGATGGAGACATTACAGACTTGATTTGTATTTGAATTAGTTATATGTGGGGAAAAAATAAATCAGTATATCTAATAAGCATTTTAACATGCCATCAATACCCTACCAGTGGCTTGGTAGTTGGCTGAGGGGTCCCTTAAGAAAACGCAGCACAGTAATTTTGGCTTTTGAGTTGCACACCAGAGTGATGTGCTGCACAGTGGATTTTGCTGAGTCTCCTCACCCTGTTCTCACTTCAAGCTGGTGGGCAGTTTTGACTCCCCTGGCAGAAGCTGGACTTGATTTTTCTGGTCATCCTGTCCCTCTCTCATATTCCATGTTGCTGACAAAGTTCCTCCCAGCACTAGTACATTACAAAAAATTCTCTATAAAGAATCAGAACTACAATTTCAGATTTGTTTCTTTACTGGGCAAAGGTAGATATAGTGAGCAGAGACTGAAGAAACTGTGTAGAGTTGTAGCAGCTTTGGGAATTTTGTCTTTCCTCCTTTCAGGGTAGGAAAGAAGCTCAAACACTCCCTAGTAGCTTAGCTTGAGGGGTGAACAAATTAGACACTGAATTTAAAATCAGAGTACAGACTTGTGGAAACTCCTTTTGCTTGAGCCCACAGCATCCCAAACCTAGGAGCTCATCTGAGTGCCATGCTGTGAGTCATGAACTCGATTGTCTCATCTTTTGGTATAGTATGACCCCCTGCTCCTTGCTCCCCATGGCCTCCTCACTCTGCTGCCCAAGCACTAGAGGGACATTTTGAGGAGTCATGGATGTCCACATTGGCACCTTTAGGGTGAGACAGGGATGGAGCAGGCATGTGCTCACAAGGCCAGGGTTGGGAACCTCAGCCCTGGCTGTAAAAATCTTATCTGGGCTGATGTAATTTCATTTAGTTTCACTGCAGGAAGTGATTTAGTTTCAGTTCCAGTATAAAAAGAAGAAAAATGGGTTTACAGGTAAAATTTTAAACAGGTCTGAGGATCAACCTCAACCTGGTTGATACAAGCAGCTAGATTGAAGAGTCCAAAGACAGAAATATGGAAAAGCAACAGAAATTTTAATTCAAGGTAGAAAGCAAATCTATGATTTGCATCCTAAGTAGGGAAGGATAACTGTTTTGGGAAGTAACCAGCTGATTTCAATAACAGTTTAAGAAATGATAGGGAATTCATACAGGATGGGAAAGGAATAATGCAACAGAGAAACTTCTGCTTTGGCACTTATCTATGTAATGAACTAAGAACTGCAGAAGTTTGGGCCAATTTGCACATTTGCAAAATGTTTAAAACCCAGTAAGAAGCTTTCTAGTCAAATAAAGAGAGGATTAAGATAAATATGAGATTACTGGCAGGAATATGACTTTGGCCAACAACAGATACCTTAGATGCAAACCAATAAAAGACAGGATGGTGATTGCTGTGAGTCCTTTTAAAAAATTACCACATCTGAAGGAAAAGCACTGTTCTTAGAAGTCCTGGTGCTTGTGTAAAGGGAGGTGGAAAAAAGAGACACAACCCAAAAGTTTATTAGTAAAGAATGTAAATATATAAATGGAGCAGGTAACACAACTGGAAAATAGCAAGTGGTTCCTATATTTGTTCCTATAATTGAGCAAACTAAAGCCCTGTTATTGAAACCAAATTCACACAAAGGGATATGAGCATTAACTGGACATAAGTGGCTTAGCTTGAAGATTAAGAATAACCTAACCTGCAGGGCAGCAAGTTTTTAAGTCTGCACCCCCCCACTCCTCTATATGAAGGGCCAATAACAGTAAAATAAGTTCTTTATGTAGATTTAAGTGCAAGAGAGATTATGTGATGTCATTACCTCTATTACCTGCTGCCTTTCCATCCAGTGCTCTTGTCTGATGAGCAGAAAGTTTTCATTTCAGGACTGTCACAGGAAGTAGCTGGAGTATAGCCAAGCACCAGAATTTCCCCAGATTTGTAGTGTCAGAGAGGCTTCATCAGTTTGCAGTGATGAGGTTCTGTCCTGACACGCTTGCAGCTGTTCTTACCCAGATTGTCGCAGTGTCTTCATAACAAACATTGCTTCTCTTCTGCTATGGATTCATTTTCTACAACACAGCTAGCTAGAGTATGACCCCAAAGCCCTAAACAGGCACAAACTGAGAGTTCTGAAATATCTGACTGATATATTAATGACAAACAATAGCTGCAGAACAAATGCAAATCCTGAAACATCACCTCATCCCTCGACTACTGAGAAGCCCCAGATAAAGTAACATTACAGTATCATCTGGAATTTTGAAGGGTAGAAGGATGTTGAAATTCATGTTCTGCTTAGCAGCAGAGAACTGAGCTGTAAAGTCCACCACCAAGCTTTAAGAAAGAACCACAAGTAGCCAGCGTGCTTTTCAAAGAGAGGAAGCTGCAAGCTGCCAAGCATAATAAAGGCAAAAGAGATTTCTCCTTGGGAAGAAAGCCCATAAAACACAGAGCTAAAGAGATGAGAGAGAGGCCTATAAAGACAGAGTAAGAGCAAAGTCTGCAACAAGACTAAGCAGCACAAAGAGGAACAAAGTCCTCCCTCTACCAGGCATCTGGTAATGCTGACATACCCCACTGTAAGGAGAGAGCCAGATCCCCAGCAACCCTGCCCCTCTTTGTAATGGCCGGAGGGCTGGATTTGCACCTGGAATAGTCACTAATAGTCTTCATCTGAGAGAGGAAGATAAACCCACCTGCTACCCACTCATACAAGTCCTTATCAAGGCAAAAAGGAGAGTAGGAACAGTGCTTTTGACTCTTGATTGCTCCAGGGAAGGTATGTGTTGACTTTACAATCAAAGCAATAACCCAGCCACTCAATGTGTGGGACTTATGAATCAGTGTGGAGAAAGAGTGATAAGTAGCTATCTCAAAAAGAACTTCCTCCTTCACTGCCTGCCTTCTCCTTTACAGTTTTTAATGTGTCCATATGACTCGCTTATTTTGTATTTCACTCTTTTAAACTTTTGAGTTGCAAGCAAACGACCTACCTAATGTGATGCTTAATGCAGAGGAAGACAGATGTTTTTGCTATTGTATCAGTAAATGGGATTTGTTTATTTCTAGAATGACTAAAAGTCTCATTGCTGTGACCAAAAACCCCAAACAGTCCTGAGACTGTGGCTCATAGAAAGCTGATTATTGTTAGTGACAAGTACTGAAAGATTGTGCTTTAAATGTGGCCATGCTGGGCAGAATTTTGTGTTCTGATGTAAAGGCTGCATTTCTGTCTGAAGGAAATTTGCAGTCCTGCTGAAAATATTTGTCTTTCTGTTTTAGTGTCTCTGGCACATACATTGAAAACTGTTTGTGGTTTGAAAAACAGGTGTAGATGTGTTGTATGTGATCTAGCATGTTTGGTTTTGTGTCATTGACAGGACAGATTTTGTCTCAACAGTAGCTCTGTTCCTTTTGTGATTTCCTAAGTCATGTCCACTTAGGTTTTTGGGCACTTAGTTCTCAACTGTCTCAAAATAAAATCCTGCTTTCTTTGTACTTTAATTTGGTAACCTAGGTCTGCAGTTTCCTTTTCTGAATCTTCTTGTGATTAGCCCAGCAGATCCAAAGACCTGTCCTTCCTAATTACAGGTGCTCTTCCCTAAGAGGAGGAGCAGAACATGCCAATGATCACCACCTTCCTTAAAGCCCAATGCTATTTATTTAGAACAAGATGCTATGGAAAAAAGCTACTTAATAAGCCAAGACATGACTCACACACCTGCTAAATGTTGCCTGTCTTCCTTGTGGTGCCCTGGCAAATACGATAAGCAAGGTCTGCCAGCTCTTTAATTCAGAGAGAGCATCTGTGTATCAGCTCGTGCTGTCTCTGCTCCAGAAGACAAAAATGAGTGCCAGGATTACAAGCATGAGAACTTGTGTGAAGACATGCAGGTTCCACAGAAACACTTCTCATTCAGCCTGGAGCACAAATGCATAAGTAACATGTGCTGCCCAGAAGCCAGTCCCCACCATCCTTCCCATCCTGTGGGCCAGCAGTCAGTTCTGGAGCATCTCTGCAAAGCTGGGTAGACTCCTGCCTGTAACCAGTCATGCCGCTCTCTGAAGTCAAGTGCCTGCCACCTTCTTGCTTGTGAGAACAGCAAAAACTTGCATGGCTGGACAGCTGAGAATGCTCAAAAGTAATCAGTAGCTGTTGGATTTTCTGTATGGCCAAGGATGGGCATTGTCCTCCTATGCCCAATCACATGCAAGATCAAAACATGAAAAGCATCTGCCTGGACAGAGCTGTCCTGCGTGTTGGTTGTGGCCAGTCCTGGGGTCCTGGGTTGTCCTGGTGCATTCCATGCTTCATAACCTTTGTGGCATTTTGCTGTAGAAGCATTTGAAAGCTTGGTGTAATCATTTCCATCATGGGGATATCATGACCCTCGAATACTTTAAAACTATTGCTGATTATGAAGGTGAATTTATTTCAACATTAAACCTCTTTCAGTTGAGTTTTTAGCAGATATGATGCTTCCAAGCCTACTGGAACGAGAGGTCAGAAAGTGCAGCTGTAGCCCATGTGGAAGCAGAATTTTTCTAGTGAAATAAGATGAATAATGTCTTGAAGAGAAGGCATGATTTTTGTGGTCCTGTTACCAGACAGGCAGGGGCTCTGGTCACAGGGTCTTTGAAATCTGGTTTGGCTTTACAAAAACCCCAGAAATATGTGTGTCTTACTGTGCTCTTTTTGGGGAGGGAAGGTTTTCTTTCTGTCCCATATGGAACACTGGGGCCACGTAGCAGACAGTTTGTGCTGTCCTGCACTGAGATGGAAACAGAGGGCTTCTGAGAACATGTCAAGTCATAGGCTGTGGTGGTTACAGAGGGTAGGTGCGAGGAACACCAGTGTCCGGGCTTCAGGCACTTGACTGCCTGGCCAAGACTGCTGCAGAGAGAGAAGCTGATCAACAGGGTGAGTCAGGCATTAGCATAAATTGGGGTGAATTCCCTGTGGCTGCCCTGTGTGTAAGGGGGTGTGTTTGGGGGAAGCTGACTGCAGGCACGTATAGGAGCGGGCTGATTCACCTGAGCTGCCTGTGACGCACGGCACTGTCAGTGCAGAGCCCTGCACTGCGCGGCTCCAGCAGCCGGGCTCACGGTGACCGCTGGTGTTTCTGCCCCAGCTTTGTGTCACCTAGACATGCCTGTGCCTGCAGGCACTGCCTTCACCTCCCTCCTCCAGGCAGATACCAGAAGTCCCTGCCCAGAAGCTGTGTCTTTGCTTTTGTTCTCTGGGCATAAGTCTTGGGTGCTCTTGGTGTGCAGTGGTAGCTGTGTTCCCGTGCTGTGTCAGAATGCCTGAGCAAGCAGGGCTCCTGCAGCCCTGAGCAGCCTCTCCATGAGCTAATAATAACTTCCCTGCTCCCAGTGCACATGTGAGAAGGTTTCTGTCAGCTTTTTCATGGAATGCATGGCAAGAAAGGGTAATTCAACAGCTTTTCTAGGTGCAGAGATGTTTCTGCTGCACCTTCTCGCCATGTAAGCAGTGTGTGGGAAGTGTTGACAGTGCAGTTCTGTGGGCCGTGCTCCTTACTGGGAGGCAACAGGAAAGTGACTCATGAGACATTGCATCCTCCTCTGTGCAGGCAACATGGTGACTTGAAGAACAGGCACTGGACCACACAGAAGCTGTGGGATTGACAGCAAAATGATATAGGCTGACAGTGACCAAGCTCTTGGCTGGTTAAGATCCCGACTGAAGTCATCTGAGCTCCTCTTAGGAGTTCCTCAGCTGTCAATGACCTGTGGGCACCAGCAAATACAGTTCTGCTCCATCCAGAGCTGTCATACTGTGCCAGGGTTTTAATAGCCATGGCCGAAAACAGCATCCAGTGTTGACAGAATGAGGTATTTACTGTTAACCTGTCTGCTTGCGTAACTTCTCTGTGCATGTAACTGCAGTGTCAGTCTGAACCCTTTCCTGCACTCACCGTGTTCTGATGTTGCTGCTCTTCTGGCTAGCCCTGACCTATCAATGTTCCCTGTGAGATTGCTTTTCTCTGTCTGGTTGGATTCTGCTATCGATCCTGTTCTGGCATTAACCTTTCCAGCTCTGCCGTGACACGTCTCCATTGCGGATTTTAATTCTTCTCATGTTCCTAACCTTGTCTTATCTGAAACCCTCCTACATGCTGAGTTATTTTGAATGGATGTGAGAGCAGAAGCTCAGGTGAGCCATGCTGAATTTGGTAACTTTATCTCTTTATGTCAAGGCCAGAGATTTCCTTGTCATTCTTCCCATTCTAATGTCATCTCTCAGTGGCTCTCCAGTAGTTTGAGATGCTGTGGTATCTTCCCAATGCCAAATAACCCACCTAGTTATATCTGTCTGTATGCGGAGACAGTAACAATGTCACTAAAGCAGAATGTAAGTACAGCTTATCTGCCTTGTCTGGAGTAAAGGATAGTGTAGGGTGCAGTAGTACATGCATCTGGGCCCATTTGGCTCTTAAAAACAATGGGACTTTTTTGAGGCGAGGTGGAAAAGAGGGAGAAGTGAGATTGATTTGGCTTATGTGCTTTTTTAGATGTTATCTACTTAAATTAATCCAACCTGCATCCCTATAACAACATTTCTAGCACTCATTCCTCCAAACCCAATTGTAACAACACAGAGTAAAGGCTGATGTGGTTTGGTTGAATCTGGATCCAGATTTTAGCAGGGAACCGTCCCTGTTTAATGGCCAGTGTGAAATCTGGCAGTGAGTGGTACAGTGCTGACCATGGGGAATCTGCTCCTGAGACAGACTAAACCTGCAGACGCTCTGGTGGCATGGGCACTGGAAGCTGATGACAGGTGTGTCAGTGGAATATCAAAATCATAGCTTGAGTGGTTGTTATGTTACGTAAAGATTGGACTGGAATGTTGTACACAAGCAGTGGCACCGTCACCACCTGTTTACTAACTCTGATGTTACACATAGCCTGAGGTTACATCAGGCTAAAGAGCACACAGACGGATTCTCGTGAGGTGGGAACACTAACTGGTGCCAGGACAGCAGCTGACAATGTCAGCTTTTTTTGAGAGGTGTTTCCCTCCCCTCACTTCAAGGAAAAGCCTCTAAATTTTCCCTTGATGGTATCCTCAGTATAAGATTTCAGGACTCTCAGCTGACACATATATTGCAAATCCTCAGAGGTGTGTGAATCCCACCTTGGTACAGATGGCACTGTTGAGGAAAGACTCTGTCCCATTATCTGTGTGTTTTGGATGGAAACCATTCCTTGAGCACATCTTCTCAGTAAAAGAATAAATAAGGTCTTACCCCAGAGCCTCCAGACTATTATAACAAAGTGGCTGTACAGCTGCTTGTGTTCCAGTTTCTGATGAATGTGGCATTGCTATCAGCAGTGCTGGGACATGCACAGCCTATTCTTAATTTTACGCATACATATCATGTTGTGGAACAGTGACTGTTTTCCAATATATTTTAATCTCTTCTAGCTGTGCTCCCATTTTAGGAAATCTGTGCCAGCTAAGATAGGAAGGCTGTTGCCTTGTAGCTTTTAAGAGGTTAATGATTCTTCAGGATAATAATTTTCTCTTTTTAAAATTGCCCTCTAATCTCAACCTCTTGTGAGCACTTGGCTACAATCTGCCAAGACCCCAGCCTAGCAGCAGGTAGCTTGCAGCATCAGCTGGAGCACCTGGGCACTGTCTGGAGGAGAGAGGCTTCATGCAGAGATGGATGCAGGGTGAAAGGACAGTAGTGCTCTCCTCTCTAAGATCTTGGTTGGCAGAAGTTTATTCCTAAACTCTGTCACTGCAAGCTAATGCCAAAAGCTTTAGCTTTATTCCCTGTCACACTGCCTCAAACTGTGGAATGGGCAGTGACAATGTTGCCTTCTCACAGGCTGACCATCTGCATGTATAATGTTCAGACCCCATTGTGTTTTAAAGCTTAGACAAGAAAACAAGCATCAGAGGTTCCTGATTGAAGATTGATAAGAATGTGTTTAAATCACTTGATGCTGAACTTAATAATGTGCTTAAGATTAAGCAGTTAATGATTCCTTTAATTTGAGTCTGAGCCTAAGAGAGGTCTTCAGAGTCAGAGGTAGAAAGAATCTCTCCAAATCTGTCAGTGCCTTTTCTCTCTAATCCTGAAGATGGCTGTGGCATCACACTATTGCCCAAGGACTGTTTCATGCTGCATCTCCAGCAGATGATGATTGAATCACCTAGTCTTCTCCTATCCCTCACTCCATTACCTTCTGTGCTGAAATGGGAGCCTCTAACACGAAATTTCCTCAAGCCAAGGCTGTGGATGGCTGTTCTCTTCTTGATTCTGATGGTGGGAAAGCCCCAGCTTTTCTTGTTGCTTCCCCAGAGCTGCTGGCAGAGCTGTGTGTATATGTTTTATCCTAAATGAGCAGGAAAGCAAACTGCTCTTCAGCAGTTTAAGGTATCTGATGGCACAGTAGCTTAGAGTGCACCTCCAAGCATCCCTCTTTTCCCTTAACTGCCTCCTTAAACTGGCTTTACAAAATTTTCCATTTCCTGTATTGCAAAGCATCACAGTAGAGCCTTAGGATTTCTTAGCCTTTGGATTTCCCTGAATAAGCAGACAAAGGGAAGGGGAGCAGATAACTATTGTGTGTCAAGGGCTTGGCTGTGAAAGAGCAGTTGCGGGTGGATAAGCAGGTTAAATGCAGCAGCAGAAAGGATTTAGATTTTGCTGGAAGGTGATGGAATGGCACCAAGCTGTGATGGTGTAGGTGAGAGGGGCTCCATTCATCTAACAAAGCCCAGGTACTGCACTTCTTTGCAGTCAGGCAATACTGCAATACAGGCAATGGGAGACCAAATCTAAGCCAAGATCTGTCTCTTATCTTCCTCCCTTCAAGCCAGGGTGACTTAGTGTGTGTTGAACATAAATACAGCTTTGCCGTGTGTCTTCTTTCAAACATCAGCAGGTGTGAGGTCTTCTAGTTCTGTCATAACATTGGGTTATGCACCAAAGAAAAGTCAAAACTAGACTCCATAGCATCCTCTGAGAAGCCTTGAGCCTGAGAGGTAACCCCTCTGACAAATTTCAGCCACTTTCCTGTAACAGAGCTGGCCTATTTTCTTTGAGCTATTTTTGGCTGTTCTTTAGAGATATATGAGTAGAGGAAGATAATGAGAACAATTAAAGAGGAATTTCAAGGTAATGGAAAGAAGGTGTCATGATATGATTGTGCAATAGCCTCACGTTTTAGGTATTATTGCTCATGGCAGAACATGCTGTGAGAGGACTCAGTACCTGGGCAGAAGGGTCACTGTGGCATGTTACAGCATCCATGAATATGTAGCAAAGATTGCATCATAAGGCTGAGCATTAGCATTAAAAAGCATCTGAAGAGCCTTTAAGTGGGAGAAATCCATGTGGGAAGGTCAGCTGGTTCTCATATGTGGCTTTTCCCAGAAGATATCAGATCAAAATAGTTACAAGCTGAATCCCCCACTTTTTCTGTGTGTTTGTTGGGAACACAGTGCACTAGATTTGAAAACAATTGATTTCATGCTTTGTGACCAGGCTAGTCAAAAAACAGCTACAAATGGGAAACTGAGAAACAAAGGCAGGGCAGGAAACAGAGCTGAGCTCTCAATATGACCCTTTAAATTGAAAAAGCTATAAAAGGCTGGCATAGATTTCATAAACAAGGGAGTTAGGGAACAACACAATTTGAAAGCATCATTGTCTTTTGTCAGATTTTTATTGACAAATCTTTTTCCGGGTATGTTGCCTCTGTATGAAAGAAATTAAAGCAACCACTTAGATAATATTATTTGACAAACAGTGTACCGATGGATCCTCTTAAGAAAACTCAGCAGGCAAATTCCTCTTCTCATGCAGGTCTTTTTCCTCTGCTGATCTCTCATTCTCCCCATTTCCAAGTGCCCTAAGCAGGACCACTCAGAATCACAGAATATTCTGGTTTGGAAGGACCCACAGGATCATCGGAGTTGAACTCCTGGCCCTGCACAGGACAACCTCAAGAATCAAATCATGTGCCTCTTAGCAAGGTCTAATCTGCATATGGAGAGGTGATGGGAAGGAAATATGCTGATGACCATAACATCTGAAATTAGTTTATGGCTTTAGTAGACCACAAGTAGCATCAAAGTTTGTGTTGACCTTGCTCTATTCAGTGCTCTAGCCTGAGCATACCTCTTGCCTGAGCAGGCTCAGATGTTGCATCAGTGTCCTCTAGTAATGCACAGAACTCTTTTTACACCAGTTAATTGAGTCTAACTACCCCTCTTGGCAGATGAGTGAGTACCAGCCCCACTTTACACCTAGGAAGAGAGGGAGGGGAAAGTGTCTTGACCCAAGTTTAATTGGCAACCAGTGTGAGCAATGCCAAATATCCTGCTTGCCTGCACCCGAGCCCTGTGCGTGCAGAAGTGGTGAAGTTCCTTGTAGAACATGGGAGAGGAGTTAAGTGTTGGGCTAACATTCTGTGTTAGGTACTATACTGCATGTTGGGTGCCAGGTAATGTGTTGAGAAATGCACGAGGGGAGTGGGCTCAGGGGCACAAGCTGCATTGCCAAGGAGAATAACAGTGCTAGTGGCATGGTAGTCAGGCAACAGGCTTGCACTGGCCTGCTGAGCACTGGCAGGAGGACAGCCTGCATAGTCTGATGGCAAAAGGGATGCTGGACCCGTTTCAGCTGCTCAGTCTGTCTGCATCAGTGCCCTGGTTGGTATTTCCTTCCTTATCCTCTCAAGAAAAGACAAGATAATTTGAAGCAAAAAGCCAAGACTTTGCCCTCTGGAGGGATTCCAGGGCTGCAGATGGACCGGGCTGTTCACAGGGCTGCTGGAAAGCAATTACATTTGCAGTTCAGGGGAAGGGAAGAGGAGGAGGGAGAGTCACTGAACTGACAGCAGGGATAAGAAGGTAGCTCATTAGCACATCATCTTTTCTGCACCCTTCTGTGTGGGAGCAGATCTCCATATGATGACATTCAGAGTCTGGCAGGAATGTCATCCTGGAACTACTAGGAATTTTTCTGCAAGAAAGTGTGAGCAAGTAGGTTTAAAGAGATCAAAAGTGAGTTCCTCTGTGGTCCAAAGAGCACAAAGGTTCATCCTTCAACATCCTTGAGTTGTTCTCAAACTTCATCACCAGCTGCTAATCTGGAATATGAAGACAAAGTATGGAAGTAATGAGGTATTCATTAAAACAAAAAATACAAAAGCCCACAAACCAATCAACACTCCCCCCTCCCTCCCCATCCAAAACAAAGACCCCAAAACCCAGAAAACCCCAAGCCAACCAATCAACACATCCTCTATAGTGGATGAATTTTTAACTGAACATTAGAATTAGAGAGCTGATCAAATACAGAGCAGGTACTTGAGCTTGGAGAATTCCAGCAGAAGCCATGCAAAAAGCCTTCTCTTTATGGCATTCAAAACAATTTGGAGAGCAAGTCCTGTGTCAGTGACAGTGGCCTGTTGGAAACCCCACAGTACAGCATTAATAAAGATATAATACACTTAATTATGACCTAAAGGGTGAATTCCTTATGGACTTATTCAAAAGACTCATGTGGCTGCTTAACAACACTCCCATCCCCTGAGGAGTCTGCATGGTCCCACAGGAAAAGATCAGAAAAAGCACACCTTAACTGTTCCCTAAAGGAAAACTGAGAATAGGAAATGTGTGTCTCTCACATCAGGCAAGCAAAAAGTCTGTGCACTGAGTCCTCAGTGGCAGAGCTGCTCTCCTTTTTATGAAGATTTCTGTTTGCATGTGAATCTATCGGTGTAGGGATCTTGAGTCCTTCTGTTGAGACATGGATGAAGGGGCGAAGAATGAACTCATGCCGACAGCTTCTGAAGCCAATGAAGCACCAGGTTAAAGACCAACCCTTTTTATTTTCTCTTAATTGTTCTGTCTCCTCAGTATAGAGCTCGTCCAGCGCAGAGTGGGGAGCAGGAGTGCCCTCAGGACGCACAGTGCCGTGCTGCGGTAACGCCTCTGCTCGGACAGAGGCTTGGCAGCCAGAGGGAATCTCTGCAGTGCTGCCTCTTCGGGATTCTCTTCGTGTCAGGGCAGGAGCTCTGCCATTTGCTTGGGCACATCCCACACGGTGCTAAGTGACAGCAAGGTGGAGGGCAGGACTGCAGAGAGGTGTTTGTCCTTAATGTTCACACTTGCCTCACGGACAGAGGATCTCCAAGAGCTGTACAAACCTGCTCTAACCTACAGTGAATAAACAATGCCTGATGGAGAACATGGTGGACAGAGAAATGGGGATTCTGCAGAGAGCAGCTGCATAGACTGTACAGTAGGAGCTGGGAGAGAAGAGAGGGAATGAATCCCTAACCCTGAATCCCTTTCATCCTGATTTACACAAATGTAACTGTCGGAGTCAGTGCAATTACATTAGTAGGAAAGCTGGCTGAGAAATAAAAAAAATTAGCTCCATGTCACTTCACTGGTTGTTCTTTGTACTACTAGAAAAGCTTTCTTCACACTCCAGAACACATTCCATCCGGCTTACAGGAAATTACATGCTGCAACAGTTTAGCAATACTTTTTGTATAAAACTAAAGCAGAGGACAAAAGGAGACACAAGATGTGTGCATAAAATACTGCTCAGGTTAATGCAAAGGCATTTTGAACCTAATAATCATTCAGCTCTGCAAAATTTCAGGTGAGGCTGCTCAGCACCCTGAAGGCAAATGTGTGCCTGCATGAAGAGGGTTCTCTTCCATTTGGCAACTGCAGCCCTGGCATGAGCTGCCACAGGACACAGGGGGATGGCTGGGCTAACAGTGTTAAAACAGAGGTGGTGGTTGTGGAAGTGAACAACTGCACCTAGAAAGATACAGAGAATGGCATCCACTCTCCTGAGAAGTGGCTGATCTCTGCAGATCTGGGTGGTGACTTCTGAGGTATCTGTCCTGTGTGGCTGCCTAGCAGTGCCTTGAATGCCTGTGCCTCTCTGGAACGTGACTCAAAAAGTTGGAGAGCTGCAGTTAGTTACTCAGGAAGGAGGGAACAGGCTCTGGAGCAATGAAACAATAGTGAAAGAGAAGCAGAGGTAGACAGTGAGAAATCCTTTTCAAAGTAAATGTACACAGTGCAACTATTTGCTATGACATTCTGACGCCTTTTCATAGAATCTCCGAATGTTTGGGTTGGAAGGGACCCTGAAGACCATCTAGTTCCAGTTGTCCTGCTATGGACAGGGACACCTGCCACTTCCACAGACCAGGTTGCCCAAAGCCCCATCCAGCCTGGCCCAGAACACTTTCAGAGACGGGCCATCCACTTTTGGTCAGGCTCTGCAACTGCACACTGCAGAGTTCACCCGCTTTCTCTGTCTCACATTCCCCATCAGGCATTGTTATCTAATTCTGGTGTAGGCTTACAAGTACCCCTTAAACAGTTCTAACTGCCCTTTCACTGGTATAATTCCAGCATGTGTGTGAGCCTGAGAAAAGGAAAACTAAAGATAACCAACCACACCCAAAACATCAGTGCCGCAGAAGTGACTAACTGTGCTGGACCCTGAGGGGTTCTGGTGACATCTTTAGCCACACCTAAAGAAGCACATGGTCTGCCCTTCCCACCTGCCTCCAGGCTGCCGCGGGGGTCAGGCTGTCTGAGCCTGCAGTCCCACTGACAGGAGTGCTGCCTCTCCTGCAAACCTCTGGAAGCCCTATCGTCCATGGCCTCTCTCCCTGTTTGCCTTAGAGGCACCGATTCAATAGCTGCATGTTAATGAGCCTCTGCCAAGAAACACAATGCTGCATGTACAGGCTGCTGTTTGGACGTCTGGAGCTGATTCCTGCCCCCCCAGGGCTCCAGTGCTGCCAGGGACCCTACAGCTGGTGAAGCAGGTGTACAGGTGTTCCCTAAAGCAAAGGGACAGCTGAGAAAAGCAGGAAGCTTTTCTGTGCCTTCAAAGCACCCAGCTGCAGGGTGGCTGTGCTGCAGCCTTCTGGTTCAGCTATTTTCAGTCAGTTTTGTGATAGTGGGCTGGGCAGAGATACAACTTTCTCTCTCCCACACAATGTTAGCCTGTTTTTTGTCACTGAGGAGCTCCTCCTGGTGCTACAGCTGCAGCCCACCAATGCAGCTCATGGCCAGGGAGCACACCAGAGGAGGGCCCTGGGGTGGGAATCTGGTAGTCAGGGGGAACGATGCTGTTTGTTTTCTCCCTGTGCCTGCTGCTCTGCAGTAATGCTTCCTGATTAGAACGGCAGGCTGAAGCTGAAACATGAGCAGTGACTTTCAGAGAGATGTCCTTCCTGGCTCTGCACACTGGCACTGAGTTAATGTGTGTTACCTGGTGTGCTGCATCATGTGCCACGCAGAAATTAGTCACTGAAGCCAGGGTATAGCACTTCCCTGATCCGTGTGGGTTTTTCAAAGGGTAGAGTTTGGTTTGTCTCTAATAGCTTAGAGAGGGTGTTAACACTGAGTCTCATTGAAAATGCCTGAGTTGCCTTCCCTTGGCTGCTGGGGAACATCCTGATACCTCGTCTGTACTGTAATGTGGGTTTGGGTGCCACACACCCTCCTCCCGTGACTCCAACCTGACCCTTGGAGGCAGCGTTTTGCAGTGCCTCAGTGCACTTTCCATGGTCACTTGTGACCTTGCAACTGGGGTTCCAGAACTGTGCAAAACCTTTTAACTATGCTAAAATCTCAATTTTGCCCAGACATCTGCAAACTGTGACCATGCAATGATGCACCTGTACTCCCAATATTAGTAAGGGATCCTCGCAGCCACAAATCTTGCAACATTTACCCTCTGTTAGCCCCACTTTTCTGTTCCCCATTAACCACAGTGCACAGGGACAGAGCTTGGTGTGCCTTCAGTTCCAGGAGACCCACAGTTGTGCTCAGTTAAGGTGCCTTGTGACAGGAAGATGTAGTCTGCCACCTACCCTGAGCAGCTGCAGGCTCAGGCTGTGCCGACTACAGACCTCTGCTGGCAGAACAGGGCTGCTCAGGGATGCTGTACCGCCCGCTCCCGGGGGCTGCAGGGCTTGTGGAACTGCTGCAAACACCTACTCCCTTTTCTGCTGCTCTCCCCACTCTCTGGTATAGATGAACATACTCAGCTTTCCCAAGACAAAATCTGAGCACAGCAGCTTGTCCATGGTGAAGAGCTCCTTCCACACCAGCACTCTCTCCACTCTCAGATGCTGCCAGTTTGGATTCACCTGGCAGGATCCATTCCTCCCCAGCGTCTTTCCAGCAGTGTGCCCCACAGTTACTCGTTGTGGGAGAGCCTATTCTAAACATAATGTACAGAAAGTCCCCTGCTACTGTTGCCTGCTCAGATTTCTCATAAGAACCCTCAAATGGAATGGTCATAAAGCTTTATACTGCAAGGGGAGAACTCATAGTGGTAAGTCTTATTGCCAGGTGGTCTAGTAAGAAAACACCTCGTACAAACATGCACATTATGTTCATTCAGGGTCAGCTAGGGAAATCAGCTTTTGTTTTTTATGCTATAGATCAGTTATTACCACTTCCATGTCTTCACTCTGCAGTTTAGAATGCCTAGGGTCTTTCCTGTGTTGCATCTGTGAAACACCTGAATATTATGAAAGCTGCAGCAAAGGACAAGTCCTTCCTCAAATACTTTACAGTTTAAACAGACTGAAGAGGTAAAATGTGAAGGAATGGGAGTGTTGCTTTTTGTTGTTGTGCTTTTTTTTTTTTTTTTTACCTACTGTAGGTGAGATGTATGGAAATAAAAGTACCAGCTTAAAAGTACCATACGCCTGGTGTTTGTCTGCAAAGCTATTTATTTTTCTTCATATCTGAAAAGTGGTGACACAGCACAGTAAGTAACTGGTAATATATATTAGCTGGATCAGGCCCTGAATTGGGTACTGGAGGGGTAAGGACACCTACTAAGGCCCCTTACCGGGGCAAGGGACACCTTCTAAAGGTCACAAGTTCCTTGGGTGCTTAAACAAGGGTGTAAAGAGTAGTAGGAGGGAGGTTTTCTTCCCACCTAAGCCAGGGACCTCACCTTAGCTTTACAGGCTCTGACATTCAAGGAGAGACTGAAAGGGCTCAGCTGCCTCAGGCACCAAAACAAGACTGGGGACTTGCACTTTATTACAAGTAATGAGAAAATACCACACACTAATAAGCCCTAAATAGAGTGGAGAAAGGCATAACCAGAAGTGTCTGGATGTTGAAAGCAAGTTCAGTGATGGAAGCGGAAGCATTTCTACCATGGGGGTGATGAGGCACTGGGACTCAGTGCTGGAGACCACATTAACCCCTTGTATTCTGAAGCCTTCATGTGATTTCCCACAGTGTTTGCTTTAGGCAGCTCAGTGCCAGGAGTCTGAGTAAGCAGAAAGTCCAGTGATGGAGAGGGTGTCTGCAGAGATGGGCCCCACGAGTCCCTCATGTCACCACCTTCTCTGTCCAGCTGACTCATGCTCTGCAGGGTACCTTGCTGCCTTCCGCTGGCTTGCAGTAAAACCCTGGGAATTATCAGCGCTTCATTTTTTTCTCTCCCACTTTATGGAATGTGTGAGACTCACTTCTTTAGCTTGGGACTGGGCACCCATGTGGGCAGGGAGAGGGAGGGTGACAGTGTGGGGAGAGGGCTGTACTTCACATGGCAGCCAGGAGCACCCTCTGCCACCGGGACACTGTCCATGATGGTGTTTCCGTATCAGTCGGAACGGGGGTGCTGGGAAGCTGGTTCAGGCCTGGGAAAAGCAGTTGGCATGGTATAATCAGTCAGGAAACGGGAAATGGTGCTGTGAGGTAACAAACAGGAAGCGATGATGGCAGAGCGGCGCGGCCCAGTGCGGGCTCACAGCGGAGGAAAGCGCTGCTCCGCTGCGAGGGAGGTGGCGGGAGCAGTGCCCGCTCTGCACGGTCCTGGTCGCTGTGCCCAGGGCTGTTTATCCTTAGCAGCCACTTAAACAATTAGAGCAAACCGGTGAAGGCTTGTTTACACTTCTGCAGCCATGAGGAGGCTGAAGGATATGAACGAGCCCTTCCAACATCCTTCTAAAGCCGCATTAGCAGCAACAATTCCACCTCATACTTCAGGAGAGAGAAACTGCCAGCCACAGAAACGGAGACCTCCTCAAGGACATGTAGGGGTTAAGTGTCTGCATCCCACTCCCTTCAGAGAAGCACTGCCTGCTCCTCAAATTTATGCTTTAGGATGCCTCTTGCACAGCTCAAACCATCTTAAAAGCACTTGTCAGGTTTCAGTTAATGACATTGACCCTTCCAAGCATCATCCTTCCCCCCAGTTATTTCAGGTGCCTCTCCAGGAGCAAACACTGGAAGGATCCACCTTTCTCCATGAACCCTAGATAAGTCACACGGTTGGCTTAAACGAGACGCTTCACGCTTGGATGGCTGCAGTGAGGTGAGATGAATCTGCATCTGCTGGAGATGACTGAGAGCAGATTGTGCAGCAACTGCCAAAAAGGCAAGGAAATTCTTCTTCCTCATGTTTGAAAAATGTGTATCTGATGCAAGGGTTCCTTAATGTTACTGTCTCCATGAAAAAGGAGATACTTGGAATTATAAGCACACAGGTATTTCTACCTCTTCCGAGGATGTAAGTGAACTCCACCTCCAGAAACCTGGACAGGCATTGTAAATTGTATCTAGAGTTTTGAAGAACTTCAAAAACCTCCTCCTAAGCAACTTATGACAAACATAAATACCATTAAAAGTGTGAAAATCAGTGTAATCTTCATGAGAGGAGAGGGTTGGAAGGAAGAAAAGAGCCTCTGTACTATAAGGAGACATGAGAGGATGGGAAACTATTGATGAAGAAACTAACACTGGGACCTGGTGAGCTGAATTGAAAGAGGGGATTAGAACAGGGCCATTTCTTTTTTAATTACCATGCTTTAATCTCATGTGGGTTTTTACCCCCCCCAGATACATGTTGTTCAAATTGTCTTTTGTTTCTTTGTTGACAATCTTCCAGAGAACAAATGAGTTTGTGATCAAGAACAAAATGCTTTGGCAACGCTTCGGCATTTTCTGCCAAAGCAGAAAATGTAAGGCAAATATTAAACAGTGTTAATAGAGAAGTACTTTCAAATGCACAGCGATTCATATCTGCACCAGGAATTTCAGCCCTCCTCAGAAACCTCCGTGGGAGCCATGTGCCCCAGTACAGGGATCATCAGAGCTCTTGCATGATGCCAGGAATGGCCAAATCCTGTTCTGACTGGTGAAGGCCTCTCCAGCTATAAACCTAACCCTCAGCAGATCTGTTTGGATGTTAAATACAACTTAGTTCAATTTAATTTATAAAAACACACATGGTGTCTCTGTGACCTTCTAGGAAGTTAGTTAAAAATATAATCACCAAAACCACTGTGAAGCCAGCAACAATTCAATAAATAAGCTATAAAGTACAGCTAAAAGATGTCATCACCAAACAGCCTCTCCTCAAACTGCATGATTTCCTCCATTAAATGTGTATTTGCAAAACATGATTATGAGCAAGGTGCTCCTTTTGAACCTTGAGACTCCCCCTGGAGATGACCTGATCTTCATGCTGAGCAGCTGGCAGGGTGGGTTGGCTGCAGGGATAGATGGAGTCTGAGCACTGTCTCCAACTTGGCTGGCAAGAGGAAAGACAGAATGCTTGCAGAGGAAATGAAGCAGGATTAAGCCCGTCCATGGTGGTTATGTACTATGCTGCTATCTCTGTGAGAGGCAAGGCCTTCACTATTGTACAGTCTGTGGAAGAGATAAAGTAGTCATGGGAATCATCTGTGTTATGCAGGTCACACAACACCAGGGCTATGTTAACCCCAGGTGTAGACCCCTCTGTGTGCCTTAGCTGTAGGTGTCCCCTCTCACACAACATGTCAGCCAGAAGTGACCCAGTGAGAGGGGAGGATGGAGAGATGGAGACTTGGGCAGCAGGAGTTATTTTTCAGTCCATTCCATGCCCTGCACTTTCAAACTTGACGTACTCCTCCTGTCCAGGGGAGCACTCCTGCAGTGTGGGGAGCTGCACAGAGCCTGTCACCACCGAGTTCCTCAGGGACGTGTGTGGAGTGCTGCTGGAAGGCAGTGAAGCCCTCTGGGTGGCAGTGACTGCTGGGTGAGCTGTGTAAGCAGATCAGCAGTGTGTCTCTTTCCCTTTGTGTCTCCTGAGGGGTGAAAAGCTCGTTGGAGGGGACAGCTGATATATCTGAGAATGGAGCACCTCTGGGAAGCTCACGGTCTGTCATCAAGATCTAAAAGGGAGGAAACAAGGGTACATTCCATAAAGTACAAAGGTCCTTGGAATCAAATGCTGTGAGTGGAACAATTGCATTGGCATGTGAAATTATTGCTGTGTACACAATCAATTACCTGATAGACCAGACAGTTCCACCCTAACCCTGCAGCATGATAGACCGCTGTGCTGCAGAAATATATCCCAGAACTGTACAGGGGAAGAGGAGCAAGAATGGCAGTGGTAATGCCATCCTTGCTCCTCTTCCCCTGTACAGCAGAGGCAGCAGAAAGGGTAGCTCTATGGTGCTCGGTCACACCGTTTCCCAGAGAAGGTCAGAGAGCAGAGTAGGATGGTTTAGCACAGATGCAGGAGTGATCAAGGAGAAATCTCACTGCTTTGGGTGTTGCTGGCCAGCCTGCCAGCTCTGGGAGCTGAGCTGTCAAAACTTAAAAATAGAGAGCAGGACTTAAGGAGGGAGAGGTACAACAAGGGCAGAGAATCTTGATGGAGAGGGTGTAAAATTGAAGTTGTGAAAACAGTGATGTGTGGCAGGGGGCCACTGAGTGGTGTCAATTCTCTACAACTGGAGTTTGGATTGAGAGCAAAATGTGCTGGGAGTGTCATATTTGCTGCGTAAAAGCAATGTGTATTTATGGGTCAGGTATGGGAGATAAGGGAATGACAGGCAAACACAGATACGTAACTGTCGCTTAGGCTGCTGGAGTGAAGGTTTGCCAGTGACCTACAGTGCCTTTCTCGTTTTAGCATAAGTTAATGAAAGAAAAGACTGAGGAGCAATGAAAATACCTGATATGCATTTTTTCAGAGATAATTTCATCTGTTGGACTAGGTGGCTGCAATTGCACAATAACTAATTTACTCTTCCTCAGCAGCTCTTTCAAGGCTGAAAGCTGTTGCTGGTCAAGTCTTGTGCGTGTCCTGTATCGACCCCAAGTTCTACAAGCATCCCTCACCTACATTAACTTAAGTAAACTCTGTGCCCTGTGCTGTGTCCTGCTGCATGTTGTGTCAGCACCAGTGGGTGCTATAGCTACGGGTATGTCCCGGCATCTGTCTCCCTTCATCAGCAGAGTCGTCAAAGAGGAAAGTGATGTAGGGCTGGAGCCAAACACGAAACAACTCAGGGGAAGCAGTGCCCGAGGAAGTACCCCTCTCGCTCATTCCAGCTCCACAGTTACTTAGACTGAAGGGCTCTGCGTGGCTGTGGAAAAGTTTTTAACAGGTGCTAATACAAGGAAACATGAGTTTCTCAGAAGCAGAGTCCGTTCTTAAAATTGTTGTTTTGTCACATGGCTTTCAAGTGAATTTGTGCAGCCTTTTAAAACTGAATGCCAAATTTAGCTGCAGTCCTTGAGCCAAATCCATAATCTTACCATAGTTATTGCAAATGATGCGAAAGCAATAAATTGTACAGTTTGGTCTGAGAAGTCTATAAGCTTGTCAAGAGCTTAAGATAAAAGGCACTGCTTATCACAATATTTTGGTCCTTACATGGTCTGTGGTCCTCAAGAGGAATCCCTGAAACTGAGGTTGAGGAGTCTTTGCAGCCAGAAGGATCTCAGCTCGTCCTGGTGAATTCCCACACTGTGGCTCAGAGATGTACTCACCTGGGGGGAGCCAGGCTGCTGAGCAGCCAGAGAACAGTGGCCCTCGGTGAGGAAGGTTTTGGCCAAAGATGTGGGTTAAATCCAGGTCATGTTATGTGTTCAGCTAACTTTCCTGTGGCTTCTTTGGCAAGGACTTGGGGATGTGCACACGTGCAGGGATTCACATATGCTTTCCATGTCCCCCTGTGTGGAAGCAGGCACTGCTCCTGTTTTTCCTGTGTAGGATCTGTGATCTATTCTGGTAGCTGCATCGTGCAATGCTGCCTCCAGTAAATATTCACAGATTTCCTTGTAAGATGATGCTTTTTTTTTTTTTCCTCTCTCCTGTGTGGATACACAAAGGCATGTGTTGTACCTGCTTTACCCCATGGGATCTACATAATCAGGTCCACAGGTTTTAATGGATTTCAACTCCTTTCTGTCTATGGGTACAGTTTCCTGTCATGTTTTGAGCAGGAAGAGCTGAGTCTTTTTTGGTCTTAGCATTCCTGCTTGCCTAGGCATTGGGAAGAGTTCTCTGTCTATTTTCCTGTTTGATTTTTGTGTGTGTTTTGTTTTAAGCAGGACAGAGTGCATGTGTGTATGTAATCCATGTGCTCAATTAAGAGAGGCATCTGTTGGGTTTATTTCACATTGCCGAGGAAGGACTGCAAGCAGAGAGCATCTGCTCAGCTTTTTGTCAATGGCTTGTTTTTCATAATTTGCTCTACAGGGTGAATGTTTGGGGAGGGGGAGGTGGCTTTTTATTTCTGAGTTTCGTCTTAAATTTATTTTTATGGTAGCTGGGGAAATTGGCTGGGATTTGAAAGTCAATTTTGCTGTGAAAAGGTCTAAAGAGGGAGAAACAAAACCATCCAAAGTAAACAGTATTTATGTAACCCTAATAATACACTCAGAGGGACCCTTATGAATCGTTATTTGCAGCACTTTAATGACTTATTTTTAATGATGTAAAAAGAATTTTTATGGCTTTTTAAATGTCACTGGGGTTTTTAATTTTTCTTTTTTTTTTTTTTTTTTGGAAAAAAATTAGCAAATTTTGCTTAGATTTTATTTTGGGGAAAGATGGGAAAGGCATCCAATATTCAGATGATTTTTGGCACTTTGTCAGCAACAACAAAACCCCCTGATTTTAAAATAGAGCAGCAGTAGTTTCCTGTTCTTATAGTTTTGCTTTTGTGCACTCGGATCTTGGCTGTATTGCACCTAGCTGATTTAGTGAGAGACTTAATTGCCTGTAAGTGTATGTGCTTCAAAGGCTACTAAACCTGCTGGGAGTGTTTATACAAGTGTGCTTTTTACACTTTTTTTTTTTTTTTGGTGGAAATGTCCTCCAAAAGGGCTGTAGAGGATAATGACTTTGTGATGCCCCGGGAGGACACAGCTGCTGGTGTAGTGCAGCGAACTCAGGAGGAGAAAGCCTGAAACTCCCCCTAATCCCACAAGTGAAAGACAAATCTTACCCCTTGCAATCAAACAAACAAGGATACAATCTTACTTGTGTAGGTGTAGATGCTGTGCTACAGTAACCTGTCGATGAGATTTGGATCTTATTAAAAGTGTTTAAAGAAATAGGATTAAAAAACATGGCAATAGTGTTTTGTTCTGTAAGTGAACGCCAAGACAAGGCATTTATTAAGCCACGTTGAAATGGTATTAAATCTGCATCTTTTGAGTCATGGGTGGTCAGGGGAGAGGAAGAGTGAAGCATTAATAACTTTCCCGACAGTTCAGTCCCACACACAGCAAGAGAATGCGTGTATATATACACGTGTGTGTATATATGTAATTTAAATATTATCTATCACAATATAAATATGTATAACATTTCAAAATGTCAGATGAATGCCACTCAACTGAATAACTTTGTTGACAGGTCTTAACACTAAAACTTTTTTTATAAAAAGCAGCTGACATCAGTTGGTGTGCAAAATGTAAATGTAGGGACCAGGCAGGCGAGGTTACTTCTGGGGGGCTTTGCTAACTTTGGCTGTCACAGAATAACATGTGTAAAAGGACAAACCACAACAAACTTTGTAGTAGCAGGAAAGTATTTTCATTGCTTGAAAAAAAAAATAAAATTCAAACTTTGTCATCACATTAAAAACATTACATGAGAAGTAATAAACATATTTACACTTCTGTTTTGATTATAAATATACATTATATACAAAATAATGTTATAAAACGTAGAAAGTTCAGTGCTTCTGATTTTTTTTTAAATTACTGAAATACTAGTCTTCAAAATAAACTACAAACAGACAAACTAAAACCCATATTATTGATTTCTGAAGGTCATCTTCAAAATGGTCCTACGTGGTCAGAGCAGAAGGTCAGTAGTGGACGATATGAAGGGGTCTTGTCTGCACAGTTCAAGGGAGCAGATGGGCTAGTCCAACAGGCTTTGCAAGGGCAGGAATATCGCTGTCAGAGAGATAGCGCAGTCCAGGTTTCCTCTAAGAGATCTTGTTTCTCCCTCCTCATTCTGCCCCTTGCCCTGGTCTCATTCATGAGTGTCACGGCACTTTCCACTGGGGTGTCCGGTATTATTGCTGTAAATATGTATAGAAGGAAGGAGCTTCTGCCCGCCTCTGCTTGCCAGCGACAGACACAGCATATTTTCCATGTAGCACTGGGTGGTATGAAAGAAACAGGATGAGCCTAAAACCTTCTAACTTTAATCTCCACCTGTCTTGGCAGAGGGCATCTCAGTGGGTGCTTCACTACTGGGCATTTAGAACCGGGATGAAGAACAAGAGTTGGAGTTTTGCAACCAGATGGAGAAATGGGGGGGAGTAAGTGGGTTGTGTCACACTGCTGCTGCTTCTTCAGAAAGTAGCAGCTGCAATTTTGAGACTATTTGCAGTAAAAGGTGGCACCTAATTCAGAAACACTACATAAACCCCTGAATTTGTGTCAAAATAAGGCAGGGGGAAGAGAATGAGGAAGGAGAAGAAAAGAAGTAATGTCTATTCACAATCACTGGTAGTGCAAAGGGCATGAAAACAGCTGAGACAGCTCAGCACATAAAGGTTCTAGGAGCTGATTGGTTTTAAACGCATTTGTAAGGCCTTATATAGAGCTGGGATCACCTCCTCCCTATCAGTGGGGACGAGGCAGTACACATTCCTTATCACAACTTCCACAAAAATCATGCTCCACATCGTGGCTTGAGTCAATCAGTTCTCCAAAGCATCACCAAATGAGTTGACGTGTAAATTCAGTTTTCTTCTTTCCTCCTCCTCTCACCCCTCACACAGTCTCCAGTACATGCAGCAGGAGAGAGGAGATGCAAATGGATGTTTAGCAGGAAGTATCAACCACCTCTGCCCAGTACTGTTCAGGTAACTGCAAAAAGAGCAGTCAAGTTTCTGTTTGGGCTTGTTAGATTCTCTTGACACATTATAGGCACTTTTAAACCCAGAAAAAATTGAGACCTCATTTATACTGTATCCATTATCTGCATAGCAATGTGTCTTGCTTCGCACCTTCCATGGCAACATCTGTGACAGTTATGTGCCTCCTTATCTACCAACACCTCCCATAACCAGAGTTCTGGAAAGCCAGGGGTCTGTCCATGAGGAACTGGCCTCAGCATCTTTTAAAAAACCAACATTTTTAACCTCTCTCTTCCCTCTGCCTCCCCTTTTCAATAGCAAATGAGATTTCTGGTATCAAACTTCAAACAAGGGCAGTAAGAACAAAAAGGTGTATTGCATCTTTCAGTAAATTCACAGTCTGTCCAGTTCACTCAGTTCCATCCTCCGCCTGAGAGCAGCAAGTTGCATGTAATTAAAAACAGTCCAATCCAGTTCTGAATTGTAAACAATGCAGCAGGAACGTCCATCTACTGGCATCATCAAATCTGAGGTGCAAATGGTCTTCAGTCTTATACCTGTCAGGATATAAAATAACACCTGGAATGAGAAGGAATCACAGCATACCGAGTAGTGCAGAACTAACAAACTATAATTCAGCTATGTCAAACCAAAGCAATTCAAGCCAAACATTACTGCAGTTTAACTCTCAGAGCTTAATGTTTTCAGTTGGGTCCAGAGGCAAAGAAGCACCAGCAAAAAAAAAGAAAATAGTCATCTGTGTAAGCCTAGCTTTGGTCAGCAAAATCTTTGAAGATACAGAATTTAGGTCACTTAATGGGAATGAAGCATCTAGCTGTCATTTGTATCTCTGAATCCTTCCACTTAGTCTTAAACTTTTAATATTGTTGGTTGACTTGTGTTCCAGCTTGCTTTCAAGGGGAAATCTGATATCCACCTTGGAAAGGGAGACTGAATCCTGCAGATCTGACTTCACAGATCACTGCTGTATGGCACAGCAAGCTTCTCTTTCCTACAGGCTGAAATTAGTCCTAAAGATGACTACACTGAAGAAGGCAGGTATTGGTTACAGTCATATTGCCTTTAACTTCCACTGAGACTTTTTCCAAAAGGCTGGTAGTTCTTCAGGAACTGTTTGGTTCCTCAATGTCTGCTTTTCAAGGTCTTTCAAGTTCAGTGTTAGGCCTTTCCTCTTTTTCAGTATCCAGATTTTCAATATAACATAAAAATCGAGATGTTTTTATCAGTAACAGCATTAATTTCTGCTAGAGAGTATTTAGCTGGAGCTTAAATGCTAAGAGGTTGAAACTACCTTAGAACAGACTTCCTAAATGGCTGTTATGCCTATCCACTAACACATCCTGCTACCTTCCATCTTCAGCTAGAAATCTATAGCTTTGCCTGTTTCCACAGAACATAGATTATCCATTGTAGTCAGAGGAAAAAACATGGCTTTACATCAATGGGTCTAAGAATGATTATTATTTCCATTTTTTTCTGACCACTTATTTAAGAGGAAATAATCCTACAATGTGCTGAATTTTTATGGGCTGATGTTCTGTGTTTTCATCTACCACTGACTTATCTATGCGCAAAACCTCTGGTTTAATAAAGTCCGAGCGGCTTTTGTTTTTCTTTTCCTCACTGCATGTTCTGTGTGGGCCACAGAAGAGGAAAGGAAAATGCTAGAAGCATCACAATCCCTGGAAATAAAGGAACCTTCTCAGATACAATACTAAAGGATAATTTAGCCTTTTACCTTATGAATTTATGCCTGTCCACCTCTGTACTTGCTTACCTCTGTGGCTATGATGCACTCATTCCTTTCTTCTGTTATCACAAAGACAGACTGGTACATTGAATCCCTCGGAGAGCATATCGCTGATATTCTGCATTCTGGCTTTTCACTATGGCAGGGCAGAGAAAAAAGAACATTAGCTGATTACTGACAAGCCTGACCCTCAAAATCTACCATGAATATGGAGCGGTGGAACGAGATAGCCATGAAGGTGTGGAAGGGAAGTGCATGGGCTCAAGTTTCACAAGTTCTGTGTCTGTTGGGATATTATGCTAGAGAAGTGGAAATAAGGAACAGCGAGAGTCTTCCTATGCTCCTGCCATGTCCAGCCTAACAGAGGGTTCCTCAGAGCCCTCGGTCTAACAACCACACACAGATCCCAGACAAGACCTTCAGCACATGAATCAGAAGACTGATAAGCCACTGAACACCCGCCCTTTTCCCCTTTTGAAAAAGAGTAGCTGTTTTCACTCCATCGTTCTTCTCACTAAGCAGATCATCTTGCCTTCTTACAAAGTGAAATATTTATCTTTAATCACTGTATGCCTTTACTGTTGCTCCTCCAAGATCTACTGAGGAAGGAAAGATACTTATTTTCACCACTGGCCTAGCCACTCTGGATTCCTTCACAGTATCCATATCACCAGCACCCTGCACAAACACTCAAATTAATTGACTTAGCTAAGGATAGCACTTGGTTGTGACACATGTACTCCAGTATGAAGATTCCTGGCTTTGATCTGGTGTGTTTTGTATATTATCTGCTTGAGGTTTCTTTTTCCCTCATATGTTCACCTGCTTCTAGACTGATATGAAGATGAGTGGCTTTAAGAAGGACTATAATAAAAACTGCATTCTCACCTGTGTAGTCGGAGGGGAGACTTCTCTCCTAAACACTTTTCACTTTTGTAATATTTATCTTCCGGTGTCCCTCTACTTGTCAGGTCTTTTACCAGATTGTAGTCCAGTTTATGGTTCTTGGGTTTGTAATTTGATTTCTCCAGCCCACAGTCCACTTCAAGGTCTTTATTTTTATTGGTGTTTTTCAGCTGGGAAGCTGGAATGAGATTGTCCTTCTGGAAGTCAGACAGGTTGTTCATTGTCTCCAACTCCTGCTCTGGGTGCATCCTCATCTGCCTGATGACCATTGCTATCATGCAAAACAGTATGAGCAAAGCCACCAGCCCCACCCCCATGGATATAGCAATCCAGGGGACTGGTTTGGGAGGAAGTGTAACGGGCACTGAATAAACTGGCAATTCACAGCGGTTGCCCATGAAGCCAGAAGGACAGTAGCAAACAAAGTTGGCACTATAAAGTCCACTGTAGCATGTGCCTCCATTCTCACATGGCCCAGAAGCACATTCATCTCTGGTTTTGATGTCACAGTTCCTGCCGCTGTAGCCTGGCATGCATGTGCAGGTGTAATCGTTGATCAGATCATGACAAGTTCCCCCATTGGAACACGGGTTTCTGGCACAATCATTGATGTTTATCTCACATTTCTGACCAGAGAAACCAGCCCGACAGCGGCACACACGAATCTGTCCAAGGTAAAAGCAACTACCATCTGAGGGGAAAAAAAGTGAAATAAAAATTAGCTTGCAATGCACTTCACTCAGAAATCTAAGCCCTTCTCCGCTCAGCATGTTATACTACCTCAAGGAAAGAGAGGTTATTTTACAAAACAATCACAAATCTAAAAGTTCATTCTACTTTACCTAATTGTATCACCGCGCCTTAAAATTATGCCCCTTCTAAATATGCAATAGAGTTAATTTAATTTAATTCTGCCATCTTCCCCACCATATGATAAACCTCATGCACTGTTTTGTTGCATAGAAAATGCCAGTGAAAGTCCCGCCCCAGCAAGAGACTAAAATTAGGGTGGATGTGGAATAGAGTGGGGGAGAGGGACTAATGTTCTAGAGGAAGAGTAGAGGTCAGATTGGATTTCTATCACTTCTGCACTGAAAAGCACAAATGAGTCAGGGTCATGAGATTTTTTTGATAAAAAGACTCACCATTTGCACACGGGTTGCTTGTGCACCTGTCTACTTTTTTTTCACAGTTTGACCCCGTAAAGCCGAAAGGGCACACACAAGTGTAGCTGGCCCCTTGCTCCTTTTCCAAGCACGTGCCACCGTTGAAGCACGGAGAATCTATACACGTCAGAGCGCTGTGCTCACAGTGAGTGCCATAGTAGCCAGGGGGGCACAGGCAGTGATAACCGTTCTCCATATCCTGCAAAACACAACATTAGGCCACTGTTATTTAATGGAAAGGAATTATAGCTTCCTGCATGCTTAGTTCTGGTCAGCAGCAAGCGCTGTTCAGTCCCCTCTCATCCACAGCCTGATGTGGATGAGGACATCAGGAGAGTAAACAACTGCAGGCTGGACTGTGAGGGACAGAGCTGTGGATCAGCTGTACTCAGCGCACAGGAATAATGGTGCGGCTACCCACGCAGAGGAGATGCAGTTGTAGGGAGCACACAGGCAGCTACACAAAAGCATTGCTAACACCACTACTGTCTAATGGGATCCAGAGGTCTTCCCAGATGTCTTCCCAGAGCAGTATGTGTTGACCTCACAGCTGTGATCAGGCCATTTATCCTCAGTGTGAGAGCCCTTTTTTATTTCACAAGGGTTTAAGTTGCTTTCGCTTGCCTAAGTCTCACCACTTAAATCATAAGAAACTGTTTCTTCTTTCCAAGGGCTATATGTCCAAGGCCTTGGGAGAAGAGAGGTAGGGTCTGGTGCTTTAATCTAAAAATTTCACTGGCTTTAATCTAAACATGCGTCAGATTACATCTGATATCTGTAATCAATCAGCCTTTACCAGTCCATCATTGGTAAGAATCCGTCATTAACTGGATCCAAAAACAGGCTGAAACACTAAACTATGAGAATCCAAAAGTGTGGAATTCTGTTTTACAGAAAGTTTCAGCTGATCGCCCCCATATTGTTTGACACTATATTCTCACTTCCTATAGCAGAAAGCAAAATTTTATTTGCTGTTAAAATACAGACTTAGTGCATTTCTGTATGAGCAGTGGCTTGAGAAGCTTGTTTTTAACAGATCTGCTCCCTCATCAACCCTGGATCTTGCCAAGCTCTCATAATGGCTGCCACAGAAACCCAAGGATCAGTTGACCAGCTCTAATCTAGATGATACATCTCCTCCTGTAACAGACTTCCTCCCCCGACACCTCTCGGAAAGGGTTCAGTATGATAGTTGTGAGCGTCAGTAATGAACCTGCGTCCTATCGAATTCCCATTATGTTGTTACAGAAGCATGGCTGGAAAGGTACACCGGGGCTTGCTTCACACAAAGGCTTTACATTTAAAATGCCCCTACTGTGCAACTGCCGCCGTTCCGACAGGGATTGCTGTCGCACTCGCTGATCTCGTGCTCGCAGTCGATGCCGGTGAAGCCGGGTTTGCACGCACACGTGTAGCTGCCCTGGCCAGTGTTCATGCAAGTGGCTCCATTTTTGCATGGCCTGTGGTGAGTGCAGTAGTTCAGATCTGCAAAGAGACCAGGAGTTAGGAGAACACGTTTTTGACAGCTGGGAAATGACATACATACAGAAAGGCTGTAGTCAGCAAAAAAGACAAAATTTCCAAAGAAGCATTTCATTTTGGTAGCAATGGGAATACTGGAGATTGTTATCCGGGTTATTATCGGTCATAATCAGATTACCATCTATCACTTGAGCTCGAATTTTGAGAGAGCTGGCAAAAATATAACTTTCTTAGTGTTTTGGAATATTCTCCCTTTTTTGTGGACATAAAACTGTTAGTTGCCATGGGATTTAGGTACCAAACTGGAAAATGTACTTCATAAGCATGTGTTCTCCAAATCACACAACACAGCACTATGGACACTTCATGTACAGCATGTTACACACTAAAAGAGTGAGCCCCATCTTTAAAAGGTGTGCTCTGAGGCACATTCTAGAAAGGCAGGGAGGAAAAACAATAGATGTTTTGGCTTTGAGATTTAAACAAGCACTAGAAATCTTTTATTGTTTATTTGCTCTTTTGTTATGGATGTTAGTAGATTAAACTGTCAAATGCCCTGCCAAGCTTGATGGTTTTATTTTTTTTTCCTTTAAATTTGAGACAGAGGTTAAGCATAAGTTCATGAGACGTAAGTAAGAAAAGCTTTATTATCTCTATAAATACTATAGAGCAATTTGAATGCAACTGGTTAATAGATAACTATAAGCAGAAAAAAGACCTGCAACTTTACTTTTCCTGCTTAATTCAGCCTTCACCATCTTAATCCTATAACTGTTCTGGAAACACTTAGCCTGCTTTGAGCACTTAATGATCTCAGTGCCAGCAGTGCATATATGGCCTTGAGGACATGACTGCTCAGCTGGCTAAGGTTCAGTGATTCAGTGGGTTGAATAGGTGGAAGTGGTCTGGTGTACCTTAAAATGGAACCTGTACTTTTCATTCTTGCTTACATGATTTTTCTCTCATGCTCCAGACTTATCACATGAGTTAACTTCCTTGTATGCAAAATAAGGAAGGCACAAATGATGGTGTTTACTGCTGCTGGAAACTATTTAGTAAACTCTTATACTTGTACAAGGAGTAAGTTAAACTTAGCTTGATCAGGCAGAAAACTTGTCTGTTCAACACTTATCCAGATTGTTAGGTCTTTCTCCAAGAGAAACTTCTTTTGCAAGAGAAAAACTGCAGCTACCAAAACCGTTTCCTTGCTTTCAAACAAAATTGCTACAAGAGCTGGTACGTAAGGCTGCAGTGCTACAAACCGATGCCTGTGAAGATGTACCTTGGAGAAATTTAATTCCAGATCCAGTGGGTCAGATTCCTTAGTGTACTACTAAGGAGTACCCAACCTAGAACTGTAAGTGTAAGCTTCAGAACTAACCTTGATCACAGAAGAGGCCGCCCCATCCTTCATCACATATGCACTGCCATTGTGTTTTACAAGTCCCGTGGCGGCAGCCTATATGGGGAATGCATTCATCACAGTAGCGGCCTTGCCAACCAGGACGGCAGCTAAAAGAAAAGTCCAATTAAAACATTAATGACATGGAGAAGAGTTTAAGTTTCTATTACAAGGTGACGTTTTAACTGATGTTCAGACTGCATTTGCCATCTACTCACATGCACTCGCCAGGCTTGTTGCAATATCCATTCTGTTCGGTACATCCAGCCAGACAGATGGCTGTGAAGAGAACATAAAAAAGCATAAATATTTACGTAAATACACATGGCATTGCAGAATACACTTTTAAAGGGTACAAAGCTTTTAAAAACACTTTTTAAAGAGTTTTACACTTTCAAAGCTTTGTTTTAAAACTTCTTGGTACAGGGAGTTCTGGGACAGGAGGAAGTGAACGGGGAGAGCCAACACTTGACAAGTTGTCCTTTAGTTTTTCTGTTTATGCAACAAACATGAACTCTTGCAACTCTTGCTAGAAAAGCAGCAAGAGAAAGCAGCTTTGGCTTGTGCTAACGAAAGGCTGAAAAAACCCAATGATACCCTGAGCTCAGAGTAAAGGTCCCCACTATCACACTGCAACACCCGTCTCATGTCCTCTGGCTGCAGGAATGGCTGGTGGCAGACTTGGTGCGAGCAAGCTGCTACCCTTTTACCTTGCAACAGCTACTGGCTATTCAGGGCTATCAGCCAAGGTCCCTTTCCTGCCAGCTCGCTCTTTGCTGCTAAGGCTCGCAGAGGCGCAGCACAGCGTTGGGTGGTTGCAGCCAAAGGGGCCAAAGTCCTCAGCGCCCAACTTTGCCTCTCCAGACAGGGAGTGGAGAGGTCGGCGTGAAAACACAGCCCGGGCCACGGGAGGCCCCCGTGAGCTCCAGAGCCGCGCCCGCCGCGCTGCCCCCCGCCCGGCTGCCCGCGGCACTCACGGTCGGTGCAGTACTCGCCGGCCCAGCCGGGCAGGCAGGCCAGGCTCCCGTCCGCCGCGCACACGTAGTGCCCGAAGCGGTCGTCGCGGCGCTTGCAGAGGCGGGAGCAGCTCTCGCCGTAGTAGTTCTCGCTGCAGACCACGCGGTAGGAGTAGCGCAGCTTGGTCAGCGGGCCCTGATGCACGTCCTGCGACCAGTCCTCGCCCACCGACAGCGACCGCTGGATCGACATCTGGCTGATGAGCCACTCCTGCGGGGGCGGCCGGGAGCCTGCGGGAGAGCGGGAGCGGGTCAGCGGCTCTGAGCCCGCCGCGTCCCGCCCCGCACGCCAGCGGAGCGGGACAGCCCGCTCGCACCTACATATGTACACCTACACACGCACGTACATACACACATACACACAAATACATCTATGCACATGCACACAGGCACGCGTGTGGATGTTGATGCATGCAAGGGTACAAAAAGGTGGCCAGCAGGGTGTGCGAACCCGGGCCAAAGGGACTTAGCCGAGGGGCCTGTGAAAGGAGGGCTGCTGTGAAATATCCTTTTCCTCTCCTCTCAGAAAAACATCCCAAAGCCATTATTCCTTTCCAAAGGGCGGAATTCGAGCAAGGTGTAAAATACAGGAAAAGGCGGACGGAGCTTGCTGGCAGGCTCCCGGCTTTCTCACCGCAGCCCGCCTCGCTTTCCCACGCCAAAAATAAACCGGAGGAAACGCAATTGTGTTGGAGATTAGGCCGGGGCAGAATCAAAGCGGCCCCTGATGGATATCGTTGGGGGACCGGCTCCTGATGGTGGGATAAAGCCGGCCCCGGAGTTATGGCATAAACAGCTGACCGGGGGGGCCCGGGGGACGCGCGGGACGGGCCTGAGGGCGCTCCCGCCGCGCGGGCGCCCCCTGCCGGCGGCGCGCGCGGTATTCACCTTCCGGCAGGTAGTTGTCAGGCGCGTGCCAGGCCTGGATGATCAGGGAGAAGGTTCCCTGCGGGAGAGAATCCAGCGTCAGCCCCGCACCCCACCGCACAGCCCGACCGAGCCGAGCCGAGCCGAGCCGCGCCCCACCGCGCCACCGCACACCGGCCTGCCCTGCCCTGCCCTGCCCTGCCCTGCCCTGCTCCGCATGTGCGCTCTCTCCCCGCGGCTACACACTTCCCTCCTTCCCTCCCTCCCAGAGACCACGATTCGCATCCCCACCTCCAAGCCCACCAGCCCCTTGCTTTATTTCTCTTAATAACATTAGTTATCCCAAGTGCTTCTGATCTGGGTGAGCTTTTTCATTGCTCTTTTTAATTAGTTTTTTAAGGAAGTTCTGGAAATAAATCTAAAAGCAAAAGTAGTTTGTTTACATTACAAGTTACCAGCCCGCCGCTGCTAGCCTGCTCTTGCCATCCTCCTGCCCCACCATCAAAATCATTTAAGTACTTTAAGGTTTAAAGTAGAATCTCACCGGCCACGTGAAGTTAAAGGGGAGCTTAATGGGACTGTCAAATCTCTCTGTATCCTTGATGCTGAAGGAGTTTATTCCCAGAACCGGGGTGATGATGCTGCCGAAAGTGCAGGAGCCCGGGGAAACCACTGCCTGAAAATGCTTCAAACAAACGCGAAAGAAGGTCCTGCAGTGGGGGGAGCAGGGCTTCCCGCTGGCCAGAGACGCGTGGCTATTCACGAATTCGTGTAGCTCCAGCTGGAAGACGCCGGAGCCGGACACCCTCTGCACAAAGGGGAGACACACAAAATAGCCAAATCAGACCTTACCCGGCTTTGCCATGCAAACTTCCTTCCATCACCCACTTTACATTTCGCGAACCCTTTTTTTTTTTTTTTGTGTGTGTGTGCGATTACCTGCTGCAAAATCGTTAACAGAAACGTCAAGCCAAAGATGCGCAAGGCTGTCATCCTTGTGTTATTCGAGCTTCCAGTTCTTAGTGGGTTTAGTTTTCCTTCTGTATTCCTCAAATGGACCAAGCAAGCGCTTCTTGGTCGAGTGAGAAAAGAGAGGCGTCACGGCGATTCTCCGGGAGCAACCTGCCCTTCCAAATATTCCCCGAGCACCAGCAGAAATCGGAAGGTAAAATCCAGGTGTCGATCCGTCCCCTTTTGAGAATTAATCCTGCAGCCAGCCGCCGACCTCTGATCGCTGTCGTCGCCTTTATAAACTCCAAAGCCGGGTGGGTTTGGTGAGAGACGCGGAGGGGAGTGCTTAGTGTGGAACCGCTCCTCCTTTAACCGGTGCTAACAGCGCTCAGTAAATGGAAAACTTGCTTCGCTTCGAGCTGTTTATATAGTTGCCTCGCATCCTCACAAGCTCATTATGTAAACTGTCAGTCAGACTCACGGGCGATCCCTCCCCTTTTCCATCTTTCCTTTCTGGAAAAAAGAACCAAATGTTGCGGAGAGCCCTCATATCCCGAATTAATACCCTGCTGCCGCCGCCGCCGCCGCTGCTGCCGCGCTGCCCGCCGAGGAGCCGAGCTGATTACGAACGAGCCGAGCATCTGTTGAGATATTTACGGCGCTCACCCTGGGAGAGAGAGTTCCCTCGAAAATCAGACGCCTCTCCACAGGGCAGCTTTCTACGGCGGCCGAACAATAGAGGATGAAATGTTTCACAAATACTCTCGTTAGTTAGTTAGTTTGTTCGATCCCCACAACTCCACGCGTGTCCCCCCTCCCCGGCCATGTCCCGGGCGGCGGGACGGGGCGGCGCGGTGCCCTGCGGCCGGGCCGGCCGGCGGGCAGGAGCTGCCCTGCCCGGCGGGGGCTGGCCCCGGCTAGAAACCAAAAGTAAAACGCTGTTTGCCCGGCAGGCGGGCACCCGGGGCGGCTCCCGGGGCGCAGCGCCCAGCTCTGGGGCGCCCGTGCCGCAGGCCCGGCCCCGTTCCTGACCCCGGCTAACGGAGCCCACCGAGGGCGGGCTGGGTGATGGCTGGGGAGGCGGGCACGGCGAGGATCGACGGGCGCTCGTCGCCCTTCCGAATTCGGTGGCGAACGAGCGCTCCTGCGAGGTGGCCGGGGTCGGCAGCAGGGACGGAGCTGGGTTTTCCCCAGGCTGTCCCGGCTCCCAGAAACATGGGCAAGGGGAAAACTCGGGCGCCTGCAGGCAAGCGGGGCGGGAGCGGGGCCGCGGGCTGTGTCTGGCCGCCTGGCCGCGGCCGGGTTGCGGTCTGGCGTGTGCCATAAAGCCCTTGGCCTGATTGCAGCGTGCGCTTATTGTTGGGTCGCGTGTCCCTCATTAAAGCCAAGCACAGAGAAGGCCTTTCATGTGGCTTTTTATTTCAGCTTGTTAAATGGATGGGAGGCCGGAGTGGGGGAGGGAAGGAGGGAGGGAGAGATAAACCCTCAGCTGTATGGTAATGAGGTCTTGCCACCTTTCTGCCAGCGCCCGGCGCGCCAGGCTGCGGGCCTCCGCGGCGTGGGTCACCTGGGGAGCAACGCGGGGCGCAGAGCGCTGCTGTCCCCTTCCGCCCCTCTGCTCTCCCAAAGGGTCTGTTCTCGTGGCGTTACTTCCCCACCCCGAGTTCTTTGGGGGGGAGGATAAGGAAAACCGGGGGTCTGGATCGTTTGGAGGCGAGGTAGCATGGGGAGGGCACGCTCCAGCCAAACTTCCCAGGCCGTGGCGCTCCCTCATACGTTTAAAGCGGCTGCTCTCCCTGGAGACCGGCTTTGGCCCGGGATGTGGTCAGGGTCCAAACGCCAGAGGTGTCAGCGGGAGGGCTGGGGAAGGGGGCTGGGGAACACGACTCGGCTTCGCAGAGAAAGCGTGGGGAAAGCCACGGGCACCGCCGCCGTGGATTGGTTTGGGCAGAGGCACAGGCTGGAAATCGGGGTCGCCACCAAAAGAGGATTAAAACTTCTCCCGGTCCCCACTGTGCCTGTGAAAGCCGAAGCCGGGATGCACAGACTCTGGCAATGTCGGGGGACTGCACCCTCGGCCGGGCACCCTCGGCTTGGCTCCGTCCCGAGTAGCCCGGCTGTCGCCTGGGGTACGTGTCTGTGCGGACGGGAGCCGTGTCCGTGGTGGAGATAAACCGCGAGGCAGAGAGGCACAGGCGAGGAGCTCTTTTGTCTCGGCCTCGTAAACAAGTGGGAAGGAGGAATGTGTCGCCGCTGATGAACTCGGAATTTTGCAGCTATCCACCCGGCCAGATCCCGGCTTTACCAGCAGCAGCGTCAACTGTCAAAATCAAATCTGATGCTAATAGCTTCGGTACTAAATAAAATGAGAGGCCAGATAACATCAGTGCTTGATAAATGGTAATGAGTGTCTAACCTAGGGGAACAGAAGGGCTGTGGGGCTCTTTAATTCAGTATTGAAAGGCTAGCTGGGTACTGCAGGCTCTAGCAGATGTTAGTATGTGTGTGTTTTGATTTTTGACTTGTATTGGACGTTTATTAGGCTAACCAGAGCCACCCCACGCATGGCCACTTGGTCCAGGCACCATCTGGCACAAGCAGGGCGGCGTGCAAGAATAGGGCCTTGCTTTGGTGCTGAGGATCCACAGGCAGCATCTACCATATGGACCCGGAGCTAATGTAGGTTAAAGCAAGACAAGCTCATCTCTGCTTTTCACAGCTCCTCCAAAACTCTTTGCCATCCTGGCAGAGTGCACCTTGGTGGCTGGAGAACTGCCACCTCCACCTTCCCCCAGATCTGACAAAAGGGGAGCAAGCCCCCAAGCTCTCCTCAACCTGCCCACCTGCTCCTGGGTGGCCACTGTTTTTTGAGTGAAGCTTTGCACCTAGCTCTGCTTGTTCCCAGCGGGAGCACGAGTTGCTCCAGCTCCCCACGTGTCATCCCCCCGCAAAACCAAATATTTTCAGAAGATCGAGTGAGTGGTGCAAAACAGACGCTAAATCCTTCTCGAAACTCCAGACCATTATTTTGATTGCAGCTATAAAAAGAGTTCATAATAAAATAATAACAGGGGAATATAATAAACCACCTGCTGCATGTTGACACACACGCACAGGGAGTTAAGATAAAAAAAAAAAAAAAAAAAAAAAAAAAAAAAAAAAAAAAAAGTTTCACTAATAGCATCAAACAGCTGAGCCTGAAAGTCGGCCGAGCGGAGATTAGAAGCACAACTCCGGCAAACTCTTTCTTGTGCCCAACACACCATCCTGGGTCACTTGGAGAGCAACAGCCCAGCCACCTCCCCTATAATCGTCGGCTCTGTTCGAGGGGTACCTGTCCTCGGGACGGGGGCAAAGCCCGCAGTGCCCCCGGCTTTGCCAGGGTGGGGTGCCCGCGGCCTCTGTCAGGATGCTGGGCCCTGACCGGACCCGGTGGTCGCTGCCTCCCCGTCCATTCCACCCTGCTCCCTCTCTCTCCAGCTCACTTACTCGAGGTCAGGGCTCTTTCTTCCCCTCTTTCTCGCCCCATTTGCTGCCGGTTTATCTCCAGGCTGGCCCGGCTCAGCATACGCGTGGCCGGGCCAAACGCATCTCGCTAACGAGACAACGTTAATTAATTCCGGGCGGGTGAAAGTTGCCAGCCTGCCCAAGCCATCCCTCCCCCGAGCCCTCGTGCCAGGCTGCCCTCCTCCGTTCCCGGGGGAACGTCCAGCGCTACCCCACCCGCGGGATGTGCCCGAGCCCCCCCGCCCCCGGCCGCCCGTGTCCTTGCTGCTCTCAGCCAAGCGCCGGGAAAGGAGCTGCTCGCTATCGGCCGCACAGACGCAGCCAGCAGCACCTGCATGGCGACCCTCAGCCCCGCTTTTCTCTTTTTCTAAAGGCTCCATGCTTTCTAATCTGCCCGCCTCACCCACAGGGAAGAACTCCCGCGGGGAGCGGGTCTGGGCGTGAGCGGCTCCCGGTAATGTTGTTGCCGCCATGCACTTTCTGCGTGGCTTCTGCTGGGCCGCTTTTAAGGTCCTGAAGACACAGAACACCCGTACCTACGGCCGCGGCAGCACCTGCCTGCTGCCGTGGTGCCACCCGGGGTTTTTGGAATGGGACACGCCCGAGGCTGTCCCTGCCTCCTGTGTCCCAGGTGTCTCAGGCTGTGCCCTAAAGCAGCATGAAGCCACAGCCAGGCTGACCTGGCTTCCTGGCCGGGTCAAGCTTAGTTGGGGGCGTCCAGCGTCTTCCCCTTTTCCCAAACTCTGACCCTTCCCTGTGCCCGGGAGCGGTGCGGATGCCCGAGGGCATGGCTGCTCACGCCCCTCCCCTGACCTCAGCGCCAGCCGCTGCCCACCCACCTCCCCTGCTCCGCACTCATTTGGGAGCGGATCGCGGGGCGCGGAGCAGCGCACTCGCGCCTCGGAGCCCTTTAGTCACCTTTCCCGGGAGCCGACCCCCTCACCCCCCGGGTCGTGGGCTGCGGGGCGCCCAGAGACCCCTCGCAATTCCAGAGCCCTGCGGGCTGTCCTACACTTGTTCAAATTTATCATAACAATTTTGTCGGTCAGTGCAGCATCCCTAGCGCCTGTACGAGCGCGGTGCGGTGTTTTACTGTGCACCTTGCGCGCTTTTCTCGGGAGAGTTCCTGCTTCCTTGCTCTGAGGTTTGTTTCGGGGCTGGCCTCGCTGGTCGCCTTTTTGATCACGAAATGAGTTTGATCTCTTAGTCAGAGACTCGCCCATTTATTTATTTAAGGGCTCGCCAGCCCTTCCATGTGCACAACCCCGCTTTTTGAGACGGATTCCCCGGTGGCTTTAAAACCCCTTAGCTAGAAAGTTGCGCATCGATTCAGAGCTGACACACCCCGAGAGCCTCTAAGAAATAAAAAAAAAAAAATAAAGGAGAGAGAAAAGAAGAGGAAAAAAAAATCCCCCTTGCTTGTTTTGTTTCTGCCTAAAAGCCCGTAGCGTGGAGCATCCCTCCAGGGAGCGCCGCTCGGAGGGGTGTTAATGTGGTCGATTTGGGGTACAAATGTTTGGAAATGTTTCCCGATTCGCACAGAAGGAGGGGGGATTTGCAAACTGTTGCTGCCACATGGCCCCTCCAGCCTGCCCATTCTCATTGTAATGAGGCCGGCGCGTGCCTCATCTGCCGCGGGGCGCTGCCACGGGCGGCCCGGACACGCCGCGCCGCCGCGGGGGCGGGCGGCACCGCCACNTCCCCGCTGCCCGCTCACCCCGGGCCGCCCCGCGCCCGGCCCCTGGAAAAAAGCGCATTTCTGTTAAAGGCTGTAACGATCACCATTGAGTCTCTCGCTACAAATCGATGGCTTCTTTTCCATACAAATGCCTGCTTATGCCTTTATGTTCTCCATCTGTTTGTAGCTAACACCTGCCATTCAATAAATCGATTTGGCCATTTAATGTAACAGCTTCCCGGGACATTTTTTCATGCCAGATGCCACAGCAGCTCCAAACCTCTACCCCAGCCCAGCACCCCATCAGCACAGCCACCCAGCAAGGGGCTGTGCCTTGGCAGAAACCTGCTGCCGGGGTGTGGAGCAGAGTTGAAAAGTAAAGAAAATATGAAAAAATGGCTCTATTAAAAAAAAAAAAAAAAAAAAAAAAAAAAAGAAAAAAAAACAAAAAACCAAAACCACTAACGCCACCGATTTCACCTTTTTCTTTAATGCTCTGGTTTCCGTGTGCCTGTGGAAGTGTCATCTGGTCCTTGCCACCAGCAGCAGGTGTACGGGTGGTGCTGGGATTCCTGTGGGTCACAGGCATCAGGACAGTCAGTGACATTTTTGATTCCCTTTTATTTTACTCATCAATCGATACTTTTCAAGTTTTAAGGAATTTAATGTTTTAAGGACACAAAGGCACTGCCTGCAGTTTATCACTCCGTGACATGGGGCAAGGTTCCTTAGAGGGACTTGCAAGATGAGAGACCCCAACATTCTACACATTTCAGGGGGTTGTTCCCCCTTGAGAGGCCGCTTTGATGGGCATCAAGGTTGAGCTCTCCCAGCCTGCAGTCCCCGACATGAAGAGCAAGGAGAGGTGAGTGCTCACCCATGTGCTGCTCTGCCCCATACCTTGGCAAACTTTTTGGCTGCCCAAAACGCTTTCCCTGCTAAACTGACATTGAGAGAGAAAAGTGAATCTCTCTTGGTGACACCCCGTAGGTCTCAGGGGAGGGAAAACAACATCTGGGGATATGAGAAAGTAATATAATATAGCATGGGGAAGTCACAGCACTGTCTTCTCATGGAGGGAGTGAGCAGCTCTGGGCCGGCTGAGTTCATCCAGAGGAAGTGATTTCAGTATTGCTGGGATTTTGCTTGACTGTATTTGTATAATTTATTATAATTTATTGTGCCTAGGGCCTTTGAAAGGTGCCTTTGCTTTAAATTTGAACAAATACATAAAATGAAATGTAATACAAAAATAGTTAGGGATATGCACATATTTCAGGTATGTGGGTCTGTTTCTTTCTCAACTAATTTAGTTCAGGCCATGGATACCATTTGTAAATGCACCTGTAAAAGCCTAATTTGCTTTGAAAGACACAAAGTCATGCAGTTGTTTGGCACTTTTACCCAGGATAGCTGAATAAAATTGTGATTTCTCATAAAAAGCACCCCTGGAAGATATGGCAGGAACTGAGAGTAGTTACCTGGGAGATGACCAAATCTTTCTCTTTATTTTGAGTCTGAGAGTTGTGGCTGAGTTTGGCAGGGGGGAGTTGCAGGGGAGATTTCTCACTTGGAGCAGAAGTTCCCACGTTTTGTTTCATATACAAGTCATGTATGGATCAACATTCGTGGATGGTACAGTGGCCTGAAGCAGCATAACAAAACAACTACAAGCTGCCCTCTTAAAGGGGAAGAATTCCCTTTGCAGGCTCCATAGTAAATCTCCCATGGGCCAGGCTTTGGGAACTCCTGCATCAGAAGGTCTGTGTCTTCAAACAGATGGCCAGGCAGCCCTTGGCTACTTAGAATATGTTTGGGGCTATATTATATAGCGCTGAGTAAAGAGATCTGTCACAGAAAAACAGTAAAAGGCAGTTTTAACCCTTCCCCTGGGGAGTGGCATGGATCCATGCTCTGCCTGTGTTACCAGTCCCTCCTCTCCCGTCCCCCATCCTGAGCCCACGGGATGTTTGGTAGGGGCCCAGCATTGTGCAGCTCGCTTCAGACAGTCAGAGGAGGAAGCCTCAGACCTCTGGCATGTGAGAGTTGGCAGAGCAAACCCCAGAGTATGGCCTCAGAGCAGCCACTGTGCAGCCTGTTCCTGAGGACGGAGAGGAGAGCAGAGCAGAGTTGGGAATAACTTCTGGAGCAGCCAGAGGTGCGTGGCACACACCCTGCACACATAGGAGGCTGATGAGATGCCATCATCCCAGTGGGGCTTGGGGCTGATCCCTCGTAGTGGGAGGTGTCCTGCCATCAAGGCATTGTGGCTGCACCGGGTGTTTGCTGAGCTCTTCTGCTTTCCTCGCCCTTCTGGTGGTCTGGTGCTGGGCAGAAGCTGTTAAACATCCAGGGCTGGATTTCTGGAGAGATGTGTAGGCCAGTACTGGCAGGAAAAAGTCTGTGGGACTCAGTGGAGTTGCACCTGCTTGTGCACCAGGATAAACTGCAGCAAGGCAGCAGCAGCAGCAAACATCTCAGAGCTGCACACTGGTAAAAGTTAAAGGTATTTAAAATACAGCTGGCCACTTAAGTAAGAAAATCCACTTTGAAATCCCTTCACCAGAGGTAAAACTTGCTAATAACTGGAGAGAAAGACCTTCCTGACTTATATCCCTAGCAATTATATTTATTTCTAGTAGAAAAAGGTTTAACCAGGACCAGCTGCTTCCACAGCCAATCAAAACCAGTCCTAGATTGTCCAGATGGAGTCACTCAAGGCAGAGACTCGAACGAGAGCTGCCACCGGCTCCAGGATTTCTGGGTTTGTCCTATTTTAAGAAGAGCTCGCATCCTGCAAACATTGCTTATGGGAAATGATTGGGTGCAGAAATCCTAGTGGGGGCCCATGAGGCAGCCTCATGTGGAGATGTGGCAATGTGGCATGCTGACATTTTGGCATAATGTGGTGATGATTTTATGTTAGCATCAGCCCTCCAAGAGGAAAGTAAATATGTGACATATTGTTCAGGGAAACAAAACAAACCAGACAATGAGGTCCTGTGCCGAGTGACTGATGTAGCCTCTGCAGGCCCATGCGAAACCTTTATTCCTTTGTGATCTGGGGATGCTGGGAAAATGAGTGCATCAGGGTATCCAATACCATCCCTGGACCATCCAGCCCTCCTTGCTTTTTGTCTTTGTGTGCGGCCATGCAGGGAGCAAACACAGAGCCCCCGCTGAGTTTCTATTGTTTCTCCTGTCTAATGGCCCTACTTAGCCATGGAGGAGCGGGATGGATTTGCGCCTTGTGCACATTGTTCTTGGGGTTCAAAAGAATACTTAAACTAGAGCAGTAGTTAGTATGACCGTCAAATAGAAATGAACATTCACTCCAGTGGCTGTGGATGGCACAGGGGCTTAGATAATGGGACAAGGGAGAAGAAAATTAATGAATCTGTCTGTTTGTCTGTTGACCTATCAGCATAAATATCTTGTCACTCATATGTGACAGCAAATCTAGTTGGCCAGTAAGAGCCTGGCTTGCCGGGCTCCCAGCTCTACTCTTTAAATCAAAAGTTTCATCAGGTAATTTAGCAGATTGAAAAAAGCTGCTACTTTACCACATAGTGAGCCCTAAATGGATGAGCAATAAACACTTCATTTCTGAGTGTTAAATGATGTAAACCAGCGGTGCACTGATGGCACGGGTACCAACTCCTTCCTCCCGCTCTGTGCCCATGGATGGTCACAGAGGTCTTCTTTTGCAGCCTACACAGGAGCCTTTCTTGAATTGAGCAACTGTGAGGACTACTCATGAGGCTCTTAAGTGCCCTTTATATAGGACTGTGCTGCCACCCTTAACCAGCAGCCAGGGATCAAGAAATCTTCTGTCACTTGTGCCTTTTGTCAGAGGCTGCTTAAGGGTGGCAACAACTAAAGTTTCTCCAGGTGATCAGATCATCTGGGGGAAGGCAGACAGCAGCATCCATCACATCCTGAAGGGAATTAAGCTGTCCTGAAGGTGTCCTGAAGCTGTCCTAAAGGAGCAGTTAAACAGTTGGGTAAGGCTGACATACTGTCCTCTTTAGAAGCCTGGGATGAGGCAAGGGCCCATCCTGTGTGGTTCTTCTCACACATCCACAGACAAATGCTGTGTGGAAACCCTGCTTCTCAGAGCCTCTTTACAAACCTTTTAATAGGCACATAGGCTACATTAATTATCTACTTTTCCTCTTGAGTCAAATCCCACTGAGAGGTGGGACCATATCGCTCATTCTGGGAGGGGACTCTGAGCCAGACAGAAGGAATCACCATCTGCAGAAACCCTTCCCTCTCCATTGACTCCAGAGCTCCCTGCATGACTTGATCAGGTGAGACCCCTTACCTGTAGAAAGCTAAGGGGAGGTGAGGTTGATCCCTCCCTTGGTGCCTGAGTAGAGCAGGGATGATGTGGCTTACCCTGATGCACAACAGCTCAGGTGGAATCTGAGCATCAGTCACTGGCCAGTAGTGCTTGCAATGTCTAGCTGAGATTTGGATCAGGAGTGTCTTATTTCTGTCAGGAGCACAATCCTTATGACAAAACTTGCAGAACTAGGTATAAGGTGTAAATAAATACAGTCTCATAGGTTGCTCGCATTTTGGCACTATTTCCATTGAAACCTGCCTGATGCCACAGCAGGACACCTGAGTAAAAGGCATCACTACCACCTAGAAAGGGTGCAAGCTGGGATATCTGGATTAAGCCAGGGATCTCTACCACAATCATGGTGCTGAATGGATTAAGTGGTAAAATCAGGCTGTGCACTGTGGATTAGATTTTGAGCACCCTTTCAACTTTGGGGGCAGGGGAGTCTTATGCAGGATTCTGTTTTAGGCCCAGTCCTAATAAAATCTGGAGTGTTGCAGTAAAGGTAGAGCAAAGAATGTCCCAAATAACATGTACCACAATTAATGAACTCCTTGTAGGTTACACAGCATTTCCATTCTATTGTTTATACATTGGGAATGCTCCAAAACAGATAGTGTGATGAATCAATACCTTTTAAAATATGTCTGGGTTTTATTACTTCATTAGGGGATCTCATAGTTAACCCTTAAATAATCAGCTTAAAAGCAGAAGGCAGATTTACTGGCATACGGTTTTACACGGACGCTCTGCTGGTCAAGTGCCAAGATATATAACAGTTTAGATGTCCAGGGTGTTTATTATCGAGTGTCTAGCACAGGCTTTACCCTTCAGTCTCAAATCATACACGGTGGCAGCTCAAGTTGTTGGATATTACCACCAAACTGGGATTATTTTACTCTTATGCTGGGAAACATCTTATTCTGTTAATGATGAATTGACCAGTAAAGACACTTTACATGCTTATTTTGGTGCCTGCTTGTTTCCCCATTTAAGAGTTTTGGCCACATTTTCATGTTGTGTTTCATTTCATTCTTGCTTCAGATCCCCTGTGGATGAGTGCTGCTTTTTGTCTCATTTTAGAAACAATTCACAGCTGACTAATTTCTGCTAACTCCTCCAGTTGATGAAAACAGTAAGCATTCATTTGCAAGGACTAATTGTGGCCTCAAAGTATTCCTCGATGTAGCTTTTTATTTGATTTTTTGTAAGGCCTTTATGCGCTTTTTTCTTCATAATTTCCCATTTCTTCTTCCATCAGAAAGGGTAGGAGGAGTTGCAACAGAAGGGTAGTCTATGTCCTATTGCCTTGAATTTTAACCACCACGATATCTGTTTTTTCTCAGACCAAGTCTATGTGACAGGGGACAATTTGCTTTACGTTAGCTCTCCAGCAGTGACTGCCACCAGTGGAGGTCTAACAGGGAAGCAATGACAGAAGATGCTGAAGGTAAAAGTCTGTCAGGAATACAACTGGTAGTCCAAACTCTGCTTGCTCTCTCCTACCTGCTCTTCTTGCCTCGAGGGAGCCCACTTCACTGGTACACTAAGGGTAGGTGGCACAGGAGCCATATAATCCCACAAAATATCCTCTGTGGTGAACCTGTTTCAAAGTATCTCTTCTTGCTACAGGTAGTGAGAAAATGGTTAAAAACAGGAAATATATTCACCTGCCAATGTACTTCTGTGGTTCTCATAAGGCTCTTACTGAAGGTGGCATCACTATTCTTACCTGAGGCAGGGCAGCCCTGCCAGGAAGCTCTTCCTAAACCCAGAGGCATGTGTTCCATGTGATGTGCATTGACCTGAGCTCTGTTGCTAGCCAGCACTACAGTGGGTTAGGAGTGGTGAAATGGAGAGAGAAAAGCTGTGTGACAGGAAAGACACTTATCCTTGGTCTGTTGCTGGTACAGTTTTGCTTGGAGATTGCAGCTGAGGCCAGAGATTGTGGGATATTTTGGATGGAGAATAAGCACTTGAGAGGTGCTGAAGGTGATGTTGCTTGCTAAGATTTCAGCATAAAAAATGAAGGAAAGATGAAAAAGGACATAAGTAAACAATAACAGGAGAAGAAGTATGGAGGTAATTTCTTTATGTGGGGTGGAGAAGGAGGTGGGACAGAGGGCTGGATTTAAAGAGGTGCCCAATAAGTCTTCTTTAGCCTACAAACCAATGATATCCCAGATATGGGTATATCTGCTCTTCTGAAGGCAACCATTTGGGAAAAAAATCAATCAATAACTGAGTGCCTTTGCTGTGCATTGGTTGGCATCAGTTCTCAGAACAGGTTCTTAGCTCTGACTGTTTCTCTTCTTATTTACCAGATTGGCAAATTGGTGAATTTAAACTCAATTCTATAATTGCTGTGCACATTACTTTCATTCACATTACTTTCATCTGCACAGTCATTCAGAGGCAGCCAGCAAGGATGATTAGAAAATTCACAAAAATCCCCAGGCTCAGAGTGGCTGCAGCCTGGATGAGGAAGTGCCAATAAAAGCTGCTGTACAAGTACAATACTTAAAAAAACAAGTACTATACTTTAAAAACCTTTCTTAGCAAAATGTAGCAATGTTCACAGTATGGTTGAGTTTTGTGGCATATCAACACCAAAGTGTTTTCAGTTCACTCCTAAAATAACAGAGACTGGCAAGTTTTGTTGCTTAGAAATCTGCTGGAGAGTCAAAGCCTTGTACTGCTGTGGACACCTCTAACAACAGACTCAGTACTGCCATATTTATTGAAGTGCTTTGTGTAGAGCTTAGCTAGCCTGGAAATGTGCTGCCCATAATCCTATCAGACACTGTTAAACCAATGAAAGCAGCCACCAAATTCTGTGTCAGTGGGTCATGGTTCAGACCAGGTTCCTGTGATGCCCCAAACTAATTTTTCTTGAATTCAGTGCAACTGGAAGAGTTTTGACATGCACTTCATAGGCTGATACTTTCCCATACTAATGGATCCACTACAGCACAAGTAGATGAAGTACAAGATATTCTGTGCCACTCATCTGTTGTGGTTTAACTCCAGCCTCTCACTCACTCCCTCTTGGTGGGATGGGGGAGAGAATCAGAAGGACAAATGTGAGAAAACTGATGGGATGATATAAAGACATTTTACCAGGCAAAGCAAAAACTGCAGATGTAAGCAAAGCAAAACAAGGAACTAATTCATTACATTCCATGGCAGGGAGGTATTCAGCCATTTACAGGAAAGCAGGGCTTAATCACACATAAGATTGACTTGGGAAGACAAATGCCATAATTTCAAATATCCCCTTCCCTTCTTTTTCTCCTCTTCCCCCTTTACTCTGTATATATTACATCTGAACATGATGCCATAAGGAATGGAATATCCCTTTGGTGAGTTGGGGTCAGCTATCCTAGCCATGTCTCCTCCAAAAAGCTTGTGCACATCTAGCCCACTTGCTGGTGGGGTGGGGCAAGAGGCAGGGAAGATCTTGGCAACTGTGTAAGCACTTCTGTGCAGTACCAAAAACATTCCCGTGGTGTCAATGCTGTTTTCTGTACAAATCCAAAACACAGTCCCTACTAGTTACTACAATGAAAACAAAGTCTATCCCAGCCAAAACCATCACATCATCTAGTGTCCCTTCATAGCAATGTGGAGGGGTAGCCAGTAGCATTAGGAAGTTTGTACTACACCCATCAGAAAAATTGCTTGCATGCTTTGCTTGTGGATTGGTACCCATGGGCAGTAAGGCAGAAGCCATCCAATTCATTGTATGTAGGACAGGTAGTATGTAGGGGTGGCAGTGTTTTTTGGTCACTGATGTGTTGGGTGGTGACTTGAAGAGAAGCCACGAGTCCCCGAGTCAGCAGGTCCTGCTGGTGATTTTGCCAAGACTGCTGAGCTGCTGTTTTCCAGCAGTGGTTAACTTTGGTCATTGTAGTCTAAAAAGTCCCAGCATTGTATGAAATGTGGAGCTCTCAGTTGCTAACAGATGGAGGTTGATTTACATTGCTTTCATCTGAAGGTTAATAAGTCACAGAAGTAATTTCTGTCTATGAGTCTTTTGTAATTTCAAATCCTTGAAATGTGAAGTGCAAAGTTTGTGGCTACACTTGGTAAGTTGTGTAGGGATGCTCTGAAAGTACCTGAGTCTCCAGAGCTGTTGTCTCTATCCTGTCCTAATACAGTGCCGCAGGAATGGGAAGACTCCCCTTAGCTGGGCTCAGGGCAGGGTTGTCCATCAGGATTTAGATACTATTACTTTCCTCTCCTCTATCTAGGTGAACTCTTACTCTGTTTGGGGTGCTGGACTGCCATTGGCTGCTGGGATGTCTGCAGAGGGAGAGCATTTGGGCAATAGGGAGCAGAGCAGCACCAAGCAGGCTGTAAGCCTAATTCAAACATCCAAATCAGGATCAATGTTTTACATTAATCAGAGAGGGTTTTTTTGAGAGACCCAGGTCTCCAGTGGCTGTGAGTAAGTGCTGAAAGCTAGTCTAGCAAAGGAAGCTATTTCTGTGGAGATAACAGCTGATAATTTGTGCCAGCTCTTTATCAGTAAAGCAGCTCACAAATCAGAGTAAACCAAAATGTGAAAACTCTGGGAGCAATGACTGTTTTGCCCTGGCCATTTCCCTGGAAATTGAGTGTGTGGACGTGTGGGAGCATGCATGCTAGTGTTCAAGTGATATTTCTTATTAGACCTGTTGTTAATGTATGTTTTCTCTCTCCCCAAACCAGGGAGTTACTTAAATAAATTGCCAGAGGTTTATAGATATGTGAGGGTTTCTGTGGAGTTTCATAGTGAGCTTGCTGGTAACACCTAATCCCGGGTAGCTGTCTGTTTTAATGGACTCTCATTCCAAAAGGATCAGAGAACTCCACCACTAATATCCAGGCTGAAAACTCACTACTTTTCCAGGACATTACTGGATACTGCATGGTAATAAAAGTCCTTCCCTTGCTCTGTGCACAAGCAGGGCCTGAGTCCCAGGTGACATTTGATGGCCCCGTGTTATGTGGCAGCTGATCATTCCTGCCCACTGAATCTGTGAAGTTCTCAATAGACCAAATTGTCTCATGCTTGCTGTTATTTTCACATCTTCCTTTGGGAACACACAGGTAGAATCTCAGAAGATTTTAGGACAGGACTTGGGGACAAAACAGCTGCCTGTACTTCAGATTGGCAATATTGTCATCTTTGGGCCCTGGTCTTTCCATCCACAGGAAAGGGACAAGAAAGGACTACAAAATATTTGAGGAGATGGAGTGGCAGCTCCATCCACATCTGCCAGCAGTGGAGTGAAGGATCTGTGAGAACACGCTCTGTGAAATCTGAAGACAAAGCTTGAACAGTGCAGTTACTGGCAATATATGTGACCTTGGACTGATACAATGAGAAGAGACTGGTTAGCTCAGTGTTGTATTTTCCACGTAGAGAGCAAATGAATGCTTAACAGAAACGATGTCTTTATTGCTTCTGTCCATCCAGAAATAAAAACTATAGGAAACCACTAGAATATGAAAGAGCTGCCCATTTCTTTGGTGCATTGCCACCCACACACAGTCATGGGCTATTAATGTTTACAGCAAGTCAGCTTTCACCTACAAGCCGTCACTCAGCCCATTAACGTGGTTTCTTTGAGTCTTGGTTTTGTCTTGATACAGCTATTTTAGTAATAGCTAAAGCTGTAGGGAGCTGCTATCACCTTGAGATTATGGTCCTGATGTCATACTCTGGTGAACACAAAGCAGAGTTTAACTGCAGTGCAACTTAGAGAAACTGAAAGTGGGCTGTATGTGCTCGTTTATGGTAAATAAGAAGTTTGCTGAAAAAAGGTGGACTGCCTGTGAGTCAACACCTGTACCTGCTTTTGTGGTGTGTCATACCCTAGTATTTTCTGGACTGTGCATGAAGGGCTGCATCCTTGTTCCTGTTAGGATGAAGTGCTTCCCCACCTGCCAGCAGGTACCTCTCTCTGTGCAGAGGGTTGTGCTGATGTTGTTTTGCTGGGAGCACAGAAATGGTGGCTCTGTGCAGGGGATCACTGGATGTGCGGTAACTTTTTCTGCTTTTTGGCTCTCCCTGCAAGGAGAAAATTCACACTTTGCTTTTTTTTTTTTCTTCCCTTTTATTTTTTTTCCCCCTATAGTCACAGAATTGCAGCTGGCTCAACCAGGGCCATTCAGAACATACTTTTGTTGACTGAAGATTATTAATTTAGCAGATTTCCTTTGGAGATGCTCACAAACGTGGGGACTTGCTGGGTTAATCTTCATAAAAGATAGAAAAATTGGCAGCAGAAGGAATTTTTGAAAAAACAAATTAAAGTAAAGGAAAGAAGCCGGTGTGAAGTAAATTATTTGCCATGTAGTGTTTTCCTTTCTGAACTTGCAGAGAATGTAAGGGTATTTCCTGGGGACAAGAATGTCATATTTAGAGGTGTCCTTCCTTTTCTAATAGACAGGCAAAAATCCCTTAACAGTTAAATATTTCCTGCTCAAACATGCCCATTACAGGCAGAAGAGGTTTTGTGATTAGTGTTTACTGGACCTTTGGGTCTTTGGTTTAGTTCCCACATACATTTAATTTGCTGTGAAAAATAAAGTTGCGGTACAAATGATTAAGGAAGTTTTTCCAAATCATGTTATTGCTTCATTTGTGGCTGAGCAATTCCTACAAAGAAGGAAACATGAACTAATATAACATATTTATCTCATATCTGAGAGCAGGCTGAGGCCATTGCCAGAGGAGATTTCTGTTCAGAAACCTGCTTACTGGGTTTTTCCACCAGAGAGAAAAAATTTTCAAGGTGGTAACTCAATTCAGTGCCCTGTCTTTTTGGTGTCTTTTTGAGAGCAGCTGAGCTTCTATGAAACCTGAAGATCAGACTGTGGCTCACTGTTCTTGAAACATCCTGGGGACTTTCATGCTACAGCAGGAGCTTTGGGTCCAAAAACTGGTGCAAAACTTCTGGAGGCAAAGAGTCAGCAACATATGAAATGAAAACCAGTCAGTGGATTTCTGTCGTCTCCCGGCTCTAAGCAAAAAGGTCAGGGCACAGCCTTTTTTGGTAGACTCTTTGAGTCTGATAGACCCCTCACTATTTGCTGTCTCTTTATCCCTTATAACCTGATCTGGTTGAAGATGTCCTTGCTCATTGCAGGGGCGTTGGATTACATGAACTTTAAAAGTCCCTTGCAACTAAAACTATTCCATGATTCTATATTGCAAGAAGAAACAGTGTACTCTGTCTTTATATCAACATTCAGCTCAGGACTGGCTTCAGGATCTGGAAGAAAAGAGGCAAGGCAGTTCTGATGTAGCTGATATGCATATTTGAAGATGGCACACATATCTAAAGAATGAGTTCAGACCTTTTGGCTTTCACTGCTGCAGCCAGCTGCTCTTTCAGATGGGCTTGGACAAGTCTACCCTCAGATTAATGCCAAGCCTGACTTGCAAAAAAAGGGTAAAATACTTGCTTTTTTTTCCTTAACAAGTAGGTTCTGCATGTTCCTCATGTCTTGCAGTGGGTCTGGCTTTGTTCATGTCATGAGTTTTTTGCCTAAAGCAACCTGGCATGACATTGCTTGAGAAATGGTTCCTACACAAGGTCTCCAGTGCTCTTGACTCCCTTCTGAGTGAGGAGCATCTCAAAGCAGTTTTCCTGTCAGACCTGGAATGTGTAACCCCAGATGTGATCCTGCCTTGCTCTGTGAATGTGACTACATGTGTATGTGAGTATGCAGGGGAGCAACACACTCAAAAGCTGGTGTTGAGCATATGGAGGTCCCATTGAAAATCACCCTTGCAATTTTATGTGTTCAGCAGAGTGCTGTGCAAACTGCAGAGCTTCTGCTCTGTTCTGGCTGAGGTACTTTGGGAGCTGAGCCCTGCTGCAGAAGCACCTTCACACAAGCAGCAACAGGTTTGAGGGATGTGGGCATTTGGAGGTGGGAACAATTCAGATTCCAGGTTTCAAACACTGACTGTGAAATGTGAAGGACAGTTTTTAATCGTCCTTCAGCCCATTGTATTTCTATCATTAATCCTTCAGTGCAACTAACCTTCACAGTAGGTGAACTTTTTCCTTTTTCCCCTTGTCATACATCTAGGTCCCACTTTGTGCCCATTCTAATTATTAGTGAAATACAGCATCTTTATGATGCCCTGGTAGTCCAGAGACTCCAGTCCAGGGCAGGAAATTCCCATCATTAAGGGTTTGCTGAACTCTCTCTCTCCAGAAAATGACATTTACTAATTACATCATTTTGATGTATATGATACCCAATCCAAACATGTTATAAATTAGCAAAAGCTCATTTGTTTCATGAAAAGTATTGTTCTTCTTTTATTCAATGACCTTTTTGTTCCTCTACATCCTGGACCAATCAAGTGCCGGTGCAGTCGCTGACTTCTGAGCACAGACAATAGCTTATTCCGTCTATTCTGTTCAGATGACTGTAGGAATAGGCAGTCACTTTGTCATGTGGAGACTGGAGGTTGTATAAAACCCTTTTTCCCACCATTTACAGAGACTCTGAATCCTGAGAGGAAAACCCTGTCATAATAATAATAATAATAATAATCCAGAAGCTAGAGCCCATTGAAGTTTTCTCAGCTTTATGATTTGGGTGGGGCTGGAATGCAGCCCTCCCCAGCCAAGGCTCCCTTGAATTTTAGAGCTATAGCATGGATTGCCTTTCATTACATTTCTAGCAGCAGGTTGTGTATTTTTCAATGAGTTTCATACGCAGTTTCCACAGAGAAGCTTCATTCACTCACAAATGCAGTAGGTCCAGGGGCTGACTGATGCAAATCCATTGCTTTCTTCTCCAAACATTCTGGGACAGGGAGTGCCTTTCTCCTGTGCACTTGTCAAGGGCCCAGCACAACACTCCTGGGCTGGACAGGTTGTGGATATTGCTCAAACACACAACAATCCTCAGCCACTTTCCCAATGCTGCAGAGCCTGTGGCCTGTTACCAAGGCATGGTGGCAGGCTCTGCTCCAGATAAAGCTTCCCATGGGGAATTTCTCTGGAAAGGCTCCTGGACAGAGAACAGAAGGAGCAAGGTGATGGGGGAACTGGCACCTTAGCAGAATCCTTAAGTTCTGTTTGTGCATGGCCTCACAAACACCACCCTGGACTGGGGAAGGAGTGTTGAAGTGCTGGGAAGATGCAGGTGGATGATGACAGGGGTTTCTTCTGTGCCAGGAGGCTCTGCCTGGCAGTGTTTTGTGCCATCCACGCACCAAGACAGCTGCAAGATTTGTGTGGCCAGCCAGAAGGGAGCAGGGTCCAGTGGATCCTCTTGGGCAAGATCAGAGCTCATGGCTGCCCCACAGCCTGTGCAGCCCCAGCCTGCGTCAGCCTCCCACAGGGTCCCAGGGAGCAGGCAGGGACAGAGCGAGCAGGGAGCAGAGGCAGCAGGAGGACTAGGACTGCTGTAATTCCCAGGAATGCAGCAGCGCTCCAGTGCCGCTGCTACCCACAGGGGAAGCCCCGAGACACAAACTGAGAGGCGTCACACGTGTTTGGTAGGGCTAGGAGAGGCCTGAGAGACCTCATTAGCATCATTCATATATTTCTGAGCAGTCATTTAGTACTGCTCTTCTTCCTACCAGCCCTTTTGGAAGGCAGCGTGTACCATTCACAACAAGTGTTTATCTTCCAGCTTTAAAGACGGACGTCAGAATATTTCCCTCCTTATTCATGCTCCGTTTTTTCTCACAGCCCAATTATTCATGACATCACCACCTTTTCCTCCTCAGCCCCAGACACAGTGTTTCTGTGGCTACAATTTCCTGGACAAGAGTTTCCAGTTCGCATTGTTGGGGGGGGTGTGGGGGGGAACAGGAGGGGGAAAAAAAAGGTTGTTTCGTGTGGAAATATTAAATGAGAAACACAGCCATGGAAAACTCAGAGGCACTCACTCACACACACACACATGCACACATGCAGAGCAACAACAACAACAACCACCAAGGTTATTATAATTAATTTAAAATCTGTTTAGAAAAGGGTTCCTTTTATGTTGGACAGGCTCTTTAAGCAGCTCAAGAAGTATGAAAAACAGGAAATCAAACTGCCTCATTAGGAATTGACTCTGCTCAGTAATTAGAGGCTAGAAAACAAAACAAGGAAAAGCAGGTGGCGAGTGAGCTCCAAGCAAGCAGCTATTGTATCATTTAAATGTTTTGCAGGCTAACAACATTACTTTTTTTTCAGAAAAGTGTTACTTCCATGAAAAAATGACTATGAGAATCATCCAAAGTTTAATGGGAAAGTTCTGCTAGCTCAGAATCAATCCAGAGGCTGCTAACTTGGCTCAGCCTGGGGTTTAATTCATAATTAGGCAGTATTTTGCTGCATTTAAAAAGACAACTCTGTTCTCCAGCGTCGACTGCTCTCCCGCGAAAATCATGTTAAAAGTAATTACCAAGTGATCCCATATTTTGCTGATACAATCAGATGAGATAACCCTAGACATTAATATCAATTATATCTTCTCACAATAATCTTTGCTGAGAAAATGCTGCCAGTGATTTCCAGCAAATAGCTGTTTATGTTTTAGCCATGCCAGAATAAGGCTTTGCTTGCTGTACTCACTTACTCCTTCATTTTTGAAGGAGTGTGCTTTTTGCAGAGAGCTCTCTTCCACCCACAATTATTTGCCAAAACCAATTTTGAATGGTGTGAGAATAGTCGTGCTTGGGGAGTGCCTGCTCTGTACCTCAGGGATGGTTGCAGGGCGTTCACTGATCCAAGAAGGTCCACATTGCAAAGGACAAACAATTGTGGGGACTTGGTAGCTCTTTATTGATCCATAATATACATTTGTTAATAAATCAAATACTTTCCCAACAATTAAGTAGATAGATGCAAAAGATCTGAAAATCCAACACAAACATCATCAAACTTTTTTGTGTGGGGAATAATGATGACGGAAATGGCTCTCTTCACATGGCTCTTCTGTGGGCAGAAAATAGAAGCTACTTTTGTTGTACACATTTTTTTTCCAGTGGGAATTTTAGTCCAGTTCTCTAAAAACAACAAATACTAACCAATGATAAAGCATGAGTATTTACCTACTGTTTACTGCTGACATCCTGTCAGGATATGGTGCAGCTGAGTGAGTGCACTGTGGCTCAAGATGGGCCTGGTGACTTTGCAGGAAGAAGCCCTTGATCAGGAATGCTGAGCAAATGGAGGCAGCAGAGCAGTGCAGTTTATCCCCTTGCTGGATGGGTATTTTGTGGCTCTGTGGTGACCTGTCCCTTTGGGCAGCCAGCGGCTGTGGCTTCTGGAGAGGGTAATGCTCCCCACAGTGTCTGCAAGGGTCAGGCATGGTGCGAGGCAAGTCTGGCAAAGGGAAGCTGGAAGCCAGCTGCAATCAAAGCAGGTTCTCTGGTGTAAACAGGGTGTCAGTAAGATTAAAAATCAGCCTTCCTGTGGCTGAGCTGAGCCACAGAGCCAGGGAAGAGCCGCAATCAGCACCAGGCTGATTTATGCCAAGAATGGTACTGCAGGAGGGACTGTGGCTGCTGCAGGGGTTTGTAATTCTGGCATATTTTTTCTCCTGTAACAAAACTAAGATGGATAAAAAGGCAAGTGTCTGCTGGGTGTTCAAGTTTACTTAGGAGCAGCCTTCAGCCCACTGCCCAAAGGGACAGTGGGAACATGGCAGCTTTGTGCTTCTGGAGCAGTGCTCAAGGAGAGGATGTGTCACACGTCTAGAAAGCCCATCAAAGACGAAAAGAAAAGAAAAGAAAAGAAAAGAAAAGAAAAGAAAAGAAAAGAAAAGAAAAGAAAAGAAAAGAAAAGAAAAGAAAAGCTCTATTGTTTGTTATTAATGATGGCTCCTTAACTCACTTATTTCTTCATGGAAAGGCTTCTAGCAGCTAGGAGCAGACATGGCTGAAGCTCTGCAGTTACGAGAGGAGCTCCCTGTAGCTTGCTGCTCTGCTGTCAGCAGTGAGCATGGGGATCTTTTTCACATTAGCTCTCTCTTTCAGGCTGCTGCCTGCCCTGGACAGGCTGCATAGGCAGGGCAAGGTCAGCAAGGGACGCAGTGGTGTACGGCCAGCCCAGAGCTGCCCTCGGCTGCACATTGCTGCCTATGCTCTGCCTTAGGAGGGAGCTTTGTGCCAGACAGCTTTTGAAATTGAAACCCAGGATGCTTTTCTGTCCTGAAGACATTTTTCTTGTAAAAGGTGGTGAGGCTGACTTCTGTTTGCATGAGTGGAAGCACTGTACGGAGCAGAAACATGCCAGTAAAGGGTTTGATTTGTCCAGTAAAGGGTTTCTTCCTCCTGGCCAGCAGACTCGTGTGATGAATCAGCCCCTTGGTGGAACACTGGCAAATTCCATGTCTGGTCGGGGGGGGGAGAGGTGTGGGAGTGTCACCTTGCCAAAGGGTGCAGGTGAGCATTAGGAACATTCCCAGATGCTTACAGGCTGCACACCCATATGGGAAGCGTGTCCCTTTCACCCTGTGGCTGGTGGCTGCCTTGGAGGACAGCTCGGGGCTGCTGGAAACCACCGTGCTGAACAAAGGGACTTTGTGCTGACAAGGAAGATCAGATATGCTGAAAGCACCACAGACTGCTAACCTTGCCTTGGTGGAATAACCCCAGAAAATGTGGACCAGATTTGATGGAGCTTTTCCCTCCCATCACCCACCTCAGTGGGTTTCCTTCTGCCAGCAGGCTTGTGTTGCTTTCCCGTTGTGGTACATGTGTTTGCTGCAAGGCTAAGGCAAGTTGAACCTTATTGCCAGATCTATTGACATTTACTTTAAATGCTTAAGCTGGGCAAATAATCCATGAATATATGTTGACATTTCTAAACCAATTTGCTTTGGCTACTGCTACACCTGTCTAGGGATTACTCTTTGCAAACATTCAATGGACTGACTTCTGCTGTAAAGATTCAGAGGAAAAGTCTTTGAGCATTTCAGAGGCCATATTTGAAACCAGCTCATAAATGTATGAGGGTTGGACCTGCTGCTCTGTGTATTTATTAGGGAGCAGATATACATTCATGGCTTAATTACCTGATTGCAAAGCAACGTTGCTACTTAAAACCATGGTAACTGCAGCACAGGAGGCCTTTGAACCCCATATTGCTACACCTAAAATACACAGCCAAACATTAGAAACTGCATAAACCAGCATCACAAACAACCTGTGAAAATTATAAATATCTTTAAACAAAGAAAAAAAAATATCTCTGAATACATCAAATGTGAATAACTTGTTCAGTCCAGAAGTTCTTAGCAGGCACAGCTGATGATTTCCTGTGGTTTCACAGCGCAGTGGCAGAGAGGGATGTGGGAAGGAATGGCACACTGTCTCCTGTATTGTTTAAATCAGGCTCTTGTAGGTGAAATTTGTGAACTCATGAGAATGAAAGTTTCCCAGCCCTGGCAGGGATCCAGGCGGAGTTTGGGCAGACATTGTGCAAACTTCCCCGTGCACCTCCAGGGGCTGATTTACTGCAGGATGAATGGGGTCCCGGGCATGCCTGCTAGCCCAGCCCAGCCCAGCACTGCCCACGTCCCCGTCTCACGGTGGATGAGTGTCTGGGCTGCCCCTCACCGTGGCTCTGCCTCCTTCCATCCCTCTCTCCCTCAAGAGGAGGAGGTACTGCTCCCTCTTCCAAAGCAGCTTCTATCCTGATTTGCATCAGGCTGGCTATTTCAGTCCTGGGAACCCCAAAGCTGCCGGATTGAGTTCTTTCGTTGTTTTTACACGTGTCCCTTTGGGGCCGAGCTGAGCTGTTAAAAATAAGGCACTAGAAAGACAAATGGTTTCCGGGGGGGGTGGGGAGGGGAAGGGGAGAAGGGAAGAGGCTTAGGACAGCTGTAAAATGCTACAAGGTTAAATAAAACTTTTGACTGCTTGTGTAGCTCTTCCTCGTGTTCCTGAAACCACTGACGACCTGAAGAAGCTGGAGGAATCATTCTGCTTGCTGCATGTGGTTGTTTTGTTTTTGTTTTGTTTTGTTTTGTTTTTTAACTTGTTACACAAAACATTGTTTTTTCAATTTCAGGAAGTCTCTTGATGCCCTTTGGTTGATTTTGTTTTGCTTGTTATCTGGACAACTAATATTTTTTCCTGTTAGGGGGAAAAAAAGATTTTCCCAAGCAGATTAAAGATGTTTTTAAAGCATATGAATGGTGACATGGTTCACTTTCATTGCTTTGTTTATTTTTAATAATGAAAAACACCTTAATTTATCGTAGCAAGACGTCCATCCTGGAGTAAACCTTGAATTGAGTTTTCGCTTGTTGTTTCTGAATTGTTTGTGGCTTCTTATCTCAGGGAAGGCTGCAAGTGTTTTCTCATGCTTTTCTGAAGTCAAGGCACGTGACAGAGTTTTCTTCACAGCACGCTGATGGCCGCCAACAATGACAACCACATATGCAAGAAGGGCTGACTTTATTTGATTGTTTTGAATCTCATTCTAAATGAATTAGTTTAAAGAAGGTAGGCCCATCCAGCCCCAATATCAGGGGGATTGTTTGATGTGATCTCAGGTCCTTTTAAAAAAGAATAAAGGAAATGGCTTGTGAATGAGGTGCAGGTCTGCAAAAGGGCAGCTGAGGTAAAGCCAACAAAGCTCTTTTTTGGGAATGAGGACTCTGGGTACCTTAACCCCTTCTTTGTGCCTTAGGTTCCTATTCTGTGCTTTGCAAAAGCACATTTCAGAGCTTTCAGGCTGGTGGTCTATTTTGCATCAATGCAGATGTAAGCAAGGCAAGAGTAAATCAGGCTGTTAACCTTAAAGGAGAAAGGCCAAAACTAAGAAGGGGATAGTAAAAGGCAAAAAAAAAAAAAAAAATTGTAATTTTATATTGTGGGTAAAACCCTAGAAGTTTTACCTAGAAGTGTGCAGAGGAGCCCCAGAAGGATGTCCTTCCCAGCCACAAATCCACAACCTCCCCAGCCTCATGCCAGGCTGGCTGCAGGGGCTGTGAGCAGCTGGGACTTGCTGAGGGTCTGCCAGCCCCAGGGAAGCTGAAGTGCAATGCCACTGCTGGGCAAAGGGACACAGAGCAAAGGGAGCAGCAGGTGGCTGTGGGTGGCAGCAGCCGGCTCCGAGCACAGCACACGTCCCTGTTTGTCCCCTTGCTCACTGGTCTGGAGGAAAGCACTGGGGCTGTCCTGCCCACCAAAGGCTGGCAGGAAGTATGGCCAAGGTATTTTTCTTGGCAGAGGGACCTCCAGCATTACAGGCCTGCACATGCTGCTGACCCCTGCGAGCTGCCTCCTCCAGGGACTGCAAAGCGTTTCCTCCTGCTCCAAAGGGGAGCCCTGCTGCTCCTGCATGCCAGTGATGGCATTGGGATCATGTGGGTCCTTTTTAGCTGAATAACAGCATTATCCTCCCCAAACTGCACCGGTCCTGTCCCTGTAGGAGTCACTGAGTTTTAACTGCTTCACACATTTTCGACTACCAGTGCAAATAGTATCTTAAATTCATACTATGGATTTAAAGCACAGAGAAATTGAGAAAATTTCATTTTCTGAAGTGCACATCCTCTCCCTCTCTAATTTATACGAATTAGTTGCTAAAGCTGGCATTAGTTGCAAATGCAAGGCATTTGCATTATCCTCACTTCTGCAGTAATCTGCACTTTATTAAGCCAGCCTACATGCAAGAGGCAGGCTAATTCTTACTGACCATTTCCATTGTCCTGTAAGTAGAGGGCAAGTCTGGGGAGCAGACACAGCTGAATTTATCAGTAGAGCTTGCAAGAGAGGTACAATCCCTTCCAAAATGAGAGCTCACCTTACTCCATGAAATGCCTGAAAGCAGGATTCAACTTTTGCCTTTTCTGACTATCTAATAATGAAAATGGCTATGCATCTCAAGCAGGTGCTTTCAAGGAAGAAAAAATCCGTCAGCATGTTTATGGCACAATTTCAACAGTAACTGAGAGGATCTGGGTCTGGTGGTGAGAACAGCTGCACCTAGAGACCTCTTGGACAAACAGCTGGACCAGACCCAAAAGAGAGCTGTAATTGCCACATTATTACATTAGCCACTGAAACATGCAAGTTGTTGCACATAATCTCTTTTCCAAACGATGGTGGTATAGCTACCACCATTTCTATAAGCTCTTACAGTGGCAATAAAAGGCCAAGTCAAGCCTGGAACGCTTGGGTATTCATTTCTGCACAAATGTGAGAAAAAATATTAACAGAAGGGAATGATGGAAAATCAAGATGGGCAAATATTAAAATCATGCTGTGTCTATGCGTGCAGACATGTGTTGTCCTTGCACAAGGAGCACACACCACCTCTGTCCAAAGGAATTGCCATTCTGGGAACAGAGACCAGCAGGAGAATCCTGCCAGTGGCTGTGCCAGGCCTCGCAGGCACTGAAAAACTGCAATGGCCCTGAGCAGCCTCACCAGGGACTTGCCTACATCCATGGGCCCAGGGCTCTACTTAAGCTCAGTCCAGGGCTCCCAGCCTTTTAACCTCCTAGTCTTTACCTCTTTGTCAAATGCATTCAGAAGCTCATTGCCCTGCTTTCTACTACTGACTTATCCAGCCTTTCGTCTGTTTGACCTCAAGGCAAGTGTGGAAAAAAGCTGAGAGGGGAGTGATGGAGGGTGGATGAGGGAGAAGGATAGAGAGGCCGGGAAGAACATTTCCCAAGTGGCAAACATCTCACTGAGGTCTTGCTGCTAATGCAAGAGGTTCAAACTGCTCGAAGAGGTTCATAGGTTTGTTCTACAGCACTACTCATTTTCTGGAAAATTGAACACTTTTTAATAACAGGAGAACAAAAGCTGGAGGGGGTATAGCCAGCACTCCAAGCACATAAAAATCAGAAAGGAAACCAAAATGTTTCTGATGAGGTTTAAATGTGGGCTTTGTAACAGTGCTGGGAAATGATGAAACATCCTAGGCATCCATCATTACCCTGATTTCGAGACAATAGGTCTGAGGGCCTACTTGGTGCAGGGTTAGGTCAGCCTTTCCTGCCAGCCTTGCCGGCACAGTGAGCTGTGAGCCCGAGGACACCCTCGCCAGGGGCACAAGGGGAAGCACAGGGGTGATGCAGGGAGTTGTGTGGACAACAGTTGAGTTGGTAATGCACAGCCAAGAGCCTTGAAGTGCAGATCCTCTTCCTGTCTCCCTCTTTACTGACTGCTGCTGCCTGGCTCAGATGGATGGCCTTTCCCACTCTTGGCCCCATTTAATGTGGACCCCAGAGACCCGGGCACAGGCTTGCCATACTGCTCCCACCACTGGTGTAGCTGCACTTGGTCTGCCTCGGGTCCTGTGTTTGTTAGGCAGAGGTGATTACTCTTGCCCTTGTCACAGGGCTGATGAGCTGTTGATGACTATAATCTCATTTGCTCAGTGCTGCAGTGTCACTCTGTGTGGACAGGGAGCTCTGGGCACTTGCTTGCTTTTGCCAGTCTTCCCTCATCTCCTTGTTAAAAAGCTCCATTCTGGGTTTCCCCAGCTCCCTCAACACAGACATACATGATATCTCACAGCGAGCCTTGGCTTTACATTGGCACCTTCCCAAAGGGCTGCAGAGGGGTGTTCAGCCCAGAGCAAGGCTTGGCTTTCTCTGTTGGGTTTCACATGTTATTTGTGCTTGCCATACTCTGCTGCTCATGGAAAATGAGTAACTGTGTAGGCTGCTGTGATGCTTCTAGCCTGACCTGGCACTCCAAACATGTACCCTGCAGCCAGCTGGCTTGCTCAGTGACTAGGTCAACTCTTCCCTTCCCTCTCCCTCCCTGTGATTCCTGTTCCCTGTGCACAGTGCTTTGAGTGCTCTGGATGGAAACTTACACACGGAGTTGAGCTCTGTTGCCCTGAGGAGCTGCTGTCTCCCTTCTCTGTAACCTGCAGCTCAGCAACGCCCATGTGTGCATCCAGGGCTGACCACAGCACCGTGGCCAGCTCAGGGAGCAGGAGGGACCCGTTTGAGATCAGCACCACATTCCCTCTGCATGAGGCAAACAGAGCAAGAGGAACTTTAGCCAACATTTTCTCTTCCATGAAAACCACCCACGGGGCTTCTCAGGGCTGTGTGTGTGAGCGTGTATGTCCAGGGACAGAGGACGCGTGTTCCCACTTTAGCCCTCCAAGAACAGCAGTGTAAATGGGCTCCCCAGGGAGTCCTGGCTGCCTTGCTGCTGGGAGAGACACAGCTGCAAAGCATCACTCAGAGAAGAAAGTGAACATGGGAGAAATGGATGTTGTTTCATATGCCTTTAAATAGCTGATTGTATTGAAGTTAGCACTACTGCTTACAGCCTAATCTCTCACTTGATTTTGGGGCAAAATGACACGTGGTGAGGTCATTGCTTGCAGCCATACAGCAGTCATTTCTAGGGGAGCAGAACTATGAGTTATGATTCTGTGAGATAAAGTAGAAAGAAAATCTTGGTCTTGAAAGGGGGAAAAGCCTCTAAAAACTTAGGCTTACTGTAAAAATAACCAAGAGAGCTAGAAAAAATCTTAGCCAAATATTTTCCAGTATGTATAAATAAGCTCTCTTTTCTCCAATGTTCTTCACTACAAAAGGAAAATGTCACATTGAGTCAACTTGTGACCCAGATGAAATTACATGTATTTGTTTATTTTTCTTATTCTCCTGTTTACAATGTGTTGCACTTGGTGGACGTATTTTTGTGCATGCTGTTGCGTTCCAGCATCAATATTATCAAAATGCATTTTCATGTTTGCCACCCAGTCACTGGCTGAGGAGTTGTGATTCTGGGTATCAGTCACATAAATGAGCAAGGTCTGTGTGTGTTTGTGTGTGTGCATGTGCACTTGCTAACTCAGAACCCACAGCTCTGCAAACCAAACCGAATTATGCACACAAAACAGTGACAAAAGACTCTGCTTTTTATCAGCTACATGATTTTAGGAAGGAGGTGGAGATAGGTTTGCTGCTCAGGCCATTTCCAGGAAAGTGTTTCAGTGGACCCTACAATTAATTTTAACCCTTTGTTTTAAGGTCTGTTATGTACAAGGCACTGTAAGATACCACTCCAAGAAATATATGGGATGATCCTTTCTGCTAGGTGTGCTTTTGAGGCTCTGCAATGACTTCCAAACAGTGAATGTGAATACTTTGGCTGATGGTGGATTTGGTGGAGGGGATGGCTGTTCCTGCTGTGTGTTTGCTGTGTGGCATTGTTTCAGATTCCTCTTGGGGTGATGTGTGCCTCACAGGTGGGGATGTCTTCCAACTGCTTGGGAATTATCTGTAGCTGTAATGCATTACTTTACTTGACAAGAAGCTATTTTCTCACTAGCCACCTGGATGCTTCCCATAAAAACTGCACACCAAAGGTCTATTCATGTTGGCCTACACAATGGATTTCCTTTCCATGAGCATTCTTGGAAATAAAGCTCTGCTCCCTGAATGTTTGTGAATAACAAGGTTTATGGATCCCATCTAAACAAAGCAACAGTTTTAGTAGAAAGAACATATTGTTTTGCTGCATTTTCCCAGCTCCAGGTTATTTCAGCAGCCCACCAGTGGCTCCAGCTTGTGTCTGAGTCTTACCACACTCAAGGGTTGGCTTGGAAGAGGGTTGGCTCAGGAGAATGTTATAGGATGGAGATCAGAGCCTGGATTGTTTTATTGCAGGAATTGGATTAACTCATATGAGCTCATTCTCTGGTCTTTATTGCATTGTGTTTGGCAGTTCCTGCAGCATAATTGCATCTAGGTTAAGTGGCATTGTTCTGGAGTCAGTGAGGGAACAATCCTATATTGACTATGTGTGAGAGAAGGACAAGGTGATCTCATAAGTTTTTACCATTTTTGGTGCCCATGTTTCACTTGTATGTCCATCCTTATAACCTTTTCTCTCTGCCTGAAGGTGATAATTCTCCACATGCAATGGAGGGGCTTGCTTCATGAAACAGTGGAATCTGGCCCAGCCAGGCTAGTGCATTTGGCAGAACAACTTGCTCTCCATGAGCACTGGCCAGGAGACACTCACCCAGTCAGGCACTGGACTATGAGCCCTCCTTAAGTAAGTGACTTGCCAGCCATCCATGTTTGTACTTGTCAGCACTAGCTCTCCTGCTCTCCTCCACCTCCACTGAGTGCTGCTCTCCTGAGGGGAGGCAGTGGAAAAGTCACAGTGCACTGGTGCAGAGAAGACTCTGACTGTCCTGGGTGTCATCAAGAACTTGAAGGATTACATCATTCAGGCTCACTGAGGTGCAGTGCACTGTGGTGCTCTGAGCAGACCTCATGCTGTATGAGCTGCCTTAGGAGCATATGTGGAGCTCTATCACTATGGATTTGGACTTCTCTGAGGAAAAAAAAGGACAGCACCAGACCAACAAAAATGTTTGGACAGCTAACGTCAAAAAATAAATTTCTGACACTGTGGAACTCTGGGTCTTCCTTTCTTTGTTACTGACATCCAAGCACTCTGCTTTTAAAGCCTTCGTTGGTTAATGGTGAAGTGCAGCTTTCACTGAACACATCGACTGTGTGTCATAGATCTGAGGTAAGAAGTCTTGGTTAAAGGCCAGAAAAAAAATCTGCCTTGAACAATAAAAGTAGGGAAGTTTAGTTTTGACTTGAAGGTGTAAGAAATTGAAAGATCTCCATATTTTTTTTCCATCTTCTTCCTGGAATCCTAACCTTAATAGTGAGAGTGTTTTAGGAGCAAGAATGTGAGGATGGAAGAAAGACTTTCCTACATCACTCTTCCAAAAGCAGTGTTGAGTTTCCCTGAAAGATTTGGAGAAGCTTCTCCATATGATTTGTTTCTGGTTTTGTGTCTTTTTGGTGACCCTTTTTGCATTGAATGGGAGCATCTGTAGCTCTTGGAGTGCAGATGTTACAGAGGGGCTGACGGGAAGCAATGGTCCTGGGGGAAATGGGATGCCTGTTGGTGGAACAAAGGGTGTGGAGTCACTGTGTAAGTTCCTGAGCTCTTTGTATACACCCAAAGACTGATCAAGCTGCAGGACTGGAGAACTATCCCCAGGTTTGTCAGAGGTATGAGAAGCTCTGATCATCTGCCTGTTCAGGTGATGAGAGACTGTGATCTGCACCCACCACCCTGGCGGGACCTACAGCACTTGGACCTCTGCAACTTTGAAGCACATAAACTTACTCCTGAAACTTCACAGAAACCCTGAAATAAGAAGTGGTTGACTTAGTTGAAGGCAGCTGTTGAAGGTGGATAGGCTTTCCAGTCCTAAAACTGTTTCATAGGAAGAACTATGCCACCAGAACTTCCTTTCTCCATTTTGATTTCTGTCTATCAGCATCAGTTTCTGTGTAAATCCTAGTAGTTTCTGTGAAAATCCCAAATTTCAGTTCAGAGACAGCTAGAGTGGCTTAATCCCTGTTACAGCATTTATTTTATCATAATCATGTTTTATGCAGCACTTCCTCTGCACATCTGACACTCACTGTCTCGGGACATGTGGTGTGTGCCAGCAGTAGGAGGAGTCCTCCTCCTGCTGGCTGCTGGACAGGAATTTGCCCAGGTGTCCCTTGTGCTGTGTTTTGTGAACCTGCACTTCTGTGACCTATGTGCAGGTTAGATGCACCTGCCTGTGGGTCAGAAGCAGCGCAGGCATCTCTAGGATCTGGCTGGATGCTGCACGGCAGGGTGAGCTGGAAGCATGGTAAATCATGCTGGCAGTACTGGTTTGGGCTATTCTAAGGAAGCTGGGTGACAAAACTCTCTCCCAGATCAGTTTTAGAGGTTTTTCTTTTCTGCTATAGCAGTGCCAAGCTCCAAAGATATACTGCCTTTCCTGTTATAGGAAGATACAAATACAACTTCTCATCTAATCACAGAGACTTATCCGGCTTGTGTTTTGCTAAAGACATCAAGGAATATAATTTGAAAGGAAACCAGTGATATTTTCATGTTCCAGTAGAGGAAACTGAGGCACTTATCAATGAAGTGATGGATAGACCAAGTCCAACTTGAACATTAGGTGCACATTCTCTTACCAGTATGCCCCCCCCACCATAGCCTCATGTAGAAAACTCCAGCTGGGAGAGAGGGACAGGGAGGTGAGCTTATCAGAGGTGCTTCTGCAGAAAGGGAGAAGCATTTTGCCTTGGGAATCAGTACAGAAAATACCCTTGCAATGAGCAGTAGGCACAGGCATGTCAGAGAAAAGCCTATTCCTGTCAGATACATTGGAGAAATTGTTTTGGAATGGTTCATTGGCATGAACATATGTCCTCAAAATAGTGTCAGGAGCAGAGGAACTGTAGTGATACAAAGGCAACATACCAGTTTTCTGTGTTGGAGACCAGTAATAGATTAGGAAGGAACATGGGGGCATTTACTTCTCCATTCTTCCCCAAATATCTTTTAAAAATAAATCTCTGGAGATGAGGATGGTTTCCCAGCCAAGGGAACATACTAAGGCAAGGTAGAATTTTACTGCCATTCTGGTATCACGAAAAAAATGCTATTCCCTATGGAGTTCCCTCATCTCTGGCAGACGTCAGAAAGTGGATGGAAGATGCTGGATGGGAGGTGGGAGTTTTGGAGTATATGGAATTTGAAGAAGCAGATGAATCCTGGAGACCTGGGGAAGTTTCAGACTCCTTTCCCAGCTGCTCTGGTGGAGTCAAGGCATGCTGTGGATGTGAGTGAGGAGAAGGGCTGTACAGCTACTCCATAGTCCAGGCTTGGGCACACCAGTGCCCTTCCTGTGATGGGACAATGTGGCTGGAGGAAGGAGTGGGGTTTAGAGGCTGCAGCCCCCGGCCTCCCTCCTACAAACTCTCCCTCATGTACAAACACTCAGCCCTTGTTGGTGGAGTGATGCTGCAGCTGCTATGAGAGATCCAGGCAAATCCCATAATAGGGGTGTGGAAAGAAATAGCAACCCAGGAATGAAAAGAGTCCTCCACCATGTGCAGGTTATTTTCAAAGGATGGCATTGCTGTTTTCCCAGGCAACAGCAGACCAGGAGGAAACTTGGGTGGGCAGGTGATCAGGGTGAAGCAGAGAGCTACTATCTCCAGCCAAGATGGGGATGCTGTTTACAATAAACAGAAAGCTGTAAGAGAAGGGAGAGACTGTGAAAGGGAGCTGGGGAAATCTCCATGGAGACACTTAACCTGCTTCAATGGGTACCTTCGGAGACTGGCACTGACCAAATCCCGAGGAACAAAGGCACCTGGCATGGGCACAGCAGGATCTCTGCCACACGTGCCATCTGCAGCGAGGTGGAGATATCCAGACCTGTTATTCAGCACAGAAGAAAAATGGCATTGAAATGACATTAAGGTTGGGACCCAAGCCATAGAAAGCCAAGAAATTAAAAAAGTAACAGCCAGCTGTTTACTTTCATTGAGGGGCCCAAAGCCCTGGGAGGAGGGGGAGTGGGCAGAGGAGAGGGAGGGCAGGGAAAGGACGCTGCCTTTGCTGGGCTGATAGTGTGGTGACTTGCTTTGTCTCTCAGGGTGGCAACAAGTATCCTCTATTACTATTTTAAAGCAATTATTCTCCTCTGAATTTGTTATTATTCTCTTAATATTTTTGAGCAATACTTGACAGCGTGAGAGAGGCAAGAATTGAGGAAGAGACTTTCCTGGAGGATAAAGCACTAGATGGTAATTTTGTGATTCACCTGCAGGAACACACACCTGTTCATCTGCCTGGGGATATGGCTGATTCCACTGCCTCCTCCCTGCCTGTTCCAGCCCCTTAAGAAGGCATGGACTAATACCTGCAGCTGAGCTCTGACTACTTTACTTTATGACACTGAAGTCAAAATTCCTCCCTCTCCTTTTCCAGCCTTGGGGAAAGTGAGGATGTGTGCCCTGGTGTACATTTCAGCTGTTGACAATCTGGGTACACCCTTTGTCACTGTGGTCCCTGACCACCCTGTAGCCATGGTGCTCTGTGAGGGAGAAAGGGGTCTGAGGCTGTGGCTGCTCACTTTGTGGTCTCAGAGGGTGTCTGCACAGTGACAAGACCAGACTTGTGACCCCAAACTTACAGCCAGCACGGTGCAGGTACAACCTTCAACCTCAGATTCGGATATTCCCCTCCCTTTCCCTGAGAAAACTGGGGAATGCCACCAGCTACTCCTCTGCAAGAGCTCTTCCAAATGGAAAGCAAGATTCATGGCATTGGAAGCAGACAAGATATGGAGCAGCTGTGATCTCGGTGAACCATGGTACTTCCATGGCGGGCACACACCAGAGCTGTGCTGCACGAGCATTTGCAACCATCCTGCTTGAAGGAGGAAGGCTGGGGATGCAAGGCTGCAGTTCCCATTTGTGCTGGTGTGGAGGGTGAAGGGAAATTACAGTTCAGAACCATTCCTTTTACCTTCCTTCCAGGAGGGCCCAGAATGTGGAATGTGCTGAAGCAATGGTATGGTCTGTGCTCCTGTGCCAAGAGCTGTGTCACACAGAGATGGAAACCACCGAGTCCACCTGGCATAAACAAAGGAAACAGGGAAGAGATTTACTGTAAAATTAATTAAAAAGCAATCCATCTCAAAGGGGAAATGCACAGACCACACTTGGGGTTTTGGGAAGCATCAATAAGATAGGAGGGGGAGTAGGCCAGAGAGAAAGGTTTTGTCTGCAGCCTTAAGTTCATCTTTTCCAGTGCTGCCATGCTGTGGGGTCTCTTGGGAAAAGTACAGCAAGCCCAGGAGGACAGCCCTGAAAGAAGGTGTCACTGGTTCACACACTGAAGGTGTCAGTGGGCTCCGTCTCTATGTGGGGAGAAAAGGACAAACCAAGCTATCCATCACACAGCAGCAAAGTTCATGAAGTACTTTCTGGAGGAGCTTTCCCATGAGTCTCAGGTCTGTCAGAGATGGACACCAATGCCAACAGATCCATGGTCTGAACAGAAGAAGCAGTGGGAGATGCCCTCAGGACTAGAATGGCTTTTGGAGGGCATTGCTCCTGACACTCGTGTTATGTAGCCCAGATGTCCTCTGACTTTCAAATGTTATCTTTGAGATCTCCAACATGTCTTCATTCTTACTCCTATGACAGTCTTCTAGGCTCTTCCCCTTTGGGCTGTTAGGAAGAAAAGCTCCACGGGAGGACAGAGAGGGATGAAAGAATGGCCACATTTGAATGCATAGACTATTTAGATCCAAAACAAGAGCAGTAGGCCACTACTGGGGGTGTCACGATGCACTGCTGTGACTCAGGACATGCAATCATCAATTACCTGAATTACTAATTTGCATTTCCACAGGAAGGGTCACTTTTCTGAGCCCTGGCATTGCATATAGCCTCTAAAAGCTACAAAGTTATGTAAACTAAATGATTAATAGACCAAAGATTTTTAACATCCTTTTCAGCACGATGTTTCTTTAATGAAGCAATGCCAGCTACTAACACAGCTACTAACTTCTTCTGAAATGCTGGATAAATGCCTGCTTTTACTGGTTTTCCACACAGCTGGAGAAAATTCCTTGAGTGGAAAAGTCCCTGGGCAGACAGCGTAGGTCAAAAAAGATCTTCTGTGGATGCCATATGAGCATGCACATCTTCGGAGCCCTTCCCAGAAGAGGGATTGACCTGGGGAAGGTGCATTTATGAGGGACCTGGCTCTGCAGTGGTTGTCTAGAGGTCCCATTGAATGGTGGGGCAGAGCTGAGCTGGTGTTTGCTGCTTACAAGTGGCCAGGGATTTTGTTCACAGACAATCTTCCATGGAAGGCACAGCTTCTCTTGAAGGACTTCGTTGGTGCTTTAGAGGCAGCCTGCCAGAAAGCCTCCCAGCAGCTGTGTGGCATTATCCATGCTGGGACTTTGCTCTCCAGCAGGCTTGGCCCTGCTGGCTGTCCCACATCGGTGTGGGCAGGTGCCATCACAGTGTGTGTGTGCTTGTTGTCTCCCTCGCAGCGGGGTCAGCAGGTCTGGGGGTCACCGTGCCCGCTCCAGGCTGTGGGACAGCTGGGCACTGGGACAGATGGGCACTGAAGGACTGGGAGACAGTGGGATCTGCCATGCCTCTGCCTTGGGGAACAAGGGAGATGCAACGAATCATGAGTCTGGATCTCAGTCGTGTCCTGCCTTGGGACACGTTGGCTGCCCGTGTTCAAGCAGTAAAGAACTGCTCCCACAGGTAGAATGATTCACAAAGACCCTTTTTTTTCCTTTAATTTTCACTCTCTTCTCTCTTTGCAGAGACCCCACAGTACTAGAAACAGTTTTGTTGAAGCATTTGCGTAGCTCTCTGATCCAGAAGCTGGAAGCAAAATCTGCTTTACTAGTTCAAAATAAAACCATTGCTACTGAGGCACAGGGGAGTAGATGGGAGAGGCTATTTTTAGTAGTCTTAATGTATTATAGTCTTGCAGTGGTTTTGTTCATTTAAATATAATTTGACATTAAATATAGTGTCTTCACATAGTGTGGAAAAATGGACGCTGGGATTCTTTTTCAGAACAGAGAACCTTAGATTAATTGACCAAAAATTATTTCTTGCACATAATTTTTCATTTCCAGACCATAATATTTTCTATAAATATATGTAGGGCCCTGAGACAAATTGTAAGGGCTCCAGACTAGCTCTTGTAATGAAGCTGAGGCAGTCTGTTGAGCAAATCAACTATTTCATCAGCCTGTATTTATATTACAAGAAACTACACTGTAGTATGACAAATTCTGGTCACTTACTGCTCTACACATCTGTATTGTATTAGTGGTTTAGACCATGATGGCAGGACTCGTTCTTTTTTATTTAGAAGATAGGTGTTTAGTCAAACACCTATCTTGTTTAGTCAAACACCTATCTAGTTGTGAGGAGGCATCTTCAAATATCAACTTAATTTCTCCTCCCCTGCTAACACCATTTATCTTGGGGTGGAATGAATTACCCTTTGGAAATACTTCTCTTTCTCCTTCCATTTACTTTGGGCACTGCAAAGATGACTGACCTAGACCTAATGACAAAGTGTTACATGGGCTTGGGCTGCATTGACACCTCCTCTGGCTATGCAGGCGGTGAATATGAACATGTGAATACCAAATATTAATATTAATACATTAATATCTATTATTACAAATATTAATGTTAATATCTGCAGAGAAGGATGCTTTAAGTGGACCCAGCTGGGCTCAGACTGTCAAGACTGAGGGCCCATAGCTAACAACCTAATGGCTTTATTTAGATATTAAATCAGTTACTAGTTGAGGGGGTTGTCTGAATAAGTGTTCTGGACCCAGGAGTCTGGATTTAGCCCCAGTGTAGAGTCATTTCCTGGAAGTTTTTCTTTTGTTGTGTCTCTTATAACTCTGAATATCTCCTCAATTTTCTATATTTACTTTCTTTCCCTCCTTTTGTGGAGTGCATTGTACAAATCCCTGGCTATGACAATGTCCTTTTTTTTTCAGGAAATGCTCTGAACATCACACCAGAGCAGTTGTTGTTTAGTGGTGAGGTCACTTCAAGAGAAAGGTTTTGCAACACATGCAAGGTTTGTTTTGCCTGGAGACAGACGACCAGGTCTGGGAACTCCAATCAAACAGGGCACACAGAGAAATGCTGATGAAACCTGTGCTGCACTGAAGTCTCCTCAGTAGGAAGAGTGAGAAGTGTCCTTTGAGAAGAATATGGATTCCATGCATTTCCCAGGTGCCTGTAATAAAGGAAAAAAACCAGACTACCTGCAAAGCACCGAGTACAGAGCACATGCAGCTTGTGGGTCATTGTGGGTCATCATGGTCGTGTCCACTAAGAAAGAATTGTCTCACTAAAATACAATGATCGAGTTAAGTTTTCTTAAGATATCTGAATTTGATTCTTGCCTTCTGTCATTGGTGGCCATTTAAAAAAACCCAAAGTCACTTGGTAATATTCTTGTTCTTTAAAACCAGTAAAAACAAGGGTGTGCACACTGAGTCCGTGAATATGGCTGCCTGGGATCGTGTCTTCTGCATTCAGAAAGGTCATCTTAAGCCACGCCAATAGGGACAATATGAGGCATGCAAGCCTGGCCACAGCATGGAGGCTGTTGAGTACATGTGGCCCTTCCTGAAGGGTTCCTGTCCTCCACAGGCCATTTGTGGGAAAGCTGCACCTGCCTGTTATCTCTGCTCCCCTCTGTGCATTCTCACAGCCCGTGCTGGCTGCTCAGCTCTAGCTCTGTCAGGAGCAGGCAGGCTTTTGGAGCTGTTCAAACAAGCCACTAAATTACACAGGCCATTCAAAATGGAGAATTTGCTGAGGTGGTAACTCTTACCCAACCCGCTGCTTCCATGAAAGGAAAGTTCTGGTTTTCTTAAACTGGTGCTTGTTCTGCAAAGGCACCATGCAAGAGTTATCAGCCTGCCAGGCTGAGTGGAGAACCTGAATCAAAATAGGGTTTTTCCAGCCATGAACAAGACAGATTTATAGATGGATCAAACTGGAGGTATGTGAAGACACATGTATTAAGCCTAGATTGAATGGTGCAAACTACATTGAATGAGCCTTGTTAAAGACATTACTAACTGAGGCATGCAGAACCCTGTCTTCCTTGTTTTAACAGTCTAAAACATTACCTTTTCATCTGGATCAGAGAACTGAGATGAAATGTCACCTCTCTATGATAAACTGTGCCTTCCTCTACACTTCCAGTGACAGCAAAGCAAACAGTGCTTCATATTTGTCGCCAAATCCTATCGTAGTGTCATTTATTATTTTCTCTGGGAATTCACTGGCCTTCTTTGCCCTTCCACAGCACGAGCTCACTCTGACACCAAAGGCACCAGTGCTGCTGCAGGCTGCTCATCAGCAGTTTTGCACCCTGACACCTCATTTCTTATGAGAAAGGCTCAATGTGATGATGCCATAGAAATGCAGCAGTCTCATGCTGGGAGCTCAGGGTGTCTCGAATGCAGGTTTTCATGCAGTGGTGTACGGTGCTCCACAAAATCCAAGCACAGGCACTGTCTTGGTGCATCACCACTGAGAACTCTTGATGTGGATGTGGGTGAATGGTCAATACCACATACAAGAAAAGGGGTTTTTTTTCAGGTCATTTTTCCCGTATCTCACTTAGCGAATCCAGTTAAGACTTGAAACACTTCCACCAACAGCCATTGCAGAAAGTTTATGCCTCCCCACACAGGCCAATGAAGTTTATAGCTTTCTCTGAAAAAAGTTCATGAAAATAGACAAAAATTCTACATTTGTCCCAGGCAGTTCGCAAACCAAAAAATTGATTTTTATGCATCTGTGGTGTGAAGTGATATTCCCGCTCAGCCTGAGCAGTACCACAGCCAACCCCTGGAGTGTTCCTTTAAACAGCTCTCTGAAATTCCCAGAGTCACTGCCTGAAACCAGCACTTCAGTGTGTGACCTTTGTGGGTTACAGCAGAGTTAGGCACTGGGCCACTCTCATGTAAGTTCCGCGAAACCTCAGCCCATTGCTAAACTTCCATATTGATATATTTTCTGGTTCCAGTGGTGCATAAAAGAAACAAACTCCAGAAAGCCCCACTCTGGATTTTCCCTTGTTCTCTTGTGAATCTTAAATCCATGGTGTTATTTGTTAGTATTGCCCATTCTCTCACACACGTTCCATTGGGTGTCCAGGAAGAGCTGCCCACCTTCCAATTGCTGATGCACTCAAAGCCCAGAATGGAATAGCTGAAGACAAACTTCAGCTGCTTCCTTTGCCTGGTTTCCATCTCAGTGACATATTTCTTCTTTTTTTTTTTCCCTCATTGTACATAGCAGGAAGTGATCACATTACATTTGGTCCCAATTCACCTGGAACAGCACCTGCGGTGCTTCATCATCAGTTTTACATTGGAGAAGGACAGCTCTTATCCTTCTCCCCACTGTGTGCCTTTGCAGGTGCATTGCTTATTTCTGCCTGCAAAAACACCCCTGATGCCAGTGAGCTCGCTCAGAGGAGGACTCCTCTTTGCAAGGGATCCTTTGGGAATGTAATCTCTGTGTAAGCATCCTCGCCTTCGTCAAGAAACCGATAGCCATATCTTTGTGTCCTGATGACTCTGAGTATCCAGGTTAGCCCTTGAAAACCTGAATAGCCAGCACAAATAGTGACCAGCTGGGTCCCTAAACAGCCCAAAGTATGAAAGGGAACAAATCCTGCAGTTCTGCTGCATGCCCACTCATATGGGCTTTCACCCAATTCAGCCACTAATGTCTTTCACGCATTAGTGCCACATCTTTTGCCCTATCTCATCCTTCCTTTGCATCTCCACATCTTTCTCCATAACTTTAATTCTCAGCTCTCTTGTGATGCATCTTCTTCTGTGGTGCCTCTAGCAGAAGGGATTCGAAGAAGGTCCTCCATGGCAGATGTGAAGTTAGGCGTGATGAATGAGAACCCTGATAACTATGTTCTTACCTTCTTGGCACTAATGACTCCTGAGCCAAAATAGGTGAATAAAAAAAATGGAAAAGGCATCCTGAAGCCCAGGAAGGGTTGATGCAGCTGCATCTGGCTGGCAAAGGAACACAGTAACAGGAAGACCCAAAATAGGGGCATATTTGTGCACAGGGTACAGGTGGGGATGGAAGTGCTGGGAGAGGCCATGCTGGGGCTGAGGCCAGTATGCCTTTGTTACCACCTCATCCTCCCTGCAATGTCAGATCTTGCCACAGCTTTCAGTACTACTACTGTTTAATGACTTGAGTTCTCTGCAAATGAGAAAATGGGGAATGGGAAAGCAAACAAGTCCTTTCTTCACCCTTTGCACCTCTCTTTGATCTCTTTCCTCACCTTTCTGTTGAGCCTCACCCTTTCCTGCAGGAATATCTCAGCATGGGTAGTGACAGTCTTTGCCCCACTTGGGCTGCAGTGGTGGGTGGGATGTGCAATTGGCTTCCTCTGGGCACTGGCTCATTGCGGCTCTGTGACACATGGGAGAAAATATCCCTGGGAGGCCACACAGGGTGGCAGAGGAGAAGGTTTACATAGTGCAAAAGAAAGATGTTTGCACGTGGTGGAGCCTCAAGGGTGGCTTGTCCTTTCCTGTCTGCCAAGCTCCCTGTGGGACACAGCAGAGCTGAAGAGCTGTTCACTTTGGCTATTTTGGGAGTAAATAGCAAAATAGTGAATAGTAACAAAACCTATTTAAGGTCTGCAGAAGTTTCTATGTTTTCTAACTTTTCTCTTCAGAAAAAAAAATCTATGAAAACCTTCTCAATGTCTATGTCTTTGTAAAAAAATTGCCTTTGACTAGTGTCCAAACAGCAACACACAAAGAGAACAGTTCAATGTTAGTGAGTGAGTGCAGAGGGCCAGGATTACTGCTGAATGCATGATTTGTGGTTATTACTCAAGCCTACTTATATTGTCTCACAGTTTACCAGATGTCTTTGTTTCTTAATTTTCCACATACAAAACTGGACAACAAAGATTAAAAATCCTGGATCCCTCTTTCCAGCTCTTTTATTTTTAGTGGAAAGCCTCCTTCTTGGGCTCACATTTCATCCAGGGAGAGTGCTCATATCCCTCCCTGTCCAAGGCAGTGGCAGAGCACCATCTTATTGCTGGGCTGGGGGTGTGCAGATCCTCCTGCCTTGGGGTGTCAGCCATGTGCTGGAGTGGACCTGTTTGGTGCATGGGTATTGCAGCAGGGCAGGCTTTCTCCATATGAGCCTAAACTGCTGTAGGAATGGAGCTGGAATTTCTCCCGGAATTTTCTCAGCCTTCTAATGGGCCCTAATTGCTCCCAAAAGGCATTGGTGCTTTGGAGACACAGTTGTGGGCAACTACTTGTGCATTTCTTTGTAAGTATTTTCTCTCAAAATGTCTGATGTTTGCTGCTTAAGTTGTCTGTTGGTGGTGCTGGGCTGTTTTCATCACATGGTGTTGTTTCTGTTTCCTAACTGGAGGAACGGGCCAGCTTTTGATCAGATTTTCAAACCTAGAAATTGGTTTATATGAAGGTTTACATCCACAGTTTCAGTACTGGGAAAATGTTCGCTAGCAGAACTCTATCACAGTACTCTTTCCAAACTTTGCAGGGGCTCAATGCCAAATCAAACAAAAAATCACCTTTATTTTTTGCATCCTTTTCTAGTTAGAAAAGGTGAGGTTTGTTATGTTCTATGGATTTTGCGGTGTGATTCCCGTAGAGCAGACAGGGAGTGTCTCCCCAGCGCAGCTTTTCCGACTGCTGGTTCTTCACCCTGGCTTTGCCATTCCCTTCTCCTCTCAAAAATGCCTGTGATACGAGTCTCCCCCTTTTCCTCTCACTACTCCAGCCAGCCTTCCCACACTGAAAGGTCAGGCGCTCTGAGCAGGTGCTCGGAGGGAGTGCAGCAGTGCAGGCCCACGAGGGACAGGAAGCCTTTTACTCTAATTAGTCTTTGCAGGAGTTTGGCATTTCTCCGTGGAGCTGTTTCCCCACTGATGAGGAGCACGTATCCAGCTCTTCCTTCTCACCTCGCACGTCCGAGCCTCCCGCCGTCTCCTGCTGGGCTGCAGGGGTTCAGTCGTGGATCACGTTGCTTGGAGGAAGCAGGCAGGGGATATGTGAGGAGATAAACACTATTTTCTGATGCCGGGAGGGATTTCTTTCAACTCAGCCACGTTCACGACCTGAACCTGGATCATTTTTGCTACTTGCTTCCACTCGACTCCTCCCTACTGGCCCGGACTCGCCAGGCTTTTGTCTGGTTAATCAGTACAACCCCTTCCAGGGCTTCCTGGGGGCTCTTTGGCCACTGGGTTATGAAGAGCCATGAGTTCATTGTTTAAATTAAGTTCTTCTATATGGAAACACCACTGGTTTCCCATATGGTCTTGGCAAAGCCACCATCCGCTCCCCACCTAAATTAAATTTCACTAATTGAATTAGTTACCATTTTATCAGCTGCCGCTTTGCAGTAGTTTGTGAACCCCCAGGGGCTCAGGCCACGCTCAGTCAAGAGCTTCCCCACCTCACTCTCTCATTTATCATCGTGACAATGCACAGCACTGGGAGAAGCAGGGGGGTGGAGAGTACTGTGCCCTTCCCAAGCATCCCAGCCATCTCTGAGCATCCTAATGATTGACCTCTGTAAGTGAAGCAGCCCTGCGCTGACCCCAGACTGCTGAAAGGAAGCATTCTCCCCTTTGTAAAAATCCCCTGTGATGGTGGCGCGGGCCGGGCTGAATGCAGAAGTGTCAGAAGGGAAGCCCCGCGCACAGGCAGTGGCGCCCAGGGACACTGCAGCTTCCATATGCCAGGGGACTAATAGCGACAGGCCTGGGCTCAGGGGACAATGCCATCACGCTGTCCCGCTGGCGAGAAAGGGAGAGGGGACACGTGGAAAGGGACAGCCTGAAGTGGGTCTGCCAGCGTCTGGCAGTGGAGCGTGGAGTGTGAAGCGTGTCACCTGCTCCTGCCCCGCCTTCCCTCGGCAGGCACCAGGGGCTGGGCTATTGTTGTATCCCAGCAGGATGCTGGGGACGCAGTGCCAGAGTGGGGCGGTGGGTGCCCAGCACTGCCACAGGTGCTGCTGGCTGCTGACTGCACACATGCTCAGGGCTGTGGCTGTATGCAGGTGCCGATGGCCATTTGGAAAAGTGTTGGCTCTCATGTTACAGCTTGGGGGGACATAGGTAAGTGTAAGAGGCACAGAAGCATCATCACCCCATGCCTCCTGACCCCTGTCACTGCACTATCATCTCCTCTCGGTGGAGGAGGAGATGCACAGAAGCATCCGACAGGCTGGGGATGTAACCCTCTGGACTCAAACCTCCAGGAAATGCTTTCTAGGAACACGTCAGCACTGCATCATCTTAGTGGTGTGGGAATGCCTCTGTGATTGAAACCAGGGATGGTAAGCCCAGCAGGGATACACAGGCTTAGCAAGATGAGCTTAGCAACCCCACCAGTTTGTATTTAGACCCTTTGCTGAAGGTAGACCACTTCACTTCACTCAAGTGCTGCCAGACCTGAATTTGCTTTGCAGATAAGGCAGAGACCATCGGTAGTGACGATTAAGTTCAGTATTTGCAGGATGCACCCGAATAAGACCCATCAATGTCTACAGCCAAACTTCACCACTTTCGAGAAAATGTGTCAGAGTGACCTTGTTTTGCTCTGTGGACCTGTGATGCAGAAGAAACTCAGATGTCCCTAGACAGAGGGAAACCAAACCTGAGGATGAAGCTGTGCTACTGCAGTTTGGAGCAGGGACAGCACACTTCTGTCCACAGCAACCCACACACTTTGCCTTTCTGAGGCATGTACTTGAAAACAAAACAAACAAACAAACAAAAATCTGGTAAAAAAGGATCAAAGCTCAATGTGCATCGCACTGAAGTCTGGCTAAGACCCAACATATCACACGTCCTTGATAAAATGCCAACTTGTTTCAGAAACTCCAAAATGGTATTTGAATATCTGAGAAAAAACAGTCTCAGGAGTACTCACTAGTCTTTCATGATCAACAATGGGTTGGTGCTTAAATTTATAACTACTTACTGATTTACAGTTCCTGGCCAATTTTAACTTTTCCTCATAAATCATCAAAAAATAGAGAGAGAGGTCACAGCAACAAATGAGTCAGAAAGTGTTAAGAACAGATTTCTTGGACAGTAAGTGGGGTTTATTCAAGCTGATTACCAGTTTCACCTTTTTGATTCACATTGCAGGTTTTCATCTGGTTTTCTGTTAAGTCATATTTATTGGCTTCCATTTTTACCTCTGCAAATAGACTGTAACAAATATCAGTATCGATTTTCAAATCAGACAATGACTGCATTAGTGAGGTCATGAAATAATGAACATAAGCTGTGAAAATGTGCACAAAGTCTGACACCCATCAAAGTAGTACAAAAGCAGTAGGTCTGAAACCTCATCATAGTTCAGAGGTTTGGGTCTCTGTCAGTGGTGGTCATAGCAATATGGAAGTGTCCAAGCTGGTGAGTGATTTAAAGCAGCAGCTGCAGCACCAGCATGGAGAAGAGGGTGTTGGGCCATTGGTGGGAGCAGGAAGATGGGGTGGAGAAAACAGACACCTGGCAAGGGATATCTGGCTGTGAGGTGTTGAGCAGGGATGGCTGGGACAAGAAGAAATAAGGGGAGAAGGTGTGGGGTGTGTACTCTGGATGGCACTGGGGTGTTTAACCAGCCTGCCTCACCTGACACTGTTGTGAGGCGTGGATGGAGATGGCCTGTGAGTCCACCACCTCGGCACCTTCTGAAGCAACAAGTTTAAATGTGGCTGAACTTGGGTGCCATCTCTGGACACACCAGATGCATTGTTACAGGCCTGCCCTGCACCTCTGCTCTCTCCCTGTCCCTGCAGAGCTGCTGTTGAGCAATCTCCAGAATACTTACTTTGCTTTTGGAAGACAATGGAAATTTACTCCAGAGCTTTACCTCATCACTACTGGGACATTTGTGGGCAGCAGTGTTTCCAGCACCATTTTGGTTCTTCCTCTGTCTGGCTCCTCCTCTACCAGAGGCATCTGGCTATGCAGCAGTACTGCTTCCCCCAATTTTATTTGAGCCCATTGCCTCCAGTACTTTTGCTAACAATTCATTCACATATTCTTCGGAATTTGCATCAGCCAAAACATTAGTCATTGAAACCTCCTCTCCTCCACACTGAACAAAAACTCTCCTTTCCACAGATGAGCCCTGAGGAGCCAGGGGCTCTGCATGGGATCACATTTCCTCTCCCTGTGGTTCTGGCTGCGGGGCACCTCCAGGAGAGAGGACACATTTGCCAGCACCCATCCGCTAGCTCCATCTAGTGAAAAGACTACAGCGGCACCCATCAGCCTGGGGCCAGCTCCCCAGACTTCCCCCGGTCTCTGGCAGGATCGCCCTGGCTTCTTCAAATCCCCAGCTGGGTTGCACTGGGGATTGTGAAGGTAGCTCGAAACCTGTGGGCACAGAGCCACTGTGGCTGTGGCCACAGCAGGATGTGGAGGGGTGTGGAAGCAGGACAAGGCACGGTGTGTTGGCTCCATGGGTTCCGTGGTTTCCTTGCTGAGTGAGGAGTGAGCCGGAGCATCTCCTACTGGTCTGGGGGCCAGAGTGCTCCTTCTCCCAGGATGGTGAATTTACAGTGTGGCTGCAGAGAGAATCTGGTCTTTACACACACCTGCTTTCAACTGTCCATGTGCTCATGTGTCTTGGCGTCACATTTCTGTGATGACCAGCATCATCCACTGCCTGTCAGACATAGATGCCAGCACTAAGAACTCCATTCTTCCCCTAGACTGGCTGTTGAGGAAAGAGAGATGAATGCAGTGGACCTAAGTTTGCACCATCCCCAAGAGAAAAATTGTACTTTAGTGTGAGTCTCTTTGTGTCTGCACAGGTTGAACAGTGTCCTGGTTCTTTTTACAGCAGGCACAACACAGACCACCTCTGTGCAGAGCTGCATCATTCCCTGGGGGAAAGAGGTGCTTTTGTGCTGACCAGAACTGACACAAGCTTTCTTTTTCCATTACCGGCACCCATGGTTCACCTTTTGGCAAGCCATGCCCCACCCAACTACCTGTTTCTCTAAGCCAGTTGGGATGATGGCTTAGGTTTGTCTGTTCCTTTGGCTGCCAAACCCTTTGGCTTCAATCAGATTGTTTTTCCAAACAATTGTTTTTCCAAACTCTAGCTGAAGTGCACAAGTTTTAAGGTGATCTAATAGATCATAGTAATTTTAAATTCTGAAATAGCATGACAATTCTGAGCTTAAGATTTGAGACTGGGACTCCTGGCCTGTTCTTGGCTGCTGCTGTTGAACAAGATTAGTGGAAGTAGGGATTCACCTGGTATTTCCTTTGTTCACTCTAACTCTTCGCTTTAGTCAGTGGATTCCTTCAATGACCAAGATTAAAGTTATTTTTATGGTCTTCATTTCTGCCACTTCACTGCCTATTGAATTAATCACTTTCATGGGAACAACACCCTGAAACATCGTCATCTGGGAAAGAAATGGGAATAATTATAGATAAACTTCTGGGTATGATGACTTAATATGGCAATTTGGCAAAAAAATAAAAAGGCCTGTACTCTTTTCATGCTATGCAAAAGGGGAAATCAGGGTGCGTCAGGAGGTCACTGAGAGGATGCACTTCTCTGGTGGGAACCGTAATGGTTTATTGGGTCTGGCTCTGCTAGCCATGCTGGGAGACATTGAAGGAGGCTGAGAAATTAGAGATGTGCCAGATAAGATCTAGAAGAACAAAAAACGCGCAATATTAAAACCCCTTCCTTTAGTTTAACAACTGTTATCCTCCTTGAAGATGGTTGAAAGTGATTTTCTTTTTGCCTATAAAAATCTAGATCAAAAGGAACTATCTGATAAAATTGAATTCATTTAGTCAATGAGACTAATACTCTCAGCTGGCTGGAGGTTTGGGAATCTAAATCTGGAATAAAGGTTACATTTTTAAGAATAAACATAACAATCCACTTCATTTGAGCAATCTGGGGAACTGCAGTTATTCATAGATTACATTCCTCTCTGCAATAGAAAAAGGATCATTAATCATTCTTGGTTTTTTAAGAGCAACATTGTAGTAATTCCTATCTCCCTTCCAGGAAAAAGCAAATTATTTATGTAAGTTTTGAAAATCATTTTGTGCTTGGTGCTTCACTCTGACTCACAAAGTTTCTTGTGTTTCTCTATATTTTGTTTCATTCCCTCTCAAACAAAAATATTGGGTTGAACTTTTCAGCAGTCTGCAGGTTAAACAATGAAGGATATTTTTCACCCTCAGGCCATTTTGTGGTTTAGCAAAGATGAAGCCTTGTGCAAAACTGGCCAGTGGCAGCTTCTCTCTCCCATTCCCTCTGCTTGGAGCACATGCTCCGCACCATATTAGAAGGTAAAAGAAAACAATGGCAAACAGTCAATTTTGTCTAACCAAATTAGGTCTTCCACTAGAAGGAGAAAAACTATAGTCTTATGTCCTGTTTCTGTGTTGGTCAGGTCCTTCAACCTTGAAACTTCATTTTTCACTCTAACCCTGAAGTTTCTCTCCTGTCTGGCAGCCTGATAGAGATTTAAGGAAATGTGGCACATACCCTTGCAGTAATAAAAGCATTGCAAGAATGGGAAGATTCCAGGAATAGCAAATGTGGTATTACTCAATAAACATTAAGTAACAAACAACCCCTCAAGCCATAAAAGAAAAAAAAAGCTAATTGACCTTTTTGGTACAAAATGATTAAGAAAAGTGTGTATGATTTGAAGACGTTTGATGTTCCTCTCCACTGTGAATGCTGGATTTATTTACCGGAATGTCTAAGGCTCAAACTGGAATGAGGGGAAGCAAGAGAGGGGTTTTCCTCTGTGCATACTATAAAGGAGAGAAGTCAAGTGTCTTTGCATTGTGCAACACATGATTTCTGTAACTTAATCAAAATGTGTGTGCAGGGTAGGGGGTGGGGGGGAGAGTTAGATTGCATTGATAGGGCATTGCTTAGAGAAATTCCAGTTCCTGAAGCTCTTAACAAAAGAATTCACTACAAGGAGGGGGAAGGGTTGGCAATGAAGGCCTTTTTTTCTCAAGAACTCCCATTTGGAACATATTATGCTCTTGCAACATGGGATGGATAAACACTGTATTAATGATTAGATGGAGACCAAGAGCTGAATTTGTTTGCGTTTGATAAAGCAGTTGTTCTATTGACCATATGTCTTTACTCTGGGGAAGAAATAGCTGTTAAGGGAAAGCACGTCTCTTCGTGAGAATTAACTGGGATTTTGTGTAAAGGATGAACAGTCACTTGAACTTGCCTAAAGCCACTGACATTTTACCTCTGTGCAAGTTTCACTTTCAGAAACCTGCTGCCAAGTTATCAGGCTGAGAGATGATTGTTTCAATCTGCTAGGTTTCTGGTGATATGCATGACAAGCGTCACAGGACTGTCATGAACTGGAATCCAATGCATTGCAAGTGAAAGGAAAAATAAACCATACACATATATTTACCTTTACAAAAAGGTTAATATAGAAGTGAAGCATTGCGCCTGGGCTGATGTGAAGGTGCACAGAATCATCCAGATTTGCCTGATGTAGAAATTCCAGTGTGTTCTTCTGGATCTTTTTCCTAAACCTACTGTTTAATTTCTAAGCCACAGTCCTCATGTTTTCAGGTACTTTTTCCAGGTGTAAAATGTTTGGAAGATCCACACCAAAATCTGAGCAGAGCTTCCAGCTGGTTGCCTGGACAGGCAGTCCTGCTCCCATTTGTCCTGGTTGGCTAAGATGGGGAAGGGATCCCTCAAGAAAAATTCTTTTCCATGTAAACCAGATGGGCCATGGAAAGGACATAAACAAAAGTGTTTTGCAAGATTTTGCACCTGCTGCTCTCATACCAAAATTTTTAGGATTTTTTTCTCTGCAGCTTAAAAACTATGATTCACCTTTTAGATAGGAAATAATAAATTGGCAGCTTTTGACCTGGAATTTCTCTTGGACTGGTCTGTCCAGGAGAAAGACCAGCACTGGGATGATAGCATTAGATTTTTTGGTTTTTTAAATATTACCCTCAGTTAAGTTGCTAATTTATTTTCTTTTCCAAAATGAACCATATATTCTTTGCTGGTTTTCCCATCTTACTGAAGCTGTGTGGCTTTGGAAAATCTGAATTTTATCTACATGCTGAAGTTCACTCCAGGTATCACAAACAGTGACAAACTCTCAGTAAAGAACCCGAAGTTCTTGAGTACTAAAAAATACTGCTTTTTTTCATAAAATTAAATACTTTGTGAGAAGTTGTAGCATCCCTAGATAATGATTTGCCAGTGCAGAGAAAGATTTCATTTGTTGCCTCTTGTAGCGATTTTCTCCCTCCCTGAATCAAAAAGGAAAAAGGTTTCAACAAGCCTGAAGGACTGAAGAGGGCTTAGTTTTGAGTAATATCAGTTTTCCACCCTTCAGTATAAGGGAAAGTCATGTTCCTCTGCTATTCAGGAATGGGAATGACTCAATGTCAGACCACAGGATAAATTCCATGAGTGTGGGTGAGACTGTTGGATTGAGAACAAATAAGACAGTGCAAAAAGAAATAGGCTGGAACATCGACAGACGCTCGTGATTGCTCAGGAATCTCAGATGTGCAGCTGGAAGAGGAGATTATATATAGTGGTGTGGTTGGGAAGGATGCAAAGTGGAGAGCAGAGATGCTCTTCCAGTTGGAAAAAGGAGAGTTGCTGAGGGAATTGCCAGGGTCCCTATGACCAAGAGCTGCCCAAGCAACAAGGCATTCCCAAGACATGATGCTTGATAAAGGAGGGACTGCTTAAGTGAGAGCAGAAATTGGACATATCTCAAACAGGCACATGGGAAGGACAATGGCCAGTAATTTATCCAGATTAGACATGTTTCCAGGGGAAACACAAGACATGGAGACAGATCACTTGGATAGGCACCTCAGTGAATATGTGAAAAGAGTGGAAAACAGAGGTTGTGGGAGAAATTTGGGTGCCTCAAAAGGACAATGTACAATGCAGATTTGCTGGGGCATCAAAACAGTGTCCAGGCAGGCACGGTTTTTGAAGGATTCAGACCTGACAAGGTGTAGTGATGAAGACCATATTTTATGATGGTCTTCATCAGGGTGTCTGGATGCTCCACAGGTGTGGAGGTTTGGACCACTGGGCCCAGCAGAGCATAAGGGCTGTTCCTCTCTGCTGCATCCGGGAAGGGGTCACCTCTTATCTGGATGTGAGTTACTGTTGTGCCACCATCTAGGGTCCATAGTATCAAAAGCAAAAGGAAGAACTTCCTATAGAGGTTATTCCTCTCTAATGGATGATTTGCCTACTGCTTTCTACAGGAGGTTGCAATTGTTCCACTGCAGTGACTGCTAAAAAAGGAAAAAAAGGCCTTTGTAGCAACAGGAAGGATAACCTCTTCCAGCACATACCTGACATGCAATGAATGGTGAATGCAGATCTATGGAATTGCAGCTAGAAGATCCCCACAGTCCATTGCCAGGGAGCCTTCTACATCCAAAGCAGGTCCCTCTTGATACTTCTCTAGGTTTTAGGCAAGTGTCAGCCACCTCCTCAGCTATTGGTGTCCTGCACATATCTTGGCTTCTGACTGTGCCACTGCTCTCCAGAGCTGCTTACGGGAGGTAGAAGCTGGTGCAACTGCTGGGCTAATAAAGAAGAGAACTTCCCCGGAACTTGCAGAGTCTTGTTGGAAAGTCATAAACCAGGCACATGGTGAGAAAACAAGGATGCCCCACTTCTCCTCACCAACAGCTTCCCAGGTTGTTTTCTGCATGTAATTTGCATTTTTGGAGACATTTAAAGACTACCAGATACAGATGATGGCTGCTGAATACGCTGGTTGGCATCCTGGGAAAGCACTCTCCAAAAAGCCCCAGAAGGGAGCCTTCTGAGCAGAGTGCTGCCAGCTCTGGGCCCACAAGAGCAGGGTCTCCGTGGGGTACCGCGCTCTCCGGCAGCCGCGCTGCACTGCGGGCTGAGGGCGCCTGGCACAGCGATGACTCCTCTGACAGAGGCAGACCATGAGAGCACACAGTAGATAAAGCCTGTCCCTGACAATGCTGGTGTATATCAGAGGAGTCTATGACATGTTTCTCTCTACTTTTCCTTTAATGTGGAGCCTGGCAGCCTCAGGATCCAGGATCCAGTGAAGCATGGCCACATTCCATAGACTGTAGACTTTCAAACTGTAGATTGTAGACTTTTCACTTATGAAGGGTAGATGGATCATCTATGAGGTCAATTTGACCTCATAGATGATCCACCTACCCTTCATAATTTTTATTAAAACCCTCATGAGTTTTAATGCAGTTGTTTGATGTTATTAGCAATAGAGCTGCTATTTCCTAGTGTAGAGAGAAATTTTCAGCTGGTCTGATACTGATTTTCTCCTACTATACAAGTGGGCAAGCCAATGGTCACAATGGACCAGGAGACAGGCTCTAATGTGGAAGTGGGACAAGCAGTGCCTGAATTACAATGGGGAATGGCTGGTGTCCCTCACAGCAGCTTCCTCACACAACCATCTGCACCAGGGAAGCTGCTCCACAGCATCATTTTCAGCCTCCTTAGCACTAAGCTGAGGGGTGCACTTACAGCACTACACATCCTCTTTACATTGGTTTGGTACATGGATTTAACAAGCTCAGTAGAATCATTTAGTATTATTTAGCTTCAGGTAAAATAGATCAGTATTAAACTCATGTATGTCACTCAGAAATACTGTTAGAACATTAAGGTAATATTATCTACTCTTCTGCTATATGTCTCCTCTCATGTGTGTGAAGGTATCACTTTGGCTGTAGATAAGAGTGTTGCTGTGCAATAGTCTCAACCGCATTTGTTTTTGGCTGATGAGTAGCATACCTTTTCTCTCTTAGCTGCTCTGATCAAATAAATGTCTGACCAGATTTTCTTTCCTTAGTGCTGTTGCAAGCCACCCAGGAGCCTGCAAACTAAAAAGTTTAAATCTGGGCAGAGGGGTGGAGCGTCTCCTGTAGCTGCAGCATGGTGGAGTGGAGCCGGCAGCTCAGCTGAGAAGCTTGTCCAAGAGTGTCACAGATGTGACAACTTGTATAACCCTATTCATGACCACAGATTAGGATCCAGGAAAGGAGTGGTATGTTTGTGTTCAAAAAATGACTGGACATGGCACTTAGTGCCCCAGTCTAGTTGACAAGGTGGCGATCAGTTGAAAGCTGGACTTGATGAACTTAGAGGTCTTTTCCAACCTAAATAACTCTGTGATTCCGTGATATGAGTGTTAGCAGCTATGGTGCACTGGCTTCCCAGGGTTAGCCCTTTAGGGAAAATTTTGCAAGGGCGCCATTAGGGAGACATTCCTAGTTACTTCAGTCCTAATCTGACTGCCCAGGAGCTCAGGACTCTCCTCAGCACAGACAGATGCATATCAGATTCCTAGGATGGCAGTGACATCTTCATTGTGGAATGCTGGGGACAGAGGTGTGTGAATCACTAACATCAGGGGACAGCCCCAGTCCTAATCTCTGTTGGGGATCTCAGTAATCTCTGAAAGACAGAGTTTACCTGGAGTGAAGAGCAGTATTCCTTATTTTTCTTAGTGAAATCCACAGCAAAGTGTAACATATGTGGATGTGTGGAAGGCTGGCAAGAGCTTTTATCTGCAGAGCAGCACATAGTGGTTCTGCAGAGGTGGATTTATTGCTGTCAGTTCTCCTCAGCTGACACCAGCACCCTGGATATGGGAACTCTCTTTTGTGGTGACGTTATCTTTGAGTCCCTGAAATCATTTGTGTGACTGAGATGCTGCAGAGACCTTTTGTTGTCCTGTCCAATTCCCAACAACAATAACAATGTGTAAACAAATACCATTCCTGTAAATTGGCATTTAATTAGATTAGTGGAAGGAGTTCAGCGAGATGTAGCTTAGAAACAAGATTTCACTGAGAGGTTTCTGTGGCTTCATGTCCTGAACACATCTGGCTCTGCAAGCGAGTTGTTGAGCCCATTGGGAAGACCGTGCCAGACATTTGCTGAGTGCCAGCATCACCCAGAGCGTCCCAGCAAAGGGGTCCAGTCCCAGCTGTGCTGTGTGGGGAGTGCCCATCTGCAGGCTGCTTGTTGGGAACCTCCCCAGACACGCTCAAGTGTACACTTGAGTACCACACCAAGGGGTGCCAGAGGTCTCCTTGCCTTGTAGCTACAGGACATGCAGTGGCTGATGCAACTACACTGACATCCATGCAGCAATGGCTGCCCGTGGCACCTTGGACTTTGGGGTGATATAGACACAGATTACTGCAGATGTTAATTGCAGCATCCTGTGAGGCTTTGTTTGGCTGAGTCCTGCACTCACTCTGATCTTATTCCCTATTCTGGTCTGTTCTGGGTTTGCATTCACCTTGCCTCCATCCTGAAGCTGTGCAGGATTATGCCATGACACCACCTGTCTTTCCCTCACTTGTGATAAAGGTGGAGGGAAATGCCTCCCACTGGGGAGATGATTTTTAAAATCAATGTGTTTAGTCCTGGGATGGATATGGAAATGGATACACCAAGTTTCATTGAAGAGGACTCTCTTGTGCACACTGCTTCTGATCCCAAGAAAAAAAGGCAAGAGACAAAGTTGCTTGTACAAGCAAAAGTATCAAATACTTCTGTGAAGGACAGTTCCTCCATGCATCACCAATTATTTCCAGATAGTCCAGATTCTGTGTGCCAATATGACTTGCATTTCCTTGTGTTCTTCCCCCCTTCTCTAACACAAAGAAGCAAGATGGAGTGCTCACTTCAAGAGTTATTTCCAAACTGTTGTATTTTCTTTCCAGAGGCTCTTAGCAGAAGCAGGGAACAGCCTTCTGTACGTGTCAGCATGAACTAGAACACTTCCTAGTTTGACCTGCTTCCAGCAGAGTAAACACAGATGCCTGAAATGTGAGTTAAAAATTGTACTGCGCACACATAAATAATCTTCTAGCTGTGGTAGTAAAATAACACAGCTGTGCTTCTCTAGAACTAAAAGAGTCAGACTGTCATGAGGAGGTACACTGATTTAAGTGACTGCTTCTCTGGTCTTCTGTTTCCCTGAAAGCTATTTTTTTTTTACCATGGCAGATAACACAGTCACCACTTCTTGGTTTTGGGAGCTATGATGGTGCTGCTCTGTAGTGATCTCCCTGTACATCCTTGGCTGCTGCCCTGTGCAGTGCCTGGGGGTGGTGTTGCCTCCTGGGCTGAGATTCTGTCCAGTGCTCCTATAGCAGCAGGTGTAGTGGACTCTCTTGGACTCACTTTTACCTGTGCTCCTACTGGTCCTGAGCTGGATGCAGCCACATGCACTGGCCTGTACCCAGCCTCCTGCCACTTCTGAGTAGGGTTGCTGCACCTCAAAGCCCTCTTGCTTCAGTTAGCAAAAGCTGCAATGGAGCAAAATCCCCATACCTTGGTTTGCAGAGCAGAAATGAAGCAATGCCAAAATGCTGCCTTCCCTGCAGTGGTAAAAGATGGGCTTTGACCCCTCCTGTCAGGTGCCCAGGCCAGGTTAACTCATCTGCCTTCAGATGGGTTGCTTCAAGTATTCACGGTGCTGTTCAAGAGAAAAACAAGGTTCATAAAAGAGCTGGCTTTCAGAGAACAGTCTTTTTTTTTTTGGTTATGTCTCAGGGATGGGTGAACTACAGAGCCCAGGGCAACACTTACAGCACTGCCTTCCATTGCTGCCCTAAAGATCCTCTGTTGGGGAGGAGGAAGGGGAAGGAGTTTTAGAGCGGGTAATTATTCAGTGCCAGCTGAGCCAGGGCACTCTCAGCTCAGTCAGAGCACTGCTTTACTTGCCTCTTATCTTTATGTTAATCACATTTTATAATTTTTATGGTTAGGAAAAGTAAATAAACCTTAGAAATACAGAAAACCCTGAACAAAATATCCAGGCAAAGACACTCTTCTGGCTGAATGCAGCTTCTGGTGTTAGTTACATCCAGACTTTGATCTTCCTCCATGTCAGCTCCTTATGCTATCAGAAATAAATATACATTTTGATTTACACCAGTGCAAATAAGAGACACTGTCCAACAATGCCGCATTTGTAAGAATAGTTTGGCCTGCCTCACATTTCAGTTTCTTCCAGAGCCTTCTGGCTGTGGTGGAGTTGTAGTGAGTTGATGCTCATCTGTGAAGAGGAGCTCTTTTCTTACAGTCACATTTGCCAAATCATAACACAATAAATGGTCTCTGAGTTTCAGCATGACAGGGGAAATTCCCCCAAGCTTCCTTTACTACTCTAACAGAAAGCAGTTTCATAGATTTTCACAGTTTTGGAGAAGCTTAGAAGAAAAGAATTTATGAGGGAGGAGAGAACTCACGAGATGTCAAAAGATTTCTTCTTGCTCTTTCCAAAACTCCTGGGATTTCCCTGCTGGTGAAAGACTCTGATGCTTTCCCCGCTTCTCATTTCTGTGACTCCCTTAGGGCTGGGCTTGTCAAATCTGCAAGCTGCAGGTAATGCAGACCCAGTGGATCCAGGAGGGACGAGCTCTGGGGGTACAAGCACAATCGGGAGCTACTGGAAATGTCCGAACACAGTGGCTACAGCTTCTGCTAACAAGCTCACTTGGGGCAGGCAGGCAGGTGGGACTGCAGCAGCTGCAGCTCATGTGGGAAGGGTTATGCTGCAGCTGCTGCAGTCCCACCTGCCTGCCTGCCCCAATTGAGCTCCACAGTAGCTCTGCTTAAGCTTCTGCTGCTGACATCTTCCTGTCCCTGGGTTACAAGGAGTCTGGGCTGCTTCCCTTCCCTCCATTTCCTTCCCCTGCCTGTTTGCAGCCTCATCAGGTAACTGAAAGGCAAGAGAGGAGCCAGTGCTTTGGCTCCAGGCATTTCTTGATGAGACACACGTCCTGTGCACCACACAAAGGTGACACTGTCACAGGTAAGTGACATCTTCCAGCATGGATCTGGCAGATGGAGCATGCTTACAGCACATGCAAGGAAATTGTACACAGGACAACTGGAAATTCATACTGTGAGTGAAGATGAAACACTTGGTGTGGAAGAAGCTGATTTGTGTTCTCTTGGATTTGGGTCGCTCATTCTAGGCAAGAAGATTTCAATACCAGGGCACCTGGCAGCACTCTGCCACAGATAATGACCTATTTACAGAGGAAAGGAAATGTGCTCCCTTCTCGTGCACTTTCAACCTGGAGGAAAAAATTCAGTATCATCATAGCAGTCTTGCCAAGCTGGGATAATCCTTTTTAGAGTCAAAATTAATTGATAGTGGCTCACCAACTGTTAGAGTTGCCTTTTCTATGCTCTCCACTTGTTTATCTGACTCCTGTACTGCAGTCAGTCTCTCTTCAGCACCATTGGCATGAAGAGCAGTTGACTTAACTTGCATTTTTCAGAGTCTTATCTCAGAAGTGGATGTCTTCTTTTTAGCTCAGCCATGAGCCTGTCATTTTGCTTTGATGAGAAGTGATGTTTTTCAGAGCGGGGGATTGGCATATGCACTCGGCAGGAGGGAAGTTGCTTTCCTTCCTTTTCTTTCCCCCTTTCTTCCTTGAGTTGATTTTTTTTTGTCTCTATTAAAAATGGCTTTTTGTTTACTCACAGTCTTTACTCACATCCCTTCTTACAGTTGTAATTCAGCTTTCTTCTTTATGCCTCTTCAATGCTGTGGTTTCCTAAAATATCTAAGCAGAATCTCTGAGTTACAAAGGAAGAGGGAGGCCTTCCTTAGCCCCCTGAACATACAATAAATAAAGTGCTGAGAAAATCTTTTATGATCATGAATGAACAGCCACAGCTACTTCAAAATGAAAACCCTAAAGAAATGTTTTCACTTGATGGTAGACGTTTAAGGCTAAGACAATGTTTTCTGTCCTGGGTTTCCCCAGAGGTTTCTCCCTGAAGCCAGCTGAGTTGCTGTTCACTTCCCAGCCTGCCTTGGGTGGGAACAGATACTGTGGTGGCAGCAGCAGGCAAAAAGCTGAATGAGCTCAGCCCCTTTTCTACCCTTGCCCAACCTAAGAGGAGACACAGGCCTCCGTCACCAGGGCTTCAGGTCACAGCCTCTCCTTAATCACTGCAGTAACACCAACAGGGGGGAAAAGGGAGTTTCCTAATGGTGAGCTGTATCTGAACCTTCCTGTGGTAGTGGAGCTCACAGTGTTAAACAGGAGAGCTGTACTTGACGCTCGCGTGTTGGTTTTAGTTCAGCTCATTAATCTAACTGAAGCATTGCTGGCTTCAGCCACAGCGAGGATTAAGTGGGGCAGCAAAACAAACGGAAGCCTGAATATCTGCCCAGGTTATCAGCACCTCCCTTCCACCAGCAAACACCCTGGGATTGATCAGTTTGGAGGGTTCTAACCCCTACTCTGTTGTCTGACTTTTTTATTACTAAAATTTCTCTTCAGGATTTTATTGTGAGGAATATTGACCAGGCGGGCATGAAATACACAGAATTGAGAATAAATCATTACCTGTGCTGCCAGCCAGAATTGAGGACAGACAGGGTGGTTTTTCAGTTCATACTGATGATTCCCTTTTTGCCCTTATGTACAGAATTGACAGTTTCTTGTGACCTGAATAACACCATCTGTAGATAAAGCGCAGGTGCTGCAATTTGCTGAAGGATATTTCTGATTATTTTATCCCCAGAGCTCGTTTCCTTATCAATGCTCGAAAGCTTTCCTTCTTTCAAATTTATCCTTTTATTTATTGGAAGGTGAGATGATTTTTAGAAAGCTTTCTTCTTCTGGATGGCTCAGTTCAGATGGATCACATTGACCCTGTTTGTGGCTGATCCTCTGTACAATTCAGCACTAAAGCTCAGATCTTGGGAGGATGTGCTTTTAAAGCATTGAATCTCAGCTTCTCTCCAAGACCTGTACAGATGTTGCACAAGAAACTGTACTAGTACCAGGAGGGTTACACCCATGCAAAATAGACATGAACAATGGGGACAACAGGGCTGCACAATGACCAGGAATAATATCTGTTGACCCTCAGGGTGCAGTTTCCCATTTAGGCTTAATCTGATTGACCGTGAGCTGCTGGTGAAAGGGTGGTCCTGCTCTTCCTGCCTGCTCCTACCCATGCATTCCTGGCACCTCCTTTGCACTGGAAGTTGTGATCCTAGAGGCTACAGAAAGAACCAACAGAATTTTTTTTTCTTTTTTCCTTTTTTTTTTTTTTTTTTTTTTTTTAATTTTTTTTTTCCCCAGTGGAGGTAAAAGAATTTTTTTTTTTTTTTTTCTTTTTTTTTTTTTTTTTTTTTTTGTAAATTAGTTTTCTGTATAATTAACAAGCAAATCCAAATCACTTCTAGAGTAATACCCCTAGGTACGATGCAGGAGATCAACAGGTCATCTGGAAACCTAGAGCTGGACTGGATTAAAGATAATCAGAAAACAGATTATTCAATACCCACCTTTTACACTGCAGCCTCTGGGGAACCACCCCTCTCTCCACCTATCAGTGTAATAAAGCAACTCCTGCTGGTAGCCAGCATGAGAGCAAGGGGCCAGTATCAGCCCTGGTTCTCTATGCTCAACCACAGCAGTCACCTTGTCTGCATTTCCCATGCTCTATCTCCCGCTGCAGTTCCACCTGCACAAAGCACCAACCAGAAAATGCTCTCGAGGGAACCTGGGACACTTCCACAAGCTGTTCCGCCTTCAGCTGTGCTGGAAAAAAGAAATATATGTAATAGTTTGATCTCATCCTCTGCAGGCTCCTGGGAGGTGGGATGGCTCTGGGGATGACAGTGATGTCCTGATTCCTCAGACTGGAATACTTTTGCCTGTGATGTGGCATGGTGTGGAAGCGGATTTCTTCCTCATGGATGGCTGCCATCCTGCTCCTCTTGAGGCAGTGTAAAGGGACAATAGCTGCAAGAAAGCCTCTGCAGGTGCAGAGAGTTTTGTGAAAAGGTGATGGCTAAGCAGATGCAAGAGCACAGGAGAGCCCAAGCCATGGAAGGGGCTCTGAGCAGAAGTATATTTTCCAAGGAGCCCTGTGCAGGAAGCCCATTTGCAAAGACATGCTGGCAAACGCAACCTTGGAGGTGCATGCCTGTCCTGCAAAGAGACATGCATGCTCAGTAACACAGTTTGCAAGTGGCAAAATCCATTGCAGCATCTCCTGGATGTTTCGCTGTGTTGTTTTTATGCACTCAGCTGTCCATTTATATTCTTAAAACCCAGCCTCCTGTTTCACCTCTGACATGGGTTTCTTCTCAGGTTAATTCCCTCTGGCTTCAAGAAGAGCGGGATGTGACCCCTCCTGACATTTGTTTAGTGAGTTATGCTTGCCTTCCGGAGAACACAAACAAGCTCCTGGACTTCCTCCCTTTAACTTTAGCTCTGGTCCAGCTCCTTGCTGCACTTACTCTGGCCTCATGCCGATACAGCAGAGATTGGCATCAGGCTTCTCAACTTCTGCCTGCAAAAGTGTCTGGGAGACTTAGAGTTTGTGCTCTGTTTTCAAGAGGAACTTATGCGCAAACATATTAAAAGACATGTAAGTATGTAATCCCCTGGATTTCACTCAAAGTGAGACTATCTTTAAGACTATCTGGTCTTAATCATTTGAGAAAGTCACTTGGATTTAGGTCTGTAAGTAGTGATGTCCTTTCTAAAAATATGTCTCATACTCCAAAGGCGCCCTGTCAATGCCAACATTGTCCCTCCTGCCCCAGCAGGCAATTTGAGGACTATTATGAGAAAAATATAAATAATTTCTATCTCACAACAGCCAGACCTGAATGTAATCACTGATGAAACTGTAAGCCCACCTTCACAATAATGTTTGGAAACCAAAATGAAGTATCCTCTTTGCTCATGGGAACAGAAATTGTATTCACATAACAAAGAAATTAGGTAAAAGGAAGTATATTGAGGAACTCAGGAAGTGAAAAGTCTTTCATTGCTATATTCTTGCAAGAGCTAATACAAAGCAACATGATTAGTCGGTTCTTCAGCAGCTTCCTATTTCCATCACCAGACTACTTTAATCTTTATGGTACTGAACACTGTTTTTATGAAGGTAATCTGGATGAACTTGATGCCTGGCAGTGTCCAACTGCGTCGCTGTGCACAGGTGTAGTATGGATGATCTGGTGGGGATCAGATTTCAGAGATATCTTTCACACCACTCATCTGCCCCCCTTGCTCTCTTCATCGACCTCAGCCACAGCATCTCTTTGTAGAGATGCTATTTCTTGCATTTTCATTATTGTTTTTCAGTGCTACTTGACCATGGGAGGAGCAGCCTATTGATGTGTTACATTTGAGCATCCCAGCTTTTGGCCAGGCTGACAACATTAAGGTAAAAATACTGGACTGTCATTAATGAGCAAATTCCACTTCTAGGACAATTTTGGTGCATGCATCAGCAGTTGGCCCAACTCACTTTCTCTTCTATCAAATGGAGAATTCATTTCTTCATCCTTTCTCTTGCCCACAAATTCTAGAGGTACAGGCTTCTGTACCTTGCCTCCCCTCATGCCCCTGTGGAGGACACTGCCTAGACACGTGTAATTTGAGAGTTTGCCTGAGATGGGTGGCTGCAGCCAAAAAGTCCCTGGAGCAGAGCAAAAACCAAGTTTTCCATATTTACCAATTTCTTCCCTGGAGAGCAGGGGTTCAGTGTTAACAGTACAACACATTACAATAAGGGTTTTCTTTATTGTCAAAACTACTGTCTATTTCTAAGGTGACTTTTAATGAAAAGTGTTTATCAGTGTTGCAGTCAGAAGGATTGGAGGATGTTCTGCTTTCTCTCATGTTATTTATCTTTCCCTTCACTTTAAAAAATAAGAATGGAATGAAGGAGAGAACTGGAGCTAGAGGTGAAGAAGACTATAAACTGAAATGTTTTCAAACTGAGGTTTTCTGTTTAACTTTCTTTGTCATATTTTGAAAAACATGTGCATATTTCAAATGCAAACACAAATTGAAAAGGCCAGGCAATGTCCTCAGTGGAGACACGCTCGCTCTGTGCCAGACTGCCCCCATAGTAAGGGACCCAGCCTGGCAGTGGCAGCACATCTGCCCCTACACCCACTTCTGTTCTGGGGGACAGCACATCCCAGCCTGGTTTAATCTGCAGAGGAAAGGTAGCACAGGGACCTTTACACTGGTCACCATCTTCCACAAAGCACCTCCATATCTGGGCCATTCATTTCAGCCAAGCCGCTTCTCATTTATGATGATCTGAGAGAAGGAGGATGTCCTAAATATACAGGACCAGACTCCCCTGGGCGTAGGCTTGTTTCAGTTGCCTTCAAGGCAAGCAGGGACAAGGTCTGAGGTGTGTGTGAAGAAGAGAATGAGGAAAATTGGTCTAAAAGCCAAAAGGATATCATAAAAATTACAGTGATTAAAACTAACCAGGTACAACAGCTGTCTGTGCTTGCAGATTTGCAAACAAGGCACCCTCTATTCTTCAGCACTGCAAACAGGGAGACAATTAAACAACACACAAAACCCCCTCAGAAGTTTAATAAGGACCTTGCTGTGTAAGAAGAGCCATGCTGATGTGAGGGTTTCCTGCTAGCCAGTCACCTGTCCCTGCAGCCAGGGGCGGTGGGTGCTAATCGGGGCTATTGTGCAGACACCTGGTACAGCAGGGGAGAAACCAGCGTGGCTGTACCACCTGATTTCCCTTCACCTGTTTTACTGAGACCCACTTGACTCTTCAACACTTTCTCTGTGTCCAGTTTGAGATCGGATTACAGATCATTTCAGGTGGCAGAAGAAATTTGAAATGATATGTTTCCTCACATTCATCCCTGTTCTAGCTGGGAAGATCTCCTGGATGAATCTGACAATAAAACTGACCAAGCTTAACCCAGGATAGCAGTGCTGGCATGACTCAGCCAGCAGCATTGATCTGAGTCCTAGGGCTCCTGTCCCATGTGCCATCTGGCTGTGCAGCACCTTCCATCTGCAGAGGGAAGACCCTTCTGAAGCAAAAGTTATGTAACATTGGATCAGATCACTCAGCCCAAAAATCTGAGACACTCCTTCCAGCAATGACCAGTGGTGCTTCAGAAAAGCATCTCCATTTAATATCCCCCCTTCCCACAAACCAAATAACTGGCTGTATGTGAAGGCTGTCTGAGCTTTTCTCCTTGTTCCTCGGCTTGACAAGCCCCTGTGGGGTGGTGGCATTGGTGGGACAGGCGGGAGCTGATCCAGCATACCTGGACAGTGCCACAATGCTGTGCCAGAGAGGGCACAGCAGGAGTCCTGTATCCCAAAGCTAATCAGACCTGTTCCTGAAGTGAGGCATTTCATCACCTTTTTTTTCCTGGCTCAGCTACCGCACAAAGGTTACAACTTTCTTAGAGTATTTTGGTACTTTCCCTTTGGATGCCCGCTGAAACTGGGAAGTTTGGTGGTGAGTAGAAATGTATAAAAACTTGATATCTTCAAAGTGAGAGCCTGAAAATGGGAGAGGTGTCAAGGCAGGTTAATTTAACAGCCTATTGGTGTTGGCAGCATTGCTGTTGTTATTCCCAGAGCTATGCACCTTCCTTCTGACCTCACCGACGATGCTCGGCTACTTGCAAGGAAGTAAACAAAAAGGACTCATGGGGACTTCGGTTCCATAGAAACAGCAGGGAAAATGTCCATGCGTGCCAAGTGGAAAAGGACTAAATCAGTGGGGAAGGAAATTTTATTGTCACGAGTTCAAAGGGGATGTTACAAACAAGACAGTGGGGGGAAAAAAAAGAAAAGAAAAAAAAGAACTTCAGAAAGCCATCCCTGAAGTCAGATCACAAAATACTACTAATGAAACCTTGCCTTAGAGCAGTTGTCAAATATGATGTGTTATTTACATCAACAGTGACTCAGGCAGCATTTACTATTTCCCCTTTAAACACAGCAGGACACTGCCTGCCCTCAGAGATTTGTGGATCCTAACCCTGCAGATGGATGGATGGACCCAGGGCTGGTGAAGGGAAGGGAAAACAATGCACCGGGCAAGGGGATGGGAGAACATGCAGACCAGCAGCCACAGCTCTGCATCAGTGTTTGGTGTGAGGGAAACAAGCAAATGGTGTGATGGCTGTGGTGGGCAGAAAGCCTCAAGACATTTCTGCACTGAGGAGCTCTGCAGCCAGGTGAAACACGCTCCTGGTTCCCAGCCTGGCAGCTCTTGCAGAGCAGGGGACTTGCTGTGGTGTGATCCGGGCTGGTGTGGTGCCAGCAGTGCCTTGGGGCTGGGGTGGGATCGCTTTAAGCTATGCCATCTGGCCACAGTCCCCAGGGCCACCACAACCTGGGCATGCTGGAGGGGAGCAGGCACTGCCAACACCCCTGCCCACTCTGCCAGTGGTGGGAGGAGTGGCATCAAGGCTGTCTGGCACTGCCCATAGGGGAGTCCAGGGTGGGGTCCCCTGAGACACGGTAGGCCTGAGAGTCTAGTCATTATATCACATCCTGGCAGTGGAAGCATCTGGATAGCACAGATTTGTAAACAGGAGAGACTATCCAAAGGTTCAAAAGTGGACATATCTGAAGCTGTGATGAATTTCACTGTGAGCCAAGTACAAACGTGACTTTGCGTCTCTGAGGAGATTTAGGGTTACAAACGCAGAGGGATGGTAGAGCTGGGCCACTGATAATTCTTTTATTTTCCATTGCCTCCTCAAGTTGTGGAAGACCTGCATAAACATGGAAGCAGCAGGAACCTGTGTTTCACAGGACAAAGGGCTCACTATATTTAAGTGCCACCGACAGCAATGGTTGCATGCCATTGTTATTGTTGCATACCTGTTACTGTACACTTCATGAAGGCTGAATAAAGGTAGTCTTCATACCCCCCCATTTTCCTGAAATCTTGAAAGGTGAAAGAGTAAACTGCTGTGAATGAGGGAAGCCCTTGGGTGGGCTGTGCCCTCCAGTTTGTGGAATAGCACCTGACTGTGTGCCTCCTTCCTCCAACGAGCCCTGAGCTCCTCACAACCCCATGGAGCAGTGACATGGTTTATGGGATCAGCAGGGAGATAAAATACAAGGTCCCTGCCTCTCCTGTTGGCATGTAACTGCCACTGCTCATCCAAGACAGCCTAGAGAAGGCTTTAGAAGTAGTAATTAATGTTGGTAAGTCTTCCAGGTTGTGTTGCTCCTGCTTGCATCAGTCTGGTGGCAGTCTACAGAATCTGCAAGCATCTTAGCCTAGACTCTGAAATACAACCTGCAGCTGTGCATGGGTCATGGTGCTGAGGTTTGCAACATGTTGCAGCAGGTCTGAGTCACAGCAGCAGACTCCATCTTTGCTGAGTGAAACTTCACCAAATGCATCTTCATTCCTGTAAAGCTGTGGGCTGGTCTCATACCTCTCTTGGAGGTTGTTCCTGCTTGCATATTGGCAAGTGTGGACACTTACAAAGAGGGAGTAACTTTAGAGGCTCCTTTTGACCATCAGGCTTAAAGACCTTTGATTTGGGCCTATGTGCTCTGGAAGTGAGAGGATATTTTCTAAATTATTCATGCCAAATTCACCCTTCTTTCACCCTCACTGCAGCATACGTGACTGAGCTTGTTATCTTTTCCTCTTAGATTATTATTTGTTCACATTACTCATTGAAACTTTGTGGCATCCTAACACCCTCCATAAGGATCTCTAAGAATCTCTACCATAGTGTCAAAAGCATAGGCATGTGTTTTGCAGTGCCAGACTCTTGGAAAGTTGTTTTAACAGGCTTCTGCTTTCAATTAGCAAGTAAACTCCTTGGGGCACGAGTCTGGCTTCCCGTCAGTCCTGGCAGGCACTCTGGTACTTTCTAAGCAAATCCTCCTCATTCTCATCTTCCTACTCAGGTTGGCAAAAATCCAAAGATAGCAGAGATTTCGACTACCCCAAATTCCCCATCTGAAAGGCATGTAAGATGTTGGTGAGTGGGGCTTGTCTTACAGAGAGGAATATCCCTTCACCCTACCTTCAGGACCACTCCTCACATAACATAGCATTTGAAAGAGGGTTTTCTGGAATCATGTCTCTCAGCACTGCAAACAAGATATGAGAAAGATGTAAATCACACTTCTGTGAGCATCACCTGGCTAGGCTTCTCCCCAGCTTCTCCAATTTACTGAGCTGTGATGCAGTCAGGTCTCCCAGTGCTTGCTAGAGCTTTAGCCAATTCAGAACTTGCCTGCTGGGATTTTGAACCCTCCCATCCCCCATGCGTTTGTTTGAAGAGATAACTCTTGAGATATATATATATATATATATATACACACACACTCGCTTTTTGGACGGTGGGGAAACCTTTATTGTTGTCTCTGAGCTTCTGCAGCATAAAGTTCCAGGATTCCTCCATTCCCAGCTGCTGGATTCAGAAAGCTTTTCCTTTTCAAGCTTCCTGTTCACACAGGGTGGGGGTGGGAAGTGGGGGATGAGGGGGGAGGTTAGGCATTGAATAAAAGGAATTAACCATTTCCCTTCTCTGACCTTTGGGAATTTCCATATGTGAAAGTGGCAGCTTGTGTGTCTAAGAATTATAAATGATGGGACCTTGCAAGTTACTGAATGGATGTGTGACCAAAGACCGCAGGCTGCTGCTCCCTGAGCAGGACTGTGATTAAGGAGGGCAAAGGGGATCAAGAAGAAGCAGGAAAGGCTGTGGATACTGGAAGACTGCATGTTTTACAGGAATGAAAACTGCTTATAGTGCTTCAGAGAGCTCGTGAAATTGCAGCTTCCCTCCACCATGCCTTAGTTCATCTCCTGTTCACAGTACACAGCAAAAAGAGGCCAGGAAGTAAGTTTCCATGAGAAGCTCTCATGACTCAGATCTCCCTCCTGTAGGGTTTCATCAGTTTCCCTAGAACAGGGTCACCATCCTGAAAGGAAAAGAACCATCCTGACTTGTGTTTAACTGTATGTGTATATAATAAACATAGCGTGTGTGTGCACAATTCTTTCTAGGCCCTTAAAATGGACTTGACAGTGCTTGAAAGTGGAACTTGCATTGCTGTTTTTGAGAAACCACTGTGTGTGCTATAAGCCACCCTTGCTGCTGGTTCCTGGGCACTAGGCAGACTCTCAGTGCACACCCCAACAGGCTCACAGCCACTCGGGTGGCACACCAGTGCACACACGTGCAGCAGGGCTGTGGTATTTGCATTTACCAGCACCCATTACCACTGTTATTTGAGAGGAGCAGCAAATATCCCTGCAGGGCCACCCTGGCAAACTGGTGTGGGAGTAGCAATTTTATTCAGGTAGGTTTCTGTTCTCACTTTTTGTTCTCTTGCCCCCTAATCCATAGGGAAATTTGCTCTTAAACTTAAATTTCAGTCTTTTTTCTAAAGCCACCGAGGTTCATGGGCAAGTGAGAGGGGTTATATAAGCCTGGAGGGTAAGCCAAGCAGAAAGGAGATGGCAAATACTGGCAGCTGATGAGGGTCAGCAAGACTGGTGTGAGTAGCACAGATGGGGCTTCAGGCATGGCCTCATAAAAGCTGCTCTTGGTCTCCCAGATATCACACCCATTACTCAGTGTTCCCACAAACACACATATGGATGGTGGGACCTATTGCAGGGCTTCAGGCAGAGTGAGCCCACAACCCCCTTTTACTTTCAGGAAGCTGTTTGGGATCACTGAATTGAGGCACTCGCTGTCTGAGTTTGTGTCACATTACTTCATGTGCCTGAGAAGCATCCAGGCACCAAGCTTAGCTCCAAGCTAAGCATGCACCTTCATCCTGACACCCAAAGCACACCCAGCTCTTCCTTCTCCACCAGCGACAGCAGAGAGATTTTCTAAACACAGGAGGGAAAAAAAAAACCTGCTCATACTCACTGCTGGCTGCAATTTGCAAGATGCAGAGGAAAAAATATGTTGCTCCGCAGGGCCCCTGCTGTATCCTGTATTGCATTTCTGTGGAACTAGCCAGGCCCATCTGTCAAAGCATTTACAAGTTGTAAATCTAACAGGGGTGACCTGGGGAGTCCTAGGCCCTGCTGCTTTGCCAGGGTGACAGAACCAGACCAAGGATGCCTTATTCCCTGCCAGGCTGCCAGAGGATGGGCATGGAGGGAAGCGGGTGGCCTCTTGCCTTGTAGAAAGCACCCAAACTGAAGCACCCAAGCAGAAGCACCCAAACTGCATTTACAGGGAGCCTCAAGTGTGGTTTAGGAAAGAGCTCCTCACCCTTCCTTTTCTTCCTCTGCTGTGGAGATGATGGGGACAGCTAAGATGGAAGCTTGTTTTCACTCTGTAGCTGAGCATCCCTGTTCCACTGCCGCCCTCAGCACTTTCATCAGCCTGTAGATGCGACAGGGACCAGGCTGCGCATCAAAGGCTTGTTAAGTTACTGCTGTGCTGTGAAAGAGAGGCAAAAAAATCCTGTTGACTGTGACAAATTAGTGAAGTTCAGGGGTGGCACTCACCCTTTTATTGGAGAGCTGCTTGTGTCTGTGCACTGCTAAAGGGATTAAAGCAGTGTGTGGCATGTTTCTGGTTCTGACAGAAACTTGAACACGCTCTAGCAGAGCTATAAAGAGAAAGGCCATGTCAATGGCAGGAGGGCTGAGGAGGGCTGGGAGTGATTAGCCACACTTGGAAGGTACCGGGGTTGTGAACTGTACGTGCAGTGTTAACTGTCGAGGTGCTGAATACTCCTAAGCATTGTGTTTGCAGCCAGGGGAGCTGGCTTTCTTTTCCTACCTGTGTTTTTGGGCACAGTGTGCTCTCCCAAGGTCTCTGGTGGTGCTGGCTCCTGGAGAATAAGGCCTGGGTGTGTGGCTCAGCCCCTACTGCAACAATCTCCTCGAGAGATGGAGAGGGCCTTGGTGTGTGAGGGGTGTCTCCATTCCCATTCAAACCTTGCTCATTCAGCAAAGCCCAAAGTGAAAGCATCAGATCTTGATATCGCACAAGTAAATTAATGTTAATGAGATTTTAAAAATGAAAAGAAAGTCATAATTTACTGGGAGGTAAGACAGTCACCATGCCCAAGGCTTAGCATTCATATGGGCTTCCAAGGCAACAAGCTGATCATGGATGGGGGGCTGACTTGTACCTGGTTACTCTGAGCTAGATATTCTAAAGGTTTCAAGAAAATGGCCCTTTTGAATGAGGCACAGTGGGAGACTGCTCTGAGAATAAGCTCAGAAACTAACCCTACAGCCTGATGCATAACCTGAATGGTATACTCCTAAGGACACCTGCTCAGTAGTAGGAACACAAATTACAAAAATGAAGATGTTAAGAGCAACCTGGCACAACAGACTTGGAGAGATGGGACAGATATGTCTGGAAGGACATCACAGCAAGCACTGCTTTCCCCAAATGTATCCTTAGAGCAGGATTAGTCAGGAGCTCTCCAGATGGAGGGGGCAGGATCCAGACTGGTCATTCATGGACTGAAATAGATTTCCATCAGCTCTCCAGGTTATCAGAGCTCACAGCCAGCTGGTCCAGAAGGCTCTGCAATTGATGAACTGTAAAACTGGAGATGAAATTTAAGTGGAACAAAACAGTTCAAACGTCCAGGAAAACTGCTAAAAAAATTGAATAGACAGGCCACTGGGGCAATGAATTAGAATCAGAATGAATAACAATTTTTAGCTGCTGCAAGACATAAAGCCATTTCAAGAAGTCAGCAAGAAATCATCATCATGTATCACACTTCTTCCTGCGTGATGGCATCAGTGACAGCTTGGTATCTGGCTTCCCAAGAAATAAAGGTAAAGCAGAGATGACTAAAAGACAGGGGACTTGATGAAAGTAAGGAAAGAAATCTAACAACAATCCCTAGGAGGAGCACTCAGGAAAAAGAGATAGAAAAATGCCTGTTCAAAAAAAAAGTAAAGTAATACCAATGTGAGAGGTGACAATAGACCCTCAGATAATGCCTCAGAAATGCAGTGCTTTGCTGAGGAAGTTGAGAATAATAAATTTTCCCGGTAGCAAGGTGTAAACTGGAGACAAGGTTTTTCACATTCTTGTGGAAGATATTTGAAATTTCAAAAATGCTATTATTCCTATTTGTCAGGGGGAAAAAAAAGACACCTTTGGAAAAAGATCATGAGAAATAATCCAATTTGTTCTTTCCTTTCTGTTGTCTCAACACAAAAATGAGAACAGGAACACGTGTGGGACTGAGATTTGGGTTCATGTCCTAGAATGAGGTGAATGCACTGACCTCCCAGCCACTAACCCATTTACTAATCTGAGAAAAGTCTAGATGCAACTGGAGAGACTGATGGGCTAAAGTATGTCAAAGTGTGCTCTGGGCTCCTCATCTCTCCGCTTCATGGAGCAAGAAGGAGCAGAGCTGGACACCACCCAGCTTGTCAGTCCTGACAAAAGCAGACCATGGCAGAGGGGAGCAGGTCAGAACAGTTCAGAGCACCTGAGCTACAGGGACTCAGGAACTTCAAAAGCACTTTTCAGTTAGCTAAAACTGAGGTATGTTGTTTAGTTAATTTTCACCAGAGACTTGGGAAATCTACCCCACAGAGTATCTTGAAACTCAAATTGCTCAGCAAATTTTTGTTTTTAATGAATTACCACTTGCACACACAAAATATAAAATATTTTCAGAATTTTTTCATAATTTCATTTCATTTTTCAGAAGTTTTGTTTCTGGCAGAAATTTTTACAGTGAATCAGTAATAATGAACAAGGAGAGACACTAATAATATCATAAATCCAGGAAAAAAAATAGGGAGAACATACACATGTGACACCAAGCACATAAACATAAAAGGACTAGAGCTTGGGAAATGCCTTGCACTATAAGAAAATACATGGGAGATGCAAGACAAAAAATAAATGCACTAACTGAAAGCCTGTTTGAAAGGTTTATGATAGTGGATTCACCAGCCAGTCCATTGTACCTTTCAGTGCCATTGGTGAAAAGCTCATGAACACTGGGAGAATGCTGCTGTAGTCAGCATTACCAGGAAAGGCTGAATGAACACACGTCCAGCTGCCTTTTGGAGTTTTGTGCAGTTTGTTTTTGTGGGCACCAAAGGAGTGATTTGGACAAAATTAAAGGAAAAGAGGCCTGAACATTGACCTGAAAGATCAGATGCTGACTACATTTTAAAAACATTCCTCAAGGAAAGCACAGGATGGAGGAAATCACTCATTGTTGTTGTTCATAAGAAATAATTTTCTAGCCTTCCTCACAAATTTGCAAAGTTAAAATACTAATCATCCAAGACATTGGTTAGCCAGAAAGACCAGCTAAGGGAATTCCTACCCCAAGTTGTGCTGGAGAAGGAAAAGCACTGAATGGCCCAGGGCTTGACAGTACAGACTCCTTGTGAAGAGCCTTCAGGGCAGACACCTAGAGCCAGGTTCAGACATCAGGCAGCCTTTGAAGACATCAGTGTTCAGCGCATGCTTTTGGCAATGTTCCCAGAAGATATTTGAAAGTCTACAAACTACTCCCCATTGTTATATAAATTAATTGCTCCACAGAGCACTTATTCCTACACTTCCAGAGTTATGAGTTACACGTTCAACTGGTATAAAACTGCACAACAAGTAGGTGACTTCTCTTGCTTCCTGTCTAATTCCCCTCTTTCAAGTAAACATTATTCTAGTCACTCAAATGAGCCCAAACAAACTGGTTTACATTAGCAGTCAGTAAGCAAATAAATGGCCTTTGAGATCCTGAATTCCATTGAGCGAGATGTTCAAGTGGATTAATACAGCATTTCACTGGCTTGCCAGTAGCCTCAAGTTTTTGATAAGCAAGTGATCTGACCAACACTGAGCTATTAAGCCACAGGCAAAAAAATACTTGCAGCATTTTGAAGTCTCCCTCGGGTGCTAGTTTCACATTCCTAACCAAAATGATACAACATATCATTTTCTGGCATTTGCTGAGTTTGCTTGCTTTGGCACATTACATTAAACCCATCAATTCCCAAACTCATATTTACAATATTAGTTAGGAAGTTCTGGGAAATGCAGTGGGGATTGTCAGCTGCTGCAGAATTGAGGCATGTCTTGGCATGTCTTTCTCCCTGGATGTGAGAAGTGTCAGTGAACATCCCTTGTCCGCTTATGGTCTTCCTTAGATGCTTTCTTCTGTTGCCTTCCCCTGTTCCAGTGCCATCCTGCTGGCTTTCACCCAGCCAGGTTTTTCAACTGTCCCACACACCAGACACCACCCACGGCAGCAGAAACACTGGCTGCCTGGACTTCCCTGCTGCCAGTGCCAGTGTCAGTGCAGGCTGCAGCAAGCCTTCCCCCAGTGAAGCCTCATCAGGCCTCGCTGGGGGCTCAGAAATGTGGCCTTCCCCTAAAGCCCACTTCATCCAGGCTGGTGCAGACCCCAGCCATGTCAGCTTCCCTGCAGCAGTGTCAGCCCTGCCAGGGCCAGCTGGGTGAGCCACACTGAATTGAGACTCACTTCCCATCCCCATCTCCAAACCATGAGTCAGTGCGCTCACGCCATCCGCCTGCTGCCAACTGATCCCAGTGGATGGTGAAGCATACTGTGTTCTGCCCATGGGATGGGGGCATCTGCTTCCTACAGCTAAAACTGAGTCAGAGCTACATCATGCTATGGAAGAGGGTAAATCTAAACAAAACCTCCCCCTGACATATTGCGTGTGGTCAGTCTGACAGGGCTGCACTCTGTGTACATGACACACAGCTTCCAGGGGAAAGTACAGGAAGAGGTTAGGGATGAGAATCCCTGCAGCCTGCAATAAAACAAGAGGCTCTGGTTTAACAAGCAGTAAATGTTTCTCAGCTAGACAGCACATACTAGTCTATGAGATGTCTCACCCCCAGAGACATCACATGCTGACACAGCATGGATTAGTGAAACAGGCACTAAGGACGGGATGGGTCAGCAAGCTGGGTGCATTTTGTAAAGGATGGTAGGGATCCTGCAAGTGGGAGCTGAGTCTAGCCAAATGTGTTCACCACGAGCATTTCGGGATCCTTCTCCTGCAAGCTGGGCTGAACAAGGATGTTTTAGGTGGGAATGTGCTCTTCTTCCCCTGCCACATGGATTTTTCTCACCAAGGTGCCTTTGAGGCATCCAGTCAAGTAGTAGTTAACCTAGGGATGTCAGGGAAGGATAGCAAGGACACTTGGGTGATGGGTGTTTTGGAGATACCCCACTCCCAGAGCACAGCACTGCCCTCAGTCATGTACAAGCTATTAGCAGCCCCCTGGCACCAGAGGAAGGGCACCTTCTTAGAGCCCTCCTTTGGAGCAGGTGGTACAGATACTGTCTGCCACTTGGCCCTTGGCAGGTGTCCCTTCTGTCCAGGACAGAGGGCTTTCAAAGGAGCAGCTGCTTTGAGCCAGCCTGGTGACTCTTGCCTGCTGACTGAATGGTGGCATTGATTTTGGTATCCCCGGTGGATCTGGCATCTGCAGCTGAAAGTCCTGTGACCCTGTGAGTGCACGGGCCCTCCCTCTGCCAGGGGCAGCTCCCGACACTGCCATGGGCTGTGCTGACCGGCAACTCTGCCTGGAGGGTCTGGCTGGACAATGAGCCAAGGCAGTGTCTCTGCCAGCATGTCCTGCACAATTTAGGCAGGACTTAAAGTTCACCTCCCCAGAGAGCTCAGAAGGGAAAACAGACATAGAAATACCTCCAGCAGTGGAAAGGCGGGTGAGCGGAAGATCTGGGAGGTGCAGTAGGAGGTCAGCCCAGCCCACACCACTCTGTGCACAGCACACAGATGGGACCGTGGTCTGTTTATCTGTAAACAGGGGCACTGCTCAGCACAAACATGCAATCAGCCTCAGCTTGGGAAGCTTCACATCCTTCTTGGTAACAGTATGATAGAAAATAAGACCTTGGCTTGTTGCCCTGAGTACATTGCTGAAATGGCTGGGTAAGGTGCAAGGAAGAGCTGGAACAGAAAAGTTGAGCTTTGATTTTCAACTCTGGTTACCTCAACAATGTAATTTGGGCAGTCCCAGCAAGGGAGACTCTTGGAGCTGCGTGTCTGGGGAGGATGCAGAGTCCTAGGACAGCTCAGAAGAACTTTTTAGCACCCTGCTTACTTTCTGGGAAAAGCTGTCCATGACATCTCAGGCTGCACACTTGAAGATGCTTTCTGTTGACCATAGGCACCTACAAGGCACCTATTACTCTTGTGTACAAGAATCCTCACAAGTCCCTCCCCTCTTTAGGCAGAAGTGTCATCCCCATCTGACGAGCAGGGACATGAGGCACAGCAGGATCAAGTGATCATGCAAGAGCCAAAGGCTAGACCTCCACTGGTCTGTGGACCAGTGCTGGCACAGCTGCTTAGCACAGATCAGAGCCATCTGTGTGAATCCCAGGATGTATCTGCCCCAGCAAAAGAGAATCATCCATTCGAGTTCTCATACTAGGGAAACTAAAGCCCAGTCTATTAGTTAGGTGATACTAATTCATGTAACCCTGTGGGAACCCCTGGTCCTTTTCTCCAAATGTGAGCATATCTGCAATAAAGAACTATCTGCTTCACAGGCAGCTGGCAGGAACAGAACAGCACGAGTCTCCTACTGCTGATGGAGAAGGGACATTTCAGTTTCTAGCTGGTAAGAAACTTTCTACTTACCATCATGGACACAGATAAAACCACTGGACATCCAGCTATATGAATACAGTTAAACCTAGGCATGAGTGTAACAAAAAAAGCCCTGATATGATAAAGCTTGCAATCCTGTCCCATGGGTCGAATTAGTGCTTTCCCTGAAGCAATTTCTTTTAGTCAGCAAGCTTTAAGTTATAACTTGCATCCATTAGATTCGCCAAATGCTGATTGGCTCTCTTAACACTCATGCACAGACAGGACCATGGTGTTAAGGTTTCATCTGAGGCATCAGCTGCACAGCAAACAGCAAGGGATATTAACATTGACTCCCTGAGCCTGTGAAAGGTTGAGGAGGCTCCACAGCCCTAGATTTGAGTGTTGATACAGCAGTCCTCTTGCTGTGACCTTCCAATTCCCCACCCACCCTTTACCTGGGGAACCATTCTGGGAGAAAGACTGACCAAGGTGCATCCAAACCTGGGTTCCTGGCGTCAAGAGAATCATGCTGGTCACTTATTTTACAGCAAAATCCCCATTAAACCTCCATTTCCCCTCCTCCTTAGGAACATCCATGAGTGACTGGCTCACATTTGCCACAGTATTTCTAAGAGTGGCCTGTGAGCTCTGCAGTTCCTGCTCACCATGAAGCCACAGCAGCACTGTGGTCTCTCTGCCAGGCCTTGAGGATAGAGTACGGGAAGGGGGTTTTGGGAGAAAGCAGCCATATTTTTCCACTGCACACAGGTTGGTTTATTCCCCACTCTTATTCCACTGGAGAAGTCTTTAGAAGAGACGTGCATGAAATTTGCCTCCTTACATTTACCTTGGGGAATCTTTCCAGACATTGTCCCCAACAGCATCTTATTTCTGAGACATTAAAAAGCCACCCTATTCAAATGCAAATCAAGTCCTTCCTGACAATAACTGTTGAGTAATTTTGACGTCAATACAAGCACTCTAGCCGGACGTTCCAAGAATAGACCTGGTGTTTGGGAACGGAGCAAAAAGGAAGCGACCACAGATAATACACAGGAGCAACTCTTTAAAGGAGAGACTGTGAGGGGAAGATAGCACAGCTGGGGGTATCAGGTACCAATGTATCACAGGTTTAGAGCAAGGGACATGCATGGAAAGCTAGACTGGAGAAGGCTGAGGCTTCCTCAGACCTAGGGTGAAAATGCTGGGGCTTTCATTTTAGGTGAGTCCACTTGCCCACAGCCAACCCCAAGCTCTTTCCCTTAGACTGCATTTTGATGAAGATTTATACATTTGGATCTTGCTTAGGTGCCTCTGTTCTGTGCTGTGTTATATAATGTGCCCTCTGAAAGTTTTCTTCTGCCAAGTGCGTGCTTTTAGGTTCCTGAGGCTGGTTGCAGACAGGACACAGAACTCGCTGGTTCAGAGGGAAAGTCTTTCAACCACAACTTGATACCAAAAAGTACATTCAGCCACAGCACTAGCCCACCCCAAGCAAGAGATGCACACAGCAGATACGGCTGATGGGTTGATAGAGCAAACTGCTGGCCCCCCAAGGCTCTCCAAGGCAAATAGCATGCTCTAGAGCTGAAGTAGACCCCTCAGGAAACATGATCCAGCAGAGATGCCATTGATGTGCCTGCGTGATCAGAGGAATACATGCAGGGCTTCCCGAGTGCTGTGGCATTTGAGCACTATATGGAATACAATGGCCTTTCTGCCTGTTTTGGAAATTTCTGACATTCTAAGTACAATTGTATTTGTAATGGTTACATCTGGCCTTTCTGATCTGCTTGCTCATCATCCAGTGGAGAGCCCTCAGGTACAAATCTCCTCTTAGGGCAGAGGCCCTGTTCCACTACTTCATCTTGTGCTAATTAATCACTGAGGGCTCCGAGCTTTATAACATTAACCCATTCACATCTGAAAAACCTCCCTTTCCCATTCATAATGAGTCACATACTTATCTGCTAAGAACTAAGTAATTGGTGAAGCCTGAAATCATCACATTATGGCAGGCAATTATTTCATCACCATTCTTTTGCAAAGCTAACATCCAAATTCACAAGGCAAAGCAGTGAGAGAGATGGGGAATAAACATGGTTGTTCAAACCTTCTTCTGTAGCCACTAGCAAACATTCTCCACAAAAATGCTTTCTCATTATTTCATGCAAACCCAAGCATAACCTCAGCAGTCAGGAGGCCACCTTTAGTCATGAGTAGGACCATATTTACATCTTGAGGGCCCTTCTGCCCATTTCTAGGAGACCACAGATCTTTTTCTACTAGAAAGTGCCATGGTAAAATGCTAACATGCTGAAGAAGAAGGTGTCATCAGTCAGTTTATGCCCCGCTAAGAACAACTCATCAATAGATACCACCTGCTCTTCTCTGTGGCCTGCTTCTCTTCCACACCCTGGAGGACAACAGCACACATCCACATTAGGAGAAACCTGCACTCCATATGCTCCCAAACCTGTTCCACTCCTCCCACACATTTTCTGTCAGCTGTGGATTTCTTGGAGGGGACAGTGAAGACATGATTGCTGGAGCATGCAGCCCCTGTTCTGTCACTGGCTTCTGTGATGTGCTACGGACCATGGCACAGGGTGACCACAGAGCTGCACAACCTCCCAACCAGACCTGGCCGTAGCTTCTCACCTGAATGCTGGTCATCCCATCTTGGCTGTGAACAGGGAAGAGAAAAACACCTTATGAGTTTCCTATATCATCCCTCCTTTTATCTTCATATATGTTTGGAAACATTTCAGTACATTTAAAGGGAGGGGTATGTTGTCCAGTAAGTGTAGCTTTATCAGGAGGGAAAAAAGAGAGATGGCAGTAAACAAAGTGCACAATTGCTGAAGCACAATGGACATATGGACCTTAAAGAAGTGCTGACCTCACTCTTTCTAATGAATATGATCTATATTGCTCATACAGAGAAGGCTACTGTCAGGAAATGGAGCACAGCCTAACCCTGCTGTGGATGCTCCTGCCGGCTGCAGGGCCCCTGGCAGTGAGACCCCTGCCTTGCCTTTGGGCAAGGAACGGCAGGGGCTGTCCCAGGCTGGGGGCTGGCTCTGGGTGCCCGAGGCACTCCCTCACAAACCTGGGCCCCGCTGGGGCACGTCCAGGCAAGGCCCTACCCTCACCAGACTCCAGACTGTCTTCAGCTGTATCAAGAGGAAGGAAACAAGCTCCTGAAACCCTTGGCTGATTTCATCTAGACCCTGCAGGTAGAAAAACTATCTCCAGGCTCCCCCAGCCCAGGCTTACCATGTTACAAAGTTCACTTCATATTTAAAGTGGAGAGACATATTTAAAGTGGAGAGAATACCTCAGATATTCTTGACACCCACTTTCTTTCTCTGGATGCCTCCACAAACCTCCACAAACCTCTCATCATCTTCATCCTCGGGTGAGGCCAGGCAGACCGGCATCCCCAGCCAGCCATTCCCACCGCTCCCTGCCACACCCACGCTCCTTCACTCGCTGCCCATGAGCACTGGTGTCCCATCCCCGCCCTGGGGATCCCTCGCTCCCTTCGGCGCGGGCCCGAGCCCAGCAATCCCGGGCGGCAGCGTGCGGCAGGCAGGGGCAGCGGGCCGGGCCGGGCGTACAGCGCAGGAAGCACCTGCTCCTGAAGTGACGGCTCTCTTATCTGACCCCAGTCACATCAGGTGGCTTCCTTGTTTGCCTTGGCAGCAGGCCCCGCGGCCCCCTCCGGCTGCCACTGGCGAGCTGCTCCTCCGCTCCTTTTATTTTTTTTTCGGGAAAAAGCTCCCATTGATCTGAAGAGAAAAATGCCCAGCCACATGCCCAAAGCACAACTCTGGCCGCCGCTTTCCCTGCTTGGGGCAACGGTGGGGAGCAGGGATGAGTGGCATGGGATGAACCCCCTAAATCTCACACTAAAGCTGTCGATGTGCTTGGTCACCATCATGCAATGCAGATTCCTCTCTCCCGTGGAAAAGCAGAGGATGAGGATCCCTGTGCAGGGGTCGTGAATGGTGGGCAGCTGTTGGATCCATTGTGGGCACCGGGAGAGGGACACAACTTACCGCAGAGCAAGGGTGGCCACGTGCGGCCATGGCTCCCTCGAGCCATAGTGTCAGGGCTTGAAAAAAATTAAATCAATGCTTGCGGTTCCTCTTCCTTCCCCCCTCCGTCCCTCCCTCGGTCTGGATGATTTACGGAATGACGGCTGGTCCCGGCTGCAGGGCGGCCGTGCCGGGGGCCTGCCCCAGGCAGCACCAGGGGAGAGCCCACCTGGCCACACCGAGGTGCCGCATGGCATCCCGCCACCATCCCGGGAGCCAGCAGCTTTCAGCAGCAATTCCCCGCATCTCTTTCCAGTTCTGCCCCAGGGGCAAATCACAAGGCTGAGAGGGGCGTGGGCGTTTGTGCTGATCTGCATTTCAGCCGCAGAAGTTGGCTGGACTCCAAGACGGTGCCTTTTTCAGTTTGACATCCATCCCTTAAATAATCTTCAAAATAAATTTAACCAGTGGGTTAGATACTGGCACATTGAAATGTAGCACTTCTGCCATGTAAAGATAAGAACTGACTCAAAGCACATACATATTTTAAAAGTGTACTCTGGTCAACAGTCCCCTGTAAGTTTTAGATGTGTGACAGAAATTGTTTGGCTTTGGATTTTATGAGACATGCAAAGAACAGTGAACAGTCTTGCAACACATTTTCCTTTTTCCTTTCCTTTTTTTTTTTTTTTTTTTTACTTAATCCTTAGTCTTAGGCTCTTCTCAAAAGAACTTCTCCAGGCCCAGGCGCAAAGTTTGCAATGAAAAAACCCACAGAAGAACAGAAGAAACTTTTCATACTTAATGTACTATGCAAAGAAGACCAATGAGATAATAAAAGAGCTGAATATTCATTATGTTAATCAAATGTTAATAAACCATGAGATAGTGTGCAGCTCAGTCTGGCTCTCATCTCCATCTTTCTTCCATTCTTGTTTGCTTGCTGCTCTCCTCCGTTCTTCTTTTTTGCTTTTTCTCCTGTCCTAGGAGCAGAGACTGGGGAAACTATCTTGATCAAGATGACAAACATTCAGATTGAAAGCATTATTTATTTAAAAGAGTCCTGCAAATAGTAAATACTGTCAAACAGATGTGCAACATCTGTGTAGTTCAGGCAGTTGGTGAGTATTTCTACTCTAACCTTGGGGAAGACTCAGGTCCAGAAACAGACAATAGTCGATAATCACAGAAACCCCAAGCAGATGTGTTCAGCTATGTTCAAGACATGAATAATTAAAAGTGAAGACTACCTCACACAACTGTCACCTCAAAATGGAATAATAGTTATGTTTGGGCATCAGTCAGCCTCACAGTTATGTGGACAGTATTTTCATTTCACTGTATAAATTATGTAAGAAAACAAAACAAAACAAAACAAAAAAAACCACAAGGCAACACACTCATGATCAGTAAGAGCAAAGGCTTGGGTATAATATCTGTAACCAGAGATGCACCAACATTGTGTGTCTCTAGTTTCAGGTAATCACCTGGTGTCAAATCCTTTGTGCTGGGGGTGTACCGCAGAGCAAGGGATAAGAGACTAAAGCAGTGTGCAGTGCTGAAATACAAGCCGGCAGGTGACCCTCTTCCTCTCTCTCTCCAGCAGGATCCTGCCTTAGATATTCCATATCTGCTACAGCAGCAGGTTTCCTCTTTGCCTCCTGCACGAGTAGCCAGTGGAGCAGTCAGCCAAGTAGTGTTACTCTGAATACAGTGAGCTGTGCCCAAGCAGCTCTGGGATGCCTCTTTCAGCAGCAGCCTGATAGCTGGGGGAGATGTGTGCCCGTGGTCCCTCAGCTGGAAAATCCTCACGCTGGGGACAATCAGCTCTAGTCCCCTTTGCTCTGATGATATTTATGTGAGCACGGCATTGGTCTTGTTCTCTTTGGGCAGAGAAGAGACTGCTCAAGGAACAGCACAGCCACAGCCTTACAGTTCTTGGAGGTGCCCATACAGTGCAGTAGCTCCTCAGTCCCCAGCACTGAAGGCTCAGCGTCTGTCAGCAGCACAGTCATGGGAGGCTTGGTCTTTCTCTGCTGGCTGAGCTCTGGGTGGCCGGGTCAGAGCCGCCCTGACCTGGGCTTTCATCACATGTCATGTTGTGGGAGTCACTCGGCAACTGCACCGTGGGAGATGAATATCAACCTCACTGAGTATGGCTGGAAAGGCTGCAGGGTCACTGCAGCAGCCCCACAGGGTTGCTCAGGGCACACCGCAGTGAAGGTTGAGTTAGGAAAAGATGGGTTGTGTTGGTGGCTCCAGTGAAGGCACAAGGCTTCTGCCAGCCCAGAGCAGGGAGCACACAGTGCCACAGCTCAGTCTGGGTGTTTGTATGAGTGCTGGCACCAAGGGACCACCTCCAGCCCTCTTGCTTCTGTCACAGCAATCCAGAACAGCAGTAAGATATGAAAGGCAGCAGTGGTATGCCAGCCCTGCTTGCCTGACCTGCAGCTACGCTCAAAGAAGCTGTGCTTCCTCAGAGCCCCAAACCCTGAGTATCCCTCTCTGTGGAGAGACAGAAACACCAGCTCCTGCAGGCATGCTGCCTCCAAAGCCCTTACTTCTTCTCTGCAACCATGTGTGTGCCCACTCCTCACTCTGCCTCTTGACAAAGGTCCACAAAGCACGGACACCCAGACTCCTTGTGCTGCTGCCCCATGCTGCTGCTCGCTGAGCTGTGTGCTCACTGGGACTTCCCAAGCAGCAGCAGGGAGTTTTCACCAGGCCAGATGAAACTAGCAGAGTTTTGCTTTCTGGGTCCTCTGTGTTTGCGCCACTCTGTGAGACCAGGAGCTCTGCTGGGAAAGGTCCCTTTGTAGTGGGGAAGCTGCCTGCTGGGTGGGCAGCCAGCAGACTGTGAAATAGCTACAGTTTTTTCAAGACTGTAGCTTGGGAGTATGCACTGGTCAAGGGACGGGAAGGAGTCGCAGTCTCTTTTGTACTTGAGGGACTTGCATGTGGCCTGGCCTTTGCCAAACTGACCCCAAATGAATATTTCCCATTACTTTCAGCCTAGAACACATAGCAAAGATGATCCATGTGAACTTGCCTTAATTTGTCACTGGCATTAACCTTTTTGGCCCTATTTGCTTTTCTCTCCACTCTATAAAATCCACTTCACTACCCATACTGCCCCTTCTCATCAGTTTCTGTCTCAGATCCACTGTCTTTTTCATGTGGTTCATGCTGTGTCCGCACCACCGTGAAAGTAAAAAACAAAACACAAAAAAAAAAAAAAAAAAAAAAAAAAAAAAAAAAAAAGAAGGAAAGAAAGAGAAAATAAGAAGACCTCCCAGGAAGATGTTTTCAAAATACAAACATCTTTTTTTCACGCAGCTCCACTGCTCATAGTTATTTTGGGAAGAAATCAGCCCTATCAGCTCTACATACCTTCCAAATGTGTTGGAATTCAAGTGGATGGATGCCAGACAGAGCATTCTTAGGCATGTATGAAAGCTGCTGCCCAGGATGCCCCCCAAGCCCCTGATCAGGGGGGCAGAAATGCTCCTACCTTCCTTGATGCAGCTTCCAACCAGGATGAATATTTCAAATGCCCAGGTGTTTGCTAGGAAACCAATGCCAGTCTAGCTTAATGCCCGTGTGCATTGTCTTCACTTTTGCCTGTCTCTGACAGGCTGCCTGTTGAGGGCAGAGGTGGGACCACAGTGTTCCCTGTGTGATGATGTTAGCTGGTAGCTCTGCAGTGGAACAGCTTAGCCAAATTTCTTGTCTCAGCAGAGCAGACATATGGATACCAGGGGCTGAAGGAGGGTGCTGGTGTGAAGCTGGGTGCAAGCCTGTGGCTGCTGCTGGGGAGGACATTGGGTTTTTTTCTTAGGCCTGGCTTCTGTGTTTGTTTTGTCAGAGCTGGGGTGCTGGTGACACTGTGGGCAGAGCTCAAGATATCACCAGAAACTGAATTTCTGAATTAATTTGTGTTGAAATAACAAAGGAAATTTTCTTTCAGCATGCCACGTTCTACTGACACAGATGCACTTGCTGAGGCTGTGGGACTCTGCTTCCTCCAACCCATCCCCAGAGTCCCAACTCTCCCCAGGAGCAGTAGGGGAGCAGCAGATATCAAGTTTCTTTGCTCACTGGGGCTGGAGATTCCTGCCTTCCTCAATCCTTTGCAGAACACAGGAGAAGAGGAGAAGCTCAGCCTGTCCTGATGCTCTTACATCACCAATCAGGTGCTCCCCCAGGGAATATTTCCACAGCAAGAGGAAGGGGATGCAGCCATAGCAGTTCCCTACCCAAGCTAATGTCACATCCCCAGGGAAACAGACAGCTGTGCTAAGGCCAGATCCACCTAGGCCATTGTAGAGGAGTGCAAAAGCAGGCTGGAAGGGAGGAAGCAGGACTCTGCACACACTGACTGAATCACAGTGCACGGCTGCCACAGGAGGACTCTCTTTTATAAGCAAGACAAGGCTCCATCCCTTCATGAAAGCTGAAAGCAAGCACAACTTCTTTGGAGGAGATAGATCGTGGAGTCCCGTCTGCATCAAGTACAACAGAGTATTTCCCTGCAGTACTTCTCCTCCATCAAAAATACACATACTCCTCTTCTGTCAAACAGCTCCTGCCCTGCACATAACACACCCAGCACAAAGTGACTTAGGAAAGCTCACAGGGTCCCCAAGTCCATGTGGCATTGAGCATGTTGAGACAGTCAAAATGCAAGTTCCTTGGCCATCATGCGGGGTGTCATAATCTCCATTTCTCATCCAATCATTCTACTCCAGAGGCTCATTTGTTTTGTCCCTCACCAGAATATGCTGCTGCACTTTTAAGCTGAGAAAGCAAAACAGCTGACTCAACAGCTGCTGGATTTGGGGAAGGGGAAGGGAGGAATATGCTTTCAGTTTTGACTTTTAACCACAAAATGCACATTGGATTCTTCCTGCCAAAAGTGACAAGAAACAGAGCCATAGGTCTTTGCTGGAAACAGAGAGAAAGTAACAGAGCATATATTCCCTGATGTTTGTGTTTCTCTGGAATTTTCTCGTAACAACAGTGAGAGGAGGCAATGGATCAGGCAGGAGAAGGTACTGCTGTCCTCCACACAGCTGAGCAGAAGAGGGTTACAGCTAACTACATACAGGGAGCTGAGAAGTAGACTTGAAAGTGAACTGAAATCTACTGCATCCTTAGGCCTCCTGCTTTCATCCATCTTCTTGGCTGTTGTTCCAAGTGTCCCTACCATGACGTGGAAGATCTGAGCTTTCTGCTTGGGTCTGACCAGATTGGTGGAAAGCCAACAGGAGAGAGCTCAGCATCAAGTCTGATGTTTCTAAACCCTGCTACTGCTCATGAAGGGCACTATCTTAACAACTCCAGTGCTATCCAGCATACCCAGTATTACACCCAAATATCCTGGCAGGAGAGATTCCTGTCAAGCACTTAGTCTTGTGCTGTGGTCTTTGCCAGAAGGACACCCCCCACCAGATTATTAATTCAGGACCCACTAACACCCACCATTACTGAGTCGGACACACTTTTTACTCTTTCCTCACTCAGGGAATCGTGTCATTTGAAGGCAGAGGGACCACACGATGTATGAGTAGGGGTGGAGCTCTGCAGGGCTGCTGACTTGGTGTAAGGCTTTTAGAGCTGTTTGTGTCTACAGATGAAGCTTTGCATCCAAATTCCCCAGAGAGGCCTTCCTGGCTCCATGGCAGTCAAGACCTATGGAAAACACCAAGTCATTCCCCCAGTGAGGATACTAATGAGCTCTGACAGACTCTGTGTCCATATGGATATGAACATGCTCATGGACTTTCTTTCAAAAGTGGAGCAATACTTTGTTAGCAGGAGAAAAGGCTACTTCTGGGCAGCATGTCCTTGACTGCCTCAGACAAGGTAGCACTACTGAGTAGGAAATGCTCTTTTGGATCCATTTGCTCTATAAACAGAAACAAGGAAGGAAGGAAAGAGAGGGGAGAAGGACATGGTTGATGTGTCAAAACAAAGAAACCCCTTAGAGCATGTATTTCTTTTCCAATTTATGGTGAGAGCTGCCTTGCAGATATAGGGCAATTCTTATGTTTGGTAGAGCTTCACCAAGTCAGTGCAATTTGAGAGTAGACAACGCAGGCTCCCCATGGCTCACTCCTGTGGGGAATGTGGAATTTCTTCAGACTGAGTCAGGACTTTCTACTAGAGACCCCAGCAGCAGCAGAGGGTGGCTTGTTGCCCCCACAGCTAATGAGGGACCATGCCAAGGCTACACACTCCAAGGATGGAGAAGGTACTTGCTGTGTATCTCTCTGTCCAGTGAGGAGGAAAGGGAGCCTGCTCAGGTCTCAGAGGGACTCAGTGATTGCCCAGCAATAGGAGGGGTTATTCTGGGATGGGAGGAGGCAGGGGGACCAGAGCTTTGTCATAGCTCAGGAGTGTGGAATGATGTGGATCCTTGTGCCCTCTGTTCCCCTCACACAGCAGTGCAGCAATCAGGTGTAGCCAAGCCACACGTAGCCCCATCCCACAGAGGAACATTTCCCATTGTCCCACTATTTTTTTTTCCTCTATTACAAATTTTATTACCTCAAAGGTATGGAATTAGGAAATGAAAGATGTGGAAAAATTCCTTGGACCAAAGCACTCATTTCCACCATTTCCACCTTGCCCTGGATTTCCTTCTCGATTAGTTCCAGAAGTGTCCTTGGTTCAAGCCTTAGAATCATTAAAGTCTTTTTGAAGCTCTAGTGCCTCACACCAGTTCTCATTGCTCAGCAGAATGGTGCATCAAGAATAACAAAGTCCACTTTGATCAACAACTTCCATCCTTTACAGCTGCTTCTGTGGGGGTGATTAATCCCAGCCCTTCCTCCGCTAATAATAAGTGCAGAGCATCAGCTACATCCTTTGTTGTTGTTATTTTCTCTTTTCATTTCCCTTTTTGGGGAGAGCTGAGGAAGGGACTCGATGACTTTGGTCCAGTCTTTGCCAGAGGAGTGGCCACAGCCATACTGGTGGTGGAGAGCATGGATAGCTGGTGGGCTCGGGTGGACCGACCTCTCCCCCAGTTGAGGCTGTGAACTAAGTTCCCTGTGCACCTGTTCTGGAAAGCTGTGCAGCACCACTTGTGCCTGAAATCCTACCTACGTGCAGGAGATTAGTGTTTCCTATTGGCAGAGAGCCTTGGGAGGTGCAGGGCCATGCAATAGGAAACACAAGGCACAGGGACTTTGCTGGGAATTAGTCCATTTTTTAGTAAATCCTGCAGTCTCTTGGGCTGCTGATCTGGCACCTTGCTCCTCCATGAACTTCTCCTTACAAATAAAAATTATTCTTGGCCTTTGGTTTCTGTTTTAAGCCAACACTGAACCGGAATTGCTCTTGATTTCCACAATTTAATTGAGAGAAAGAGGAAGCACACTGTTTATTTAAGGACAAATGCCAGCTAAAGAAGAGGAGGTTGAATTATCAGTGACCATCAACTTTTACAGATAAGATTCCAGTGTCTAGACCCACAGTGCACTATGTTTTGAGGACTGCAGAGGAAAAAAGTCTTGGATGTGGAAAGCACCCCCTAGAAGAAGAGCATTCCAGGGCAGAAGCAAAGCTGCAAATACCTGGTAACACCTCCTAGTAATGGCTGATGAAGTCTGGACTATGCATTATGCACACTGCCTTCAAGGAGAGGGCATTGTACCTTTTAAACTTAATCTTTGTCTGCTGAAACAGCTGGTACCTGAAGTATGTCGTGGTATGCATATGTACCTCCAGTTATCTCTTCCCAGTCCCACTGTGCAATATTGGGATACCAAGCTCCATCCAGATCAGCCCTGGTATGATGAGGGAAGGATTGGGCATGGCTAGCAGTAGGAAAGTGAAAGACAAAGAGAGATGGTTGGTACCACTTGTTTCTGCCCCAGGCAGGGGTGAAACGGGGAGAGGAAAGTCCAAGGTCTGAAGGGAACAGATTTGTATTTTCTGTGAGACCTAGTTTGGGGAAAGACCACCTTGTGTGGGGCAGACTGTGGTGTCAGGCTGTTCTTCCATAAGCTTTTGGGCCTTCCTATGGCTTGGAAGTGCACTGACAGACTAGAGAGGATTTAATCAGGAAACCTAAACTGAAGAAAATAATTTGCTTTCTCAGTCTGAATGTAGCAGATACGCTTTGATTTCTAATGACATTAGGTCTCCGGAAAATGGCTTCAAATTCCGAGAAATCGGGAGAACTATGTAAGAAATGTGTCGTGCTTCCCACCAAAGTTTTCTAGTCATAAACTGGTCTAGACATAAACAGATAAAATAGTCTGACAAAACAGGCTGAAATTTCCAACTGCTTTGGAAGAGAAAATTAGACATCCTTGGCAAGGTTCACGGCCTGGAAACCACATGTTCCTCTTGTAGGGCTGGAGGTGGCTAGGAAGAGTCAGTAAGGAAGAGAACACCAGCACTACCTGAGAAGTAGCTCGAGGAAGATAGCACCATCACGGCACAGGTTAGAGCTGTTTCACATTCCAGTCACATCTGGATTTCACTTACCATTTCACTGGAAAGGCATGTTCCAGCAGTGAAATGACCAGCCTTTCCCAGGGATCTCTATTTAGAAAAGATATTCAGGGTGCACTTCTGACATTTCCAGGCAGTAAAGCTGTGTATATATGATTCCTGTGTAAATGGAGAGAAATGTGTACCAACAAACATTGTGTTCCATGCCTGCACATTCCTACATATCATATAGATCAGGTTTGTTAGACTGAAAGATGGGGACAGAGTGACAAAGTATAATTCAGATTCACCCCTGGTCATCTTTGAAGCCAAAAGGAAAAGGAATATTTAGACCTGCTCATCTGATTTGGTCCAGTTTACACAAAATGGGTGATTTTAAATCGGGGTCCAAGCTGAGCTTCCTTCATGGTAGAGCATACTTGGATCAAGTTCCTGCTGCACTGCTGGCAGCACCCAGAAAAGTTAGTTTAAAGCAATACAAGATGGGTGAACATATCCTGACACTAATCCATCCCAGTGGCCACCTATTTACAGCTGTAGTGTCTTCTGAGTTTTTCTCCTGAACAAACTGTCCCTGGGATTGATAATTTACTCTTTTATACCTGTCCTCTGTAGTGGGAGGGTGGATGAGGGCAGGTACATTGCAAAATTACTGCAGGACTTCTTGTAAGGCCTGTTTGCAATACACAGTGATGATTCAACTCAAGTGGTGCCTCTGTTTGCATGCAGTGTCATCAAAAGTTAGGAGATATGAGAGTTAATGTCCCCACAGGGGTAGCATTTGCATCAGCTCCTGTTGTCTGCTGGGCTGCAGATGTGCTGAGGAGGGTGTAATGGCAACTATCCTCCCTTTTCATACACCTCAAAGCTTGGAAACAGTGATGAAGTCAGTCAGTCCCTTCTGATTTTTTATTACCAAATGTAGCTCAAGTCAATTCACTAAACTTGGTGGAATAATTCCCCCTCCAAAATCAGTACTGAGAACAGAACCAGGCTGATATGTGTTTTTCTATCATGTGCTAACTTGTTCTGCCATCCTGTGAATGAACTTCTTGTTTTCGTCTCCTTGATAAGACAGTTCCACCTAAACCAGGACTGGACACTGAAGTAAATCTGGTAGGAGAATACACTTCCCGTTTATAAAAATATCCTTCCTGTGTGGAAGAGCCCTCTTCCTGCAAACACTCATCTGTGTACAGCATCCCAGACCTGTTTCTGTGCGAACACAGGCAGAGCTGCTCGGGGCAGGGAGTACAGCTACTACAGATATTCCATCAGCCTGAAGCTCAAAAAAAAATGAACATATTGGTTGTACCACCTCTGGAAATCAAACACAATCCCAAGCAACCCCAGTATGTGCTCAAGATGCCATTCTTCTGGAATGAAGTGCTTTATCTCTGACTTACAGTGAAATCTATCTGTGATGACTTCCGGAACCAGTGTCTCACTGCCATGAACTTATTTAGCCAACTTATACACAGGGTATCCGCCTCTTGTGCTTTGGCTGTGGCTCATGGCTCACCCATTCACAGCAGCTGAGCATTTGAGCTGTGTGCATGAACTGAAAAATTAAAAATAAAATAAAACCAAAAGGCGGTGAGCTGTATGTTTCTATTAATATCCCTCACTATGAGTTTTCCTGTAACTTCTGAAAGGACCTTGTTGAGATCTTCATCAAGATGGATGTATTAATCCACTCTCCCCTCAGGTGGCCTCTCCACTCATGCACATCAAGAGATTAATGGTGAAAGAACTGCATCCCTCCATCTGCCATGACTCCCAACAGCAGCTCAAGACCCTGACAAACTTTGGGGGTCAACAGACAGACTTCTTCAAGTTTATGAAAGGCCCCAGCCACCATTTCACCTTTCCCTCTGGTTTCATCATCTTCCTCTGCTTTGTATCTTTCCAAGTCCTTTGGTGCTTGTGCAGCACAGCGTCTGAAATAGCTTCTCATAGGCTCACCTGTGCTGTTTTCCTTTCCCTCTTGGGTGGGTCCTCCTTGCGCTGCTCTATGTTGGAATTCAATGTTTGCTGTCAACACCTAGCCAACATGTTCTGGCACCTCATCCCAGGTGTGAGTAGCACTCAGATGGTTAATCTGTTTTCTTTTCCCTCATCACAACAATGCTCATTTCTGCAAATTCTTGTTGCCAGTCAGGAAGCTAGTGACCTCACTGCACTAGCATTTATCACTTTATGGCCACACAGTGTTGAGAAGTGCTGGTTGAAAGGCAACATACTGGGTCGAGGAAAGTTCACCTGGCTGGGGCAGTGCCTGCTGTTTGGGTCTTTTCCTGTCCATGTCCCCTCCCAGAGTCCCCACCGGTGCCCCCAGGCTCCCCAAACACTGCTTCCCTGGGGATGAAGCTCACTAAGGGAGTTTGTTCCCTGGCTGGGGCTCCAGCTCCCAGGTGTCCCAGGGCCATGGGCAGCAGACAGCCCCCCGGGCCGCACCTGCCTTGTGGGGCAGGTGTGCCGCAGCAAACCCCCTCTGCTGCCCGAGTCCTGCCGCGGCTGCCGGGACCCCCCGGTGCTCTTCCGCCCTGCTTGCCCAGATTTCCTTCACGGGGAAAACAGGATACAAGCGGAGGGGGAGGGGAGCGGAGCGTGCCTCCGGCTCATCCTGACACGGAGGTGACAAACACAAACATGCCCATCTGCACGGGGAGCGCCCCTGGGTCCCACGCTGTATGTAGAGCCCCTCTGCTGAGCCCAGGGACAGGCGTGGGAGACCGCGCTCCTAAATTTGGCACCTGTGTTTTGGCTTGGGGCCAGCAGTGCAAACATCCCCTTTCATCTTTTCTTCCTGCTCCCCAGTTTTGAATAATTGTCTCCCCAGTCCAAGTAGCTGATGATTTGAAGGGTGCTCGCCCTCAGTTTGCCAAGCAACATTACTGTGCTCCCTGGGCTCCTCAGCAGAGCTGGAGTCCAACGAAAGAAGTCCAGCTCCTTATCATACCACACCTAAAGAAACTTAACAAGTTGGCTTGAGGGAATCAGGGACTGGCCTGTTCTCATGTTAGATGCCATCTGTTCAAAGTCCATGTCATGCCTGAGTCTGCTGACAATGTCCAGGGGGAAAAAAAAGAGAACCCAAGCTCCACTTGGTTATTTGTGGTAAGACCAGAGGAGTAAAAAAGGAGTTTGTTTTTGGCTACTGAAATCAGCAGATCTGACTCTGCATGCACACAAGGATCAGACTGGGCAAGTCTTACTTATGCAAAAAACACTTTGCAGAGGACAACTGCACTTTAACAGCTTTCCTGTAAAAAAGGAAGGAAAAAATGGCCTAAGCATTTGAAGGAAAAACACATTTCCTGTAAGGAGGTTCAGCCAGTGGAGACAGTACCTCTGCTCCCTGTATACCAGTGTATTTTAGCCTCAGGTATGACTGCCCATGTGAAAGGGCCTGAACTGTGGTGTCCTCCAGAAGGTGGCACTCCAATTTCCTGGTGACCTTTGTGCTCATCATCGTGAAATCAGCTGATGCTATGCTGGGGTTTCAAAGATGCACTCCCATCCCAACCTTTGCTCTGGATTTGTGACCTTTATTCTGCTTGTGACACCTGAACCTTTCTACTCCTGCCTAGACTCCTCCTCAGTCCTTCCTGGACACCTGACAAACTGCAGCTTTGCAAAGGGAAGGCACCAAGTTTACCTGCTCTTTGTTCAAAATGTCCAGGGTAACTTCTGTCCCCAAATCCACCTTCTCTTCTGTTCATAATGGTGGAATAGCTGGTGAATCCTTCTCCACTTGCAGAGACCTGGGCTGTAATTTGCTCCTGGGAAGGGCATGAGGGGCTAAGCTGGCCCTGGACACAAGAACCTGCAAAACTGTCCACAACTGGGGCCTGGGCATAGAGAAAGGAAAAAGAAATTTGCTCTAGCAAAGACATTTTAAAGCTTACCTCAAACTGTTTATTGGGATCCCACAATGCTGAAGCACAGCCCTGCCAGGAGAACAGCCCAATGTATGTCACTTTTAACTCCAAGGAGAATTCTGTGAGAAACAGAAAAAAAGCCTTTTTTCTTGGATTTCCCTGAGAAGTATAGGCAGCTATTTGGCAGAGTAGAGATAGGAGATGTTGTAGGGTAGGCAGCCAGCCTCTCCTGCCACAGCCACAAAAAATAATATAAGCACCTTGATCCTATAAGCAAAGAGTTGATCCTTGCTTGTGCTATGCTAGTTATGAGCAATTAGGATAGATATTGCACAGTCTGTGTTTTAATTGATAAAGGATGCTGGAGGGGCACCTCCTGCCTTTTACATATACAAGGGATTACACCAAAATTCCTAGGCACATTGCCACATTGAGACCATCCCCCAGTTACTTTTGGGAAGTGGGGCAATCTGAAAAAACATGGAGAGAAACATCTGGGAAGTAAACTGTCCGATCAAAAGTTTACATTTCAGCTCAGCCCAAACCATTCAGATAAAATGAGAGCTGCCTCATGTTGTTAACCTCAGAGGCTCTTGGAATCAGACATTTGTGTCAGATCCAAATAAAATAAAAGTCAATCTCAAAATGCAGCCTAAAATGCAAATGAAACCAGAATGGGAACCATTTGTTTAAAAGAATAATCATATAGAGAAAGGGCAGAAAAATCTTGAGGAACCTTAAGAGGTTCCTCATCATTTCCTGCATCTAAAAAATTGAGGCTTTTATTCCCTGCAAAGCAAGGAAGAGAGGGGCTCTGTGTTGGATCAGCTCATGCTGCCCTCAGCTCAGCTGTTGCTGGGCCTTAATGACTGATGCCTTTCCCAAGAGGCTGAATGAGCAAGTCCCAAAATTTGGACCCCAAGTCGCACAGTGCAAGAACTAAGATAAGAGTCAGAGCAGCTTTACCTAACTAAAACCCTGGCAGGCCAATGTCAGTGTAGTGCAGTATGGGCTGGGGGCTGCTGCAGCTGCACGAGGCTCTGCACAGGTATGGCTGCAACACGGCTGCAGCCATCAGGGCAACAGCTGCGCTTGGGCGACTTGGAGGAGTGCAGTAACCACAGCAAGCCAGCTGCAGCAACAGGGACCTTGGCATGGGCTTAAAAAGTGGCTCAGAAGCTGGAAAAGCCCATGAGAGCTTAGTTCGTGCTGAGCTCCACATTGCTCCAGCTCGCCTGCTACTGCTGGCCAAACCAGCCCAGCACTGTTGCTGGCAGGTCTGCGTGGTGTGGTGGTGCTGCTGGGGTTGCTCCAGTGTGCACAACTACTCTGAGGTGCTCGTCTTGCCACGGGGCTTTAATACCTGGGGGGTTCATCCCTAGCTCTCCCTCTCCCAGATCTTCACTGCCCTCACAGCTGAGTTTATGAGTGCTATTCTAGAGCCAGGGTTATCTGAGGACATATTCTGAAGGATCAATACTTTGAAAAGTGCACATCTACACATGTGAAAATCCAGGACTAGTTCTCCACTTCTTAACTCCACCCAGATGAAACTTGTTGGTGTCATTCCTGACTGATGTTAGAATAAGTAAAAGCAGACTTGAACCTTCAGTTTCTGCATGCACAGAAGAATTTGTTTTCCTTCGTGGAAGAAATGTTTGAATTAATTGTTACACTTGCATAACATTATGCTGAAGTGCATTTTTTTTCCACTGTATAATTTCTACATGAAATAGCAATGTTAGAGTGAAGTTATACAACAAAGGACCAAAGAGAAAATGTACGAAACATCTGCAGAAAATACCCTCATAGCACATTTAGAAATGCCAAAATTTTGAAGTTAAAAAAACAATAAAAGAACTCCAAATGCAAAATAACAAATTAGGAAAAGTATACACCCTTAATCCTGGCCCAAAATAAAGCCTGAACAGGGAAGAGTGTGAAAGAAGTGAACAAATAAAAACTTACTCTAGGACTTTTCCTGAAAAACGAGTATCAGTTAAGTATGAACTGCAAACACTCCAATGCCGTGATCTTACTACAACTGTTCCTGGAGCAGGTGGAGAGCTGTGGGCTGAGCAAGGTGTTGGTAAACACGATTTCCTGAGTGTATCCATCCACTGCCCGTGCAGCAGGTGCTGTGCCTCTGCCCTCCACGGGGCGAAGCGCAGAGCTGGAGGAGCACAGGGCGAGACGGTGCCTTGCAGCTGTGCCTTGGCTGACACTCCCTGCTCCTCCTTCTCTCCTAGGAGCCAGAAGATGCTGCTGCACTTCCTCACAGCCAGGGTTGGGTATAAGGGACAGAGAGAGGAAACACAGGCCTTCTGAGGCCGTGCACTCGCTCTGCCTTACATCAACTATCCTTATTTACCTATGGTCCCACAGGCAGGCTTATGAAAAGGACCTGTCTCTTTGGCTGCACACTTGAGACACATCCTGCACACTGCTTTCCCAGCTGGGCCCATCCCATCCCGACCAGTGACTCAACTGTGAGAGAGATGGAAGTGTCGCATGGCCCCTCATCCTGAGTCACCAGCTATTATTGTCGCACGCAGGTGGACAACGCTGGTGAGAGGAATTTCTCCAGGGCTGCCAGAAAAAGCAGGATCACCATCTCCACATCACTACTGTAAAAATAGACACTCCTCTTTGGGAATCACTACTTCAGATTGATTTCTAGAAGCTTGTGGCCTCCTGACAGAGATGAGATGAATTAGTCCCAATGTAGAAGAAGTTCAGGGATCATGTCCTGGCAGTAAATCTTGGGGAGAGGTATGTTTGGAAGTTCTGTCTGGGTTCAGGCTCACTTACCCTAAGCCAGCCCCCACAAAGTGAGTACATCTGGATGCTGTATGGGACGAGTGCTGCCTACAGAGCAGATATGCAATATCATGCTGTACGTGGCTCCAGCAAAGCTGCCTTTGCCAAAGTGAAAACTTCCTGATTTATCAGCTTTGATCTCTTTGGCAGACGAGCATTTCAGCGCTTAACATTTTGCAAGAAAGCCCTGACTACACTGGTTTCTGGTGACATCCCCTGCATTTTTATTTTGGGAGGATTCTTTTCTGCGCTCTCCAAGAGTCAGTCAGGAGTGTCCCGAGGGTTCAGGAGGGAACAAACAGGGCCATTTCCCCTCCAGATGCTGGGGACTTCCAGGCAAAGCTAGCTTATGCAGTGAGCACAGGGGGTCGCAGAGCCCAGCCCGGGGCCCTGGCCTCTCGGCCAGCGGCTGCCTACGTGAGTTCCCAGCTCCCCGCGGAGGTGCTAGGGAATCCCGGGCTGCGTTTCCTAGGGCAAGGTTTAAATCTGAAGCAGGTTTTGGCTGCGGGCTGCTCACGGGTCCCAGCAGTTTCCTGAGGAAACAGAGGCTGATGGCACCGCTCCGCCGTGCTCGGTCCCGTCCTTCCGCAGGCCCGGGACACCTGGTGCGGCCCGGCGCGGCCCGGGCGCGGGGCCCGGTCCGGCCCGGCCCGGCCCAGCTGCGGCGGGCGCCGCGCACCTGAGCCGCACAGGGCGCTGGGGCCGTGCCCGCCGCCCCGAGCCCGGCCCGGCCCTCGGTACCCCCCTAGCGGCCGCGGCTTCCCCCGGGCCATCCGCCCCTTGCCGTGCGCCGGACACTGGAAACGCGATAAACCCCCGGGAGAAGCACTGTCCTCTCCTGTGCCCGCAGGAGCCCGGGGCAACAAGCCCCTGGCTGCACAGAGGAGCATTAGCCCCGGCACGGTGCCCCGCGCCTGCCTAGGCTGTCACCCGAGAGTCCTGCCGGCACTGCCCCACCCGAGCTGCTGCCTTGGTGGGGCTGCGGAGACCGAAGGCTCCCCCAAGAGCCACGGGTTAGGGGAAAGGCTGTGTTTAGCTCACAGGGGCCCTCCCGGATTGCACCAGGACTATGGCAGGGTTCTGTCTTTCCCTGCAGTGTGTGATAACAGCCACATACCCACTGCCAACCACAACTTGAGACTACACAGACATTTCCCACCTCAACCCCAATGACCTCCTCAGCTGTTACAGTATCCTACAAACAGCTGCATCTCTCAGATGTCTCCGGTCAAGAGGAGACCAGTGATGTTACAACCTGGTTTATGTCCCTGGTTTACACTCTCCCAAATGTCCCTGACATCCCACACAGGGAAGTTTCATCCATCCCCTTCTTGTTGGTCATTTTGTGGGCTGCAAAAACAATGCTGCTGGAGCTACTGCTCTTGTTTCTGCAAGGGAGAATGCCTCTTCCTGTGCAAGGCTGATTTCCAGGTCAGACTGCACTCTAACACTCATTTACCACCCCTTGACTCTCATTAGTGTTTGCAGCAAACCTTCAACTGATGAGTGAGAAAAACAGATCTTCTTCCCTGCTTCTTCTACTGTAGTTGAAAACAGCTCAGAAATGCAGTCAGGGAGCCCCTCTGAAAGACAAAGAGAAAGTAGATTTGTGCAGCTATGGTGGAACGGGACTTGTCTGAAACTGGGATTGGGGCAGGGTTTACTTTGCAGTTTGTTTAGAGCAAAGAGCAGAGCTGAGTCTTATTTTAATTCCTGACCTGTTAGGCATCTCAGCTTCAACATTCCTCTTGCTTAGGCAACATAAATCATCTATAAGCTACTCAGATCTGAAGCAGACATTTTTAGTTGGAGAAGTCCAGGGCGCATTCTTCTCTACCTAGCAGCTTTTGAATTTCATGAACCCAGTCTATATTTAGCCTTAATTTGAAGGATGTGTAGAGTGGATGTCCTGTTGGAAACGCATGGAAAACTGCCTGCTGACCTGACCCGTGCTTGCATTTCACCCAGAAGCTGCAGCCCGATTGGCTCATTAAACACTTTCAAGTCATATTCTCCTGTATAAAGAAATATCCTGAGTTACTTTGGCTGTGAGCAGGAGGGGAAGTGACCTCTTGGGTCAGTGTTTATTGCAGCAGTTATAAGAAACCAAGGAGTGACTCCATAAGGAGGGGCTTGGTCCCAAGACAATGCCTCTGGTAGGATGAGGACTTCTCTCAATTCTCCCAATTTGGAGAACCACATCTGAAATGGCAAAAGTAGGGCTTGAGGGATTGCTGTTTCCTTCTGCCATTGGTATACTCTACAATCTTACACTTCCCACTTTCCTCTCTGTAAAGCAGGGACAATAGCACCATGTTTTGCAAGACCCCACTGTGATTTAACTAGATAGAGCTTGCATTACGCTGTAGGATTCCCCAGCAGCTCAGCTGTGCATGGCTCAGAAGAGGAGACAAGTCAGTCACTTCTCTTATCTTGCAGTGACAGCAGTGCCAGGATGCAGATATTGCTTTGTGAATCCTTCTGAGACCTTGGCCTGCACAAACTGGCACTTGGAAATAGTCTCCAGCTTGTTCAGTCTCCGCATTCACATGTCCACCTCCAGTCTCTGACCTAGAATGCTGTTGTCCTTCCACACACAATAATATCATTTACATATTAGGCCATGGGCTTTTCAAGGTCAGTGCCATCAATATGTGGAAAGCACTAGAGAACAATAACAGGTTGATAAACCACATGGCAAATTAGGAAAAGGCCCTCAAGGGCTGTGAAATGTATCAGATCCACTGATCACAACCCTTTCTGATAGCTTCTCTGAATCCCTGGTAGTAAACATTCTGCTTACAGTGCTAAGGTTTCTTCCTCATTGTGTGGTATCAGGCAGCTGTCAATCCCAACCACTCCTGGTATAAACCTGACATTCTCTTTTCTTTCCCTTGACAGGAACAACTCGAGTCACTCACCCTGCAGAGCTGTGCAATCTCTTCTGATTTCAAAGCTCATGAGACACAAGCAAGGGCTCTGTGAAGAAACACTGCTGAATCCCTTTGGATAGTGCCAAGATGTTTGCACTCGTTGAGGAATACATTTGGTATTGTCAGCTCAGTGTGCAGCTGAAGGGCGAATGACTGGACACTCAGAGACAGCAGGAGCCAATGACACCAGGCTTTGGCACACTTAGATTGTGAGGGTATAGAAGCTGAGGGTTTCCTTTTTTGGGGTCCCTCCCTGGAGGCACACAGCTCAAGTTGTTATTTTGTTTTTGCACCATGATGAAATTACTTTAAGAATCCTGACATCTGAGTCTGCTATGGGGAAAGCTGGGGCTGAGCTGGTAAGGAAACCTGGTCTGACTGGGATGGGGGGGGTGGGGGGGGGGTGTGTCACCATGAAGGAGCCTTGGTCCCAGATCAGGTGATGCAATTGTGACTGCCAGTGTGGCTCCTGGATGGTCACATAGGGAAGTTCCCTCCTTGCTTTGCTCCAGTCAGTAGCTGGGACAGCAGCCAGAGGCACTTTGGGAATGGTAGGGCAGGGCAATATCATGAGACACCTGTAAAACAGTGATGTGGCTGGGGTAATCTAGGATCCAGGTTCCTCTATCCTAGTAAAACTAATGTTGCCAGGCACTGGTATATTGCCTACTCTGTGAAACAGAAGTGTCTATTGCACAGTTTTGTCCTGTGAAGCAACTCCAGGCATGGCACAGGAATTAGCACAATATGAACATGAATGGTTCAATGCTACCTGGCCTCAGTGCTGAAAAAATAGGTTTCATTTAATTTATTAGTACAGATGTACCATATGGTTCCAGAGCTGTAATTTGCTGCCTCTTGGAAGAAAGGAACACAGACCTCTTACCTGTCCTAAGCATCTGATTCCTGGGAGGAAGGTGGCTCACCATTCAGTTTAGCAGAGAAGAGACTGACACACCACTGAGCAGCACAGGCACGTCCAGCAAACACACTCCTTCCTACCCATCCTTGGGGTGGGATTCACCTCCCCTGAGAACAGCTCTGTCTCCCTGCAGAAGGGTGAAAGAGGGCAGACACCTCCAGGAGGTGGTTCCTCCCTTCTTGGCCGATGCTAGGTGCCTAATCTAAGGTTGGCTGGAAGGAGATGTTTTCTCACAGCTCACGGGCTGGCATATGCCAAAAGGGTGATTTGTGTCCCCCAGTCAGAGAACAATTCTCCCCATAGGATATAGACACAGCAGACAAGTGAAACATTCACTGAGGAAGAAATGACCCAGTTATCTTCATCCTGTTAGCTCTGTTCCTGCCAAACTGGGTCCAGTGTCACTTGGAGATAAACAGCAAGCACCTTATTATCACCACCATGTCTGCCCTTGAGGGTTTATTCTTTCACCCCCTCCTGTCTTTGTTTCTTTCCCCCTTCCCTGATTTTTTTCTGTGTTGTCTCCCTACTTCCTACCATGCAATTCCCACTTCCCATATGGGTTTCATTCCTACCCTGTCCCCATCCTGTCTGCTAAAATAATCAGCAGTGAAACCCTGAATATGGCTGTTCACATTGTTTCCATGGGACTCGGTGGCAAGTCTCCTAGTGCGATGAATGAAGGCAGGACGCACTTCTCAGAGCCATTGTTTCAAGCTGTCTGCTGTCTCAGGAAAGCACTGCCAGCTCCATTTACACTGAGTCCTTGACTGCTGTGTTTTCTCCTCCATCTGCTGTGAGTAAGAAAAGAATCAAGTCCTTGCAATTTAAACAGTGGCTGCTTAGTTTGTGGAGTGCATGCTTCATCACCATGCTTCCCATGGGCCAGAGGTGATCCATGGGGAGGATGTCAGATGACAGCATCATGAGGTGGTTCTTTGTAAGCTGCCACAGACTATATTCATTCCCTGATGTGGTTATTAAGAGCAGGAATCTGGCTTATGACTGTGGAATAGAATTGACAAACCTGAATTGATGTTCTCCTCCTCCCTGGAAGTCCTGATGTCAAGTTCATCTTATTTACAGTTATCAGTCCACTGAAAGCATGGAAGGAAACAGCCCACATGTGTTTGGAGAGAGCTGCACAGGCATCTCCTAACTCAAAATAACAATAATTAAAACATGCTGCAGCACCTTTTAGCTATGACGCATGGTACCTCCAGTCTGTGCTGATCATTTGAAACATTTGAAACATTGAAACGTGATCTAAAACTGCCCTCAAGGAAGCAGGAATTATGATAGATGAACCTGGAAGACATCAGTAGGATTTGCAGGTTATAAAATAGTTTCTTTTTGGACATTTCAGATTATTTTAATCGTTTCCAGGCTTCCAGCATACAGAAACTGGCAGGACCTTGTCCAATGTCTGAATAGCTGAACCATACAGTTTACAAACATGATTCACAAAAAGAAGAATAAGTGGGATCTGAATGCAGACGTAACAAAAGTGAATATGAAGTGAGACATCCCATCTGCTGAAGAAACCAGTTTTCTGGTAATTTACCAGTTCAAGTACCAGTTTTCTGGTAATTGAAAATTCAAGGCAGTCTCATCTATTTCAGTAAAAACATTTTCCCATACCAGGAGAACAGCTTCCCATCCATGTCCTGCCCAGTGTTGCAAGAAATTTGTTCTGTCTGCTACTGCTCTTCCCCTTTTGACCCAAGTGATGGATCCACTCTCTTCTGTGCAGTTTGTATATGCTTGAAGTGTGTAGATAGAGGCCCTGGTATAACAGAGCCTGGAGGGTGCCAACCTCCTATCCTAAAAAAGAGATTCCCTGAACATAGGGGAGGGTGAAAATTTCTTGTAAAATGCCATTCCTTTCACAACCACAGATAATCCCTCAAAACTCTCCTACCTCCCCCCATGCAGAACCAGGCTGTGACAATTCCTCTGTGGGCACAATGAGAGAGTTTCACTCCTTCAACCCAAGCAGGAGGTATCTGTCCTATCCAAAGATCTCTGTGAGAATCTCCCAGCTCCTGTGATCACAGTGTGAAGTCCTTAGGTCTGGTTCTGGGTTTGTTTCTGGTTTATTTCTTTTTCTGGGTTGTTTCTTGCTTTATCACATATAATTCCAGGCTAAGATTGAAGATTCCTGGAAGAAGGGGGATTCAGCAGCCAAACTCTTCCAACCCCAATTCCTCTGAAGTAGGAGGACCTAAATTATTTGTGATGCTGCTATTCATCACAGTCCCTGGCTAATCACACGAGGGAAACAGCTTCAGCCTAAGAGTTTAAGAGTGCCCTTCCACTCCAAATGCTCCAAGAGGTGGAGCATTTGCCTGAGACATGCAGGTCCAGGAGAGAGAAACTCCTCCAGCTGTTCCTGTGGATGGAACCACTAAGGACTAGAGAGCAGGCAACATGTACAGCACTCAAGTAGTTAGTATTTCTGGGTGGATGGGTTCAGACTGTGATAATTGAGCAGTTTGTGCTCTTTGTATAACAACTGCTATTTTACAAATACATCAGAATGCACAGTGCCCTCAGAACATCAGAGGCATGGCTACAGCATTAGGTGAGTGGGATTTCTGCAACACATGATTCATCCTTGAGGGCTCCAGTCCTTTCCCAGACCCAAGCCTTTTTCAGATCTAAGCCTACACAACTCATCAGTTTGCCGAAATCAGGTTGCCTAGGGTAAATAGGTCTTTAACCATTGTGCTATCCTGTGTCTTTGTGCCATTTGTTATTTCATAATCTTTCCTAGGCTGCTGACAGTTTCAAAAAATCAGTTCTTTTAGAGGTAATTACAGTTTCAGTTTGCTTTCCACAACAGCTGGAGAAGGCGGTACAAGCACAAAGCACATATGTGGTATTGTGGGTGGGTAGGGAGAAATTCTTCTGCAGTATTTGTATATTAGAAAAATGGCTGCCAAAAAGCAAGTTCCCAAGTGCCTGGGGTACACATGTTGCGTAAAAGCAGAGTACCATCTTGGCATGGAAAAGGAACGTTGCATGAAGGACCTCAAAATCTCCCATTGTCACATTGTCCTCACCAGCAATGAAAGCCCATGAGCTGCAAAGTGGTACCCCATCAGCTGCCTTTGCCACCAGGCAATGACTTGCTTTGCTTTGACTGCTTTGAAAGAAAGCCCCTTACAGGAAACATGTGCTGGGTATACAAATGCAGGGTTTCGTTTATTTATGACACAAATGCAAAACCAAACAGGCTTTCACAGTTCTAGGTCACAGATGTCTTTAACGAAAACCAGCTATTGGAATGTTAATAGCAGCTTCTTGTATCATAAGCAAAGAGTCCACTCAGTCATGCTTTTAGGAAGTTAACAGTTTCAACAAATCAACCTATTAATCACTTGGCCTCCTAATAGTTCACGTAAGGGCAGCTCTTATGAATTTGTTAGTGTGCCGTGCTGACAGTCTGCCGAATAGTATGTACAAACGCCCCAGATTCTGCTCCTCTGAGGTCCAAAAATGACAGAGTCTCCTCCGGGATAGCAATGAACAATCCATTTGAACCCAAACTGCTTCCATTCATTCAGCCTTTAGTCAGTTAACTTGGAAATGCTGCTGTGGCTACAAAATATTCATCAGTGCTAAGAAGATAACAATTCATGACCCCACACCAGCCACTCTGGAAACCCAAGTGACAAGCTGGTGTAAAATATTGTCCCTTAGTGCAGTCAGGGAATGATGATGACTTATACTGGCCATAAGAAAAACTGTAAGGTGAAATTATTATTTTCTTTCATTGGTAAGAGGCAGGCAGTCTGGGTAAATATTTCTAAAAAGTGTTACCTTGGAAAAATTGTGGAGTTCCCGTAGATTGAATCCCTGTGTTTTCCTATGAAAAGTCTGGTGCCTCTGCTCTGGAGCTTCATTCCTCAGAGCCTTCATGTCAAGCTGCTTAAATTGATATGGGATGAAACAGACAATGACACCTGTGAGTTTTTGTCCAATTTTCAGCCAGAAGTACCATGTAAGCTCATTACTTCTATGTATTTTCAGACATTCTTTCAAGGTTAATCACTACTGTTGTCATTAGAAAGCCAGGATGGATTAGCTACAGCTGGACTTCCCTCTCCTAAAGCTTCAGCTTCAAAAGTCAGCAAAGGTTTTGTGATCAGTCCTGGTGCTTAGCACAGAGTTACAGCCCAGAGAAGCTTTAGCTGTTCTTGCTCTCCGGTTCCTCTGCTGCAGCCCTGTGCTTAATGCAGTGCCACAACTCTTCTCCAGGTCCTGAGGCTGTTCGTAGGAGGGTTGAGCTAAGACATGATGTTTCCCAGTGCAGAAGCAGGTACATGTCATGGTGGGGATGGTAACTTCTGGCATGGGAGCAGGGTGGGCAGTTGGAGTCATAAGTCTGATTGTCAAACCTTTGAATCAGCAGTTTGTGGCTGTGCAGAATGGTGTAATTTATCCTCTCTGCTAAAGGCATGAGAAATGCCTGTAGCAATTCTTCATGGGAGAATACAGGGCAGATGAAGCTGCCCATTCTTTCTTCCATATATGTATAGCACTGTGTGCTATATTTCCCTCCCCTTCTCAGAACACGAGTAACTAGCTGTGTAATCGAGATGACAGCCTGAAAGATATTTTCCCTTTATTCCTAGCAAAAGACACAGAGTCATGTTTTGAACCATTTTGGGCTTGTGTCCTCCAGCTGAAAATCCAAGTCATGGCAGTGAGATGCTGCTACAGCAGCTTACCCAGTGCTGGGCAGCTGGCTCACAAGGAGGGACATGCTTTGCAATTGAAACAACACTGTCTACAGAGAGCAATGCAGACCAATACCCCAAGTGTGCAACCCTAGTCCTTTGCTACACCTCATTCCAACAGAAGCTCACATTTTTAATCAAGGAATTCCATTATTAAATGAGAAACTTCTGGCTAATAAGAGCTGATTACATGATGTAATCTAATACAATACTGTCTACATGATGTACCCAGGTTTTCTCCTCATCTCTACTCATAGATACAATTTACTACCCTCACCAGGTGAGCTGGTATATTTTCTTCATCACAACCAATCATATTCCAATTATAGAGACAATATCACAACTTACATCATAATGCTGGACTGACATTTAATACGTGTCTTGGCATCTCTGCCCTAATGGGACATAAGCACTTGTGCCTGCCAGTGTCACCAGGAAAGGTCTGTGCTTTCCCCAAAGAAAACAGAGTCCCATAACCTGCAAACCATCATCTCTTTTCCAGTAAGATCAATTCACAGATAATAATTGGTTAATGGGAAAGGAAGAAGACATATAAGGAGAGAACTGCTGAAAATGCAATGGTAACACTGATGCTTAGCCTGCTGTTGTCAAAGGTGAAAGTTTAAGAATGAAGCGTCCTTGCCTTCCCATGCTGCATGAGAAAAACCAGCGTCACAGCCCACAGAAGGCAGTTGTTTTTGTGCAGGGTTCCTGTTTGTTACTCATTTCCCCTCCTGTGTCCCAACACTCTGCCTCTTTAAAGCTCTTCCAAGATTCCTTATAGGAGAAGGTCTGCTGCCAGCTCAGAGCTTCCTGTTGTACTCTGAGAGAGCCTTATCTCTGCAATCTTCATGCAGACTGCAAGGAGATTTTGTGTTTGTTTGTGTTTTTACAAACCAGGCCATTTCTATGGACTAAGCAGTCTCTCAGTGCTGACTGTGGTGGGGCACTTTGTCAGAAAAGTCATTAAGTAGATTTGTTTAGATTGAAGGTTTCAAATAATCCTCTGCCTCTATAATTTCTGACAAATTAACACTGCCAGGTTGCCTTATTTAAAAGTCCTTTTAAAGGTTCTTAAAATGCCCCAGAGAGATGCCTAGGGATCTGGCAAGTGGGTCTCTCTGGCAAGTGGGTGCCTTTCTTTGGTCTGTTTTGTCTTTTGGTTTTCTAGCACAGCTCTCATCTCTGGGCCTTTACATCATAATTGTGCTCAGGAAATAAGGGCTTCATTTTCTTGTAGTTCTTCTCAACAGCAAGGGCATCACTGTATTTCTCAGGTCCACTGAAAGTCTGTTAGCATTCAAAATTAATGTAAAAAAAGCTTCATTTCTGAGATCCTCCTTAATTTTAAATGTCTCCTTACCTCTGCATTTGTGCATCTCTGCATAGAAACTGTATGAAAGTGAAGTTTTAAAAATATTATTGTATCAATAATCCTTTCTTACCAAGTTCTACTCTGGCTCTGGATAGAGATGGCTGTTTATGTCTGCTCAGAGGTACAAAAATCTGTCTGTTGCAAAGCAATGATGTTACTTCTCCAGTGGCATCCCAGGCAGCTGCCAGAACAACTTTTATCCAGGAGAAGTCAGCTTAAGCTTGCTCACAGCAAGCCAACAACACATGCTCCCTGGGTCAAACTCCAGATGCTAAATTTATTGAGAAGCAGGTAGCATCTCTAAGGATACCTAGGACTGGAGCCCCCAGAATGTTCCACTTATTTCAGTAACTATTGAGCACTGATATCCTGGAGCATCTGGTTTGTTAATGGCACCAAAGTGACCAACAGCAGGGTTAGCTCTCAGGAAGGTCCCTGCCAGAGCAGAATTCAGACCAGGGAGTCCTGAATCTCAGCTCTGCCCTGTGCCCATTTCTCTGAGGCCATTGGATATATTTCACATGTTTGGAGGAGAGGTTGTACCAGCTACTCAGACATCTCTCATGCTAATGAATAATTAGGACCTTCCCAGACACTCAGTCTGTACTAGGAAAGGATTTCTCTGCTATTAGTTAAAATAAGAACAGCAGGAGGGCCTAATATCCTGGATCAGCTCTTCATGCGAGAGGAGCCAGGCTGAGCTGGCTTTGCTCTCCACATGAATCACACACTTGCTGTTGTGACTCTGTCTAGGAATGAGGTTTGGATGCCCTGAGGCTGCTCTCTGGGGAAGAGCTACAGTGTCCCAGTGCTGCCGTGGAGAGGGTGCTTTCTTATTTCTGTTCTTCTGATGAAACTTGCAGTGAAAATGTTGTGGTGCCCAACCAGATGATGGCATATCACCTGAGATGCTGCAGTGAGCAGCTTGGGCATGCTCATGGCTTTGAGATCCATAGAGGCAGTGTCATCTACATACACCAATACATTGACTCCAGAGATGGACAGTTCAAGGGAGCTTGGAAGTGAAGCAGTGGCAGTCTGCTCTGTGTTGGAGTGAAAGAGTGTAAATTCCAGCTTGTCCATGTGTTTGCATTCAAGAAAAATTGGTGTGCTGAGTGGTAGCTTTCCTTTCCCTTTGTGAGGAAAATAAAGGAGTCAGAGCAGCTTGTGACACGCAGCATGGATGAGAAGGTGAGCATTATTTTCAGGACTGAGAACAGAACAGTGACAAATGCTGCACTGTGTGACAATATGGGAGCAGGGAAGGCTGCAGGTAATGCACAGGGCGGCAAATGCTTCGTGTGTGCAAATGGAGAATGAAGTACTCTGCTAAAATCAGTGAAAGGAGAAGGAAATAATCTGCTGAAGAAAACTTGTGAGATCCTAACTGGGGGCTTAAGAGGAAAAAAAAGAATATGGAAGAGGTGAGAAAAGTCCATCTGGTGCTTGGGAACAAAGCAGAGCAATGTAATATGGTATCTCCTCAAGTGAATGTTCAAAACAAGAGAGCAATATGTAGCGTAGAAGTGTGGTCTGGCCTCCCACTTAACAAGCCAAGGGTGATCATCTTTACCAGGAATTCACTCCTGAGGGCATGAGAGGAAAACATCAGCTTTGAACAGACCTGTCCAACTGAGAATGTTAACTATTTTGCCTCATAGAAAAAACACTTGCAGACTTTCTACAGCACTAACCTTTCAACATGACTTCATGCACTGCAAGGATCCTGTTTCCAAGTAGCCCCATGAAACTGGCAGACACAAATTTTACCTTTCATTTCTCAACAGTTTACTCTTCTTTTCTAATGAGGTTGTTCCAACTGTCCTCACCAGAAACCTGTCAAGCCAGGCAGACTGTCAAGTCTGGGCAGACTGTGACTATGGCAGTGTCAGATGAAGAAGGAGCAGGTGGCCATGCCCCTAAGCTCTTTTCTTCCTCCACTGTCACCCTTGGAGAATGGTTATCAATGCAGCAGCCTTGCTTTTGGCATCAGAAATTAATTTTGTAGCAAATTATTGAAAATTCAAAGTTATTCTCATTTCCCACACAGCAGCAAATAATAAACTACTAATATTGTGGTGAGTTGAAGACTTGTGTGGTTTGCCAAAGTGAGATAATTTTTTGGCTACTTTGAGCAGAGCCATCAGGTAGCCTTTTGTGACACTCATTTACTGCTGGGTCCCCAAAGCCTCATTATATGGTGCCCTGGGGAAGAGGTAGAAAACTCCTCTCTCTCCACTGTCAGCACAAGGCTACATTACGGGGTGCTGAGCCGTGACATGCTCAGTTCTTCAGAGCATGAACATGGTCCACCCCTCTGGCCCCAGACAGTTTTGGAGATGCTGGTGGTCCCTGGGGTGTTACTGGCCCTGGCTGAGGGAGATACCAGTTTAGCTGCTGTACCCATCTGTAGCACAGATGTCCATATTTGATCTCGTTGGCTGGACTCCCTTCTAACACCTGAAAAGATCAGGCACTTCTAAAGTATGGTTCACCTCAGCCTAAAGCAGAGAGCTGGAACAGCTCAGATGATTTGCTCTCTCTCCACTGACTGAAAAGATATTGTCTGTTCAGTTTGGGGGGATAGGTTTGCTCTATTTACCAAAAGCTGACTCTGACAAAGCACTCATCTGGGGGTCAGAATAATATTACAGTGTGACTTTATATGAAAGTGTGACATTTAATATAAAGTCCTGGGAGGAGGGAGATCAGCCTGAGTTGGGCAGTCTGACTCTCAGCACAAAATGTGATGGGAGCAACATGGTTCCCCAAGGAGAGCTGCAGCACCACAGCCCCAGCAGAACCACTGAAGCACCAAAGAATCTCACTTGCCTCCAGCTGCCACCACCCTTATTGGGTGAGAAAAGGAAAAAGTCCTGGGTGAAAGAGCAGGGTAGCCCAATAGCCAAACCACTTCTGCATATGTGGGTTTGAGCCCTGTGTGGGCCATTCAATTAAGGATTGGACTTGATCCTTCTGGATCCCTTCTGACTGAGATTCTGTGATTCTGTAACTTCTGAATGCTTTTGAAGAGCTACCACTATCACGCTGATGGTTTTGCTTGGTCATCCATAACCCATTCTCCTTCAGTCTCCAGACATTGTCTCTCTGTAACCTTTCCAGGTTCCCCTTCCAAACATGAGCAGCTAAGCTGCTTTGGGCTAAGCCCTGACCCAGCCCTGCCAGCCCATGGAGGACTGAAAACTGCCACGGCATATACCAAGAAAGGATCAAAGAGTAGTTCAAATGTAGGGTAAATAAGGAGGTCTCCTAGATGGTCACATGAGCACTCACATCACACTCCCAGCTCCCATTTTCTGTCTGCGCAGGTCGGTCATCCCCTCATTTGAGACAGTTTTCAAAGCTGCCAACTCTCCTGTGCTCTAACAACTCCAGGCTCTTTTCACAAACAATAACGTGGTGACAAAAGGAGAAGAGTAACAAAGTTTGTCCTCTTCCACTTCTGATCAAAATCAATAACTTACTAATAATCATTAATTTGATATTTTCTGTTTTCCCTTTTTATTTTTCATTTCCAGACCAGTTCAGGGAAGGGAGGAAGAAGTGGCAGACAGTATTTTGAACCTATCAGTCATGGTGTGAGATGAAACTGAAAAGTTTCTAAGTCACTGCAAGGTCTAAGTCCCCTTAAAGGTTCTTTAGATACTCAAACCCCTAAACCCCAGAGGAAATCAGAGGTAATGATAGTCTTAGAAGTCTAAATTGCTTGATCAGGGGATGGCAGCTGATAAGTACACTCTGACACCTTGCAAAATTTTGCCTATTTATAAATGAGCTTTTCCCCTGGCTTTCCTCAGTGCCAATTGAGTGCAAGTGTTGGCAAGATCTGCGCTAGTTTGTCTGGACTCTGAACCACTTTGCTGAATACTTAATCAAGCTGCTCGCCTCCCTTTCCCAACAGAGGCCATTTATACAGCAAGAGAATCAGCTGGTCGATGAAGCAGACAAGTGGAGCAGGGGAGAGGGAGCAAGCTCTTTGAATGGGATGAGAACAGAGCCACCGGCACCTCAAGAAAGTTTATCTGTCTCCAGTGCCAAGCATACACAGTGCTAATCTTTTGTTGCCATGAATATTCAAGCCCAGCTGCCAGCAACAGAGGGAGCAGCTGCAGTGGCAGAGCTGGCAGGTCCCCTCGTGGTGCCCTCGCTTGCCGACCCTGGCATCTGGGTCTGTCTGGGTGTGGGGAGGGGGAGATGCTGCTTGCATTGCAGACAACAGACAACAAGCCATTGAGCAGCCCAGCCCCACGCTTGCTAAGCAGCAAGAAGTCAGGAACTCACTCGCCCTGGAGAGCCCAGGACTGTCCTGTCTTGCTAACGTGGGTATGCCAGCTGCTCCAGATGTCTGGGGTCATGTGAAGCCTTGGAGGGAAGAGGTGAATCTGAGATAAGAAAGTGCAACAGCTGGGGCAATATAGGATTGAGAGATGTCTGCTGCTGCTTGGAGAAAATAGTGAGACAAAACCCTGCAGGCTCCCTGGAAAGCTAGACATACATAGCCCTAGGCAGATCACAAGTCTCATGGCTTATTTGGCAAAGATGCCTGTTTGTTATGACAGGGTGGGCTGGTGAAATGCCATTACAAGAATGCAGCACTGGTCATAGACAAGTTGGCAGGTGAATGCTGCTGCAGTGTTAAGGAAGAGTTGAAGGATTTTTGTCACATGAGGTGAGAAGCAGCAGTAGGAGGAAGCCATGAACTCTCCTCTGATGACCAACTTGTGCTTCTCCACAATTTAGGGCAGCATTTCAGGGACAGGGCAATGTAAGAGTAAGTCTTTGCTTCAGCATACTCCATAGGGGCAGATAAATGCTCTGGTGCAAGTGACAAGAGACAACAGGTCAGAGCAGACATCCATGCTGCCAAGGAATCACTCTGCCCAGCACCAAAGTTATCAGAGGCTGTAATGACCCTGCCTTGGCGTGGAAGATCACTGAGACCCACTTTGCTTAGATTTCACCTGTAATGCAATGAAATACGCTAGGGGGAAAAAAAAATTAAGGAAAAAAAACACAAACAAACCCCCCCCCCCACACCCCCTCCAAAAAAAAACAAAACCAAAAAAAAACAACAAAACCAAAATATGACTGGGGAAGACAAGACCAAGCTTCAAGAAACACCTGAGGCTCAGATTACTTCCCACCAAACTCAGAGTGGTTACTGTCATAGAGCTTTGGGAGGCTGGAGACTGCTGCTGAACTTTTTGCTTCTGTGTGTTGAAGATGGTGGCTCCTGGAGCCCTTGCTATGGTCATCTGTCAACTGCTGACATTCAAAAATGTTCAATCCCATTCTTCTGAGGCTCTAATTCCCTTCAGGAAAGCAGAGCCTCAGACCAGCAATAGATTCATGTTACATTCATGTTACAATGCCACAAGCATAACATCACCTAACCAGAACTGCAAATTTCCCCTCTCTTGCACATAACTTTCCATCAAGCATAGGCATACAACCACAAAACAGACCAGTTACCCAGGCCTCCTTGGTACAGGGCTCAGAAGTACCTGATATTGCTAGAAAAGCTACCAGAAACTGAGATACACAGGTATCCTGCGAGAGGCAACAGCCTTTGAAGGCTGGAGGTGGACATTGTGCAGTTAGCTATTGATCTCCAAGAAATGAGGGACTGGAATTTTCCAGAAGTGACCTGAAAGATCTGGAAGAGACCTGGACCAGAAGATACCTAGAAGATGATCAGACCTGATCATCTGGGAGTTTGCATCCCCAGAATAATTTCTGTAGGCAGCCCGTAAGGAAAAATGAGCCACAGACCTGCCCTGGGATTTACATTTCAGAACACCGCATGGACCAGCTTAAACACTCTTAAGCAGGAAGTAATGCAGCACAGCAAAGGAAAAAAAAAGTGATCTCTTGATGATGCTGAACTTTCCATCCTCAGTCCTGTCTCTATCCTTCCAAATTAAAAAAGAAATTCTATCCTAACTGTATCTACAAATAGGCCATCTCAAACAAAGAGGGGAAAACAGGAATAAAGGCAGGAGAAATCACATCTATCAAAATATTTCATGTTTTCTTTGCCTTTTTTGTATCAATTTTTAAAAGATAACCTAAATTGAAAAAGCTAATGACATATTTTACATTTAAATAGGAGCCTTAATGATAAACACAAATGTTATAGTATCTACTTGAATAATCTGATTTTTTGACTAAACATAATTTTCCCAATTTTCTGGCAAAACCCTTCACAGAGTAAGAGCCCAGCCACCCCACAGTCCTTTTGCCTGGCACACATCCCATTCAGTATTAGAATGGACACAATATATAGATGCTTCACATAGATTTATGGCTATCTTTGTCCCTAGATTGATATTAAATGATAAACAATTTGTGGAAAAGAGCTTTATCCACAGCAAATCCACCTCCGCCTGCTGCTGCTTTTTCACACGAAGAGGTCAAGGGTTTAGATACTGACTTCAGACTCCCAAGCTGTTACAGACAGAGTGCTGATATAGCAGAAGGAAGGGCCATGGTCACAAAAGGTATCTTTGTTTCCAAGAATTTAAAATCCCTTCTCATATTCCACTGCTACTGTATTTCCTTCCTCCAGGTTTCACCTTGGATCGAGCTACATCCTTCTGGACTTAGTACCATTAGATCTATTTTTCTCATGTTTTTTTCTGGATTTGAACACAGTGGATCACATGAAATTCAGTAGCACATCTCTGTGCTCTGGGAGCTCTCATGACTTTAGCCAAAGTGCCCCGGATGCTCCCTGATTGCTTTGAAATGCTGCTCTGCACTCTCCAACCCATCAGGTGTGCACACAGCGCTGCTGCTGTGCCACACAAGCACATTATAGACCAGATGAGCATAGAGCAAGGATCTGATAAAAGGAAAAGGGGGACAGAGCTGTACCTGGGCTCCCCTTGCACCACAGTGCTCTGGATGGATTCAGTCGGCTCCTGCCAGTGTCTGAGCTTGGCTCCGTGACATTCCTCATGTACAAATTCACCTGATGGAGTTGGATGCCTCATTTAAGGCTACTTTGGGATGTACCCTCCAAAATGAGAAAGCCCCTTGGAACTCTCATCACAAACCACTGCAAAGGGGAGAAGGGTTTTAACAGGGAGAGAGAGCAGAAGTTGACAATGCCAAGAAACAGGTGAAAGGTCCTACATATCAGATTTAGGGAAAGATGGTCAAGGGAATATTTAGACTTTATTTTTACCTGTATGCTACTAAAAACACAGCTGAAATGCCACCAGGGCATACTCAGCTCCACGTGCAAAGAGTTTTAACCCCTGAAGAAAGCTAAGGGACTTGGTGTAGCCACATCTAGCTCCCTGATGCCCAGCATCCAGAAAGGAGTCCAGATCCACAGGCTGGGGGGAGGCACTGAGTCTCCTCACAAGACTGCTCCACCTGCAGATGTAAATGACATCCCCCAGACTGACTAAAGGAGAAGTGTGCACTTCCCACAGAGGAAGGCAGCTCAGCAGAGAAGGAGGTTTGGGCTCCCAAGGGGATGTAGAGTGAGAATCCCTCTTGCACTCGTCTTCTGACTTGATGGGTATTGGGTTCTTCCCCACACAGTGAAACTTTTTAATAGGAGCCATCAAAACTATTCCTCAGGATCCTGTGTTTTTTCTCAGCAAATCCACACCTGGGAATGGTTTAGGTGAGCTGTGAGAAGACAGGTACTAAATTGTTCAGAAAAACAAAAACAAAGCTTGTACTGGCCATAGTGATTTCTTATGAGGGTGGGAGGAAAAGAAATAGGAGGTAGATTTTAGCTAAGTGAGAGAGAGGAGAGTAGGAATTTCTGGGTTTACAAGCTGAACTCAACTTCCTGAATTCTGCCAAACAACCTGTTCAAACACCTAACTCTTTACTTAGGCCAAGCAAATAATGAGTACAGTTAATCAGCTATATTTGCAATCTGGGAATAGTTTGTGCATGTGTTGTGGTGGGAGGGAGAGTGTCATGCAGAGACTTGCAGACTTACCTGTGCTTGGTGTACACATTTCCCTTTATCCCTCCCATCTGACATAAGATTAGTTACACAGAATGGAAGCGTCTCATGTCTTGGTGATGTGGAACTTCTCAGCGCTGCATCCCATCCTCTGCTGGGGGGAGCATGTGTGCTCAAACACATCAGCTGCTCTTGGCATTCTGGCTGATCCCAGTACATAGATGCAGCTGGCAGGAGCCTAGCAAAAGAGGAGGAAGAACGGATGGGAAGTAAGTGACACATATCTGGGGTGGCAAAACATCTTGTTGCAGCCCTGACCTCAGGGCAATCAGTGAGAAGGGGACTGATTCAGAGTGCTTTCTTCTGATGCCCTCAAAAGTAGGAACAAACCATACAGGCAGCACTCCATTCTGTCCCCTCTCCTGAAATCCAGCCCATGGTGTCCTTTAGAGGGAAGCATGTGCTGCTCTCTGGAAGCCCCTTTTCCCAGGTGGGCTGGAGGCACTCCCTCAGCCCAGCGTTGCCTCCAGCCCACTGGCCATTAAAGTTTGCTAAGCCTCCCACTGCTTCCTGCATGTCTGATATCTTCCTCCGCCAGGCTAGTGTCTGGCCTCTTCTCGCTGTTTAAATACAGGCAAGATGTTTTTCTGGTAGTTATTTTGTAACAGTTTCTTAAGATATTTCCTGTTTGGTTGGGTTTTTTTTTAATTTTTTCCTTTTTACCACAATTGGGTTTTAATGCCTGTGTATTCAAAGCAAGAACCTGCCCAACCCACAGGCCAAAGGGCACCTTGTTTTGTCAGGTGCCAGAAACAGCAACTGGACTCTACCCACTGCCTGGTGGGTGGCAATATTCTTCACAGTTTCTACAGCACTTCCAATTTCCAATTTTGTATAATTCCCTCCAAGTCTGCTGTATAACACAGATACTGTTGCAAATCACTCTGACACTGGTTTAACATCTTTAGTCTTTGGTGCTAGAGTGATCTAGAGGGCAGAGGGTTGTGCTGGCAAATTTAACTGAGGCTTGGCACAGAAAACACAAAGACCTTCATTCAAGATTTTCAAATGACCCTCAGGACTTCACAGAGTAAAAGGAGATGTAAAGGAACATCTGTAATTCTTTCTCTTGCACCCTCTCATTTGGAGGCCTCCAGAAAATCTGTGCCCAGAACAACAAATATGGCCAAATCCATACTGCAGTTGAACCTATAAGAAACCAAAACCAGCAGCATAAATTTCTAACCAAGACTCATACAAAAAGTCCAGTTCTACCAAAAAAAAAATGGACAGACAGAATTCCTTGATCCTTTCTACCGTCACAGGAAAGAGCTGGTGCTCTGGGGCTTTTGTCCTCAGTGGAATATGGGGCCACTGCCTTCTCAGATGCTGGGGAGGACGGGATTTACAATGTGCATAAATTAGAGGAGAAGCTGGAGGATGCACCCTCTGCATTCCATGTGTCAGACAGCACTGAATCCTACATTCATGAGGGAACAACTCTTTCACAATCATCCTTCATCTCGAGGGCCGTGGAATACCACAAGCCAGCAACCACCCAACACGTGTTAGACAGCTCAGGGCTGCCTGTGTCTCCCTGCACTCCTTCAGCCCCAGGAAGCTGCTGCACTTTCCACGTGGACAAGCAAGCAGAGTCTGCAGTCTACAGTGTTCCTGAGATCCTGAAAGCAGCTTGAGACTCTGGTGGAAGTGGTTCAATGTAAGTGTCTGAAGCACACAAGAATGTTTTGGATTCTTGAGAAGTGACAAAGCTTCCATTTCGGCATGAGAAAAAGATGAGGGTGCATTGCAGGGCTGGAAAGGGATATTTCAGATACTCTTATGCCATCCCTACCTATTTTTATCTGCCTTACAGGTGCTTAACTGCTGATGTAGTTCTTTTAAGCTCTGTGTTGCTCAGGTCTGCGTTTTTTTGACTTGTGCTATGTGTTTGGCTCCAAGGTGTCCCCTTTCTCATGGCAAATCCATCAATAAGAAAAGTTTGAAGACATCTGTAGGATGAGGACTTGAAACTGAACTCAGCCTCATTTCATCAAAGTACTTCCATGCAAGCACTTTAAGTGGGGCCATAAATTACAGTATAGTAAACTTCTTCTAGACTGATCCCTGTCCAATGTATCACTGCAATGCCATTGCGATATGCACATTGATACATGGCATTAAGAGCTTCAAAGATTAAAAAAAAAAAAAAAAAAAGGCGGGGCACTTAAACCAGTGATCACTTCTGAGCCTAAATAACTAAAACAAAAATCCGAATCTCTGTTTTGTTGCTCTCTTAATAGTATAATTGTGGCCAGATGTATGGTGCCTATTTTTTCAAAGTAAACTGAATTTTAGAGGGAAAAAAACCTCATTTCACAATTTGCTGATGCAGTACCTCAGGCTGATGCCAGACAAGATTTGGCTGACATGCAAATTTTCCAGTTCATGCATCTTATGGTAAATTATCATATTTATGCTTCTATGCTTAGTTCAATACTAGAAACTTTCCTCCTGGGTCACTAGAAAACTTTATAGCATGTCTGAGCAGGGATTATGTGATGCACAGTGCTTCCTGCCATTCGAAGTGTGCACATGCAGCTTGGTACCATGGTGCTGGACACAAAGCTGTGTCCCACCCACGCCCTCCACCTGGGAACCTCAAAGGTGCCAGGAGGGGCAGATAGTAGGAACCTGGCTCTGGAGGGGTGAATGAACTACAAAAGGGGTAAAAGCATTCCCTGATATTACACAGCTGCAAAAACGTGCACCTGAGCAGGCCCAGCCAGCGAGGGGATGGAGGCGCGGCCAGCCTTGAGCTGCAGTGGAGCTCTAATCCCAGCTGCCCCTGTGGCAGGTGACAACTGAGGCAGCGACTGGGGTATTTTGTGTGCCTGTCAGTCATGTGCCATCGCCACAAGAGCAGATGGGGCAGGCACGGCACGCAGGGACCTGCCTGCGCGACAAGTAAATACACAGAGCTCATTCAAGGCTCTTGCCTTGAATACGCTCACTGGTTCACCCTCAACCCAGTCCCGCGTGTGGGCAGTCGGCAAATTTGGCCTCAGGCCCAGCCTTGAGGCTGCTCTTAAAATTCAGCGTGGCTGCAGCACGGTGTCAGCTTTGGCGCCGCAGGGCCCGGGAGCTGAGCGGCACCGCAGGCCGCGCTCGGACACCGCAGCGGGCACCGCCCCGGGACTGCGGCCGGCTCCGCACGGGCCGCAACTGCAGGCCAGAAGGAACGAGGCTCCTCCCGACAAAGCGAGCTGCATGGAAGCAAAGTGTTCGCTTACCCCAAACTGTGAATCACTTCTGAAAAGGCAGACCTCTTCCTGGTGTGTTTATACATATAGGGAATCTGCATAAACATGCCACATGTCTAAGCACATGGGCGCAGCCATATGCACCCATGAATACACGCACGCTTCCTTCCGTGTGTGTGTGCGTGTGCGTATGGATCCCTCTGCCAGCACCAGATTTCTGGCAGGAGCTCCTTCTGCCCTTGCCCCACAAACAGCAGGCACTAATTCTCCCATCTGCAGGCTTCACCCTTTTCCTTGCCTTGCTTTCTTGCCTGCCAGCAGACGTGCCCTCTCTTTACCTAGTCAGTCTTGCAGTCTCCCCACCACTTCCTAAGCTGGTGCTTTTTGTCAAGCAAATTCTCTGTTGAAGCACGGTGTCATCAGGGGAAGAGCTGCAGGGGCCAAATGCTGCAGAGATTAAGAGAGCACGATGTGCCGAAGCCTGCCCACACCCCAGCTCTGAGTGGCACTCCAGAGGCACAGCTGGGCACACCTGAAAACCCCAGAACCAGAGCAATGACATGCCGTTTATCTCTGCCTTGGCTTGTGCTGAATGCTGTTGCATACTGCGGATAAAAACACAATAGCAAGAGATCACAAGCAGAGTTTCAAATATGCTGATTTCTGGTTTTCTTTTGTTTTCTAAATTTGTCTGTAGGTTATTGTAATTCTGTGTAGCACAGTGATGCTTTGGCTCAAAGCCAAAGACAGTAGAATTTTGAGGCATCTGATTGAAAGGTTAGAAATTGGGTTAATACATTTTTAAAAACAGCTTTAATATTAGGTAGTCATCTGCTTTCCCTATTAGATCAGTCTTTTAATCTTTAGCTATGCTATTTAGCTGCATGCTGTTCATGAGATTTCACAGTTATTTAAAAACCAGACTTCGTCCCGGCACTTCTATCTTACGTGTTTCGAGAGACAGCTTCAAATCTGGCCTCATCCACTGAAAAGATTAAACCTTCATAGAGAACTGCCTTAGGTTTGCTTAAAGTAGAAATGCAATTATACTTTCTTTTCCTGACCCTTTACAGAAGTTTTTTAAGGCTGTACAAGTGTTAAATTCACTCTGAGGTGAAGCTGGTGAACATATTTGTTCTGAATGATTGTTTACTTTTTACCACTTTCAAATAAGAACGACAAATTTGACAACAAGTCCTGTAATATTTGTTTTGACAGCACTACTGAATTCAAAAAGCTTGAAGGACCATCCTGATATCTCTTCAAACCAACTTTATATCATTTTATCAGATATGATTACCATGTCTGTTTCTAGCACCATCTCCTTAAAATAAACAATCAGAGGCAAAGTAGGGTAAAAAGAAAACAGAGTGTGTAGATGAGGAAAATTTTCTTTTTTTCTTACAACAAAAACAGCTCCAAAGCTAGCCAGTATGTATCTCTCACATGTTTTATCCTCTCCCTAAATCCTTCCTAGGTTGTGTAATTTTAAAAACCTGCAAGCTGGAACATCAAAGAGAGTCCACGCACAAGAGGAAAGCAAGCATGGAGGCACTGTAAAGAATTAATACACAAAGACCTGTGGGATTAGTGCCTGGAGATTTAGGTCTGTTCACAGCCACAGTGGAGACTGTGCAGGCAGGGATGAGAAAAGATCTGCCTTGAATATCAGAGTTTCCTGGTCAAGGGTTTTTTCAGCTCTGCTTTGCAGGATGGGAAGGTAAAGTCAGCATAAGCAAATCTACACTGAAACAACAGCTGACTTATCAACTCAAGATCCCTTCCTGCCAGTCAGGGCTGTCACAAAGGCAGGTTTGGTTTTGTTGGGGCAGTTTGTTTTGGTTTTGGAAGGATATGCTTTGTCCTTGAGATTTTTTCTTGTTGGACAACCAACATTTGGGGCAATGCCATAGATTCCATCAATGCGAGAGCCTGCTGCGCCTTTTCTTTCTAGACTGAGCCCCCAGCCTGTGAGACCAGCATGGTGTCTCTTGATCCCTCCAAATGAAATTAGGAAAATGGGCTGGCTGACTTGCATCTGCCCTACGCTGCACGAAACAGCATTGCAGAGAGGGCGCATTTGCTAGGAGAAGTAATAAATGTAATTTCCTCCACGAATTAGCTGTGCCACGCTGGCTCCAAAGGGGTCAAAGGGAAAACAAGAAAAGAGCCACTGTCTGTTAAAGTACCAGCCCCTGACTTATCAAAGGAAATGGGATAACAGGTCATACTTCAAAACCTAATGACAGCAGTTCAGGGGATTTGATCAGACCCATTTCCTTTGCCCAATTTTTACGGGGCACTGGGTACCTTAGAGTGAGCACAGAGCCCTCTGTGCCTTTGAGGAGAAGGTGACTAAGGATAGACCAAAGGGATGGAGGGGAGGGCAAAGCAGGGCACTGGGTTGTAACCAGCTGGCTCTGTTGGTGCCTAAAGTGACCTTGTGTAGAAGCAGGAAGAATTTCAGGTCGGCAGAATGTAATTACTCTGGTTGGAAAGTTGCCAAGATTCTGGCATTAACATCCCCATGCCTCTAAAAAATGCCACAGGGCCAGAACTATAGATTTCTCCATGGCTAAAAAACAGCACTGGAGAGGTAGAGGAGCCTGTAAGCTTTGTGAGCAGCTTGAATTATTATATAGTGGGGGTTGCAAGAGCAGTTAGGTTTTCCAAATCTCTCTTTTAGCTTAAAAAAAAACATGACTAAACAAAAGTTAAATGGTGGATATTCCCTTACACTCTCCATCCCCCAAGCCCCTCATCCCCCACCCTTTCTTCTTTCCAAGAAAAGCAAGAAGAAATTCCCATAGGACTGCAGCAAATACAACCTGGTAAAATAGCACACACGGATTGTTTATCTTCCCCTCTTCCACCAGTGTCACTGCTTTTTGCAAATCAATTTCATTCAGGACAGTCTATAGCAGACAGAACAACACTCGATTCTAGCACTATCCTAACACCAGATAAAGACTGAGAGCTACAGTGCCCCCAACAAGACAAAGGTGAGGTTTTTTTTTACTAAGCACCTCCTTCTGCTTTGTGACAGTTCAGAGGAAACCAAACTGAGTGCCCTACGCTTGGCCAAACTTTAACATGACTTTCTGTAGCACAAAAGGCAGTAACACTATTGCAGAGTATTAAGTCCTGCTTGAATTCATTGGCCAGTAGAAACATTTTGTACAACTTGGTGTGGAGGTTTCCTATACAGGTCTTTAAAATCCAGGGGCCCACATCTGGTGCCAGAGGAGACGAAGTGACATGCTAGCACAACAACTGTATTGGATTATATTCATAATTCTCAGAAATGTACCAAAACACTTTCCAGCATGCGAACGCTTGTGCTTCAGGATTAGTCTTGAAAAGGCAGAATCGAATTCTGCCCTTTCCTGGCACTCTCCCCTTGACCCACAGGGGATCAATCAGCTTGTGAGCTACAGATGAATATTTGCACACAATAAAGATTCTTTTCAGGTACAGTATTTGGCAGGGGCTCATTAGAGGACAAAATGGCACTGATTTAGGCAAGGAGTGGCATTAACTTTTCTCCTTGCAAAAGGCAAAGGATATCAGTCACACAGAAAACAGACGTGAAGTTCTGAGATAGAAAAGCCTGAGTGACTTTGAGAGCCCTATGGCATTGCCACACACTGCATGTGCAGCCGTGCCACGTGACAAAGTTGTGGCTATGCGCTGTGATTTCACTTTTAGGTCAGAGCTGTGTCTCTTTATGCGACAGTTGTACAGAAGAGCTTGAAAAAGCAAGATGGAATAGTCAGTGTGACAACTCTCACATCTTTCTTTTCAGATGTTGTTTTAAAGCCCAGGCTCTGAAAGAAGACAATGATGAAATACTTGTATTTTCAAAGTTAGCTTCTGTTCTTCTCTGCTGTAGAAGAAAGTCTAAAAAATGCTGGAGGCCCAAAACAGAAGCAGCAGAACTTCATATTTTAAGTGTCAAAATTTCTTGGTCTCATGCTCTCCAGCTGGCAAGATTGTTTGCAAGCCCTGGGGGCTTCTTCCTCAGGAGCTTGCCTGACCTGCAACATTTAAACAAACATGGAGGAACACATCCTTTCATTGCTTTCCTACAATTTTTGCTCCTATAATTATGCCTATTTTACGAAGGCTAACAAGAGAGGTGAATAGTCTAACTCTCCATGAGGGCTGTCTTTTTCCCAGGGGAAAAATCTGTAAGTTTCCACAGTATTGTTGCTCTTGTTTGTACCTAAGGGTCTAATAAAAGTTAACCACTCCTGCACAGATTTTTGGTGGAAGTGCATTTGCTACTTTTTATAACAAGGAAAAACAGAAGCAGACTGCCAAAGAAACTCACATGACTGACTGCGAGTGAATCACTCAGTGCTATTTCTTGTGCATGCATAAAGTTTTTCAGTTCCAGCATGCCCAGTCCTCAGAGAAGGATCTCCCCCTTACTCTATTTTGACTCACTACAATTGCATTTCTTCTGTAGCATCAGCCCAAATTGAAGCCCAAACTATTCTGCATGCCAGAGACAATAGTTCTACTGGACAGATTAAAAAAGGAAGTCATGAGATGTCTTAGATTATGCAAGGTGATACCTTGATGTAATACAGAAAACACCCCAAGAAGAGGCTTAGTGAAAAGAAAAAAAAAAAAAAAAGAAAAAAAAAAGAAAAAAATAAAAAAGCTGGAAAAACTGACCACAAGCTTGTATTTTAGGCAGGGGAAGGGAGCTCAGCTGGTGTCATTCCAGTACATAACTTTGTTTCACAATTTAAAATGTGTTGTGATTGAAATAAAGCTGTCCATACAAGCATTGCCTGCCTCAGAGGTACTCTATAATTCTAAGCCCTGCTGAGATTTTGTGCTCACAATTGTTTGGTAATGCTCAAGCAATGTATCTGCACCCTGAACCACTGCAGGTACTGCTTTTATAAATAACAATTTTCAAAGACTTAAGTATGCATTAATCAAGGCACAATACTGAATAGGGCAGCCTTCAAAGTATTCCTCAGTTCCTGAGGAACAAAGACATGAAGCAAGAGCAGCAAGAAATCACCAAGGACTTCCTAGGTGCTCACTGTAAGGTCACTGGATTGCAATATGATAGTCCCAGTGGAACGTTAGGAAAGAGTATTTTCTTTTTTAGAATGACAACAGTGTAATTTTCTGGCCTCTCCATGCATGATTGGAGGTCTCGCATTTCTGGATGATCTGGATTAGTGTAACTTTAATCTGTTGCAGCATTCATTCCATCACCAGCTCTGGCAGCAATCCAGGCAGAGGACAGAAAACCTCCAACAGACTTTCTTTGGGAGCCTTCTTTTCCCTACCCACTTCACAGACATGATGACAGAGCTTTTTCTGACTCAGAAATAAGCCTGTCTTTTACTCCTGTTGGCTTTGAGAGCCTGAGATAGCCAGACAGGCATCTGCTACAGGTATTGTTCTTCTCATTTTATCATGCCACTATGTGACTCAAAAACCACAGAGTAGGCAAGTAGCAGAACCAGGAGGATGTACTAAGTTTTTTACACCTTCAAAGAACAACAGCATTAAGCAGATGGTAACCTTTAATGAACTATTTTATTTGGTTCTGGTTTGCATCAGTTTTAAGAAAAAGGTGTTAACTGCATGAAAAGCCCATCATTATATACTAATAAAATCAATACTCAGTTAAAAATAGACTCCACAAAAAATAGGCTTTCTTTTGGTCAACCCAGTAAAGTGAGAGCAGAAAATGGAGCCCTGATGAACAAAACCTAGAATTGTGGCACTTCTCATGTGTGGTGGCAGACTAAACCACGATAGTTATGAAACAATCCCCATCTCTTCCTGCAGCCATCCACCACATCTCCCTCAAGCAGGGAGCTGCACCCTCACTGCAGCATCAGCTGCAATCAGGTGAAGTGCCATAGCAGCTCCTGTACCACCATCGTGTATCAAAGTCAAGTTCACCATGTGTTTTTTCTTTTGCTGTCTGCTGCTAATTATCAAGAGGTAAGATACTCCTCACCACCAGATCCTCTTGCCTACTCAGCAGAGCTGTTTAGGCTGGTTCAAGAAGAGAAGTTGTTCTCTAAGAATGTGAGCACTGATTTTTCTCTTCTACTGAGATCTTCCCCAGGTAACACCACTGCAAAGCAACCATTTTGGGAAGCGACAGAACAGCTGAGGATCCTAATCAGTTCAGACATCTCAGCTTAATCTGTTGCCTATACACTACCTGCATCATCCCTACTCTGCAGCTCTTAGCACTTCTCTAGAGCTTTGGAGCACTGACTTATGAAGTGTCCTGCCTTAGGATGTCCTGACCAAGACTCAGGATGTATAGCAGAGTGGGATGCTTTGTGGAGGCCCCAAAAACTTACACCACTCTGTGGCTGCAAATCTTCCTAGCTCTTATTAAAGATTAGCCTTTACAAGTATCCAGTCCTCTCTCAAAATCACACACCACATGACACAAAAAACATGATCAGCTTCACTCTAGAGTTGGGGCTGCTATGAACAAGCCCCTTTAAAGATGAATTAAAAGTGTGCCATCTGTAAATAAAGCAACCTGCACTTGTGAAGCCAGACATCTTCACTAGGAAGAAAGACTCTTGAGTCAAAGGCAATAAAATATCTCAGTAGGACTGTTGCAGAGCTTAAATTCCCTCTTTGAAGTAGCACACAGTACTGTTGTTATGTGTGCTAATGAATAGCTCAGCATTCTCAGACTAGTTAGTTAAGCACTACAAGGAATTAGAAATGCCTTGTGCCAGCCACTCTTTTCTATGGAGCCACTGGCAATATTTTTGTAGTAGTTTGTCTCTGAAGCATTGGAAGTGGCACTGATGAGGCTTCCCAGAGAAGGAGGGAAGGAAGAAAGTGAAAGCAGGTGTACTGGATAAATAATAAAAAGCCTGCAATTTATTTCCAAAAAAGTTCCAAGATGCAATTCCAGCAGCAGCAAACACAGGTGTTCAGCAGCACTCTGAACAAGCACAAGCAAATTAGGATGAGACAGAGACACGCAGAAATGTGAGTTCCCTATTCCCTCTTACTTCTTTTGGTTATGTTCATCTGAAAAGTTACAAAGGCCAGAGAAAGCAGTTAGGTATCTGTAATCAATAACAAATCAACTGCTTTTGAAGAGGAAACTTTGCACCTCTCTGCTGTGTGAAAAAATAATGTGTGGGACATCTTTCACAGGAGATGCACAGTATTATTATGTGGACCAAAGCCAGGAGTCAAAGCCAGGATAGCAGCAGAGAGAAAATAACTGTGATAAGCTATTAACAGCAGTTCAGTGGCTTCTCAGCTTAGCCTCACTTTTGCCAGCAGGAATACTGGATACTACTTCAATGAACATAACTGCCTTAAGCAATATAGCCTCATTTGAGCATCTGTTTCACCTGCTAAAGAGAAATGGTTTTTGTCGTGTATAGTCTTGAAGTGACAGCAGCCTTGAGAACACTTTCAAGGAAACTTATGGAGAGGGAGTCTCTTAAAAAACATTAGGGTCCTCTGCTTTTATTTCTGTATTCCAGATGCACTTCTATTTGTCCCCTAAATAAATCCTCACTCTCTCCATTCCTTCACTTAAAATATTGGTGCAGAAGTTCCAGTACCTCTGTGGATCATTGTAACTAGTGTGACAGCCTCAATCTACACATGGTGCCTGGGAATTCAGTGGCAGAAACAGTCCTGCTCAACCTCCCTTGGAAGGAAGCAGGCTCAGCAGCATTACCCTCTGCCAGCAGTCAAGGAACTCTGCTCTACCAGCTAACAAATGCAGCTGTCTTTTGCAAAAATTGACAAATCTGGGATGGGGGGAGATGGACACAGTCCAGACCCCATCTGTCCTCCTGGAAAACCCCCCTTCCCCACATGCAGATACCCATAACCCAGCTAAAGAAGTCCCCTTTAAGCACAAGGGACACCTCCCCAGCCTCTGCTGCCTGACAGAGCTCTGCCCATTACCAGCAGCCTGTGCTGTCACTGTCTCCCAAGTGGCCTGTGCAGACCCAAGTCCTGCCCAGAGTGCCTCTGTGTTCCATGGCAGAGAATACCTAACCCTGCAACAGTACTGCACCTTAAAGCCTGCCCACTACCCTGCAGCCAGCCAACGCATTAACACACAGTGCTCCTTGAGAGAAACACAAAACCCAAAACCAACTCCCCTCCACCCCCCACACGCTTGTTTTTACTTACACTCTGATCAGTTCCAAGAAGTCTGTTTTTCACCCAGCATGCTGCTGTCAGGATACACACAGTCTCGCAGTTGACTCCCATTTGTCATGATTATTGTTTCCACCAAGAGAGATCCTGCCTTAGGAATACACATTAACTTTACATGTCCAAACTCTCAGCAGCCTGACACACAGTAAATTAAATAGCTCACTATCACCAAGAGATGAAAGTCCTTTCCCCTTTTCTCACCTCTTCTCTCCCTACACATACCTTGTCAGGTCTTATTGCCCACTGGTGTCATCCACAAGCCAGAAGAATCAAATGCCAGCTCAGATGCATGTGAAGTCTCTGCCTCAGGCTTTTCTCTCTCCCTGCAGGTCTTCTGGGCAAGACCCAACTTAATCAGGGGTCACCTGTTCGACAGAATGGCTGAAAGCTCCATCTTTCTTCACAAACATCACTCTCTAACACAGGACATGGTTTAGCCATTCTGTTTCCAGAAAATAAATAGAATATGTTAATAAGTGTCCTGCAGGCATCTACAAGGATGGCCTGTATTGTTGCAGTGGTGCTAAATTAGGACAGTCATAGACAGTCTCTAAGAAATACAAGGAACTTGGGGTTTCTTCCCCTCACAGTGACTACTGTGACTAGTTTTCACTAACAATTGCAGAAGTCAAATTAAAGAAAATGGCTGTTGTATGAATTAGCATTTGAACTCTCATGTGTCTAATAAGTTCCAGCATCAGAAGCAGCTTTTCCTCTGGCCACAGCCTCCCCTCTTTTTCTTTCATACAGATTCTCTAGTATCTCAAATTTTGAGCATACACCATGGGTGTTGTCTTTAGAGTCATTCCCCATCATCTATTTTCAGGAAACTTACAGTAAGTCAGTAACTTTAAATGTATGTGTCAAATAAAATTGCTTTTGGCAAATAAATTCAGAAATCACAGAGAAAAAAAAAAAAAGGATCTAACAAATGTGCACAAGCTCAGATGCCCAGGCATTGTTTCCTTAGAAACCAGGCAAAGGACAGCAAAATCCTGTAACCAACAGCAATGTCTGTAGCAAGGCCTCAAGACTTAATAGTAAATCCTTGTCCTTTAGAGTATGAGCTAAAAAAAAAAATCCTCCCTCTCCTGCAGAGGGAGGATACAGCTGCAACACATGGACAGGAGTAGATAATGATTGTGTTGTAAGGTTCAGATGCTAAAATTAATAGTGACAAGTGATACAGCTGCGAATGTGATAAATACCATCCTTGCAAAGGACTGGCAGGAGGCTGCTGCATTATCAGCACCCAGACTAAACAGAAAGGTTAACCAGGGAAAACATCTGCATTGACTATTCTACGGAATCAAGTCTGAATTTCAAAAATCTCCATCTCGATCTTAAACCAAGGAAGGGATTTCACAAAGCAAAGGTGTTTGATGGAAATGGGAAAAAAATGGTGTTTGATGTCTGCCATGTCTTTCAGTCCACCTGGAGAACAGCCCAGCATTAGCACCTACGTGTGTAAGGCTGTTTTTTGAGAAAAGTCCTTCAATCCAAATCCTTTGCCAAAAATCACAGTAAATGGCACCAAAATGATTTTTGAGTGAGTGTTATATGGCTCGTTTCAGGTAGGGACAGTTAGAGTCCGAGCACCCTGTAGATTTCAAACAGTGAAAATCTGTACAGACCTTGTGTAGCACAGGAAACTGGTGTTTTAAGGCACATAACTCCAGTAACACTGCTCTAGAGTGTTCCAGAGAGACTTCTTCCTGCAAGGACCCTGAAGTAGCTTAGATGTAGACTTGTATGATGCTGTGTCAACGTGCAAAGCTGCAGAATTTATTTGAAGAACTCCAAAACACAGGGAAGTCATTTTTTTTCAGACTAGATATTAGACAGTGCAAAAGTGATGCTGGTCCAAGGGAGATGGGGATCTTCTTGCCTTGTGGTACAGGTGGGGGAAATTGTCTCAGAAAACAGAAAAAGGAAGTATTTCTGACCAGATTGGTCAGTTAGAGGTCTTGATCACAAGAGGACTGAATGTTCTTTCCTAGCACTCTGGGTGCTGTCTCTGACTCTGGCTAAAATCTTAATCTGTGTGGTGGAGTGTGTGTGTACCTCCAGAAATCTTAACAGTAGCTGGAAGAAATAGGTTCCTCCCTTACTATTTCTTTAACTCAAGATAAGGTGCCTGGTTGTCTGACAGTGCAATCTTTGAGCCAGTGGAAACGGAAAAAAACCATGAAACCTGTTCACAAGCTGATTATTATGCAGATCAGCAATCATTATCCTTTCTCTCATTACCTCAAATGCTTTCTGCCATCTGTTGGTAACAAACCTGCATCTGGCAGATTACCAGAGGAGCCCTAATCAATGGGTAATTGGGGTAGAGGATTGTGTGGACAATCCTGGCAATGAAAGCACAGAAAAACTTACAGTGGGAGAAGAAAGTTTGCCCATTACAAAGGTGAGATCCTACAGCCAGCATTTCTCTGCCATTCTGACATAATTCCTTCTAGGTGGGAAGCATGTGGAGGGGTGAGACAGAGATTTGTCACAGGCAATGGGATGAATTATACCAGCCTGTGTAACAATACCTCAAGCAAAAGGTTAATTCCTGACAGATTATGCCAGCAAGTGCTGCCAGGAGAGGCACAAGCAGAGCAAGCACAAACATGCATGAGTTTGCATTTCCACTGTTGCCTTTTAGAACCATCTGTTAATGAGACACAGAGGATGCTATGGACTCGTTCAAGTAATGGCTCCTAATCCAGTCTCTTAGTGCCTTCTGATAGGAAATGCTCAAATATGTCCACTGCAGGTTTTCCTTCTCCAGCCATGCATTAAGGGTTCTGCTCCATTCCACATAGTCCCAAGTCTTGACTACAGCAGTTCAGATCTAATATTCACATTATTCCTCTGGCTTCCAAAGGAAACAAAGCTTCTAAAATCATATTTTTGGTGCTGAGCTCCCAACAGAGACATACTGACAGATTTTAAGTGAAATTTCAGAATGAGGCAGAGTTACCAGATTCTTACAATTTTTTGAGGGAAATGACATCTGAGTGGAACAGAGAAACCTAGAAAGAATCACCAGCAAGGGAAAGAAAAAGGGAATTTACTGCTTTGCATTCCCATTGTCAGCTGGCTGGTCTGTCAGCAAATGCTTTGAGCTACTCTGCACATGAGGACCTGTCAAGCAGCTACCTCTGCTGATGTCCTTCTCTACCATGAGCACCTAGGAAGGAAGATGGAACTTCAAATGGCAATTGTAAAGATTTCTGTAAGAATCAGATTTTATTGATTCACCTTTAAAAGAACAGATCAAAACAAAATCAGTACAGTACTGTTTGAAAGTTCCACCCTTCTGCCACTCTCTAGATCCAAAGGAAATTATCAACCAGAAAAATGTTCAGGCATTTGACTCTCTCTCCCTCTCTAACCACATTGTAATTGTGCTTGGGATGTCAAGATAGCTGAGTTTAATAATGACACAATAAATCAACAAGGCCAAGTAATCTCCCAAAACTAGATCTAAGGGTGTGAAAAAGGTAGTACTTTTTTTTCCCCTCGGTGCCTTGCAGGCCAGTGCAGTGCTATGCCTGTTTGCACTGGCCCTGGCAGCTGGGAAGGCACATACATAACATCCCCTGCCCTGACACCACCCTAGAAGGGTTGCATTCATTGGTGCATGGAAGAAATCAGGAATTCTTGTAGTAAGAAAGTGGCCCAAAGAAAAGAAGGAAGTAGAAATCCCTATAAATATCCAAGTGCTGCCAATGCCCACGCATGCTGGGCTGGGATCCAAGCTCACTGTTTTGGGGTGATAAGAATCCATATTAGGCACCTGAACATAGGAGAGGAACACCAACACCCACACAAATTAAGATGTTAGTAAGACTGTGACTAAAAACCAACACCCTTGAGTGATCTAATATCCAGGCTGGGGTTACTAAAATGTGACAATGTGAATTTTTACTATTCAGAAGGACTAAAAGGAGACATAGGAATGCAAGTGAAAGTTGGTTTTAGAAGCATGTTCCCAAGAGATACAGATCTTATTTCCTTCCTGCTATTAAAGGAAGAGGGCCTTTGATATGTACTGGACTACATAAGGGCAGAGACCAACACCCCCATTTATTCAAATCCAACAACTTTGCTTTTTTTTTTTTTTTTTTTTTTTTTTTTTTTTTTAAATTCAGTGTTTCAGGGACATTACTGCAATCTCCATCTAACAGCTGCAGCCTGCAACATGCTGCATTTACGTCCCCACTCAGAAGGCATCTGAACACAATAACTTCTCATAGGCTACCAACTTGGACTGCTACCAAAACCCTAGAGTTTTGTACAGCTTGTAACCCAAATTAGCTAACTTAAAACTGTCAGAGAGGGAACAAAAATAAAGTTGGTTGAGAGAGATTTGCCACACTGCTTTTTTGGGGGGTTGTTTTTGTTTTGAAAGAGATATTGTGTAGCCCATCTTGAAACAGGGAAGAGCAATTCAGTCACTTCTCTGCAAGGTCAGATGCCTGTTTGTCAATGGGAGGAATAGTTTCTGCAGCCATCTTGAACCTCCCATACTCACTAATAGCATAAGTCAGAAAGATGGAAGCACAGTGAAAAGACAAATCCTCTTCACACGTCCTTTGTGGCACTGAAAAAGCAGTAAAAAAATACCCAAAAAGTCCAGACAGTTCTTCAATGTGACTATGCTATTGTGGGCAATCTCTGTAGACTTAAATCACAACCCTTGCTAAAACTGCAGTTCCATTGCTGTGCTACTGGGACATCTCAGCACAGCTACGCTGGACATGCCAGAGGTGGCCTTAGTTCAGACATGACACTGCATTGTCCTGCTGGCTCCTCAGGAGTGACTCAGCTGTGCAAGCATCTAAGAGCATTTTAAAGATCCTGAGTATTTCCATATATACACAGTGTTGTTTAGGAAATAATCACCTAAATCACCTAAAAGCCAGGTATGACAGCAGCCTCTAGGAGAGCTGTTTATATACCAGCGGCCCTCTTGAATCCAAAGTATGCTCTGTCCTACTCTCTCCTCATTTCACTGATAAAGGAGGCTTGTAGATCATCCTCTGTGTCTCCTGCAAATTATAAAATCTGAAACTCTTTTCCCTTCACAAACCTGTGATGCCCCTGTCTATGACTCAGAGAAAAGTAGTACATTCTTCAGGAAAGAGAGACTTGCCAGAAGCAAGAATTTTCACAGTCTGTATTAATTCTGCTGTATTAAATAAAGATTGCAATACATTCATCACACTACCCTGGCACAGCTTTGCTCTGTATCTCATGTTCCATCCTTTTGAAATCTGAAACCCAGTGGGCCTCTTGTTACCTTCTTCATATGATTCTCTTCCTTAGTTTTCAAGCTTAGTGGCAGGGAGCTTCACCACTCCCCATGTATTAACCCTTCCTCTACTTATGTCAGAATCAAACAGTTCTTTGCTAAATCAGTTCTTTGCAAAGGAGGTGAAAAAATTAAGTGAGAGACAAAGGTGGCTGCTAAGATGGTGCCTATCCCAGTGATAGAAGAATCAATAAAAATGATTTTTTTAGGCACCGCTCTTGACTCAGGGTCTGAGATGAATATAGTCAGCTCAAGTCAACAAGTGTCCTAATTTCTGAAGAACAGGATAAGAAGAGAGCACTTTGAACTTCTGCCCTAGGCCCTAACTACAGATTTTTGTTGATCTACAGCAAGCATTTAACCTTGCTCTGACCTAAAAAAATGCAGATGTGCTGAAGGATTCACAGCAATATCTATGTTGTGTGCAGAAATTCTTCCTCTTTCCTGTTTTTAACATGAATTTCTTAAACTGTTGATTTCATTCAGAGCATAACCCAGGGCAGGACAAGATGCCTGGCAGGCAAATAATCCACACCTTTACCTTCAGCTGCCACAGCATCAAGCAAGCAACTCACAGCTGCTAAAACACCATACTGAACCACTCGATTTCATAAGTTACCACTTTCCAGGTAACCTCTCCATAAGGGTACAAGGGGTGTTCAAGATTTTTCTGAAAACTCCCTTCTGTTTCTGTAACCATACTGCAGAGAAAAACAGCCTTCAGAGAGAAAACTCTGATTCTACACCAGCAAAGAAACTACTGCCAGAGTCCAGTCTTGCTGCCTTCTGAACACTGCTACACATTGTTCTACTTCTCTGTCTCCTAGCACTGGCTGTAGGTACAATACTAGGTGCATCCAGGAGCACAAGACATTTCCCAATCAACAGCCAACAACAAATTTAAGAAGATGCTACTTATAAACAGAAAAGTCCACATTAATTGATTTGCACCCACTCAAGTTCACAGAAGATGACATTTCTGTTCACCCTCCATTAGATGTTTCCTGTACTAAAATACTTTTTGCTTTGGAAATCCTGCCACTGCAAGTCTTTGAAGCTTATATTGAGGATTACCATAAGCAACCTATCAGAAGAACATAGAAAGATGACATGGTCCTAATTGTTCCAATCTCATTAACTGAGCAAGAAGGTAAGTGTTTGAAACAGACTGCAGAACGTAAGGAAATGTGTTTCTCCCAAAAAGGCTGCTCAGCAGGATGTACCACTGTGACACAAATGCAGGTGTCACTGAGACAGCCACGCTGTGACACACAGGCAAGTATTCAACAAAGAACTGAGGCATCTAGGAGTGTAAGCCTTGAGTCTCTCTTTCCTCCTCACCCAACCACTGTTCAATTCTCTCAAACAACAGGAGCTCATCTAAATCTACAATCCTGTTATCAAGAATGGCAAAATATTGTTCAGCTTCATATGGAATTTTTTATTTAGATCAATGATACCGTTATCTTGATAGCTACTGTGAGAAAAATTGGACAACAGATATTTTGCTAAAACTGTGGTAGTTAGTCAAAGACCAATTTTCTACTACCCATGCTCTTAGCAGAGAATAAGTGTCTTGTTCACATGGTGAAAAACATGTAGCAGCCATCAAACACAGCCAGGGCAGCTGCTAATAATTGTCATGCAGAGTCTGTAGAAAAGAGTCCTCAAAAACTAATCCATCAGCCTTTGTGCTCCTCTGTGCCTGTGACATTCCTCAAAACCACACTGTGTATCTCACTTCTAATAAACATGTGAAAATAAAAGAGAATCTGTAGATAGGAACAACTTTCTTATGAACCCAGTTTCACAGCAATAATTTGTTTACTAGAAAATCTATTCAGCATGTACACACAAAGAGAAGAAAAAAGACTGTTGAATAACTGACTAATTGGAAAACACAGATGTCTGCTTAAGCAGAGTCCAGCAGCCTCCAAGTTCAGGCTGTGTTCTGAAGACCATGCCTCATGCCAAGTGACCAGCACATGGATTTAAATTGCATGAAGTAGGGAATATCTCCTTTTCCTCTTAGCCATCACCTACAATGAACCATTCAGGATGGATCATGAAATGAGGAGTAGGCTATAGTTCAGCTCCTCTGGGACAATTACACTGTAATAAAACTCTACCAAAAACTAGTATTCTCAGTTCAGATGAAGCAAACAAACCATATGTTAACAAAAGGCTGTGTCTAATCCTCTTCTGAAGACAACACAGCAGGAATATATGAACCCCTGCAAAGTAGGGAAATGGCAGAATTACTACCCATCACATATCAGGTACAGCCTGTATGCACCTTTATAAAGCAAGGGTATTTCTGTGGTGCTAGGAGGCATATGATGGAAAGCTCTGTGCAGTGAGACAGCCTGATATCACACAGACACAACAATTGTGCTTATTCCCACACCTACCAAGCTCTGAAGCTCCAGTGTTGAATTACAACAGCTCTCCCATCACCACAGGGACCTAGAAGCACTGCAGCAAGTCTGAACCCAATACAGACAAGCTGCAAGTTGGAAACTCCTCTTCTGAGCTGCCCCTCCATGGCAAAGAGTGTATAGGATTAGTTATAGATGTACGTGTAACCTCAGAGTGCTCCTGTAGCTTCCCTGTTTCTAAGCAACGAGTCCTACTCAAACAAGCTGCCTCCAGTACCTCTGGCCATGACAGAGAGGAAATGCCTGAGCCCCTTTTTCTGTCCCTCCCAACAAGTTTCAACGAGCAGATCTAACAAGTTTGTCTAATCCTTTTCCCCCTCCTTTCACCTGAAAGCAGCTGCAGGCCAGGTTGCTGTGAAATTCATACGCTAAATATGTAGCCTGATGCCTTTCCATGAGATCTGGGAGTGAAAAACACCAACAGTGACTTGAGGGGGAAGTATCACAAGTTTCCAAAATCATAGTATTACCATAAAATGCAAATCCCATAGGTTTCAGAAGGTGTAAAGTCAGGACTGGGCATAATCAGAGATAGCAGAGTGTTTAGGAGATGAATCCATGCATAATTCATAATGAATTTAAGGAATGCTTGTAATGTCCCTCTTTCAAGCCCTAAGCTCTTCAATTTTAACAAAGTCCTTATTTCAAAGGAATTTTTTTTTCTTTATCACCTCAGTGTGAGAAGTACAGATCCATCAACATCACAGTTTCACTGGAGAAGCTTCCCTGAAGTCAGATACATGAAGTTTGGCCAAATTATTTTACAGAAACCACCATTCCCTTCCCCTTCTAGTGCATCACTTCCTTCATGTACAAAACCAAGACCGTGGACAGCCCCTCTCTGCTTTTTAGATGCCATAAGATTCTCTCATAAACACTATACATACCACAGTGAATCACATCTTACTCCATCTATTCTGGAGAAAAATACTTAATCCATCTCAACAGTAACAGCTTAAAATTCAAAAATATCATGTCTTGTACATTTCAAACCTCAAACTTCACCTCAGCACACTTACTGTAAGTAAGAAATCTAGTTTTAGTCTGTCTTCCCACAGCTCAGTACAGAGCTGTTGGATGAAGTGAGGCAAGGAACAGGCTTCCCATGAAATCCCACTAGAAACTTCGCACTTGCAAACATAGACAATCTATATGTTGGCATTGACAGGGCAGGGGTGAATGGGAACTACCCATTCCAAGATATACATGCTAGTACATGACTACAGTCTGAGTCAATCTACATCTTATTTTGCTAGAGTACAAGATGTACCTACTCCCACTTGCTGTTTTACAGGGATTATGATGCCACAACTCAAAAGGAAAAAGCAAACACACTAGCTTATCTGTTTATGCAAGCAAGTGTCCAATGTCACATTGCAAGCCCAGCTTTACTGGTGCTTTTAACAAGACAAACTAAATGTGAACTCAGGCAACTAAGAAGCTGGCTTACACTCTGCTGTCATGAGAGCATGAAGAGGAAGCAAGCAAAGATGACCAGACCCAAGGCCACCAGATTTTGCAACTCCAAACCCAGGGATGATCTCTGTGCAGTTTACTAAATCAGGCAGGTCTATAGAGCACTTACACTAGAACAAATTAAACAAAAGAGGCCACATCTCAAACGCCATGTTCAGTCTCAGGTCTCTCACTACAAGACAGATACAGAGGTGCTGGAGCACCAAAAGATGTCCAAAGAGCAACGAGGGTATGGAGCACAACTCTTAGGAGTGGCTGAGGGAACTGGGGTTGTTTAGACTGGAAAAATGGGAGGCTTGGGGGAGCCTGAAACTACCTGAAAGATGATTGTAACAAGGGGCCAGTTGGCCTCTTCTCCCAGGCAACAGGATGAGAGGAAATGGCCTTTAAATTGTGCCAGGGGAGATTAGGATTGGACATTATGAAATATTTCTTCACTGAAAGAGTGGTCAGGCACTGGAACAGGCTGTGCAGGGAAGCACTGGAATCACCATCACAGAAGGCATTTAAAAGGCATGTGGATATGGCATTTGGAGATGTGGTTTAGTGGTGGATTTGGTTATATTGGGTTTGCAATTGGACTCAGTGATCTTAAAGGTCTTTTCCAACCTAAATGATTCTACAATTCTATGATACTGATTTATTAACAGAGTAAATCCAGCTTTTGATGTTCAAAACATGAAAATCAGTCATCTGTGAGCTGAAATTGCCATTTAGTTAAAGTCAATTTTTTAAGCGTCTTTATCTCCAATCCTTACACCAAATCCAAGCTACCTTACACCAAAGGCTGTGTCTCCAGCACCCAGCACACCCCTCCAAAGGCACTGGGATCCTGCTTCAGTTCCTCACTTTTGTGCCACTTCTTCCTTCTGCTACAGAACGCTTTCAGCTGTCTGCAGCAAACCTCAGTATTTAAATAGACAGCAATGACATCTAGTGGCTGGTTAAGAGTTTGCCCTTCTAAATTCCCAGCCTGGGCATTCATTTTCAGAAAGGAGACAGAACCCACCGCTTTCAGCATTTCACTTAGCTGCTGCCAGCTAGAGGAAGTGCACCCGAAATTCTCTACAAACTCTTTCAAAACACACAGCACTGTCTCCCGCAACTCAGAGCATTTCCCCCATCCCTTGCTCAAAGCCTAGGACAGGTCATGTAGTAGGCACATGTAGTAGTTTGCTCTAGGCCTTTCCTGCAAAACTGAATTTCTTCAGTGCAAATGTAGCTAGATATTTGTTCTGGGTACACAGGGCTGAGGCTTCCACTCACCCTTTTGGTTATGCTGTTCTTCAGCTGCATTAGGCTAAGTGGTAGGAGTGATTCACACAGGCAAGGACAAAACCCAAGGCCACAATTTTTAACAGCTGGTACAGTTCATTCATAGCTTAAAATACATACAAAGGACTGCAAGTTCTAAAATGTAACTATGCTGAAGTTACAAGGAGAAAAGATAAAAATGCTATTCTGAATGCAAAGAGGAAGAGATCTTGCAGATTAGATTTATGGGAGAACAGTAAGCAGTTCACTTCCCTCCACCACTACAAACCCACCCCAAAGAAAATAAACCCTCTTACCTTTTTCACTGAGTGATGTTGCAAAATTGCCAAGAAGCACAAGTAAGTGGTTACTGAAACTTTCTGAAGCATGTGACAATGTAAAAAAAGTTCAGAAGATACCTTTATGCACCTTTATGTATTACTGGCACTAGTCATTTAATCACTACTGCAGTCTTTGTCAGCAGTAACATTCTCTATAACCTTGACAACAAATCACTTAAATGATTTTTCAGTTAACAATGGGGAGGAAGAATGAGATTTATGTATCTGGTGCATGTGCCTACAGCCCTCAGAGAATACTGCATACTAGTCTTTAAAAATACCTAGTTCTAGTTTTGTTAACTGAGATCTATTAATACCCATGACTGGAATCAGAGGTGCCTTTCCCCACCACCCAATCTCAGGCAAAGACTAGAGGGTTTTTATTTACTTGCTATGCCTCATTTCCTACAGCTTCTTCCAATACTATGGACAAGCAGATCACTCTGCAATGGTCTATTTAGTGATGTGACTTCTCTAGCGCAAACAGGGAAAGAATAGTGGACTATAATAATTCTAATACACCAGGAAAGCATCCTGTAAAAACCCAAAAGAGATGGAACAAGTGTTAAGAACATGTTAAAATAATGTGAAATTATCCCTGGATCAGAATGAGCTGATACCCATGTTCTGCTAAAGGGCAGAAAAACAGCCTCTTGCCTTTGACCAGGAATTGGTTTGGGTGGGAGGCTACTGTTGGTTTATAATGACATGTACAACCTAAATATCACACTGCTTACAGGAAAAGATGATGATTCACAAGAGTGGCCAGTTATAACAGGTTTAATGGCAAACTTCAAAAGACATCACATTTAGTTTTCATCGCAAATTCTTCTGCCAGACCCACCAACTTATTCAAAGCAAAAGGCTATGCAGAGCCAAAGAAAACTACAGCATGTGGGTTTTTTGAACCACCAAAAAAGTGCTTTCTGACAAGCCAGCAAACACACACCACCAGGTGGTAATGGGGCTGCCTACCCCATGGCTTCACCAAAGAAAAGAGGATCTTGAAACCTCAGGTCTTCCTACTTTCATATCTGTTTTTATTACTCGTGTCATTTTACACAGATAAAATTCATTCGTTCCAGGCTGATTCTCCCAACAAAAACATAGATGTTCTTCTGAAGTTCTGAACTCAAAATTCTTAGGTCAGTTCCTTGAGGAAACGAATACATATTCTCCTACAATAACATGAAGACCCATTTCTACAACCCTACGAACAGGGTAAGTGGTTAGGAGATTGAGAGAGGTATTCAAGACAAGCACACATATTCATGTGAAAGAACTGAGATGGTTTTCAGAAGACAGTATTTTCTATTGCCTTAATTACAAGATTTGTATTTTTTCTTTTAGAACATTCAATTCTTCTGTCAATTACTACCTTTGTGATTCAGTCCCAAACAGCAAAACCTAATTAAAATCTTATTTTCCTAAAACAAAACAAGGAACCCTTGCTAAACTGTTAATGACAATTTTTTCTTCTCTCACTCACAACATAGTGATTGTTACCTTCTGGGAAAAATTTTCCAAGTTGGAGCAATAGATAGATGCATTGTCTTGCAGCCATCTCCAAAAAGTGCAAGGCAAAAGACTGTTTAGGCACAAGGTACTAGCTTCAAAGGGCAAAGCAAATTTCACACCAACAGATCATTGCTGTAGACTACCCTTGAGCAAACCTCTGACTAGATCTTGAGTTTAATGCTCAAGTGCAGCTGGAAGAGAACCACAGCAAGATATAAAAACAGATTGTGCTCCTGCTTGCAGAGTGTCAGCTGAAACCTTACTACTGCATCTATCAGTTTTGGTCTGGAGGGAAGAGAAAACCAAGACCCGCTATACAAAGGCAGTTATAGCAGAAACAGGATGGAAAGAGGAGTGGTGAACAGGTATTTTGAGAAACAGTACCTACAGAAAATCCAAATGTGTCTGGTCTCATGCATAAAGCTTGTGAGAAAGAGAATTATACACCTTGAATTGCAGGCAAATTACTTTTGTAATTTTCCTGCAAAATTGTATAATTGAATAATTGAAAATTATACACATTCTTGTATCACATTGTGTAGAAACATATATTTGTGTAGCATGATGTTTACAAAATATAAACATGTAAGAGCTTCTGTCCTTTCATGTTCTATGTATGTGGCTATAGACTCAACAAAAAGGAAACACAGGGCAATTCTAGCTTTGAAAATGATGAATGAAGACTACACTGCTTAGCGGCCTTCACTACCTTTCTCTTTCAGCTTGCCTTCACAAAAATAAATACCACACAACATAAATCACAGACTGCTCCCAATTCCTTCTGGACAACAAGGCACTCCATATAGCTTCACACTGAGAACCTCAGAAGAACTGCAAGCAGAAACATCTGCTAAATATATTCCAGTAGGTTAGTTCTAAGTATTGTTAAAGTTCTTAGACAACCACAGCTGTATCTCCCCACTTCTCAATACAAGTTCTCCCTAACCATGGTAAAAAGACTGCACTACCCTTTGTTTAGAGTTGCACAGAAGTCACTGTGTTCCTGCTCCTGGAGGCTATATCCCCACCACAGAAGCTTCACGATTTGTTCGGCAGTTGAAGATTTGGAAAATTACAACCAGCTTTGCATCTCCTCTTCATACTTCTGGGGATCAATAAAAGGCTTGTCAATGGACCGGATCATCAGCTCACCACAGTACACACATTCAGCTGCCACAATATCATCAATGTCAGCTTTGATCTGTTCCCGGCTCTGCTGCCCCTTCCCCAAGCTAATGGTGTCTGCATCCTTGGGACGATGGTGGCTCTTGGATGGCTGGCTGGTAGCTGCCAGTTTCTTCTGAAGATCTTCAAGTTTTGCCTGCTTATAAGCAGGAAGGTTAGGGAAAACTGCTTGGAGGAGACAGTCATAGTGAAACATGTGACCACACAGGAAAAGGTAAAAAGGGCGGTTTAGAAGTGGAAAGTCACAAGCAGCACATTTTTCCTGAGGCTCCACAGAGCCATACTTATTTCTCATTTCCTGGATGTCCTCTCGGATCCTCTTGGCACTCTGAGTGGCCTCCTCCATCTCCCTTTTCAGCTCCTCAATGTGCTTGTTGTAATCCTCCAGGGAGTTACAGATTGCCTCCTTGAAATGGTCAATAGTGACAAAGTCTGGAAAGAATGGCAGCACATCTTCAATCTTCAGCAGAGCACAGCTCGAGAGGCAGGCCATTGCCTTCTTGACATCTTTCTCTTCCTGAACAACATGGCGAGCAATCTTCAACCACAGCTTCTTCCGGAGTTCCTCATCATCTTCAGGAAGATCTGCACAGGACTTGGCAAGATCAACATCCACCTAGAAGTTGGACAGACAAGGAAACAGAGTTAAGATTCCCTCTTTGTTTATCCACCATTCAACTTCAAAGCCTGCTGTCCATTTTTAAGAGGCATTTAGAAAACCTGTATTGCTATCTTATTGCCTAGGACTGCACTACTGGCCTCTCCTTTTTCCCATGGCAAACACCTCTCCTCTCCACCAGAACTCCTCACTGAAGCTCAGCTTGCTACCCAGCAGAGAACAAAGGCCAGCACAGAAAGGGCAAATTCATGTTATGTTATCTTTGCTGGCCACACATTTCAGCAAAGACACAGCAATTCCAATAGGAAAAAAATACAGCATCTCCCTGAAGGTTAGACTAAGCTGACAAAGCTGATAATTATCAAAGCTAGGAATAGGTAATTAAAATCCTTAACAACAGCTATACAAATCTTGCATAAATGTAGATATGTTAAAGGTATTTTATGTCAGAGACTGAGCTTGAGACAGATAAAACTCTTCCTTGTACTTTCCATGCCTCCACCCTCAGTTATGGCTTGTCAGTCAGCTGCCTACTTGAAACAGTTGTGAAAGCACAGAAAAATGTTAACAGAGCGAGGTCTTTCTTCCAAGCCTCAGCTGCACCACTTTGATACCAGTGAGTCTGTCCAGCTCCTCTCAATGCTCTGCTGTTCAAGGAAACTTGAAGAAGCTACATTCCCATGTATCACAGCATGCACAGATACACACGTACCTGTAAGGCGAGATCCACAGCCTCCTCATATAATTCCATCACTTTGTAAATATGGACGCATGCACGGTGGTGCCCGTGCTCTGCACACAGGCGCAGTGCATACTTCAGGTCGTAGTGGATCCTGTTTGGGTTAGTTCCTGCTTGCTCCAGGTATGACAGCAGCGAGTCCGGCCGACACAAAGCATAAAGAGACAACAGGTAGTTGTGAATGGCTTGCTGGGTTTCCTCCAACTGGTAGACACAGAACTCCATATATCTGATGGCTTCATTGATCTGCTGGGTGCTGGCACTCTGGCTGTAGTTAACAAGGGCTGGAATGAGGTTCCTGGCATCCAGTCTAGAGCCCATAGAAATCCAAGCGTCAACGACCTTCTTGGGAATATGCTGGATGAGAACCGGAGAGAACTTGTAGAAGAGTTTCTCGTCTCTGTGCCTGGACAGCACATTTAGAGCCTCATCGTACTCGTCATGCTGGCAGTGGTGAGCTACTACACGCTCGTAATCCTGCATGATGACTGCAAAGTAGACCATGTGCTCTGTGTCGCCATGGCTTGCCAACAGCTCATAAATAGATGCCCGATTATTAAAAAGACAGTCTTTGTTTTTAGGACTGCTCAGGAAAGTGCGAAACTTCTCCCGTGTATCCAAATAGAGATTGCGCTGTGAGGGATCTCCTTGCAATATGCCCAGCCAGTTCAGGTACAGCTCTGTCAACCACGTGGTCAGCAGAGTAGTCTGTGTCTTCTCCGAAGGCTTTAGGTTACTCAGCTTCTTAATCAGAAACTCCATCAGGGCCTCTTCTTGCTTGGCTTCAATGAACTTCAGAGCAATTTCCTCAAAGTAGTTCTGGGTCAGTGCATAACATTTGGCACTGTCCAGATACCTCTTGTTTTGGAAGCAGTGCTCTGCCTCTTTGGCCAACACAATGTCAAGACACTCTGGACGGTCCTTACAATACTCTTTTGCTAAATCAAATTTGTTCATATTCATATACATCTTCCACACATCTCTAGATTCCCGCTGGACATGGTAGCGGAACACTACTTTCTCAGTGTGGATCCATATCTGCTGGACTGTGGGATCTTTAATCATGCGTGTCAGCAAGCCAAACTTCTCCAGGAACAGATCCTGAAAAACAACCTGTCCATTCAGAGTGCAGACAGCCTTCACCCGGTCAGGCAGCAGTAACAGAAAGTGGAACTGGGTAAGCACAATGGATATTGGCTTGTTCACAGTTATGTCAATGTCAGGAGGATAAACCCAGACCCGTTCATCACTCAGAATTGAATCAGGACGACTGTAATCCAAGGTACCATACAGAACACCATTTCCCATCATCCAGGCAAAGGAGCGTGGGTTGGAACGCAGTTTTGGCGTGTAAAAGGCTATCTCGCTGAAACCCAAGTTGGCTGGAAACTCCCGAAAGCTGGGCAGATGGTCAGCATGCACAGCAAATATGGAGCTGAAGCCTTGCTGCTCCGTCCCTTCAGGCACTTTGCCAACAAACTGAAAGAGTCTCTTCCTAGTGGTGGCTATAATAAAAAATTTCCCTTCTAGCCCTCGTTCAATTTCCAAGCAGCAGACTGGGGCAGGTCCAGATTCCTCCTCCAGAGTGTAGACCTGTCGGAAGTACTGGTCAGGGTTAGTGCTGAAGAGGCTTCCTTCGCTGACAGAGATTTCAGCCTCATAGATCTGCCCCTGGGATGTCCCCACCAAGATAGGCCCTGTGTTGGTTTCTGAACCAAGAAATTTGTTCCAGCCCACGCTTTCAATCAAGTGTCCTTTCCAGCGGGAGAGTGCCCGCACTTTCTGAACACTTCTGTTCAGGTAAAGGCATTCGCTGGTGTTCAGAGCAATCAGGAGATGAGAGCCTGCCAACAGCAGAGGGGTGTGGGAGGGAGAAGGAGAGAACAAATCAAGACCGTGCCTAAGCAAGCCAAATTCCTCAAGCTTCTAATCCTAACATTTGATAAACTCCAATATCAACATACTTAATCCAAGACTTTCCCAGGCATTCATGGCAATGTGGGGGACTTCCATGCTGGATCAGAACAGTAGTCCATATGTTGCAACGTTAAATAACTGGTACCAGATGCTTTAGCAAGAAGGTATTCTGTTTCAATAAATGTGCTAAGGATAAACACTTCTCAGAGTTCCCTCCTATCCCTGGCAGCTGGCAAGAGATATGAGCATCTCTTTCCAAATTTTTGTTTAGTTTTTTTTAATCAGTCTAGGCTACAGTGAACTGCAGATGTTTTATGGCCCTTTTTAAAGTTCCTATATAAACCACACAGCAGAGAGTGACTGCAAACCTTCCTTTGATTGGCTTTAGCCTTGCTCAAAACACCCTAATTGCATGTGCTCATTTCAGAGTCCAAAAACACAACACCGGCACAAGCCTGTGCTTTACTAATAGCAAAAGGGCAAACCAGTGGGCAGGGGCCCTGGGAAAGAGTCTGGCTCATGGAAGATTGATCTGTTCTCCTTATGCACAAAGCAGAAAGAGAACTCCTTCACCAGCACTAGCTCTGCTCACTGTCTGTAAATATCCATCACCCACTGCCTCACCTGTGTGGTCCAAAAACATCTTGTAGACTTTGGCTTCATCTTTGCGTCCCAGCTCTACCTGATTAGGTTCATCTGGCTTCCCAAGATCAATCCTGCAAAGAGAAACCATGGAAGTGTGCTGCCAACAATAGTTCACATGCCTGTAACTCCTCACCTGGTTTTCATATTGGACTCGTGGCTTTTTATCCAGTTTGCAAATGTAACTTCTCTAACAACTTAAGAGGAAAAAACAAGAAGGCAGGGGAAAAACAAAGAATAACTTCAGGATTAAGCATTACCTGAGAAGGGTGTCTTTCCCAAGGCTCATACAGAGCTGGTTAGAGGAGACCACTAAGCTGTTAATTTTCTCTGGAGGAGCAAAATCAATCCTCTGCTTGTTAAATATTGGTGTTTCCTTCTCCAGTCGTGCATTGACATATCCTGGAGAAAGAATGTGAACACTTAGAAACTGAACAAGACAAAATTTTACAACAACAACAACACCAAACTACATCAAAATCCAGACTAAAAGACTAAAAGTGTCCTGCTCCAAGTTTTACTGAAAAGGAAGTCTGCTCCACAACGCAGGAACACAGAGGAAAAAAACCCTCTAATTCCAGCCCTACTGATGTTGAAAAAGACAATGTAGTAGTAGAAAGTAGCCTGCTACTAGTAGACAAACCCTTTAATTGTCTGTTCCACCAATGCTTTCTCCTTGCCTCTGCCTCACCTCTAGACCAGCCACAGGATCCTTAAAATACACTTTTTCCAGAAGAAAGATGCACATGCAGGAAGAGACAAAGCAACCACAACTTGAGTAGGCAGCCTTTTGCTCAGCACATGCTTTTTATTTACACATTGATCCACACCTTAAACACTACCCATTTATATAAGTGTTCATTCCTTTATTTCCAGTTAGGTAGAACTGATGTTCTTCTTCTCAGATTAGGGACCTGCAATGCCACAGTTTAAATTTGCTGGTATGAACTGCAGCTCAAAACACGTACAAAAAGCTCACAAGGTACAGATTCACATGATATCACAGCTAGCCAATAAATACCTGTTTTTATATATATATATATATATATGAAAGGGAAGGATTACTCTGGAAAACCCACGTATTACCAGATCATCAAGTCACATTCATCCAGGTAACCTCAAGTTTTTTTCAGACTGTCATCTGGCAAAGCAAGGCTTCCTCAGCAAGGAAACTTAGAGGCAGGAAGGAAAGGGAACAAACTGCACCTTTGTACAGAGGTAAGGGTTTAGAGTTAAGGAGAAGCTGTTTATGGTTTAATTCCATCATAGTTCAAGCCAAAGTATTGGATTTCAGCATTCTGGGCTCTTTAGGCCTGTATCCATTACATTTATAACACCCATAGGATCATCACCATTAACATGAGGATTTTAGCTATTGTCCCTAATAGGAGAAGGGTGAGCTTCGTTAATACACAGTTCTCTATACAAAGGAGATGTCTATTTTATAACATTCATTCCTTTCAAACAGTCTCCTCCCTCATCTTGTCCCTAGTGTCCTTCTTCTGTTTAATCAAGATTCTACTGCAGCATTTCACACCCTGATTTCTGGGCAAAGCTACCTATTTCCTCAGAGCTTTTAATTTGTCCAAAGATCTAAGATCACCAGTATGATGCAGTGGATCAAAGTAGGATTTTCAAAGCTGGAGCTACAGTACTTGAAGTTCACAATGCAGCAGGACTTTAGGCTGGATACAGAGTCACTGCTTGTTTATCTACAACCTTGAGAAACAGTACCTGCAGTTTAACAAGCACAGGGAACAACTCCCTGAAACTGAGGAGTAAGTTTCAACATCTTCCAAAATTGCAAACCTAACCTTAAGGACTGCTTTCAGGAAGGTAACTATTGCATCCTTTTACAAAATAAATTTACTTAAACTTCAGATTGCCCACAACTTTTACCAACCCAAATTTTATTAAAAATTGCCTGTGTGGCTGCAATAAAGCAGTGTCCCAAACTTCCTCTTTCAATATCAACTGTGAGCAAACAGGCAGATTTCTCAACTCTAACACAGCCATGACTGAAGACAGTGTTGCAGCAGTCAAGAAGAAAAGCTGAGTCCTGGAAAAATTCTTTTCCATTACACGGCTTGTACTAGCATTGTTCTGCACAACACCTATTCAGGCCACTTATTCTGTATCTAACATTGCACAATGAAATAACCATGCATGTCAAAACAAACAAGAGGAACATACCTACTTCAGTATCTAGACTCAGAGTAACTGTGTCAGTGCATTTATATTCCACAGTATACACAGCATGACAGAATTTATCAATTCTTAGCACATATATGAGCCCAACAACCTGGTTTCCTCAAAGGTTACCAGTGGGCAACACTATACAAGGAAAAAAACTTGAAAGAATGTGTCTATGTATTTCCAAACTTGTAACCCAAAAACACCAGCTCTCCATAGCAGCTGGTACTACCATGACAATACCAGGTAGAATTCTCCCATAACCTACATTTCTCTGCCACACTGAAAAAATATTGAGAGGTGACACCTAGTAGAAAATGGTTATTGAACCTAATATATCTTGAATCTGTCATGGAATAATAATGGAATAAATTTCTCTGACATGAAAGAAAAAACGGACTGGTCATCACATCATTACTTTACACTGATGTGACACCGCCCTGAACAGTACAGTAACCAAAGCCTCACATCCCTTGACAGAAAAGTATAGTAGTGATACACACTGCTCTGTTGGTCACCTTGCCATGCTGCAGTCAGCCTAAAGGAACCACTCCAGAGAAACGCACTCTTTGCTAAACTGCGCCTGAGTTGGGAAAGGAACTCCGTGCAGGAACAGCTGTGCACACATCCATAACAGAGCAAAGCACGGCTTCCTCAGAGAGGGGCAGAAACGAGAAGCCAAGCGAGGGGATGTCCTGCGGGCGCTGGCACAGCTCGGAGCTGCGCAGGGCTGGCTGTAACCTGTGACCGCACGGGCGCACGACACCGCGCTGGCTCCGCGCAGCACCGCAGGCCACAGCCGCCCGCACAGGAGCAGCACCGCGCTATCGCTGGGCCGGCCTGCATCACCGCTCTGCCCAGCCGGGAATCGAGTGCTCCCCGTCTCTAAACACCTCCCACAGCAAGCCGTGGAAAAAACAAGCCGCGGCCGAACGCTTTGCCCCCCACACACACAGTGACACACCTCTTCCAGGCAGCGCAGCCCGGCGTGCCCTGCTCCCCACCCGGAGCTGCCGCCTCGCCTCCCCCTCTCAGCAGGAAGGCCGCAGGCGGGAGGCCCCGGCGCGCACGTACCGGAGTGCGGGATGCCCACGCTGGCGCGGCTCTGCGGCACGGACACGGAGCGGTGCAGGGAGTCCTCGTACTCGTCCAGGATGGACGCCATGGCCCAGCGCGGCCCGAGCGCGGCGCGCTCAGCTGACCCGCCGCACGTGCGCCTGCGCATGCGCGAGCGGGGTCACCGGGCGGGGTTGGGGCCGCCCGGGTGTGTCCCGGTACTCCTGTCCCCGGTACTCCTGTCCCCGACCCTCCTGTTCCCGGTGTTCCCCCGGAGCTGGCCGGTCGGCCTGTGCCCATGCTGCCGGGCCTTGGGCTCCGCGCGTTGCCCACCGCTTCTGCTCACTGCCGCCGATGCCGAAAGGCTTGTGTCGAATTAAGAAAGTCGAACTAAATAAACACTCGAATAAACAAAGTCGGCATTTTTGTACGCCAGTAATAGCCACAAGTTCCTCTGAGTTGTCGAATATAACAAGCAGAGCCATGCCAAACATCAAAACTCGGATTTGGCCCCAAAGAGGGCTAAAAGGAGGTGGGGGCCGGCCCACACGAGCATGGAGAGCCCTCAAGTGACCACTGGAGACCATTCCCTAACACGAGCATGTGTAATAACACCTGCACAATTAATTAGCATACATACAAGGCTGCTTGGAAATAGGTGTAAACTTCTTGGAATGTAAATACATATTCATATAAAAAAAACTGCATATAAGTAATAGAAGTGTGAATCTTGGTGTGCATAACAGGCAGAGAGACACCCCCGTCCCCTCCATTAACCTGGCACTGTGACAAAGTAGTGTCAGCTTTCCAGCTCTGGTTTGAAGGTTTTCTGTCCCAGTTTTCAGTGACACTGTCCTGTTGTGTGCAGCTACATGCGCAAAAAATTACCTCATTAATGCAGCAGTGTGCCCTACTAGAATCAGTCCTGATTGCCAGAGCAATTCTACTGACTGCAGCTAGGAATTGTCTGGTTTAAAACACTGTAAAAACTCCGGTGTTGTGGCTCTCACGTAGCATTGGGTGGAAAAATCTTGGCTTTATCATTGGAATGATCATTGAGGCACAGCGTAAGGGGAGCCAGGACAAGGCGGTCCTTGAACTATACTAGACTTGCTCTGCAAGTTTATCCCAGGTTTCTGTGTCACTAAATAGCATTTATAACCTGGAGTTTTCTTATGTTCTGGTGTGCCAACAACAGTTATTTACTATTTTACCCTCTAGCTTAAACTAGCAGAATTTATAACAACAGCATTAGCAAAAAGACTGGTCTCTTACACAACCCTTTGGGTTTCATCCTGTATAAAATGAACAGAGATGTATATGTGTACACTCTATGTGTGCCATACACCATACTGTGAGTATACTATATACTGCATATTAGATGCAAGCTTCACTTTCTGGAAGCAATGGGGAAAGGTCTCTCAGGGTATAGGACAGCTTGCAACAGGGAGGGATCTATTACAAGACACAAAAGGTCTTCCCAAACTTAGTTTGCACATCAGGTGGCAGTGAGGCACCACAAGCAGCAGTTGCATGTGGTTGGCTTCTCACAAACAAAGTTGCACCTCCTTTTTCTCTGCTCTTACTGGACACCGCACCCTCGTACACCAGGGCTGTGGTGTGCATCACTCAGCCTCAGGCCTCCTCCCCGGTGCTGAGCCAGACATGCAGGTCCCATGCTCGCTGGGCTCCTGCAGGCTCCCATGGCACGCCTCCACAGGGTCACCTCTGCCTGCTTTGCTAAAAACAGAACATGGCTTTTGCTGACCTAGCCTGCCTGCAAGCACCAGTCCCAGCCTCTGCTGTTTATCCTCTTTATGTGGCAGCTCTGAGCCAAAATAGCAAAACCACATTCTTTTGCTGTCTAATCATCCTGATCTTCATAAGCAGTGACTGTTCTCTTTCAGCATCTCAAAAGGCACAAACAAATTACATTAGGTTTAGGGTAATGAGGTAGGAAGGGACTTCGTGGACTATCAGATCCATTCTCCCACTCTTGCAGATACCACATCATATAGTCCTTTCTCTATTCCTGTCAAGCTCTGTCTGATAGTGTGGGTATTTTTTCCCCTGACTACTCTAGCTCGTACCTGTTCCAAACACTCCCATGATTTCAATCTGTGATTTCCAGTCTAACATAAGCTGTGGCTAGTCTGAATCTTTTTGTTCTTGTTCAAACACTGGTCTTTAGTATACAGGACATTATTGAGCTTTCATTTCCTCTGCAAAAATTGTCACCAATCATAGCCTTCATTTGGATGTACCAAATCCAGGATTTATCAAACCAAGTTCTTGACTTCTCTCAAAAAGAGATGATTATTTCCTTGGAGCATCCTACAATTCTCTACATTGGTTGCAGCTCCAGCTCATGTTTATGTCACAGGGGTGAGCATAGCTGACCTCTCATTTGAGATGAGGTCTCCCCCGTTGCCTTCAGCAATGATGCTTCTACTTTTTCTCTTTGTAGTAATATTTTTAGCAATAGGAAATGGAAAGGTTATTTGGTAAGGGGAAAATAAACTGTCTTGAAATAGATCTGGATATTAGGGTAAGTTGACATTTGTGCACAAACTTCTCAGTGTGCAGCTTGGTGGGCTCTTTCCACTCAAAGCCCAGATCAGGCCATGTTTTATAAGTTCTTTTTTTTCTTGGTCAGGTCTAGAAATGGAAGAGATTTTTGTTCTCATTCTGGCAGATATTATTGCCTGTTAAGGCTAATACCTCATGAGAAAGAAACCTGTCTGATTTTAATGTGGTTAAATTGGAAGCCAGATTTTCACCTTATTTGGAAATAAAACATCAGCTTAAAGTTAACCCAAGCCCACAAGCCTCTCCATCCGTCTGCATTATCATCTGCTATGATTATTTAATTTACAAACATGTGCAATAATTATATCCCAGTACTACATTTACAGATTTGGCATTCTGAAAAGAAGGGAAGAGCAAGGCTTGCAGATGAAAGATTTATCAGCTCTTTGATTCATCAGGAATGTGTGGAGAATCACGTGATTACATTTTGTGTGTAGCAGTGATGTAAATCTATAAGAGGGACTTGTGTGAGAGAATTTCAGAGATTTTGGTGATATGTTTGGATTGGAAACCTAAATCCCTGTCTTGCTTTGGTATGGTTGTGGTCACAGCAGCAAATTGCAGTAATTTTGACTTAAACAGTTAACACTTTCTCCAAGCTATGGACACAGCTATCAACAACTAGGTGTTGCATGGCTTGTTATTCTCCTCAAATGCCTAGAGGAACAGGTAATTCTAGATAACTGCACTGACAAACATACAGTGTGTCCAAGGTTCAGACTCCCAGCAGATAAACCCTGTGTAAATCTGGGCTTCCTCAATGCTGTCTGTGTCACTCCTGGCTGCCCTGTCCAACCCCTTGGTGCACAGCAGTGTGTATACGACTGCAGAGTGAGACAGTTCATTGCCCTGCGGCAGATGACTCTCTGATCCATGATCTAAACATGAATGCTGGTGCAGAGGAGAGGGCAGGAAGATGTGGTTGTAGAAAAAAGTAAGGGCAGAATCTAGTGACACAACTGAAATTTGAATTAAACCCCGGACTTCCTCACAAATTTCCACTACAGATGGTACTGATCATCACTCCACCTCACTGTATATAGAATATTCCTTCACAGTGATCAGCATAAAAAATACCCTATATTCTTAAAAGATGTAGGCAAATAGGTGTAACTCCCTAAAGGCACCAGCCTCCATAAGATACCAACAAAGGTGTAGCACACTTCCAGGCTATGAGACACCCCTGTAACTGCATTGAGAATAGTGCTGCAGATATCTGTGTCTCCCATTCAATCAAGAGACCTTGCCCCAAGAGAAGGAACAGCGTTTGTGCGTGACCTTTTGATTGCTGTATACAAATTTAATGCAGTAAACAGAATTACAGTGGCTGTGTGCCCTGGGTATCACAGTTACCCATGAGAACCTGAACTGGAACCTACACAGGGAGCCCTACAACAATTAGAATTCACCCTTGAAGAGATCAAAGCTCAAAATCTTGCCAGAGCCCGCCTCCTAACCATTAACCAACCTCCCAAGCTCTTCAAACCCATTGTCAGAAACAGACTCCTGCAGACCAGTAGAGGCTGGGTGGAACTGTATCCTGCCTGAGCAGCAATTGCAGACCGCGGCTCCCCTGACACTTTGTTTTCCCACAGGTGAACTACCAATGGCTGTTGATGCCGCATGTGCAATTCCAGAGCAGGCTGCCCTTTGTAAACCCACCGAGTGCCCCCATGGAAACCCTAGGGCGTAACCCATCTGTCCTAGAGTTTGAAAAAAGCAGGATGGATACATGCTTTTGCAGTGAGAAAACCTTTTTCCTATCATCAGCACCCTGTGGCTAATCCCTCCGTTTTGATGCTCAAGGGAGATCCATAAATGATAAGCCTGAGAACTGAAACTGATAACTTGGCAGAGACAGTGATCTTAGAGCATTTTATGGTTTTCCGATCCCTCTTAAACCCAGCCCTTCACTGCTTAGTGTTAACTACCTGCCTTTCCTTGTTTCACAGGGGGGATAGGAACTTTATCACCTTTCTCTTGCTAATTCCCTCACCCATTCCTGTTAAACGTTAGCGCCTCTTTTTGGTGTAAAGCGTCCGATTGAGTGTGAGTGACATAATGAAACTGAGCTCAGACCATTGTCTTCCAACCTGTCTTTAGTCTGAAATTTACTGTTTCTCTTTCAGATTTAAAGAAAGTCTTTGAACGCCTTAAACTTTGCCTGTTCTTTCACATTCATCAGTTGATGTGTTAAAATACGTACTTTCTCCAGCAGATGGCAACACACTTCTAAATTATTCACAGCATGTCTGAGAGGTAGGACTAGTTCCTAAGCAAGTCAGGAGATGAAGTAGAGTTTGAGAAAGGGACTTAGTGCAATACGATGCTTGTCTCCCTTTGGAACGTTCAAGAAAATATTTTTGAAGCTAGTGGCATTGTTATATCACTTAAACTTATTCTTTAACCTGAAAATGTAGTATAATACTGTTCTTGTGGCTCTTTGCCTCCACATTTAACCACAGTGGCAGTGAACAGATGAACCAGAACCTCTCTGTCCATCTCCCAGGCATTGCCTTTATTTCCAAAGAGCAATGAAGTAGTTCAGAGGCCAGGATAGTGGGAGCTGTATTCTAAGGATAGTGGGAGCTGTATTCTAACACTGTTTCTATTTTTGTTTGTTTGGGTTTTTTGGGGGTTTGTTTTGTTTTGTTCTCATTGCGAAAGCACACATCTCCAGTTCACAACAGAAGTATCCATTAGCTGCTATAGAATTGTAAAGCATTTTTATTGCTGGAGACTCTGGAACTATGGAGTTCCTATCAATCAAAATCTCTATAAAGGAAAGTAAGTACTAGAATAATTCTTTCTCGGATTTCTCCTGTCATAATTTTTCTATGAATGGGTGCAGCCTGATGTTTCACTGACTTTCTGTTGTATCTGTTTCTGCCTCTGCGAAGTTGATAGCAAATGATACAAAGAAGCGTTTGACATCACTTCCTGAAGGCTACAAGGAAGACAAGGCACACCACAAGGGAAAACCAGGCTCGGGCTCTTGTCTTCACCCTTTTGTCTGTCACTCCTTTTAAGTGGTAATTATAGTTAGCCTGATTTTTCCCAGGGAGGAAGCACACTCAGGTGCATGACAAACACTGGGTGACTCAGAACTGATTGTGTCATTGCTTGCAATTACGAATTCAACCAGCTGGGCAGCGGCTGTACCTCGATTTCTTCAGTGTCTCTTGACATCACGGGATCCAGTTTGCTCTGGCACCTGCCCTCCAGTGCACCCCCTCTCAATCGAGATGCCCACCCACCTGCCCTGTGCGTGATGGCGTTGTCGCTGTTCTCACTGTGCCCCCCTTTCTCATTGTTTAGGTTTCTCTTGTGCAGCGCTGTGAACAGACTCAGAAATGGGATCCCAGGGCACCATTTGCTAAGAAGCCATATTGACAAATGCAGCCCACTTGGACAAATGCAGGTGATGCTGAAGGCTGGGTTTGCTCACTGCCGTGTTAGGAAGGGTTGATAATTTTTTTTCTTTTCCCTTGGTGAGAAGGGAGCCATGTTATTTTTAAAACTGCCACCTCCCATAATACAGAATGCTTTTTCTGAGGCAACATGAGTAATTTGCTAGGCTTTGCAAAAATGAGAATGCCTTCCACTCTGTGAGTTTCAGACAAGACTGGGAAGCAGAATATCAGCCAAGGAGGCAGAAAACAATGTTGTCAGAGGAACAGAATACAAGGTTGTTGGTGGTCAAGTATTGCTCAGGAGCCACTGAAAGTCAGGACCGCTATCTGCTAAAAAGCCGTGTCACCATTTCCCCGTATTATAATACTGTACTTCAGAATGGAAATTATATGGAATCGTTTGAGCTGATCTGTAGTTTCTTCCCCACAAGTTTCATCCCCACAAGCCCACGTGTCCTCCTCACCCAAACTGGTTTATGTACTGTTCTTGATTTGGTCCATAGGTGGACTTCTCCTGTCACAGCAGCAGTGAGAAAAATTATTAGAATTGATAGAAATAGGCAGGACAGGAAGCATCTTCCTCTAAATAACTGGGTTTTTTAATAACAGGACTTTGTACAGATGTATGAAGTTTGTTTATTAGTGACAGTCACACACTGCCTGAATATAGAAATCTATTTCCACTGTAAATCACTTTAATGGAGCAGCTTTTCTGTGCAGCCTACATAGTGCAGCCCAGCTGAGTAACAGCTAAACACTAACAGGACCTGAAATCTGTATTTGATCTGCCTGGAAAGAGTTTGATCTTCTGCACTTAGTTCCTGGATAGGAATTCACATAATGAGAAATACCATCATAATTTGTACTAATTATAATTCCTGGGAGTGAGGCCAAATACAGCCTTGCAGACTGTATTTCCCACTCAGGCACAACTGATTTTGGCAGAGGAGCACGTCAGGCGAGCAGCACTCAATGGGGCTCTCCTAATGTACCTGCTGCCTCCATAGGCAGAGTAGGCAGTCCCCAGAGCTGTTGGTTCAGCCGCTCTGGGAATAGGACAGACTTTCACTGCAAAAAAGCCAGACTGTGCAAAAAAATCTAGGAAACCCAAAATATCTGACTGCTCTCTGCATTGTGAAACTAAATCTGCACCCACTGTTAGCTGTCAGGATCAAGACAAGACCTTTCTCTTTCTCAAGACCTGAGAAACGAATCCATGGGAGCAGCCCTGTTTGTTTGCTTAATCACTTTGTTTAAATATAGATTAAAAATCACTTAAGCTCACTGACAAATTAAGTGTGTGTCAACCAACAGTTGTCAGAAAGTGCAAGGAAAAAAGAGCATAGTCCCAGAAGGAACAGATTTTAGGAAAAGAAAAAGAGGAAAAGGGCTGGATCCGAGGAGTGGGGCAACAGTGTGTCTTCTTAAGGGAGATACATTCCTAAGCAAACAGCAAATAGGGAACTTGAACTGTCAACTTCTCTTCATCTCTTGTCCCTGCCAACAGTGAACAATTCAGTGAATAATCCCTCATCTACATTCATTTCTTCTGATTAATGGAAATGTCATAGTTCACAGAAAGTCAGCCAGAGTCTGAAATGCACTGGGAAAGCTTTGTAAGGTCCTTGCTTGCTGTGCTGCCTGTCCCAGCTGCAGTGTAGCGTGTCCTTGCTGGTCCCATTGGAGGCACTGCCACACCTCACACACTGCAGAGCATGGCCTGCCCCAGTGCATTCTGCCTTTTCTGGAGCAGTTCAGCTGTCACCTGGCTCTGAGCTAGCACTGAAGAGCATGGCACTGGAAAAAGCCAGTCTGATGCAAGCCAGTCCCTTGAGATAGCAGTCACTTGTGGTAGCAAGACTACCTGGCATATGTTTTAGCAGCAGCCTAGTTTCTAATACCATCCCCATTTTTTGTAGCTGTAGAAATTTAAGGCTGTGCTACATGTAAAATCACATAAGGAGTTGATTAAAACAAACTGCTAGAGAACACTGCAGAGGAAAAGCCTTCTTGCAGTTCCCAGGAAGCTTGTTGGCTGTCTCCAAAGAGTGGACATGCTTTGTCCACTGAACCTGAAGGGTTGCAGTGCTTATGACTTTCTGTCACTCACAGAGAAAAGCACTCTAGACTGTGCCTGACTTAAAGATTTCTTCTCAAGTTCAACATTGGTGTATCTTTCTCAGCATGGATGCAAACTGCAGCAAGGCAAACTCATGAACTGCTGATCAGCAGCTACTTGCAGCACAAACCTGCCTAGTGCAGACAGGTCTGCCTTGCTGAGAGGACCGTGGAGGACATCATGGTAACTAAAAGAGTGTTGTTCATTGATAGCCTGAGCTTCTCCATTAGGAAACAGCTCCACATTCAAAGCTGATGTTGCAATATTGGGTATTTCAGGCATTAATACTTTCCTTCCAGTGTTTCCAATCACTTGGAGGTGCTACACTGGTGTGCAGTGATGGCTGAGATAGTGTGGCTGTATCTCTCCTTTTAAGTGGTGTGTTCCCACTGCTGTGTTTAGTCATACTTCTTTAGACGGTGAGCTCCTCAGGGCAGGGATGGAGCTGTCTTCTTAGCTGCCAAGGGCACAGTGTGGTGTGTGAGCTACCAGAGGTGAATATGAAAAACAGGCAGCAGACTGGGAACTCCTGCACTTGTCCATGCAGCTGGGAAAATACACTTTGTGGCTTTTGCCAGCAGGCAGCAACAGCTTGGCTGTGCCCCAGCAACCCAGTAATGGCAATCATGGAGTTAACAGATGTGATGACTTTTGGCCATTTGTTTTATATTGTCCTGCACAATACTGACCAGCACTGTTGGTTTTACTTCTGTCCTGATTTCATGGCAGAAATCACAGATGCCCCAAATGGCACAGTGGAGCTGCTTCTTTCAAAAAGCAAGCAGGGGCCACTTGGATGGGGCGCGGCTTTCCTGCGTGTGCGCGGCTCAGAGCACGGCGTGGCACCTGCCGAAATTGCGAGGGCAGGCGCCGCTCGGGGGCATCGCGGGGGATGGGGCTGCAGCAGCGGGACCCTGGCCCGAGGGACGGCGGCGGGAGGAGGCGGGAGGAGGCGGCCGAGCCGAGCCGGGCCGGGCCGGGCAGGGCTGGGCCCGGCCACCTCCCGGCGGGGCGGGACAGGGCGGGACTAGGGAAATAGGGGCTGGTTTTGTGCGCAGGGTGGCAGGTGTAGTGATGAGGAGCGAAGCTCGGCGGGCTGGAGAGGGTGGCCTCGCACGGCAGCTCCGACGGCAGCCCGTTCTCAGGAGCATGGCAGCGGCCCCGCCGCGCCGCTCCCCGCGCTGAGCCCTGTCGAGTCCGCCGTGCCACCGTCAGTGCCATTGCCATGCCTCCCCAGGAGCTCCTGGATTACGCGCCCGCCCTGCGGAGACACAGCCCGCCCCGGGGCAGCTGCCCGGAGCTGGGAATCAAGTGCGTGCTGGTGGGCGATGGCGCCGTGGGCAAGACCAGCCTGGTGGTCAGCTACACCACCAACGGGTACCCCGACGAGTACCAGCCCACCGCCCTCGACACCTTCTCCGGTAGGTGCCCGCCCGGGCTGCGCGGGGCATGGGGCGGCCGGGAGGATCGGCCTGGAGCGGCGAAACCTCGGGAGGAGCGGGCTCCCGGCGCGGATGGAGGCGAGCGCTCCCGGGGCCACGGGCTGCGCCCCGGGGGCTCTGCGGGCACACAGCCCGAGGGGATTCCTGGCACTCGGACCGAGTCCATCCGACGTTTTGTGAGGTTCAGCAGGTGGAGGTTCTCCGTTCTGCAACTATGTCGAGTTGATTTGCAAGTTCTATGAACTTGGGCACCTTCCTGGTTTTGTGGTGTTGTTATGACTACATAGAAGGGGGCTTAGTTTTTTCTTTACTGTTTGTGGTGGTTTTAGCTTCAGAAATAGCCTACAGTGTAACGCTGTGATTTTAGTTTTAACTGATACTCAGGAAAACCATCCTTTTCCCTCCATGTCTGGTGAAGTTAGCATTGAACAGAGGTTGTCAAAAAGTTGACGAGCTTTATAAGTCTGGCTAGAATTGCAAACTGATGAGCTCTCATTTGTTTCCACTTTTGTGAATGCTATCTTTGTTCTTGTTCTACACTCCTCTTCCTTTGGGCTCCAATTTCTAATATAAACCCCAGGAGAATACAAAGCCCTTTGAAAGATTTCTTATCTTCATTTGATATGAAGAAACACAGCACTACTTGACAATGTAGATTGGTAGATTAGAGATGTGCTCAAGTCAGACCAGGAATGAGACATCTAATGTGTCATAGTCTTAGGGGTGCTTAGAGGGAGTGTTTTGTTTGAATGTCCCCCCCAGTCGCTCACTCTGAGAGCTGTTGACTTACCTTGACCTGCTCCAAGCTATTCCACTGTCACTTGAAGGAACTGGACTGGGAACACGCTGCTGTTCATGGTCCAGAAACCCTTTGTGAACAGATGTAAGGAATCATGAGCCCTCCAAGGGAAAGGTTACTGCTCTCTCTGCTCTCTTTGCATTAATGTGTATGGATTAGACTAAGAGAGGTTTAACATTACTGTAGCTATTAGACTGCACATTTTTGGAAGGGCAAATCCATAATAAAATGGTCCAGAAAGGTGAAGGCGAGTGCACAGACTCCTTGATTAACAGCAGATATTCTGAAGATAGATGCACATGGGTTTAGTTCCAGTCTGGATGTCCCAGCACTGAGTCTTCAGTCTTATGAACCTTCAGAGGTTCATAGGATTTGTAACTGATAGAAATCAAAAGCTTCCCTTCACACTCCTACTTTTACAGTGGATAAGCCTGAAGAAAGTCCCTTCCTGGAGTCAAATATTATGCTTCAGGATCCAGCTCAGAAATTTCAACCCAATTCCTTCCACTTTTGGGGAATACCTGCCATTGAAACAGCTGGCAGAACTCAGCAGTTTAAATTCTAACCTTAATCCTGGTCATGGGTTTGTGATGCCAGTAACAAGATAGGAGAAGGTGTTGCATTATCAGGGGGACGACTCTGGGACAGTGACCCAGCACACACAGATGTAGTCTGGCTGCTACCTCCTGCTGGGTGTCGCTGCCAGCTAGAGCAGCCTTGAGTGAAACGCATACCCGGTGACCTTTCTCCACCAGGCTATCCTGTTCTGCCAGCCCCTTCGCTATTGTACCATGATCCATCCTCATCCTGAGGGCGTGGGCCTTGTGAGGGTGATATTTGTAGGGCTGTTGCAGAGTTGCTAATGTAGCTCAAGCTAGCAGCAGATGGGATGAAACTTTGTGCTAACGCTGGAGCAGTAGGTAATATGTGTGGTGAGTTTCTTCTGAAGATGGCCAGACATTTCAGAGATGCTAATTCCTTCTCTCAATGCACTTGTGAGACAGAGAAAACCAGATACTAGAAAGTCAAATGCCTGCTGCCTTGCAGATCAAGTCAGGATCTAGCAGGTTCTTTGATCAGGAACAGGTTTCTCTTCCTCCTCTGGGGCAAAGATATGGTAACAACCCAACTGTTTCCCAGTCACACGGAAGCAATGACTTTCAACTACGCTGCGAGGAGTGGCACTGTGGTGGACGCACCCACCTCTTCATTTTTCCTCCAGTCTTGGTCTCCCACCAAACTTCTGTTCTTTTTGTCTTTGTCCCCCTCTTTTTTCCCCAGACTGCTTTCAGGGAGGAGTGGTCTCCTTCAAAAACCTGTGTTAAACTCTCTTGTTTCTGTCACTTCTCACCTGACAAATTATTTCAAGAATCACAAAAGATTTATCCTGCCTCTGGTTGGGAGATTTTTGTTTGTTTGTGGGTTTTGGGGGGCTTTTTGGTTTTTTTTTTTTTTTTTAAAAAAAAGAACAATAAGGCCTCCTCCCTGCACACAGCAGTGGAGTTTTGCTAGTTCATATCAAGTGCCAGCCATTGGCACCTTAGCCATGATGTCTGCCTCTATTCACCCAAGCACAGCCCCATCCACCTACTTTCAAGTGATTTCCAGCTCCACAACCCCTTTTTCCCTCTCCTCCGTTCCTAGCCTAATCTCTGTGGTGTCTATGCACTTAAACATCTAACAGTTTCATTGCTGATTGCCATCAGAGGTCCTGCCAGCCCTCAGTCTGAGTCAGCTGATACCACATGAAGGCTTACTGTGATTAGGGAGTGAAATGGGAGCAAACCTTACATGTGTAACTCAGCAGTTTTTTGGTGTGTGGATGGTCTGAAAGGGATTTCACTCATCACTGTTTCCTTAATAGTTTCTTCATTACAAAGGTGGGGTTTTCCTTAGCTAGGACTCTCATGTAACATTTTTTTAAGGCCAAATTTCTGGTCTGGATGGGAAAAATCTCCAATAGCTTGTTTGATGGAGTCTGAATTGAATTTGCTTGGCCAAGAAGATAGGAGCAAGTTGCCGAAGTTCTCTGGTTTTATCCTTATCTTTTTCTTGTGTTGTGGAAGGAGAACAAGAAGCTCCCAGGGAGCTGTTTTGCTAAGGGCTCTTCTTGTCTAGAGGAGCAGTTGTCCAGTAACATGGAACTATTCTTTCAAAGTTCCTGAACAAAACACCTGAAAGCCAACAAAAGCAGGTCTGCTGCAGTTCTCTTAATGTTTCCACTGCAAGCTTCCACAGTCTTGGTGAGGTCTGGGAGGATGCTCAGCTAGGAGGAGATGTGACTTCAGTGAGTCTGTTCAGCAGGGTATGAAGCAAAGTGCTCAGGAAAAGCCTGTATGAGTGTGTGTGTGTATGCTGGCCAGCTGCTTTAGACTCATCCTTACTCTCCTTCTGCTACAGTGCAGGTCCTCGTGGATGGAGCCCCAGTCCGAATTCAGCTGTGGGACACTGCTGGACAGGTAAGCTCTATCAAAGCAGCTGTCAACTCTGGTCCTGTGGGACAGAGATTGTTTTCAGTTTTGAGGAAGGAGGTGTTTAACTGGGAAGAAAGGAAGTGCACTGCTCCAGCACCAGCCATTTGCTGGCATGGCAGTCACAGACAAGGGAATGACAGATGCCCTCAACTCTGAAACTTGTGTCTGAAACATGGCATGGCCACAAAGCCAGTACAATGCTCTGCCTCTGTTGTTATCCTAGCTAACTTGTAGAAAAGCTACTGCAGCGTCATGCTGTTAGAAGAGCAGTCCAGTGAAGACTTTTTTTTCCCCTCCCTTTTCTGCAGGAGGACTTTGACTGTTTGCGCTCTCTTTGTTACCCTGACACCGACGTCTTCCTTGTCTGCTTCAGTGTGGTAAACCCAAGCTCCTTCCAAAACATTACAGAGAAATGGATCCCTGAGATACGAACTCACAACCCGCGGGCGCCAGTGCTGCTCGTGGGGACACAGGCAGACTTGCGGGACGATGTCAATGTCCTCATCAGCCTGGATCGCTACCACGTGAAGCCTGTGCCCCGGCCTCAGGCAGAAGGTCTAGCTGACAAAATCCGGGCTGAAGCCTACCTGGAATGCTCAGCGCTGACCCAGAAGAACCTTAAAGAAGTTTTTGACATGGCCATTGTCAGCGGTGTTGAGCACAAGGCACGTCAGGAAAAGAAGATGACTGCCAAAGGCATCAAGACTCTCTCTAAGTGCCGCTGGAAGAAGTTCTTTTGCTTTGTCTGAAGCTGCTTTGAGGAAGGGGAAAAGAAACACCCAATGCCAGTATTGGCTCTGTACCTTCTTGGAGTGACTGCTCCTATGGCCCCAGCAAGGAGGGTATGATAAGCTGCTGGGCTTGGAAACCTGTCTCTTGCTGGGTACAGTATCAGATGCCAAGGAGACATGAACTAGATTTCCATTGTGCTGAGATGTGGAATGGTCCAGGCAGCTGTAACACCTGCTAGACATGTCTGTAGTGTCCCAGACTAATGGGAGCCTTTAGTACATCAAGACTCAGTATCCCAGAACAGGCAGGTTCCTTGCATTGTTCAAAATGACCAGTTTTCTGGTTGAAGCTCACACACTTTCAGAGTTCTGATGCAGCGTAATAAACATGAGGGACTTCTGAAATCAGCCTGTGTTTTGGCTGATTTACAGGCATGGCAGAGAGTAGGGCAGGGGCAGTTACATGCAACTGCAATGTGGTCAGGCATGGGGTGCAGAGTTTGTAACATGAGACTTGGGTTCCCCCTCTGATTCCATTTGCCGAAATAGGTAGAATTCACTTGGCTGTGAAAAAGCAGCACTGTTTCTTAAAGGCCCTGTACTAGGAGTACTCTTGAGAAGTTATTTCCTAAATAAAGGCCATTAGCAGGCTGAAGAAAAAATGCACTGGGAGCTACAGAAATACTTTGAGCAAAACCTTCTCTGAGAGGACTCTCTAGTCCAATGGGTGCAGGTGTTACAGTCCTATCCTAAGAGGTAGTTGTGGACTTGGAGACCAACTTTGAAAGGCCTTTTGTGTGTGTGGTGTTTCGAAAGAAAGAAGAGGTGAGGAAGAGTGAGGTGTGGCTCTGTCTAGCAGAGAAAAAACTGTGTCAGCAAAGGGTTTATAACACTACCAAGGGGTCAAATGTGGATGGAGAGAGAAGGAAGAAAAGAAAGCAAATAGAAAGGAGAAAGATGGAATGAAGAAAGGTAGCTGGAGAAGGAAATAAGAATCAATGTTAAATTAAAGTTGTGATTCTACTTAGTTGAGATGCTAATATGCAGGGTAACCTTTAGTAGGGACCTAAAAATTTTGCTGGTGATATGAATTTCAAAGTAATATTGTCATACATTTAGTTCTGAATCAAAAGGAGAAGGTTGTAGTGAGAGAGAGTTCCTCTTTATTAGTAAAATAATTCAGATTTACAGATCATTTCAGATCTACACAGAAGAATGGAATTTACCTTGTACTGTTCTTCCTAAGGCTGCAGAACAGGAACAGAGGACTCAGGGCTTCTTTCAATTATGCTTCCCTTTTTTAGAAGTCGCTGCTTGATCTGCTGAAATCAAAAGCAAAGGAAATCCATTAAGTTTATGCTGGAGAAAATAATTCCTTAAGTTTCACTCCCTTCCCCTCTCACCTGTCTCTCGGGGAATTAATACCTCAGAGAGTTTATTCACATTTTCTTATATTTTATTACAGAACTTGCAGCAATTTCTAAATCTTCTTTTGCAGAGACATTTCATTTTGGTTTATGTAGCAGAGAGCATGACAGGTCTGTCAAGCAATGCTTTTGATACTCAGGGGGTTCTCTGCATCTGGCCACAGCCCATCACTTTAAGGACACTCTGGAGTAATGTGACAGAAAGAGAAATAGCTGTGGATGGTTTGCCCTAGACTAAAAGCGAGCAGAGGTGAGCTAGTGAGCGTGTAGCAAGGCAAATGTGACTAATGCAGTCTGGCTCCAAACAAATGCCTCCCAACAGCTCTCACAGCCAGCTGGTTTTGTAGTGCAGCTTATGTAGTTCCCAGGATGTGAGACAAGACTGCTGTCTCCCTGGGCAGTATTGCAGGATGAAAGAGGTGAACTGTTCTTGGGAAGGGAAGTGGCCCACAGCCTTGGAGCTGCTGCTAGGGTAAGGCTCAGAGACCTGAAAAGGATGGTGCAGCAAAATGAGCTGAATGTTGAAAGGACTCCTCCAGCTGAAATGCCATTTGTGTCCAGTGAGGGGTCCTAAGAGATGGTGAGCACAGAGACAGTAACTAGGAGTGACATGTCTGACACAGGTCTAGGTAGGACACCTGACAAAGCTCTCACTCAGCAATGCATCCCTGTGTGCGTATCCTACCTGTACAGGCACCTTTGCTGTATCTCTAGTTCAGTATGTCTGTTGGGTCTTTACACATTTCTTTAGCCTGTGAGACCAAGGGCTATGGTGTGACCTGCCAAAGAGCATGCTACATCCCTATGGAGCAAGTCCACAGGTGGAAAGAACACCAGCCTCCTTCCTGCCAAGGACAGCAAGGGTTGTCCTGCAGTAGCTTGGTATGAAACAGGGGTTATTTCATTCTGGAAAAGAAACTGTACTGAGAGCTACTTTCGTTCTATGTGATTGTGTCTAAAAATTGTTCAAATAAATTTTTTTAATGTCCACAATTTGTGTTTGTAATTTCATCAGTGCAGATTAAGTTGGGCTTTAATATGGAGAGGGAGTTACTCCATTTTACTGACAAAAAGCATAAGAGGGAAATAGCCCCACTTCTCACTCCATGTCCTAACCCCCACTAGCAATGGTAAAAATCCCCTCATAGCTAAAACTTTCCAGGTTCCTCCTGTTACCTCAGTTAATCTTTCAATAAGATGAATCACTCCATATGGAGGCTGCTGAGGAGGATGGAGTAGCAAACATCCAGGGCTTTCAATGCCTCTCCCCAGAAGCCACTCTCCAGGGACCAGTCAGGAAGCCCTCCCAGCACTCACTGAGCCAAGCCCATGCAGGACTTGCATTTGGAGCCTTAATGACAGCATGCTGCTCTGTCATTAGGGTAATTTAGGACCAGCTTCACTTAACTTACCTTGGCAGTTAAATACTGCTCAAGTGCCTGTGCCACAGAGGATGCAAAGGCTCCATCCAATATGGCTCACAGGACTAACCCTTTTAGCCCTGTCTTCAGTATTACAGATAGGTCAGAGCTCTTGCCTGTCCAGATGTGGGGCCCCATAGCTGCTCCAGAGTCAGAGGTTGCTGAGGGAGAAGTGTGGTGGTTCAGCAGAGCTAGGAAAGAAAATGGACAAAAAAAGAGAGTAGCAGAGGTAATGGGCAAATTCAGAAATTAGAAGGGAATAGGAAATCACTACCAATAAAACATGATTTGGGAACTTGTGTTTTGGGTGAGAAGGTTGTTGGGGTTTTTAGGATTTGTTTGGGGTTTTTTTTGTGGGGGAGGGGGCATGGTTGTTTACCAAGTCCGCAATCACACTCTCCTTCTACAGACCCACTGTTTACTAGGTGTAAAGTAACCTATGGGAGTATTTGGAGCTGGCTCCCAGCTTTGTAACTTCCTGGCACTAAATCTTACAGAAGCACCTCTGAATGGAAATAGCAGCAAAGTGTGAATTAACTTTACAGGGAGTGAGTCATTCCACTGAGCCATATCCTGTCATATGCACAATAAGCACTCTAAAACTCCCTGAGATCCGTGAATAAAGCTGAACTCCTGGGTGTGGGGAGGTGAATCTATCTCATTAAATGGAGTTTCCTACCAAAGCCACCTGAGGTGTCTGTAAAGCCTTGCTCTCATCCTCTTATGGTGCAGTACTGGATCTGTGCTACTACTTGGCTTTGGTAGAGTCTGGGCTTGTTTCTGCCTTGCAGTGCTGCTTGACCAACCTGTATTTTCAGATGCTGCTGAGAGCACAGGGGAGTTCCTGGGAGACTGTTGCTAACACAAACCACCCCACCAGGCTGGGTGAAGCCAGCCCAGTCCATTGCTAGGCCAGCACAATTCCTTACAAGTGCTGCTTACTTTCTTCCATAAAGGATCCTTATGATTAGTTGATCTGACTTGTTCCATAGCACAAAGCTCAGCAACAAATGCTAAAAGCACCGACATTCCTACAGGGTAGAAACTCTCTAGTACCTTCTTTCTTGCTCAGGGCTCTGACTTGGATCCTGGGTAGCAGACTCCTGCATATCCTTGCATCCAACAGAGTAACTTATAAGGAAGATTGTCCTTCTGGTACTGGAGAATGCTGGGTGAGACCAGTACAGGTACACACCATGTTTTGTAAATCCACACAAAGCCAGTGTGCTTGCTGCCACTCTCAGCTGCCATTGCCAAAGGACCTGAGCTTGAATATCAGCAACAGTAGGGACACAGTATGGAAAGGACCCTTTAGTTTCCTTTTTCTGTAGGTATCACACCCTAAATGGGCTTAGCTGTGCCAAAAAGGTTTCCAGCTAATAACACTTTCCTCAGCTTCTACTGAACCCTGACTGGGAATTAAACCCCAAAATAATTCCAAGATTCCATCTGACTCAGCACATCCTCCTTCCAGCACCAAAAGGGCGAGTCTGAAAGTCCTTCTGGAGATCTTTATGCCCTGTAGGTTACATCCTATTTATTTTGAAGGGACAAGGCTGAACTATTACCAGGTCAGGAGCTGACATGGCCCAGCAGGAGAAACCCTGCTGAAATGCAGTTACCTCGGAATGGCATCCGCCCCCCATTTCCTGAGAAGGTGTGATTACATTAACAACCTTATCACTTTCTTAACACTCCCCAATTTAATCCTCAGGTGCTAACTGGCTTTTTCTTCAGATTGCTCCAAGTTTATCGTTATTTATCAACTAGGCTCAGCTTGGAACCAGGGTCTGATTTGACTTTTCTCAGCTGTACTGGCAGATAGGTAAGCTGCTTCAGCTTTGCTCTTAATGCATTCCTGCCCCTAATTAGGGCTAGATTGGTCCTTTCCCATGGTCCTTTCTGCAGTCTCTCAAAGAGCAGCGTGGGAACACCACAAGAGCAGAAGGGAGCAGAGGCACTGCTCAAACAGATGCTGTCACCACAAGGCATGTTTGTCCTCTCACAGCCTGTGTGCTTACTGAGGTGCTGCTCTTCCATTCTGTTGAGAGTCCTTTTTGCCCAGGATGCTGCCCTTGGCCGTGTGGTCTGCTTGTACACGTTGAGTCTGCTTTACATCGTTGCCTCTCTTTGACCATGCTAAATAACTCTGTAGTGAGCCTGGTAGATAAAGCATTTTTCCAAAGAAACCACTTGAACTTTACAATATGGCTCTAAGACTGTCCTTCCTGTAGTGGAGAATGCTGGTTGAGACCCAGCACTTGGTCTGCATCTGCTCCCAGAAAAGGAATCAAAGAGCTGGCCCAGCTGGCACCTGGGCCTCCTGGAAGCTGCTTACTCATGCCTCTGCAGAGTCCAGCCCTGGGCTCCCCATTCCCACCGTATAAATACAGCATTGTACTTGCAAAGACCTATTGCACAAGAGGGCAGGGTATGTCTCAACTTATCCCTGAGACAGGTTCCCTCTGCTGCAGTCCCACGTGATCCTCGTTCCCAGGGTGACACCATGCCCTTTCCAGTTCCCAGACTGAGCTGCTCAGCATCCAAACTTGCAGGACTTGTTCTAGAGGAGCAGGAGGAGATGTGGGTCCCATCCTCCCCCTCCAACCCCTTATCCCCAGCACTACCCCTAGGGCAGTGTTGTGAACTGAAATACTCTGGTTTCTGCTGCTATGGAGGAACATCAGGTGCAAAGAAATTTGGCTGTGGGACAAGTTTCACCACGAGTCACTGAGCCAGGCTTTTCTTTCCCATGAGATAATCTTGGGCGGGGCAGACAATCTCTTAAAATTAAAATACAATGAAAATACACGGGCTTCCCAGGGTCTAGGGTAAAGCTTTCCTTGTCTTCTCAGAAAGCAAGCCAGACACTGCTGAAACCTTCCCCAGGCCTTCAGCGCAGAAGGAAGCACAGCAGTGGCACCCTCAGAGCCAGGCCTGGTGCCTGCTGCTCCCCCAGCTGGCAACAGGAGCCCACCCATGGGCCCTGGCTCTGCCGGTGGTGAGGGTGGAAGAGCTTGACCTCCTGTGGAAGAGAGCACAGTTTAGCAAATCAACCACAGACAGCAAAGCCCCCTTCCTGTGGCTGCGCTGCCAATCATTGTGCTGGTGGCATGGTGGAATTTCCTGCTGGGGACAGCCCTGGTGATTCCCAAGCAGTTACCTACAAGTGAACGGTGCTGCTGGTGGTGCCATCACAAATGTTAAACTCTGCTGGGAGCTCAGGGCACTCAAGCCATGGGCTTGTCCCTCCGCCATCCTCACAAGCATCTCACCCTGCCACAGAACTTAACTCTCTGCTTCTCCAGGTAAACACCTGGTTACATTGCTCAGTGGCAGCAGGAACACAGGGATCTAGCTGGGATCTCCCTTGGAAGGTGGGTGAACACCTCAGCCCTACACGCTGGAGATCCGTTCTCATCCAAAAGGGAAAGTCAGCATCACGTGCTGAAGGAGAGCTCATCGTGGGAGGATTTAGTTTTCCTGTCAGAGGCTGCATCCCTGCAGGGTGGATGGGAGAGAGGCTGGGAAAATGCTGCCCAAGCAGTGCCCATGGGTTTGGGATGGTATCGCAGAGCGCTGGCTGCTCTCCTGCAGGGAGCCCTTTGCCGTGCTGCGCTCCCGGGGAGCGGCGGTGCCCGGGACAGCGGGTGCCCGCATGGCCGGAGCCGCTGGCATGGCTCTCTGCAGCGCGGAGGCAGGAGGAGAACCCAGCTGCGGGCAGAGCTTCAGAAAGAGCGCGTTCATCTTCCCTGCCAGTGAGGCAGAGAGCGCCCGGGGCAGACTGATGACGCACAGCACACCTGAGATCATTTTCATGGGAATAGACCCGTGAGAGACTGAGAGAGGAAGAGTCAGGGAAACTCTCCCAGCACTTCAGTCAGTGTCAGCATTCACAGGGCAGATTTCACAAGATAAACAAAAGCCTTTAATAACCACAGTGGAGGGAGACTTTGAAACCCTGTGAAACCTCTGCCAGGAAAGGAGAGCAGCAGGCTTCTTGTGGAGTGCCAATGCCACCGGCCAGCCAGAGGCTTGGCAGGCACGGAGAAAAAAAGGCTTGCAAAACCCAAACCATAAAGATCCAAGTGTGGGTACCAAGGCTGTACTCCCAGCTGTGAAGAGTTGTACACATGGTGCTATACATAGCACAGAAGAATTTTCATTCCACTTGCTAAGGGGTTTTAATAACATAGAGCAGATGAAAGATGTCAGCCACCCTGGAATATTATCTGGGCAGCAGTGTATAATTTGAAGGGAGGGTAGGAGAGGATATCTAATGTTGTGGTATCTTCTGCAGGATGATTTGTTTTTTTTTCTTGTAAGCCAAATAGATTTGTAGAGTAATAAGTTATTAACATCTAACAGTAAAGTCTTACATGTACAAAACTCCTGTTAAAGGATGCTGAACCTGAAATACAGGGACTCTGAGCTAATAAATAAAATACAACCATACTTTGGGAGGAAGAGGACTTCCTGCAGTGCCTGCCTGCCTTGTGAGTACCAGTAACGGCAGTATCCTAGCTTTACATGCAGTGAACTTATTCACTATCTCCAAATATGTCTTTTTGGATTATAAAGATACTGCATTAGATGTTGAGAGAGAAGGTAAGTCTAAATATAATTTAGGTAATCAGAAACCTGGAAATGCTATCCCAGGCTTTAACTTCATTTCCCTGTGCAGTTTTGCGTGAATGACTTCCCTTTTCCATTTGCAGAATGGAGTTCTTTCCCCTCCGTGGGGTATGATAAACATTTATCAACTGGTACACACAGTGTGCCATAGAAGAGGAAAGGTTATTGCCAGGAACATTACAATGCTTCTTTTCATGGTCCTCAAAATGGGATAAAAATCCTGAAATATATACATTATTGCTTTCTGTGAGTTACCGGAGAGAACTGGAAAATCAAACCCTCTTGGTTATACCTCCAGCTCTGAGAGCAGATATCTCCCAACTTTAGTGCTGCTGAAGAAAACATGAATCATATGGTCTGCAAAGTGAGGAGATTATTAAAAGGAAGCTCTATGCCTATTGCTACTTAAATAGTGCATATGCCACCTTGGTGATGTGGTGGGAGAGGAGGAACATTGAAACACAGTGTCCTCACACAGCTATCAAGTCCCTAGATAAAATAAAGAGATGGGTCCAAGACCAGAATATGGGACATTCATGTCAGTTCTGCTTCTTTCACATGATGCCTGTAGCACAGGCAGCACTATCTGAGCATAGCCACAGCCCACGTGGATGAGAGGACACCACATAGGAAGTCTGGGAGCCCAGCAGCAGCAGGAACTCTTCCAGAACAAGAGTGTGAACTAGCTTTAATTATGGGTGTAGAAACAGCATCCCATTCTGAGTCCATCATTTTTAGGAGGGACAGAGGAGGAAGAAGCATTCTGAATACTGAGACCCCTCTGCAGACTTTAGTAGACAAGAGCAGCACAGGCTTCCAAGAAGGCCAAGGTCTCTGGCTAAGCAGCTGTTGGCCCGGGCAGTCATGTCCAAACCCACGCTGAAGTCTGTGCTGCTGTCACAAAGCTCAACGTGGCTGGATGAAGCGAGCTCACCACCATCAGGCTCTCACCATGCCTCCTGACTGAGGTGCAAACAGATGCACCCAAGGGTCATGGAAGCCTCCTGTTGCCACTTGCTGCCAGGCATGGCTTGGACCATTCCACTCTCCCTCTTCCAGAGGTGAGACCAGAGTGGGGCTGCTGAGCACCTGGAATGTTCATCAAGAGGAAACAGCACACTCTGGGGTACAGCCTTCTTCCTGCCTCATCCACACAAATGGCCAGTAAAGATGTAGTTTTTCTTCTGCTAAATATCAGCGCTGACTTCACTGATGCTGCCCTTCCATGTTTTATTGGCATCCACTGGAAATCTCTGGCTACATCTGTTGTCTAAATAATTACAGCCTCTGAGCAAGAAAGGGTGAGGGGGCAGCACAAGCATTTAAATGCTACAAATGGGACTCCACAGCAATCCTGGGTTGCTCTTCCCTAAACTCCTTTCTATACATCAAGCATCACAAAAGAGTAGGAAGAGACCGAGTCCTCTTCTCAACCCTCTATTCTAGAGCATGGCTTTATTGGTAATTAAAAACTACATCTCAGCTTAATTTTCTTCCCACACTTGGCTGTACTCTATCTTACCTCCATCTCAAAGAGGCATGTCAGTCCTTTCATATCCTCATTGGAGTTCACAGAAGTTTGCCTGCATTAATCAGAGGCAATTACCTTTGCCTCTTTGGGCAGGGATATCAGACCTGAGCCCAGGGTGACTCACTGCAAGATCGCTTCCCCCTGCAAGGTTCTTCCAGACATCTCCTTTGACTGGAGACCTCAGCTGTTGCCTTTGGTCATTCTGCTCTTGGGAAACTCTCCTGGCAGGGAGCAAGCACCAACTACTACTCAGCCTCCTGTACTCTGCATACCTGTATTTTCATCTCACACAGTGACTGATAAAAGGGTTACAGGCTGGTACTGGCCAGGAATTATCTAACCAACATTTTCACATTTTGATCAAGTATATTTTTCCCAATAGATTTATGTGTGGAACAGTCCCATTTTGGTGACAACTCATTGCAGTGCAACCAGGGCTGCTGGATCACAGGCCTGTTCTCAGCAGTGAGTCCTTATGAATCCTGGGAAAAACGCAACCACACTGACCATTCCTGATTTGATCATCTTCAGGATTCTTGCCTTCCTGCTGAAAAGAAACAAGCTGCACCTTCAGCCTTTGCAGCTCTGATACCTCAGAGCCCTGGCTGGAAGGATATCTCTTTCAAGATCCCTTGTGTCTGTGGGAAAAGAGATCTCTCAGAGGTGAACACACACCATGCTGCTTCTTTCATTTATGAGAGAAAGAATTCATGGTTTCCTAGAGGGCAAGTTTTCTGTCCTACAGAAATCCTGGGGTTCAGTGTAGCTCATAACAAAAATCTGCATTGGAATATTTGCCAGAAATATTCCAAAGCAGTATGAATATATGCCCCAGAGAAGAAATCGAGTTCCAGCAAGCTGCAGCACTTGGAAGAAAAGTGAAAATTAGTATTATGCACAATATGAAGTAGGTACTATGTTACTATAAGTAACTAATTCATGTTTTTGTTATTCAGCTCAGCCTGCCAACACCCACTCCTGGATGCTGGCTGTAGGCATCCTTACCACTGAGATCCATGTCAACCTCACAGAGACCCTGGCTGAATAACACTCAGGTGACCCTGGCCTACCAGCCTGCCTGTACCTCCAGAGATCCAAGCAAGCATTTTCAGGAGAGCAAAAGAAGCCTGGTGGTTTAAAATTGCAGTTCCATCATAACTTCCAGCACAACGTCTCTGGCTGGTCAGGAAGCAGAGCATTTCACATCACACCTGCCACACTATGAAATGAGGCTGGAAAAGTATGAGTGTTAGGAGCCTGCTGGGATAACTCCATGAGGATCACTGCCCTTTTATTTCTTCCCTTGTTCTCCAAGCAGTCCATCATCTAGGACAGAATTCTGCTCTTCTGCGATAACATGGATGCACTTTCTGTAGATCTGGCTGCTGTGCAAATACACTGCTTTGCTGTTCTGGGGTCAAGAAGGAAAAATGACCAGGAAGAAAAGCAACTGAGTGAAAACAAACCACTTCCCAGTAAAGAGATGAAAGACTGTAAGGGGTAATCTAGTTTTGTGTACAAGGCTCAGAGTTCTAAGAAACCCAGGGAACTGGAAAAGGCCTGCCTTTCATAAAGGTTGGAAAGCACCTAGGAGGGACTCACTCCATATGTGAGGTGCTGCACAGAGAGTCCTGCCTCAGCACTGCTGAGTGAGCACGGCATGAATGCTTTTCACAAAGCATTCCCCTGCAAAGTAAATACTGCTCTGGGTAGAAGGAAGCTGCCCAGTCATTATATGCATGGCTGATTGCAGGGTTGCACAAGAAGAAGCTGGTTCTGACGTAGGTGAGAGCAGCTCTGAGAGCACCCTGGGATGGCAGAGTCTGGCTGGGCAGCAGCTCACATCCCAGTTTCCCAGATGATGCTGAACACAGACTTAATTTCAAAGGCAGAACCTCAACTCGGTGAGCAAAGAGGAAAAATGGACATAAGGAAAAAATATAAATGTCTTCTGCACGCTACTTAATGACATGCACAGAGGTGCTCCACTGCTGGCAGCAAAGGTAAAACAAATGAGCTGTCAGTTCCATCTCAGACACTGTTGGTGACAGGGAAATCCTTTGATAATAGGGACAGATTTGCAATGAAAAGAATATTTTTTTGCTTGGCACTTCCCTTTTTACTAAGACCTTTTTTTCATCTCCTTAACTAGCAGGTACATCCCTGGCTTCTGTTCTTAAAAGGTGGACAATAACTTCCTTACCAGCAGGAATTACCTCTGTCCTGTGAACAGGACAGGGACATGAAGAGCAGGCTTCTCTGACAGGGCAAGCCTTTCCTTCCCAGCAAAACACTGCGGTGCATAACAGGCTACAAGACTGTTTTGGTGCCCATTGTTCCTTTGCATAAAAGCCTTTGAACCAGAGTCAGTAATTATGGGAGCTGTGCCGTGCTCAGCTCCTCAGCTGCTGATATGTTTATCAGCAGAGCATCAATCTGACTTGCTTCCTGGAGGTTTAGATGGCATGGGGTCATGCTTGCATCAGCTAATAAACTCCTCAGAGATGGGTTGATCTCTTTCTTCTGTATCTGTGAAGCAGAGAGCATCAATGGAGTTCCCATCCCTAATTTAAATAGCTGCCTCAATTCAGCAATGACAACCTGCAAGGCTTTAAGGCTTGGGGACTGGAGGGGCATTGCAAAGGGGAGGGGTGCTTCCTGAGAGTTTGGGGAGGTTGAAAAGAGATGGGCTTTTAAACTAAATGAGCAAACAGGTCTTGCTATGTTAAAATATATTTTATCATGAAAACATGGAGATTTGCTTTCCTCTCACCCTGTCTAAACTTTGGCCAAGTATGTCTGGCAAACAAGTGACTTAGAAAGAGTCACTGGCCGTGGCAGAATCCTCTTGGATACTAACCCTTGCCTGAGAGGAACAGGGATGCTGGGACAGTAGGGTAGTCCCTCTAATTTGTCCTGGAGGGGATCAGCAGTCTTAGTTTCTTTAGACACCCTAAGAATCTCTGAAATCTCTCTTATTTTGTGAGATTCACTGCTAATCCTGTGCAGCCAGGAGGTCCAGTGCTCTAACCATCACACACTGCAATTTGGGATGAACTGCAAGGAGAAGTTGAGACACAGACACTGGATAACCTCGTCATGAGATTCCCAGCTTGCTCATCCTAGGGGTAGAAAAGATTTTTAAATGAAAGAGCAATTTTGGACAAAAATTAAGCGGGTATGAGCTGGACAAAATTCAAGACAGGTTAGAAAGCAGATTTTTTTTCATCAGAGAGCCTGGAGGTTCTGGAGAGTTTAGCAGATGCAACACTGGAAGGACATGTTGATGTAAGGACAACCCCTTCCCTTGGACACTGAACATGTCTTGTTTGTGAAAACTACTAGATGACACAGTTGTCTAAAGGAGAAGGTAAGTGGACATGAGTCAGGAGGCTCTTTCCAGCCCTGCACTCAAAAGCTGTTTCAAAGGACTGCCTTGCCTCACAATTACAATCAGGCTGGGGCTGGCTCCAGCTCCACAACACTCATCTCTATGAGAAATTTGGACTGTACCATGTGCAACATGTATTATTCCACTCTAACTGCAGCACAAACAAGCATTGACTTGGTTAGGAACCAAGCATGGTTTGTCTCAGTGCTTTCAGTGGCCACTTTTAAGATGCACCATGCATCATCTTTTCCCTTGTAACAGTGTTCCTAGTAAGGAGCCCAGGCTTCTGATCATCACTTTTTTTCCAGGGAAATCTGGGCAGAGAGCTGATTTCATTACTGCTTCAGCCGGGACAAGGACTCTGCACCCCACAGGTATGGACTCACAAACGTCTACCCAAGACATCAGAAGCAAAACATCTCAGCAGACAGCCCCAAACCCATGTCACATAAGCAGCAGTCTGGTCACAAGGAGGTGGCTAGTCAAGCTCTGAACATTTTAAGGAGGAGTTGTTTTTTCTTCTGCTCTAAGAAGGTGAAAGGCACTCTGGAGAGGACAGTTTGATTCATATTTGCTGAAAAGCACCATTAAGCAGGATAAGAGAACAGCCAGGTCATTTTTATCTTCACACAGTCGGTGGACGTCACCCACAGATCGGAGCTGGAGTGTGGGTCCAATGTGGATATACTGGGGTGAACATGAATTTCACTGTTTACTCAACTGAAGCTGGCTTTCTTCAAATCAGAGGCACTATTTTTTTTTACAGACAGGTGTATTTTCAATCATTAGGGTTCCCATGGAGCTTTCTGCAAAGTTTGCAAGTGTCCAAACCAGAAAGCTATTGCAGTGCTTTGCACAGTGCCAAAAATCCCCTTAGTGGTTCAAACTGGGAAAAATTATCACTTCTTTTTCTGACACCCTTACATCTGCTGCAGAAAGTTTACCATGTCCAGGACCATACAGAGAGACATGGGGCTTCTGCAACTGGAGAAAGATGTTATCTCCTGCCTGATGCTGTGATATTTAGATCGTGCCACACGATCTGGCAGTTCCAGACATCTTGCAATGCATATCAGAGGTCTCTGGGGAAAAAAACAGAAAGACAGGTAAGGAGGGTGTGCTGGGAGTCAAACAAAGGTAGAGTTTATGGGAAAGTGAACGGGAGAGGGGCAAAGGAGCAATAGGAAGTTAAGACTTTGAACAAGCCCAGTCATGCCTCAGGTACTGGTTCTACCTGTCTGCTGCCTGACCACAGCCCAGTCTGCCCAGTGACTGCAGTGGGAACTGGGGTGCTGAGCAGCACTGAGCATGGGGCTTGTTTGCTGGTCATGTTCCTGTGGAGGAACAGCAAACAAGTGGAAGTGGCCAAGACACGCTGCAATGAGCGTGCCAGTCAGCTGGCAGCCCTTGCCACAGGTTCATGTGCGGGAACAGAAATGGCTCTGGAAAGGAAACACTGATCCACGTGTGGCATCTCCATTGCAGGACTTGGGAAGTGAGTGGATGGTGACAGAGGAGGTTTCAGTGATCTCTGCAGTGCACCTCAAGGTGCATCTGCTTGCTGAAAGGGATGGCAGAGGAGGCCCTGGCTACAGGACCACGTAGATTCACAAATGATCCTCTCTCTGCAGAAGACAAATCACCTTCCCTATCCAGAATATTTGCCTTTCTCCTACCCTACAAAGTATGGTCTTTGTATGGTCTGAGCAAGCTCTGAACTTGGTAAGAAGAGGCAGCACTCAAAGCAAACTATGGACACACAAGCCCTTCTCCATTTTGAAACAGAAACAGCATACTCCAAAGCCAATTACAAACTGAGATTAACTGTTCTGGATTTCGTTAATTACATATCAATTAGGCCATCTCAGAAGGAAAGCTCATTAGGAGCTATGAAGTAGAGAGGGCATTAGGAGGACAGAGTCAGGAAAACCAGTTATCTCCCAGGGAAGGACAAGCATCCTGTGCTCTCTGCCATTCTCATTTCCTCAGTTTCCTCTTAATGTTTGGAGACAACCACTATGCATTTCTGCTTTGTTTCTGCTGAATACAGCGAGTAAAGGAAGGCTGAAGCGCCTAATCTGCAGGTTTTCTGAGACTTGCGATCAACTCAGCCACAAAAGCTTCAGGAGGAACCTTCTTGAGTACAGGAAAGGGAGCAGGGACAAAGGGCTTGGTTCCCTCCAGCATGGAAACCTGCCGAGCTCTTCAGCACTACTGAAAAAAAAAACCAAAAAGGCTTTTCTCCTGACCTGCTGATGGTCACACACACAACCCTGCCAGGAAATATTTGGCCTGCTGTCTCAGGTGACTTATGCAAAATAAGTGGCCGCTTTTCTCCCAAAGACAGGTTCTACTTGACACTGCACTCCTGGGCATTTGTAGCCTGCTCCTCCTGCTGCAGAAATCCAGGCTCAAGGGAGAAGCTTTTGCAGCTTCATATGCGGGTTTCACCACCACTGTTTCCTGGCTCTTCCCTCATGGTTTCCTTGGAAAAGACAGTCACAAGAGTTTCCAGCCCACAGCTAGTTAATCACGCACAATTAACATAAACCTGAATGTAGTGGGGGAAAAAAAGAAAGCTGGGAAAGCCCCCTTTTCTCAGCAGCTGGATGAGGCAATTTGCAGAAAGCCCGGAGGCATGGGGGAAGCAGGAGCCTTTCATGAGGTTGCTGCGGGTCCATGTGAAAGGGCAGATGAGGGCAGTTTAGGGCAGCACTTGGGCTCCCTCAGCTTCAGCACTGTGGGCCAGAGCAGGACAGCAGGGAAACTGCCTGCCCAAACACCAGCCTTGCTACAAATGGTGTAAGGGAAAGCTCTCTGAACCATGGGGAGGGCCAAGAGCAACATGACTTGCAGGACAACAGACAGAACCTGGATGCAGTTTCCTAGAGCCTCAGTCCAGCACTGTAGAGCCAGAGCATGTGGGGCTAGGGGGGATGTCAGGACTGACTGGTACGGTTTGACATTTCTGGGTAGCTTCTCTCAGAGATGCTCTCCAAGCCATGCTCCTGTAGGTTCTCTTCTGCCAGCGCTGGTGCTCAGCTGCTGTCCTGGGTTGTTGGTTCAAGGAGCTGTACTAGCAGAAAACAGATCCCTGAAAAGTGAATTGCTTTTTTCCAGGATTTTTCAGGGCCAGCAGCGCTAATGTGAGGAAAGCTAAATGGGTGTAGAACTACTCCTTCAGCAGGGGCTAGCTGTAGGACAGACTGAGTTGTAATGCTGAGCTGCTCCTTTGGGCTCAATTTTCGCCATCAGCTCTGCAGGCCGCTGCTCACCCAGGGGTCCTACCCTGCCCTGCAGCCTTGCCTGGAGGCTCCCACCACACAGAGGGCTAGGGCAGCCCAGCAGAAAGCTCACCCAGCAGAGAAACAGAATGTCCCTCCAGCCTGTCCCACCAAATGGACCTGCCTGGCACTTTGCAATATGAAGACCATTGCCCATCTGAAGGAGCACAGCTCACCTCCAGTGCATAGAGACAAACATGTTCTGGAAGAAGCTGCAGTGGATTGTGAAACACCAGCTGTGAGGTACAGCATGTCAGATCTTAGATCAGTTCTTTGAATCCAGGGCCTTGTGGAGAAAGAGGAGCCTAATGGTGAAAAAATACTGATGAAAACAAATAGCTACTTTCTTGGTACTTGGACTTCCTTCTGGACCTCACCCACTTGCCCCAGGGTTTGCCAACAGTGGGAGTTCCCCCAGTACACAACGCTTTAATATTTAAATTGAAGTGTCTGGTACACTGACTATTTCCAAGCAGAGCCCTCCAGATGCTTACTCACTTAGTGATGGCCGGGTATTTGCATGGGTTTTACAGCCTTGAATATTTAAGAAGGTAATGTGTTGGGAATGCAAGAGAAAAGAGAGAAGATAAAGCCTCCCTGGCTGAGAATGCATACACAAGAGGATGGGAAGAATGGCATTGGGCACACACACACTGTGCCAGCTCTTCTCTTTACCTAAGAGACTGTGCTCTGCACAGATTCTGTCTCTGGCCAGTCCCTTAGTTGCTGAGCGGGGCATAAATGGAAGGAGGATGGAAATTGCATGGCTGAGCAGCAGAGGAGTGGTGGATGGATCAGCTGGCCGAAGAAATGGCAAGCAAGAGGCGATTCCTGGGGAAATTAATTTTCCATTTAAGTCAGATTAGGCCAGGCTTTGGGGTAAAGGGGAGAAGAGCTCCCCCATCCCAAAATACTAAGAGGAAAGGGAAAGGAAAATTTGTTGACAGGGTGTAATTCTACAGCATAAGCAGGGATAGTTTCTAAATATGAGAGAGAACCAGTTCAGACTGGTTTAACAGAAACTCCATGCACCAAAAACCTCTAGCGAGGACATTAGAATAAGAGCGTTGCATCCTTGCCTGCAGCTCCTGTCTGCTCGCCTGCAGAGCTGCATGGTCCATGCAATGACCCCACAGCTCCCTAGAGCTGCTGAGCCACCTCAAGTGTGTCACAAATGCCCCATCATCCTCTAATGTAGATTTGCAGGGAAGGGTTGTATGGCGAAGCTTGGGAGACAGAGCTACCAGCTTCCAAATTTGATGACAGTCTAGTAAAAGGACTGTTTTGTCTTGCTTTCATTTTAATGAAGGTTCTACTGCCTGAAGTCCTCTGATTACTAGGAAAAAGTCTCTTATTTCTTTCAAAATGTAGTGTGTAAGTTGGGGACAGCAGTAGAAATCAGCAAAAGAAATCTGGGAAACTGATCCAAACAGCTAAAGAAAGAGAAGCACCCACGTATTTTTTTTTTTTTCAAGTCGCACTGATAAGTTTTTGGGGCTGGACTGGTGACCCCAGTATCTGGGGTTTCCTCTGTGTAACCCATACAAAACCAAAGGGAAGTAAACCCAGGGCACAGAACAGCCACAAGAGGTGCGGGAGACCCTAAGTCAATCCTCTGTTCTTCTGAAGGTTTTACCACCTCTTCCTGTCTTGCAGACAGGTAGATGTGATGCTTTGAGACCTGGGGGAGTATGGCAATATGGAGCATAACATTAGACCATTATATAGATGGGGACGAAGGGAACAGGGCCTCACATCTTATGGAGCTCACAGAGGCTTACATCTCACACCTCAGCACCAACTCCAGCAGTGCACCATGTCCCTGCTGCTTTGACAGTACAGTGTCGGAGACAACACCAAGAGGGATATTAAGATATTGCTGCCCCCTCTTGTGGACGTCTCAAAAGGAGCTGGCAAACCACCCTGGGCAGCTGCTCTGGCTAAACACCCCATACTGAATAAAAAATGCAGAAGTGCAGCCCAGAGCTCATGGCAGAGGCAGAAGTCTTGGGGCCCCTGGGGATGCAGCTGAGGGAGGGAAGGGCTCCCACAATACCTACATGAGAGGGACATTATAGTTTCATTTAAAGAAGAGTTTCTGGCTGGGGGAGTCCAGCAGCTCAAATTTCTGGACCAATGTTTTGCTTCAACTGCTCAGAAATATTTTTTAACAATCCTGAAGCAGCCGTCATGTGGGTCAGGTGTGTCAGGGCAGAGAACAAAGACACAGGCTCTTTGTATGCACCGAGACTTGTGGAAAAATTCCCTTCCTATCGGAGCGCCTGGCTGGCTCCAGCAGGGCTCCTCTTCCTCTGTGTCTCTCATCAGTTGCTCACTGTCATTTTGTGTATCCTCTCATGTAGGCTGGCTCTGGGCAACCTGGAGAAGATGGTAATTAAACATTGGGTGGCCTCTGCAAAACCTTCTAAAGCTGTTGCAGGAACTGATGGTTAGTTTCAAAACTCCTGACACAGCTGGAGATGAGGACATCTTGGAGACGCAACTATTGAATAAGGGCCACACAAACTCTGTCACACCTCCTGTGGCACCTTGCCCAGGAAACACTTACTGGTCAGCCAGGTTTCCTTGCAGAAAGGTTCCTCCATGCCCTCTTAGGTGCTGCAGAAGAGATCATGGCTGCTAGAATTTCTAGAGGTGACTGTATTTCTCTGTGACTACAAGCTATTACAATAACATGCAGTTCTATGCTTGATAACCAAGGGACAGTATTTACAATTTCTCTCTCCATGAGTCAAAGGAGGAAAAGAAAAAAAAAAAAAAAAAAGACTGTCTGGGAAGTTTTCACAGGCTATTTCTCACACAGGTGCTATTTTAGTGAGCAAGGTTTGCTTACCACATAGTGGACTAGACTTCAAACCTGCATGTCTGCCATTTAGGAGCTCAAAGCACACTGCTGTAGGAGCAAGTCTGGTCATTCCTAATCCTTGAAGTAAGGTGGGCAAAAATGAGATCTGCCTTTACATTATGCAGTGCTTGCACCAAACTGTTCCTTCTTTCCCCCAGCTTTAGAGCTCTTCTTTTTAACCAGAATGAACAGTTTGGTCTCAAAACCAAAATAATTTCTTCCTTAGGCATTAAAGTAGCCCTGAGGGCTAAAGCAACTTATCAGAAAGTTTCACCCCACTGCGGCTTTTGTGTGTGGAACAGTGTTCTGGCCTGCCACTGTGGAGCCATCCCTTGTTGTACCAGGGCAGCTGCTGCAATGGTTTGCAGGGCCATTGTGCCTCGGGGCAGCCAGAGACACATGATGTTTAGCTGTGAGCTAATGCTTCCAGGCCAGTAAGCCACACAAACCCTGTGAGTTCCCCTCCAGCCTAGTGGGATAATCTCAGCCAAAAGCTCAGGCAAATCCTCCTTCCTGACAGTCAAAGCAAGGTGACTAAACAACTTTGCTGGTCAGGAAGGTCATGGTTATCCTTCTGCAGAGGTGTACACCACCAACAGGCAGACTGGACAATGTGAAGGAGCAGTAGTTTCCCCTCAGTGAGGCAGCAGTTCCTGGGACCTGCCAGGAGCCTGGCTCCTCAAGGATGGCAAACAACCCTTTGGAAAACGCTGACCTCGGTGCGGAAGGCATTGTCTGCATACACTGCAAGGACAAGGGGCAGGTCCAGAGCCTTCTGCCCTGAACCAGCCAGCAGCTTCACACAGCTGCATTCTCCACACAGCTGGGGAACATGGAGGATGTGCTCCCTGTCGGACACAGCCAGTGCAATGGGGCAGCTCAGCTGTCACCAAACACTGCTCTTGCTTGGGCAGCAAGGCAGTGAGGCAGCCTCCCCTCACTGCTGGCCCCCAAGGAGTGGGATTCTCATTTTGCAAAGTTTCAAACTCTGAGCTCTTGTTCTGTCTAAAAATTTCCAAGAGCTGAGATTTCCTGGGAAGCAGGAGCCCTTGTGTCAGGTGGGGGGCAGGGGCTGAAGGCAGGTGGGACGTGGGGGGCGCAGGCCCAGGAGCTGCACAGGAGAGCAGCCGGACCTGCAGCCTCCAACAAGGCTGTGTCCAACAGCAGGGGACACAAAGGTTACTGTAAGAGGAAGAGACTGCAAAGCACGTACCCACCTCTCTCTGGAGACTGTCATGAGAAGCAGTCGTGGTTTCAGATGGCGCTCCCAGGCCAGGGGTTACCGCCGGGAGGGAGCGGTGATCCCGTAGGCCAAGGTCAGCAGAGCTGCTCCCAGAGCAGCGCTTCAGGGCACAGGAGGGATAATGTCTGCACTTACACCTGTAAGTAGCCGGAGAGGGCACGATGGGAGGGCTGGTGTAGTGTGTAGTCATGACAGAGCAAAGCCCACAGCCCAGGGCAGAGTGTGGGGAAAAAGCCTTCCTGCTGCAAGCAGCACTCGGAGCCCAGCCAGGGTGGCCAGGTCACTGGTGCAGGGCATGTCCACCTGGTTGCTGTACAAACCCACTGCCAATTAGCCAGTCACATTTAGCTGACTTTACATCGAAGTTCTTGAGTGATCAGCAGCCTGAAGACACAGTTAGAGCAACTCCTGTTCAAAGGATAGTGTCTGCTGTTGGTTTCAGACCCGAAGCCCAAACCAGTCTGACCAGCTGGAACCCAGTTTCAGGTTACACCCTGCCTTGCTCTCTGGGTGACTTAGTGGGTAATAATCTTTCTCCCAGAACACCTCATGCAGTAGTTTCCTCTTCAGGTATCCACATATGTTGCACCCCTGCTTCCAGCCCTCCCCACGCCATGGGACCGCTGCTGCAGCAGCTCTCTCTCGATAGTGCAGCTGGGGCAGATGAAAGGGTGTGAGATAGCAGGCATGGAAATGGTACCTGCACCCTCTGCAAGTCATTGCTCCTCAGACACCACTCCCAAGCCAGATAAGACAAACATCTCTTTATTATCAGAGTAAGCACACAAAAAAATAAATCTAGACATTAGGTTTATTGCATAGGCCATGATAGGCTGTGGGAAAAACAAAGAGATGGAAGAAATGATATGAGACAGGTCACAAAAAGGAGGAATCTGACCCAGGAATGCTGAGGAGATGCCTGTGATGGGGAGAGGCATGCAGTCAGAACGCCAGCAGACTCTGGGCAGCAGTTTCTTTCCTTTCAGCCCAGGCATCAGCCCAAGGAGGCAGCTCTCCTGCCACTGCACTTGAGAGGACCTGAGCATGTCCCGAGCTGGGAATAGCTTCACCAGAGCATTCAAGAACAATTCTGCCCTTGGCCCTGAAAGAGTCCCAAGCATTTAAACTGAAGCCTGTACATGGATTTATGCTTCTTACACACACAGACACACGGACACATGCGCACTTGTTTCCTCTCTTCACAGCAGTCTTCCAAGAGCAGCAGGCACTGGAAGTTTAGGGATTGGTGCCAGCCCCACAGCTGACAGCACATCAGGCCCTTCAAAAACAGCTTCTTCTGCCTCAACAGAAATCCTCAGCTCACTGAGGTACAAGCCTGGTCCAGCAGATGCAGGACAGAGCTCAGAAGCATCTCATTGTGAAAGGACTACAGGGGAACATATAGGACCAGGACTGGGAACAGGACATTGGCAAAGTGGGGATTTCACATGCTGCCTTGGGGCCAGAGATGAGCTTTGGACCTCCCAGAGCTGGGCTGGGCACATCTTGCATCAGAAGAGACAAGTCAGCAGGAGCAAGGAAGCCTGTGGACATTAGCTGGTGATATCTAGCCCACTCCTGTGCTTTGGGAGATGCCAGGGACTCAAGTCAGGCAGTGTGCTCAGAGGAACATGCAGCAAAATCAGAGCTGCAGCTTTCCTGCACAATCAGCAGGAAAACTATGGATGTCTACTTCATGTGAGAATAAATAGATATTTTCTCAATGAGTTTGGGTTCAGACAGTACACTGGGAAAGCAAGCAGGGCAACTCAGAGAGAAAAATGGTGAACACGTACTGTACACAGGAGACTGAAACACAGAAGCCAGCCAGCAAAAAGTCTAGGTGTGCTTTTCTGCTAAAAAACAAAGCCTAGTGACTTAAGCAGGTATTTCTGCTTCTGTCTATGTTGAAAACAGGAACTGCCAGAGAGTGTCAGAGAGCCCTTGGATCAGGTCTGAATGATTATGTGAATCCCACAGACCTCAAGGGATGCACCACGACCAGGTAGACTGCTGAAAGGCAAGGCACCTTGCAGAATGGGAGGAAAATACAAGGTTAAGTGGCAGAAAGTGACACTGAAAACAAATTGCTGGCTCTGGTGAGCTTGCACCATTCACCAACACGAATGCTACACAGATCCAGTTCCAGGCTCCTTCAGGAAGTTGAGCAAAGTTGTGCCCCAGGTTTGAGCAGGAATAAAGATGTAATTCAGAGTTTCATTGGATTGTTTGAGGTTAGGAATGGATGGATGTCAGAGAGCAACAGAATGCTCCCAGTTCCTCACTTTCCAGAGCAGCCATTTAGCCTAGACAATCACAAATACTAGTACTGCCAAATCACAGTTAAATCTTGGCCTGATGCTCCAAATGTCTTCACAGAGAACGAGTCCTTCAGGCACAGACCTGTGTCTAAAAACAGAACTCCAGAGGTTTTGGGGAGTGCCCCAGTGTTGAGCTGGAGAGGGAGGCTGTAGGTCAGACTGGTTTGATGCCACTGCTGTAGAACAGATGCTCAGTGTCCTCTGTGGTGGAGAGGGTTGAGTTGGTAGCAGTGGGAGGCTGACGGCGGTGGCTGTTCTTCTTCCTTTTCTTCAGGAAGAAATAGCCAATGAACACCAGGACCACCATGATGCAAATCCCGAGGAGCACAGCAATCACTACCTCAAAGGCACCTGCAGGAATGCATGCACATGTTAGAAGGGATGCTCCACAAACTCTGATGCAGCAGGAGTGGCCAGGATGAAGCAAGCACAAAAGCCACTGCAGAAATTGTGCTGGCAAAGAGAAGAGGCAACAGCTGACACGACAGAACGGTGGTCACTGCACAACAGGCAAAGAAGAAAGATGGTAACTGCATGGCACAGCCCAGCCAGCCTGCCTCTCCCTAATGACATTTCCCATCATTTCCCAGATGCACCACGCCCTCTAAAGGCTGATCCGTGACTTTGGCAGGCTTGGCCATTTGACAACCCTAGGAATATCAAATCCTTCTGCAACGGCAGCCTTGTGTCATACCTCAACAGGGAGGCCACCAAAGGGTGGTCACAGAAGGCACCTCCTGGCTGGGACAACACCGAGGGAGTGAGGTATGGAGGATAGGCTGAGTTTGTGGGAAAGCACTCTTAGCAGTGGTGTGAGCACTTCTCCAACCAACCAAACCCCTCCCTCATCAGTGGAGACAGTCAAACATGATGCTTTTGAGAGACAGTGTGAATTTAAAGATTAAACCAATCTCTAGGATTTAAGAGCAATAACCTTCATGTGACATTTTTAAATGAATTGTATTTCAGTAGCATTGGGCTTTTTTAGTGCTGTAGAGGAGTTGTATAGGGTCATCACATTTCCCCGCAGTCTAGCACTCGATATTATTCACATTTCCACTTGAGCTTTCTTTCTTGCAAAAGTTAGTAGTCCTTATGTGAAATTGGCCCTTAGGAAGAGTTTTACTTCCTGTTTTTTGATGTTGAACTGTGGAACATTCATGCAAGTTGATGGAAAGAAAAACAGGAGTCTCTGTAAGAGCTACTGAGTCACAGACACCGGAAAAAATGGACCACAGTTGCACAGTGCACAGAAGCACCTCTTGCCACTGCCAGCATCCCACAAATCTGACACTGCTCCCCCAGCTTCAAAAGGGGTGTGAGAGAGAAGGCTACTCTTTTCAAGGAAAGACAAAGTATTTTTCAGGATAAGGAAAAACAACAAGAAAGATTGGTTGGGAAAATTGTTACTCACTTAACATAGCAGTTTGGGACTCAAATGATTCCCATCTTCGGCCAATGACATCTGCTTCTGAATTGGGAACACAGAGGGGGGAAAAAGGTTTTACAAAGAAGGTTGGGAACAAGGGATAAGACAGGTTTCTGAGGAGCATATTTCCAGTGCTCTGAAGTGACTGAAGGCACACAGCATCCCTCCTCAACAGCCATGGCACTGAGCTCTCAGGGTAGGCTGTGAGGCCCAGTGTAGCTGAGGGAGGCAGTTTGTCTCTTAACAGCTACAGCTTGGCAGTATTCCTCCTGTTGGCCTCCAAAGCAATATGTACCAAGTGTACTGTGCAATCCTTTCCCTATTTTGTTTAAAGCTTCAGGCTAGTATGTGTCATTGAGGATTTTCTCAATTTCTCCCCTCTCACTTAGGGGGGAGACCTGGAGCCAAGATACGAGGTTAGATTCTCTTCAAAGCAGATATATCTCTGGTTTGTTTTGTTATCCTCCTTTGTCTTTTCTTCAACATCAGCACCCAAAATGCTTTCCAGCTCTGTGAAATGACAGGCTGCATTGCAGAAAGATGCTGTAGATCCCCCATATGCCACGCTGTGGGTCATGGCCAGGGTTTGACAGCAGAGCAGCTTTGACTGAAAGCTCCCAAGGCACTGCCTCTTTGGGACCACAGAACGTAATCTGAAGTGGTTTTCCCAGTTTGATCAGTAAAACTCCAGCCCCCACTATGTATGCTTACTTGTGATGCCTGAACATGATTTCATGCACTCTTCCTCTTGTTCAAAGTTGTTGCTGTTGCCACCACAGCCGCCGTAGGTGAAGGGGTCACATTTCTCCAGGAATGGGTTGTAGTACCAGCGGGAGATGCTCTCGGTGCACTGTCCAGTATCAGGCAAGTCCACACAGTGGCCTGGCAAAGCAAGGCAGAGGTACTTTAGCCCAAGCAGTGTCTTCCCAGAGCAGCAAAATTTTCTGCTCACAACAAAAGAGCACAAGCACCATGGCAGAGGAAATCCATAGCTGGAACAGTGGCTCTCAGATCCCCACTGCTCAGTTGCCAGTTGGTCAAATTTGCAACGCAGAGGTGAGCTGGCACCTGCCATAAATCCAACTAGCAAGCAGAAAAAGGAACTTCAGAGTGTGGAGGCATGGTAAACCCTGGATTCACTCCCCTGTAGAAATGACCTGTCCTCCCTGGGAGGCAGAAGGGAACATGAAGAGCCTGGACACACAGAAACCAGAGATCAGCTCAGGTCTCCTCTACAACCGAGCTGCATTTAAGTGACTTGGAATATATTCTCTTAGCCTTGTGATAGGTCTACTGTCTACAGTTTAACAAACAAGGCAAAGATATGGGATCGAGCACAGATATTGCTGTGTCTCCCACATTGCTTTGGTTTGCACTATTTAAAAAAAAAAAACAAACATGCTGCAGGGTTTTGTATAGGCCAGGTACTGTGCCCAGCAAGCAACATGCATGAGACCTACCTGGATGGAAAAAGTTTAGGCAGGAGAGTGAATGCCTGCTGTCAACAGCTGTCCTCAAGGTCAGAGAACATGCCCTTGCTCATTTTCAGTACAGGGACTATCCAGATGCTACACCTGGTTTTGGATTTATAGAGGGAAGCAGTTTTACCATGGAACAACAAACTGAAGAAAAAACCAAAAGCTGGCAGAGGTCAGCCTAGGCGCTCCGGATGGTACATACCTTGCTTATGTGTGACATTGATTTTCTGCAGTCTATTGAACTCACGAGCATCTGCAAGGGAAATATTTCATGTTAAAACTTCTCTCACCAGTTGGAAAGAAATGCCTCTGTCCATGCAGACATGGGCAGACAAGGCTTTCCTGCACCTTCCTTTGCTGTCAAGAGCCAGAGGAAGAGAGATATCATTTATGTTCTTATGTATCTCAAAGCTATGAGAGGAACATGGGAAAACTAAAATGTACTAACAAGAAACTCTTCCCAATTTCCAATCCACAGATCCAGAGACAAAACTAAGGAAAATAAAGGCTGCTTTCTTATTTTTGTTTTCCATCAAAAAGTATGGGAAAAGTCACTCCAGGTTTTAAGAAATGTAAAAGAGCATGAGTGCAGAATATAAGAGAGGGCAAGAGAGATGCATCATGGGCTTGCAAATCTAAAAAGGCAACAAAACACCCATACATAGGCAAGAGATTACTGGAATTCAGAAGAGGTGAGGAGGGAAGGAAGAAGGGAGGAGACAGGGTGCATTTACATTAGCAAAGAAGATATTAAGGGGACTGTGCCACTGGACAGACCTGGAGAAATAGTGGTTTCCTTCCCCATTTCCCCACTCTAAGAGAGCAGGTAAGGTCATTCAGTGAGCGAAAATATTGAAAGGGGAGAAAGACAGGCCTGAAGTCTTACAGATAGGTGCAGAGAAGAGACAAAGTGCATTTAAGAGGCAGGAAATGTCACAGAAGGAAGGTCATCTCTTGCAGTCAGGAGAGATACAGGACATGGCAGAACCTGCAACACTGTGGAAAGAGATAATGCACGGTCAGAAGTTAAGAACAGAAGACACCAAACAGTATTGACTCAGCACCTGTAACTTACATTGGACCCATTCCTGGGCAGATGCTTAAGTTGTCTGAGCCAGAATTTAAAGTACTCACATTGTTCACAGTACATCTCATCCGATTCATCAGCACAGTCAGGAGTTTCATCACACTCCAGATAGGCATCAATGCAGCAACCATCCTTGCATCTGAAGAAGGGGGCCTGACAGTTCCCATTGCATACTGCATCAGAAACAGTCAGATAGCTCATTAGAATCCATTGTTTCTCCCTGTCAGATACTTTACCAAGGACTTAAAAGCTGCTGATAGGGCTGGCAAACAAGAAACAAGGCAGACTGGTAAAGGTCTCTCCTCAATGCCACCCTAGACTCAAAAAAAAAAAAAAAATCCTGTTTATAAAGGAAACATTACTCTGGAAACAGCCACGTTTCCTCTCAGAAAAAAAGTACATAGCAGGTGGAAGCAAGAATGAGCTACTCAGGAAGAATATGAAGATATTGTCAAAGCATGGGGGATTAAATTAGGAAAGCCAAACTGAAACCTGTACACTGGGCTGCAAAAGCTTCAAACCTCTTTGCTCTAGAGGTGGTCCCAAGTGCTGAGTACTGTGCCCAGTTCTCAGCTCCCCAGTGACCAAAAACATTGGCACACTAGAGTGAACATCTGCAAAGAGCCGGGAGCACAGGACCTAGCATGAGGAGAAGACAGAGATTATAGAAGAGACGTTCATTTTGGAGCACAGTTATAGGATGAGTAGCAACAGACAGGAGTTGCAACAAGGGAAAGCAATATAAGGGGAAAAAATTATAATGAGGGTCATCAAACACTGGCATACTTTCACCAATAAAAGTGTAAAATCTCTTTTTTCAGAGATACCCAAAACTGAATTGGATAAAGAGCTGAGCAACCTAGTGTGACTCAAAGCTGGGCCTGCTTTCAGTAGTTGGTTGGATCAGGTGACCTCTAGAGGTAATCCCCAATCTAAATTATCCTATGACATGAAAGTGAAAGGCTTACTAAAGAAATTACTCTCCAGTGCCTCACTTTCCACGCTGAGTCCCAATCAAAAGCCACAGGAATGGACATGAGACACTCAGCCCAAGATTGCAGTAGGATTACGCTGTCCTATGGGAGACTCACCTGGCTGTTGTCGCCCACCAATAGAACCTAAAGAGACAAGGGGAAAAATAAAATAAAATAAATTTACCACCACAGCATTTTGTCAGCTTAATATCAGCTTTATATTGCCTTCATGTATCACATGAGAATATTTTCTAGAAGGAGGCCCTGGATTACAGAGGTGAAATACGGATACCCGTCACTCAGAGATCCAGATGAGCTGTACCTGCGTGAGGCAAGCCTGGAGGAGTACAGAGGAACTTCTCACCACAAGGTAGACCATTTCCAAATCGTCTTTCTTTTCCAAGGCTTTAACCTCTTTCTTAAGCTGTGCACTGCAATGGGCCTGGCAGAGGCTCAGCCCATTTATCTGAGCAGCACTAAATTGTTCTCAGTGGTTTGAGGGTGGCAATGAGGGAGATTAATTTCATTTTGGGAGTGAAGCACTTCTCGCCCCCAACTGCACAATGCTGCTCTCTGAATTTAGGCATCAGATGCAACACACAAATTTGATGAGGGCTTCTGCAGCCTGAGGAATACCAGGGACACTGCCCAGTGCTTTAGGAGCTGGGTCAGATATGTTGGCAGCTTAAGACAATGAGTGCCCATCCATAATTAGCCCAGTCTCCTCAGCTTACTGGGCTCTACCTAGGTGAAAGCCAAGAGGCTGCAGTACTTCTCCATAGGGTCATCCCCATCTGATGAGAAAGAGGGGGCTGGATTTTTGAAGGACTCACCTCTGACATTCTTGCAGGCGAGTTCACACTCCTCTTCCCGCAAGTAGTTATTCTTGTTGGGCTTGCAGCCACCAAAAATGAACTCCTCACACTGCTGAAGGCTCGGGTTGTAAAACCAGCGTGGAAAAGATCCCCGACACCAACCCACCTTCTTTGGAGTCAAACAATGCTCTATCAAGAAAGTTAACACAAAAGGGTCTGGGTTAGATAGGTCCTTTAGAAGATTTTCTGTTTTGTATATGTGAAGGCAAACAAAATCTTCCAAAGCACATGTCTGAAAGGTTTATAAAATCTTGACCAACATGGAGAAGGAGAGCAGGGAATCATGGAATTAATTGTTTTATATGAAAGGGAGGGTCACAAAACCAAATTAGAAGGTGCCACATCCATAAAACAAAAGGAGCTGCATCCCCACACAGCACCTAGTTAAGCTGTGAAACTCCTTGCTTCAGGAGGTTGCTGCTTTTCAAAGTTTACATGAGGCCAAAAAGGAATTTGTACATGGTTATTAAACAGAAAGACACCATATTCTGTTTAAAAACATCTCCCAGCTGTAAAATCCTTGGGGATTATTCAAGCATATTAGAGATTTACTGACAGCATGTCATGTTCTTGCACTCTTTCCAAAGTACCAACCTCTGCACACTGTTGAATGCAGTGTATTGGACTTTGGTCAGACCTTTAGCATCACTTGACATGGCTGCTCTTATATTTTTATGGTACCTGAGGTAGGAGACATCCCCTGCTTAGCTACTAGTCAACCATTCGTCCAAGAACTCCTTACTCCTAATACACTTGTAATGCTAAACATTTTCATCATTAAATAAAGCTATTAAAGAAAAAATAAATAAATCCAGGGATACATTGAATATCCTGCAGATGACTCCACCTACCCTGCAAGCTAAGGCCCTTCACAGCAAAACCACAGAGTCAACAAGACCTTTAATATTCTCCTGTTTTGCAACCTCAGTTGCACCCCAAGCTTCATCCACTCTGGTCTCACCCAGGAGAGAGCAATGACAGACAGAGCAGATGGGGTTATTGCAGGCACCATCTCCTGCAAGGTACATGAAAACTCCAAAATAGATCACTATGAATGCAGAGACCTTGCACTACTGGTGCAGGCTATTACTGGGAAAAGCTGACATGCAAGTCCAGACTCTTGGTTGTGCTCTTCTCCCATCCACCCCTCTGAGAAGAACACCAATAATGCCAGAGCAGCACCCAGGCTCGAGGACTCCAGGTTGATATGTGTGGGCTCAGGCTCACCTTCTGTCTGCTCAGAGCTCAGCACCATGATGGTGATGTTGGTGAAGTCTTGCTGCTGTGCAGTGTCCGTGACAGTGAGCTGGAAGACGTAAGTCCCCACCTGAAGGTTGGAGACTTCTACCTGATCTTCTTTGTGCTTCTGAGAATGCAAAAGAAAGGATTATGTGGGAGAAAAGTACTTCTAAGGAAGAAGTGACTGAAGCTGTGCAAGGTCCATGTTCCTGTATTAGGGAAAAAGGAACTTGGATGGAAACCTTCAAGCAGATGTCTGGCATGAAAAATATCTCAGTACTAAACAATCCCCCCAAACCCATGGACTGGTACCCAACTGGAATAGAGAGAGAACAAGTACCACAAGCATAATTAGATATTTCATGGTTTGGGGGCATTGTGAAAGCACAAGGGAAAACGAAACTTTTTGGAAAGAACAGAAATACCTGTAGTTTTTACTTAACTTTTTAAAACTTAAAACCTATTATGAATCATTTACTTAGTACACAGGGAATAAGGTAGCTGTATAAGGTAGCTTAATTATTTTGTCAGAAGAGAAAGCTACAATATTATTGACACAAACTCTTCTTCTATATTTACAATAGAATTGGACATTCATTTCCATGCTATCTCTGGTTTTGATTAGGTTTCAAAAGAACACAGCCTTGCCATACATAATTTTTATGTAGTTAATACAGCGTAATATTAACCTCCCCCCATCCACAGAAGTTGCTTTGGTTGGTCTAGGGCAAAGGGAAAAGGAAAGGAGCACTTGCTGAATTACACAGACCCCTTGGCACTTTAGAGTTCATCACTGCTGATGTTCAAAATCAGTTGTAGTCCTGGTGTACTCATTTGCTAATTCTTCCAAAAGGTGCCACAAGAACCCCACATCAACTCCATGGCTTTCCAAAGCATTTTGCAGAAGTTTAAAATAAATAATTTGCCCTTCTAAAGCCATGAATCACTTTTAACATCTAGCAAATAGGCAGTGTTCACACCTCAGAGATCCTGGATCTCTGTTCCAGCTCAGATAAAATAGGAGGAAGAACTTAATGATTTAAACAGAGGCAAAGTCCAGGAAAAGCCCCAGGAGAACAGAAGCAGAGCCTGAGACCAGATCGTTCAGATACAGAAGAGGAAATAAACTAAAGTGGACAGAGTAAAACTAAGAGAAGGGCCTTCACTGAACGATAGGATCTTGGGACCAGAGGCAGCTTTTGCAAAAGCTCTGCTCTCTCAGCTGCTCCCATCCAGGCAGGTCAGGTGTTGCTCAGGAAGGCTTGTGACAGCATCCTGTGCAGAGAGCCTGAGACCTAATGAGGCCAAAAATGGCACTTCTAAGTAGTGTGTGACACAGGGAGGGCAACCGCAAGGACCGCTCCATGGTTTTTGGGAATAGGCTCTTCCATGGATCGACTTGAAGAGGGAAGGACAAGGTGACCTTTAAGTCAGGGCTCTGACTGACCAACCTAGTGCAGAACACAGGTGCCACTGAGCAAGCTGCTTATTCCGTGCAGCTCCCTACCTTCATCTCCGCAGAGGGGTTGCCAAGGATCTGTTTCCATTCATAGCTGACTATGCCATGGTCATCCGTGCTCTCTGTGCCTCTCAGCATCACTGGCTCCCCTGGCTGTACCCTCATGTCCTTGACAGCACGGGCTATTGGAGGGTGGTCATCTGCAGAAAAAATGTAGAACAAGGCTTGGGTAAGAGGCTGAAGGGTCCAGTCCTTGTCTCCACTACAGGAAGACAAGGGAAGGGGATTCTTCCAGGTTAAATCAATCCAGACTTCAACTGCTGAAAGGAAAACATTTTTATACAGCTGTGCTCCTTGCAGCCTGAGCAAGCAGCAGGCAACCAGTACCGTTATTACTGCCCTCAGTAATTTAATAAGTCCACAACCCACTATGGCAGTCTCTTTGAGCCAGCTGGCTCCCTGGGCACTTTTGTCCACAGGAACCACCATAAGAGGGTGGCCCTGTGGCTACAGCCATTGTGCTTCTGAGAGTGGGACCACATCCTTGCAGAAAAGCACAGAGAAATGTCCGTCCTTCACTTAGCAAGACCTGATGTGGGTGTTGAAGAATGTGGAACTCTCGTCACTCCTCCCACTATCTCTAAGCACTACATCAGTGTATTTAGCCAGAGCTACACAATGTGGGACATGGATGGGCAATATTTCTCTTCCAGCTCATCTTCCACCCCACTCTCTGACATACATGCCTTTAAAACAGCACAAAAAAACATTAATGAGATTGTTATTTTTGTACCGTTCCACAGATTAACTTACCAGCAACTTCCACAATCTATTAAATGTTTTTCCAGACTGTAAGTACAAGAGGTGTAAACGAATCCCTGCCCATGCCAGCAAGAACAGCCTAAACAACGACACCTCTGAGCGTGACTCATAACTCCTTCTGGCCTGAACGTCTCTGATCGCAGGCTTTGTGCATAGCTCAGCCTGTAAAACTCCACCTGGTAGCACCTGTACCAAGTCCAAGACTCAGTGTTCCAGCTCAGCCTGAGTCTTTTGTAAAGGCACCAACCATCACTTATAAACTAGATAGAAATCACTCTGCCATTACACTGTTATATCAACTGTGACTGAAGGAGAGGATTAGTGTCCAAACCCCTTAGAAAATTACTCCATTAGCTGATTATTTTCACTGTTGCAGACTTGTTCCTAATTTCCTGTTTGAATCCTGTGTATCTGGATTCAGATCCCAGCTGCTGACTCCTGCTGCAGTCTACTGAAGGGACATTTAATACAAGGCATATGTACAAACCTGACTTTAAAACAGGTCACTTATTTCTTTTGTCACCTTGTACACACCGCTGCAAGCTCTGGAAAGGGGACACATTCCTGCCATTCCTGCTAGGCAAACACCAGGAGCCTGGCAGGGAGAAAGGCAGCCTACTCCCTGCCACCGTCCTGCCAGGGTGAGCCCAGTAGGTGGGTGCAATTGCACAAGGAAAAGACCAGTTTTTCAACAACATGGAGGCTGATCCTTCACTCGTGACTCCAAATCATGTTTTTCCTTGACATACGTTAGCGTGTACACTTTAAACAAAAAATTGCAGGCCAAACATCCAACTACTTTGGGTTGTGGATCACATGATCAAGTAAAAGCTCAGTTCTATTCAAGAGGCCAGGAACTTCTCCAGTTCCCATCTCTGATTAACCAAATTTACCAACTCTCTTCACATCCAGAAGAAGAGTCAAGAGTATTTCTTTATTTGTGATAACTGCCAAGGAGTAATGCTCACTAGAATTTAAGGACCTGGTTTTCAAGTCTATCCCTTTTCTCCTTAGGATGCCTGAAAGTTCAGTGACTTTGGAGTATTTCTGCCACACTGACTGTAGGAAGCCTTCCCTGGCAACCTGGCTGTTTTCCACTTGAGCTTCAGAACCAAGTGCTGACCAACCCAGAGTGAGTATCAGCAAACTGCTCATACAATGGAGACTCCACTCTGTTTTGCTCTCAAAGTCTGTAGGAAAAATGAAAGTAACCTTTGCTATAATGCTCTTTCGACCATGGAAAGTTTCTGCTGTAAAACTCTGTAATTAACAGGGAGGTGAAAGCTTTATGATGCTGTCTATGGCATGCTTTTTACTGTGAAACATACTCCTGGAGTCACTTCGTAAGCGACAATTTCCTCTCCCATTTATATAACACATCAGTAGGGGATGTATCTTTTCTTTATGACTCCAGAGGAAAGCATGATAGAGGGAATCCAAATTGCTTAAAAAGGTTTTATTACTCACATCTGAGACCCTGATTTTTGCTTTTTAAAAATTTTTTTCTTATTTAAAAGCACATGCAGTCATTTGCTTGTCTGGCTTCACCTCTAATGAGTTAACTTGAACCAAAATTGAAGGGGAAAACAGGAATTTAAAGATAATAAGTTTCTATAAGGCCTTCAAAAGTAAGCACCTAAGTGGGGGAGAGACCCCACTAGGGACCTTACTATGCAGGCACCATTGAAATCCCATGGCAGAATGTACTTGCAAAGCTCACAGTCTGGAGGTTTTTCTCTTCTGGAAGTTGGATATTAGCTTTTGCCCTTGAGATCTATAGAAAACCAGATTTCCTCCATTCCAGAGCTCATGCAGATACACCCTGAGTAGCTGAAACTACAAAGCAATGCTTAAAAATACCTCAGGATGATTTGAGGTTGTCACTAGAAAGAGCTGGAAAGCTTTCTGGTGGTGGCTGAGGGGCCCTTACAGTCCTCTGCTGACTGCCTTTGCAGGAGCAACTTCCAAATGAGACAAGTGCGGTTTGCACTGGGGACCAGGCAAGGGAAAGACCTCACCGGGACAAAAGCCACTGCTCAAAGCCACTGACCAGGCCAGGAGCACAGACAGGAGCAAAAATGAGGCCACCCAAATTCCCGCATCCATGAGACACAGGACCTTGGAGATATCAGGTGTCAGAAGCCAGCAGAACTTGTCTGCTGCAAAAGCAGGTGGGCAGCAGTGTGGCTCTTCCCACAAATGCTTAACTTCTGCTCCTGCATTGCTTCCAGGATAGTAATTCTAAAGTGAACAGCTTCCTGACCCATCCACACTAGAAAACTCTCCATTTCCACGGGCAGAGGTAATGAAGGATGACACTGCTGCCACAGTATTAATTTGCCTGAGGTGGAAAGAGGGAAAAGGGAACAAAGCAAGGCAATGCAATGCAGTGCCTGGAGAAAGGGAAATACAGGCTCTTTCTTTAGACCTTCACCCTGGCTGGGCAGCAAATACAGTTTTCTAACAACTCATGCACAGCCAAGCAGCTCTCAGCATTAGTTTCTAGAAGTTTTTGTAGGCCTTCACCCTGGCTGGGGAGCAAATACAGTCATGATAAAGACATACAGTTTTCTAACAACTCATGCACAGCCAAGCAGCTCTCAGCATTAGTTTCTAGAAGTTTTTGTAGCGGTTGGTAAGTGGTACACACAGCAGATCAACTTAACCTCTCTAAAACAATACTGTATGACTGAATGGATTATATATTCAGAATAACATAAGATGCTGCTGTCACTAGGTTCCCTCCATCCCTCCTCAGAGTGTGGGAAACCAGTCCTTTTTGCTTTGGCAGGCAGAGGGAAAGACTCTCCCACAGGTATTTATGTTATTTTAGTGAAGATTTGTACTTCCAGTGTCTTTGAGGAGACTGGAGCTCTGGAGACAGGACATAATGTAGCCACTTCAGTAAATGCTGCATGACAAACATTAATTTCACAGCAAGTGGAGTGGAAGCCCCTCATCACTCACTCTGAGCAGGGAGCTGGACCAGCTGGTCTTCCAGGACCCTTCCAGTACACATTAGGCTCTGAATCTGTGCTGTGGGTACCAACTGTGCAATTTCCCATCTCCTGGCCTGAGCTTAAGGATGAGCAACTGGCTCAGGGCTCAACAGCATCACCCAAAGGAGGACCTGTCCCAACCCCAGCTGTGATACCTGTGCTGCTCATTTTAGTTGTCCACAGAATGGAAACCAGCATGGGACCAAACATTTGAGGAGGGATGAGCTTTGTTTTTGGGGAGCTCTCCTTTTGGAATGCATTACCAAAGTTTTAGCCTGCAAATCTCCCTCCACGGTGAGGCAGGAGCAGACATATCTGATCAGAACCCTGTGGTTCCCAAGCACTTCCTGTCTCCCACTCACCAGCCCTGGATTCAACAGGAGTAGGAGAGTGTCACTGAGCATTTCAAAACAACCACAAAAGGTTCAGTTCAAGAAATGAACAGAGTTTCAGGGAGGTTATTTTCCAGTTTCACACCCAAAACTGGTTTGCCTAGACCAGAATAAGCTGGGCTAGTTACTTAAACACTGGGCTCCATTATAACCAATAAAGTGCATGGTGAGCCTGCCCCTCCCGGATGAGCCAGACAGAAAACTCGCACCAAAGTTCAGGCTCAGGAATCATTTAAGAAGATTGTGTCTTTTAACAATAACATCAGAGACTTCAGGCTGTACGTTAGCTGAAACAGGCAAGAGACAGGGCCAAGCTGTCGTCACCAGCTTACAAAGAAGTCAGAAGCTCTTGTTCTGCAAAATACTGAAAATATATTCAGAAGATGTGCAGAACCCAGATTTCAGCTGTATTCATTGCTGACTATACCCACAGGTTCTTTTGAAGTCATAACAATGTAAGAGTGGCCACAGTGGGTTAGAGCAGGTATCCCTGAGTCTGTGTTCACTTGCCAATAGTCTCGCTGCAGATGCTTGAACAAAGGCAAGACCACTGCAAGAATATGCTCTCCCAGCTTTCAGCTACTTCCATCAGGCTCCAGAAACACTCCAAGATTAAATCTGTCCATTCAGCAGCCCCAGCTGTGTGCTCTCTTTCAAGTATTACCTACTCTCCTCCTAAACATATATAAACCTTTTAATTCGACAGTCTGCTCCCTTTAGTAGCAGTAGTACTGTGGGTCTTATAACCTGTAACTTTTTTGTTTAATGTCACCCACTGGGATCACTAACTGGGTATTTCATTATTCACTAGAAAAAGCATGCATTTAATTCTTATCATTGCAGAGGGTGTTGGAAGAGTGATACAGGTAAAGGCTCCTAGGACACCGGCAGCAGCTCATACAGGAAAGGAATGCATGATAAAGCAGCAGATAAGCTTCCTGCAGACCCTTAGGGCCAGAATCAGGGGGTGACAGTAACCTGGGATCCAGAGTAGTCACAAAACTTCAGGTTTTAGCACTGATACAGCACAACGGCAGGAAAACAACACAGTTTTGTCTCCAGTCCAAAATCTGGGCCAAGATTTTGGGAGGAAGACCTGACATGCCAAAACCAGCTTCCTTTAACGCTTGTTTCACCCGGCCTCTTCAGGCATCCCTAAAAGGTCCGGAAGCAAAAATGCTGTAGAGCTTCCTTATGCTGCCAGGCAGACACGCTCAGTGCCCAGAGGCTCCTTCACCCGGCCTCCTGCACCTGCCCCATTGTGCTCTTCCCCTTTCCCACCTCAGTGACAGCCAGGCATCCACCTTCCTGTCCAGACAGGCCCTGCACCGACCCAATTCCAGCATCATGGCTGGAAGGGCTTGGGGTTTTGGTCTGGATTTTTTTGGTTTATATCTGAATCAAAATGGACATCCACATTTTTAAGTGTCTCATCAACTGCTGTAGGGAGGAGGACTCAGTTATTTCTCCGGTAAAATAACTCCCTTGGTCTCTTTCCCCTGTGTCATTCAAGGTTATTCAAAAAGCTTTTGGTATCAAAGACAATGCCTAAAAATTTCAGAGGGGAGGGGAACACATTTCCAATAAAAGCCCAGCCCGAACATCGCAGCCTGACCCAAGTAACAGCAGCGAGCTGCCCAGTGTCTGTCACTACAGCTGGAGACCTGCCTGGCACCCAGCAGCCTCAAAGTCAAAGACAGCTGCAGAAGAGACCAAGCCCTTCCTACACCCACAGCAGCCCGAGGCACAAGCCCCAAGTGAGTAAGGAGAGGCACCCAAACTGCATTTCTGGAGTGCTTTTCACCTCTCACTGATAAGCCCTCCTGGGTCTTCCTGCTCCACTGCAGCCATGCCAGGATCGGTGAAAGGAGCACTGGGGATGGATTGCAAGACAGCAACTTCATATTGGTGTCTGGGGTGCTGCAGCTCAGTGCCATATTTTAGCAAACATGTCACTGGTCACACAGAGAGGTCAGTGACACTTTCTAAAGATCTGCACACATGGAATACCAGACCCTGGGACCAGCCAAGGGATGAGGGGCTTGCAGTCTTCTTGTATGAGGCACTGCTCCACAGAGGTAAAGAGGCTGAATTGCTCAACAGTATATTGTTTTTTAATCTAATCTTGTGAAATCAGAATGTACTAGAGATGATGCATTCCCTTTTCCTCCTACAGCAAAACATATAGGAGGTTAGACAGCTGCCGGCATGCCACCTCCAGTCTTGGTGATGTGGCCTTCACTTCCCCCTTAACTGCACCTCCTGTGAAAAGGATTTTGAGCCTGGAAAGGAGAGGAGGGAGAACTACTGAAACAGTCAGACACCTTTACCAAAAGGCCCTAAAATCCAGTAGGAAGCCACAAGTAGTGACAGAGGACCAGGAGGACCACTTCTGCCTCACTGCTGTTCAAACCAGCAACACCCAAGGGCCGCTTCAGAGAAGTTGTGCCCTGCTCCAAACCCCTCACTGCTACTCAGGATGGAGAAGTGGGGTTTCTGTGGCCATTTCCCACCTCCCCACTGTGGAGTCTGGGGCCATTTCCCACCTCCAGCACCCACAAGGCCTCAGGCTGGCACATCCCAGGAGAAGATCAAAGATCTATTCAGCTCACACCATCAAGCCCTTGCACCCACCTGGATGCTGCCCTTGCCATCTTCACAGATCCTTTCCTTCCCACAGGTGGGCTGGGAGGGGGTGTGAGGAGGATTACCCATAGAGATATCCCCTAGCAGCACTGCCCAGGGACCAACAAGTGATAAACTGGTTATGGTTGCCAAAGACCCAGCCAGGCTAGAAACATGCCAGCCTTCTTAGGCTTCAACCAAAACACAGAAGGAGGGGGCAAAAGGAGAAGCTGCTGTGTTTTAGTGTTTCTGAGCACACTGGAATTCTTTGGAGATTGCAGGTGGCCAGGTTCAGATTAGTTCATTTTTCACCTGGCTCTCTACGACCAGGTGCAATCTTTTAGAGCAAGGAAACAGGGATTGCAGAAGAGAAACCCACCTCCAAAGGGGAAATTTTACGACCAGCTTTCCCCCAGCTGCTCCTCTCCCAGCAGCAACAAGCAGAAACAGCCCCAACAAGCAGAGAAACACTGACGCACCTCACCATCCAGGCTGCTGTTAAATAAAGGTAAGTGGATTGCATCCTGCCTCCAGCCCCTGAGCAATTAAGAGATTAATGCAGCCCTTTAAAACCTGGTGATGTGTAGATTTTCAGAGGATTTCACTTTCCAACCTCAAAGGCTCAGGGGAAACGAGAAGAAAAATAATACCTTTTTCTTTACATTGTCAAGTAGCAAAAACTCTGACTTTGGTTAATCACACACTCCACCTGCTTCAAACAGGTTAAAGAGAGATTCCCTATTCATTCACTAATGAGTAAACTAAGGCACAGATCTTAAAAATGAGCATTAGGGTTTGGGAAAAACCTTTGTGGCAGAAGAAAACACAGAAACACCATCTTTAGCATCACTCTGCCGCAAGTGTTTGGCAGCACTGCTGCTCATACGATGGCCGGAGGAGCTGGCACCAAGTAACCATTAATGGTCCTCCAGACCCGGTTTGCAGGGATCCATTACGGGCACCTTACCACTAGGTCTGTGATTCTGCATTGCCAGGTAGGAATCGTACACGTCCTTCTTCAAGAAGTTGAGAAAGCCGATCTTCCTGGCAAACCTGCAAACGAAAGCCTTCTCATAGAGGCAATTGAGGAGAAAGCAGCCCTGGATGCGGTCTTCCTCCGAGCCCGGGCCCTGCTCCACGAGAGCCAGGTTACAGGCGGGGTCCTTACAGCAGGCTCTCATGCAGTCCCTGCTCCGGTGCACCATGGGGGACGACAAGAAGGTGGCTCCATTCTGGACGGAGGCGTCTGTGTCCAGCACCCAGTCCGGCAGCCCTGCCGTGAAGTCCTCCAGGCACATTTCACCGAAGGGCTTTTCCTTCTGCCCTTCGCCCATCTCCAGCACCAGCGCCAAGCAGACCCAGGGTACAAACCACGGACCCGGACTCCTCCTGGCCATCTTGGCGCCCCGACTCGCACTGTCTTAAGACTTCAGTTCTTTCCTAAAGGAAGGGAGAAGACATATGAAGCCAAGCGGGACAGTGTTCAGGCGCATGACAACCCAGGGCGAGAGGGAGCCGGAGCATGGCCGAGGCTACGCTTTGTGTTCCGGCTCGCCCCGAGTGTCCCTGAGCCCGCAGCTCACCCGCAGGCGTGTGCTGCCAGCCCCAGCTGGGTGCTCCCGGCTGAAGCTGCAGTGGGAGCGGGGTGTCCCCGCCGCCCCGCGGTGCCTTCACCCCTCAGGTGCGCCTTCAGCTGCGGCCAGCGGAGACAAAGGCTCGGCGAGCACAGGAAGTGAAAACCAGCTCCCTGAGAGAGTGGAAAAAAAAAAAAAAAAAAAAAATCAAGTCACTCCCCTGCATGCTGAATTGCGTAAGAGGAAGGGGAGGAGAGGCAAGCTGATAGGATCTTCTACTCCCCTTGGAGCAGAGCCGAGATGGATTCTCTCGCTCCCGCAGGTGCGAGGGCAGCCACTCCAGAGGAGCATCCCACCTGCCGGGTGCTGGCTGCATCCCCGTGCTAAGGACGTAAAGGAACCGAAAGCCGAGAAGCAGCCGATCTGTGTCCTGTGGCAGTCGCCCTTGTGCTCCGGTGTGGTCACTGGCACCATTAGCCCGTGTCTCGCTAACCCGAATGAGTCAGCCTTGCAGCCCTGTCTGCAGTGCCCACTGCCTTGCTGCTGCTAGAGCTTTTGTGCTCAGTGCAGGCATCCCGAAATCATGCATTCCCTGCTCCTGGGACACAGTACTTTTTATTTTTTTTTTTCAGCAAAAGCACTTGGGATTGTACCTGGAGGCTGCCTGAGTGGCAGGACCCCTGTTACCCCAGCAGTGAAAATTTGAAGTAGTCATCCCCCACTCATGAGCAGCACTTCATTGTTCTCAATCTCACATAGGGTAGCTATGGTCCATTTGTAGTGCTCGTGCCTTGCAGGACGGTGCTCTCTGGGGCCATGGGAATGCAAAGGCTGCATGTCCATATATTTTCCCCCTTCCTGATTTTACTTGCAGTTCCATAATCAAATTCCTCTGTTCAACACATACACCTGTGTCATCCACCCCCTCTGTCTGTAAACAGTCTTAAAACTCCTGGGCAAACTGCTCTTATCCCTCTGTCATTGTCCTTAGGAAGGCTGGGAGCGTTGGTAATTTGCTTGGACATTATTTATAATGAAATATTTAATCACTTAAAATAACAACACCAAATCTGAGATGGCATTCCGTGGTATGCCTTCAGAAAGAGGTGGTGAGCAACAGCTGTATCAAACAGCAGTTGGCTTTGTGGTTTGGGAGACCATTCTGGTCCAGCATTTCAATTCTTGCTGTTTCTTTCTGTAACTCTGATCCAGGATTTCAGAAATCCTCATTTCTTGAGAGTCCTTAGAGACACATTTTCTGCCTCCTGGCTGTCACAAGCATGACAGGAGGATAATATTGTGGGAATATATTTTTTCCTTACCTCTAATGATTTTCTATGGCCTGATGTTGACATCTGTATAGTACTGACATCTGTTAGGAAAAAGGAATTGCTTCAATCTGGCAGTGGTAAAGTATAAAATAAACCTTGAAAATTGATAGAGAAAACATGAATATCTGCAGAGCAAAGAGATGTTGCTTTCCTCATGGGCTTTATGTGTCTTTGTCAGAAGAAGCATGGGTGTCTCCCACCCCATTTACAAACCAGATCTTTTGGACCTGCCTGCAGACCATGCAAGCAGTAAAGGGGGAGCTGACCTTGCTTGTTTTGTTGTGTTTGAACATCTAAATATATGCAGGAGAAATAAAAATGGCAACAAGGTTGTCTCCTTCTGTTCTGCACTGCCTGAGATGCTCTGCTGGGAGCTCTTTCTTGTGTTTAACCTGGAATAGATTTTTCCTGGATAAATATTTCAAGCCTTCAGAGTGGAGCCAGGTAAGGCTCAGTGCACTTCTGTGGCACAGGAGCAGGGAGCAGTTGGCACCATGGCAAACCAGTGGCTGTGTTTGGATGTCCCCACTGGCAGAATTGTGCCTAAACGCTGCAGTTTGGTATTTTTGTCTCACTGGCAATAATTTAATCTGCCTCAACAGTACTCTTGTGTTACAAAATCTGTCACAGATTTCCTGCAATCCTGAAGGACATGATGTCTCTTCTGCTTGTGCCAAACCATATAGGAGTAATGTAATTCCTACAAACACAAAGCTGGGAGGATTCATTGATTGGCATCTCTAGTGTCTCCCCCCACTTGAAAAAAAAATTTATGAAAGGATGAGCCCTTTCATAAAAGGATGAAGCCTAGCCTTTAAATAGATGTTTTTATTGGCTTTTACTCGTAGCAGAAGGCTGTGCTGAATTCTGCTGCAAGGTTTTCTGCTGTTCACCCTGTCTTTATAGTCACTTCATACTTAGTTTTATTCAGTATATTCAGTAACAGTAGCACAGTTTCTAAATATGCCCAGTTTATTCTGGAGGAATTCAGTAATTAAAATTTTAATTGAGATTGGGTCCAAGATCAAGGACTTCTACTTGGAGCCCCTCTCTGTGGCAGCAGCTCTTCTTCCAACCCGGTAACTCAATTTTTGCTCTCCTAACCTCAAAATCCCATTGCAGGCCTCATCTTCTGCAAAAATGAATAAATTCCCACAGCTTCAGCTGAGACGTGTTATTCATGTTAGCGTGAAGGGAAAGTAGGGTGTGTGATTTTATAGTTTGGGAGTGTTTTTAAGGGGTCCTGAAACAGTGAGTCATTGTTAACTTTTGTCTGTCTTTGAAGTGTCTGCTCTCCGTCTGGAAATAACTATTCCGAGGATGACTCAGGGGGGTAAACCACACCATAGTTTAATATTTGACTAAGATTGAAAGAGGTCTTGGACATGTATGCCTTGTAATAAATGCAGTGCAGGAGCCTCCATCACCTGCCTTCTTTCTGTGTGATTGCTCTTGAGATCACAGCACCTTTGGCAGCTTGATGCTCACCTTCCAGGAGGAAGTGATTCCAACAGCAGGAAAATAAGGAAGGCTTGATCCAGGTTCCCCTTTGCCCCGCTGTGCAGCCCAGCTCTGTGGCATCATCACCTGCAATGACTTCCTCACAGCAGCTTGTCCCACCGGCTGCTGCAGATGAATCCATTCTGCTGTGTTTTACCTGGGAGCTGCTCCATGTGTAATTAGCACTTGGGAGACAGGTTTGCTTGCTTGTTTTGTTGTATTTGCCTCAGGTTAAACCTCCTGGTGTGGTTTAGGGGTGAGACCCGGATGCAAGGGATGGCACAAAGATGTGGCAAAGGAAGGAGACAGGAAGGGATCTCATCAGGCTATGACTAAACCCTGGTCCTGTGGAACAAAGCAGGAGAAAGGATGACGGCCTGCTGAGTCCTCCTGAGAGCCATTCCCATTGCACCGAGGTAGCTTTGGGGAAGGGAGTTACAATATATATTTATAGTGTATATTGTTTCTTTGGGGCTGTTCTTGTCTACAGTTTCATGGCACTGGTTTTTATTTTAATGTTGCCGGTCAAGGTAAACCCTTAAAGGCAGGAGCAATGGGAAAGGAAGAAGTGGAAACAGTGTCTAGACTAGTTACACCAAGAAAGTATTTGCATTTTTGTCTTGCATGTGCTAGGTTTTTACAGGGAGATAGGTATGGAAATGTGAAGTAAAGAGCCTTCAAATTTGTAGGAACTAGAAGAAACTTACATTTCCCACTGAAGTTCTCACAGACAACTTGATCTATTCTTCATTGCACCTGTGGGTGGAACAGGATTGGCCATAGAGTTCCCTATAGACTCTCTTCCATTACTTCCTACAGCAACCACATCCCCAGAAATCTTCATGGCACACCTTCAGGCCAGCTGCCAGTGCCTCCTGGGAAAGTCTGCTCTCCCCTCTGCTTGTAGATGGTGATTTCCCTGCAGGTGTGAGCAGTACAGTCCCTGAAAATGGAATGGTACCCTTTTCAAGGGGATTGGGTCGTAATAAACTTATTGGTGCAAGAGCTCTACAGCCTCTGAAAGCCTAAAATGTTGGCTGGAAAAGCTTAAAAGCAGGCTGGAAAACAAGGAAGATCCCCTTCAACTATTCAGCCGTGTTTTTCTTGTCTCCAACTCCACCATTCAAAGACTTGCTGAAACTTCTGTGTTACAGGAAAACATGGATCATGCTATCAGTGTCTCAGACCTCTTCCTCTAGGGAAACAGCAGTGTAATGAGGGAGAGCAACAAACAAGAGGGATAGAAACAAGCAGCATGGGCAGGTTTTCAAAGCTCTCCAAGCAATTATTTTGGCATCTAATTCATGTTGTCAGCTTCACCCAAGTATTCAAGGGGAAGGGGGTCTTCTTCCTCAGTGGAGATGCTTACTCAACCTGCTACCTCCAGCCAGTCTGTGAATGGACACAGACAAGGAAAACTGGTGTGCCAAAGGAGTAGGTACAGCTATTTCTCATTTACCCTTCTGAGCTGCTAATGAGACATTAGCCTTTATGCTTCACTTGGCTGCCAGTAACTGAGGCCAGAGGAAGGGCAGGTGGGCAGGCCAGCTCACTTGACCTCTTTATTGCTGAGACCTCTCTGTTCTCTGAAAGAGTGCCAAATAATGCAATTTGGGTCAATCAAATTGGGAAATGTTTTCCTCTGACACTTGTCATTATTCCTTCCCATGCCCTTTCAGTGCCTTATGAAAGGCGAGCCTGTCAGGAGAAAGGAATAAGGCTGATTACTGATACCTGGCTGAAGAATGTAAAGGCTTCTCAGCCTGTGCTGATGGGAAGGTGGCAGTACTTCTCAGGTGAAGCTGGGGACTATATGAGCTGGATATTCCTTTCTGCTTCCCTACGTCTCCAGAAGTGGAGGGTGAGAGATGATGCATTCTCCCCCTACTGCACTGGAACTCTATGCAATGATGCAGGCTTTTTGGTTTTCATGCTCCCATGGAAACACTGAAAAATAAAGAAAATGGATGATGGACATCAGCATGCTGGGTATACTGGAGCTGCTCATCTAGGACTCTGGATTTTTTTAAATCTCCAGTCCTGGCTACGTTGTCTTCTTGCACAACATTTCTTCTGTGCCTATTCCTGTTCCCAGGAAGGAACAGAACCTCTTTACCTTGTGGTGTCACTGTAGTATTGATACAGTCACCTCTGCTGGCTTCTCTGGTTTAATTTGTGTTAACCACCACACTTGCAACCACAGGGAAAGTGATTATTTTCTAAAGCAGGTGGAGAGTGGCTTCTGCTGTATTGAAGGGAAATGTTCCTCACTAGGCTGGGACTCAAGGGAAAGGGGCCAACCTGGTTCTGTGGAAAGATGAGCTGGGGCCCTGCTGAATTATTAAGCACACACCAGAGTCATCAGCTCAGGAAGAAAGAGAAGCACCAGCTTAGGTCACAGGTGTGGGATGGAGATTACTAGCTTCAGGAACAGAGGAGTGTAACTGGATCTGACTCATGCCCTTGGATGCTCTGCTGGATCAATGTCACAGCTGTTTGGTACTATGATGCCTATGCACAGCTTAGTTTGGTGGCCCTCTCTGGCACCATAGACAGCCATAAAAGTCCAACTCCACAGTGCTGAATCCTCCCCTCCCTTCAGAGGCACCTCACTTTTAGGGTAGGCTTGGAGGATCAGCAACCCCAGGTCACACACACGGAAATTGAGGCATAGTGCTTCTTTCAGTCTAACAATTCAAATGTGTTGGCCATGTTTAAACTCCCTTTATTCACCAACATAAATGATATGCAGGTTTGCAGAGAAGATGATCACAAACAACTGCAGCAGGAGGTCCATTGGAGCTTACATGTGCACAGCTCTTGTGAAAAAACAGATTGTCTGATTAGATGACTCAGTTGCCCAAGTATGTGTGTTGACTCCAGAAATTTTGCTCCAGGTTGTAGGCCTGAGGCTATAGGGAGAGATAACTAGGCTGAAAATAAGATTCCATCTCCCAGCCATGCCTGAGATCTCTGAGATTCTGTCTGAACAAAATGGTGATGCCTTTTTGTCCCTTTGGCCCTGTGAATCTGCCGTGATGCAACCAAAGGACAGTATGGGGTGTGGCACTGTGAAGGAAATCTTGAAGCTGTTTTTTTTTTTTTTTTGGTGGCAGCTGGCATTTACCAGCACTGGCAGGTGGCTGGGCACCCATAGGAGATGCTGCCTCATTCAAGGGGACAATATTCCTTACCTTGAATGAGGCACCCAGTCCTGTTCCTGCAGGAACTTCTGCCACACCCACTGATCTTGCACTGGTTTTGCTTCTTCTTGCTTTAATCATAGATTAAAACATTTTATTACTGGACGAGGCCTACTTTATCAGTAAACCTTTGTTTCTATATTGCCACCTTCTTATTACAACAAATTCATGACTAAGCTGAAATAAGCCAAAGCAGTATGATGAACATCCTGTAATCTGGCTCATTTTGGCTTGCAGCTTTCCTGAGAGGACCTCTGACATCATCCTCCGAATGTCTTGTTCAGCTGCAGGGTGGCACTGATGGAGCAGCACGAGGGCTTGTGCCCCTTGTTTGTTACTTTGTTGGTGGAGTCTGTTGGAGTCTGGGGTGAGTCTGTTACTCAGAGAACAGCCCTGTGGACCTTTTCAGATGTGGCACCTCAGCTCAAGTGAGGTTACAACTTAACCATGGTTCAAGCTATCTGAAGAGCCACTAGAGGACATTATGTTCCATTTTTCCTCATTTTCACAGCTCTCCTGTGACTTCTGGATCCTCTGCTTCATAAATTCAACCATGCTGGCAGAATATTAACAGGGCAACCCCACCTTTCATGTAGAGATTAACTAAACTGCTCAAGAGCACCAGAGTCAGCACAGGGGATGGAAGAAAGGGGCTTCCCTGCCAGCCCTTCAGCCACTGCAGACATTTGGAGTGACTCAGAGACAACAAGTAGCTTCTCTTTTAAGTCTGACCCTCTTTTTCTGCTTTCTGCCAGCCTCTCTGGAGATTCTTGGGACCAAAGAGGCACAGTTTCCCCCCTCTTTTCCCCCTTCAAATATGTCAGTCCTTGAACACCAAAACAGAGCGCTTCTATTTGGGGACAGGAATTTATCACCTGAATGTGTGTCCTTTGGTCCAGACTTACCTTGTGAATATCTGCCCATTTTAGGCCATATTAACCTTTGAAAAGCCAATAGTTGTAAAGGCATTGTAAGTTGTTCAATGGGTTTTACAAGGTTTTCACTAGTTAAGAATCTCTGAAGAATCTGCACTCACTAAGTATGCTACAAGCCTCTCAACACAGATTTTTCTGTGTAACTTTGATCTAAATAAGGAAGTTTTAGGAGTGGAATTAGAGCAGGGAAACAGCCAAGCAGTGAGGAAAAATGGGTAAAGCTGCTAAAATTAAAGCTAACAGTTGTCTTCTGAACAGAAGTTTTAGGCTGTCAGAGAAACAGTGGAGATAATATCAGTTTCAGGTATACTTTAACACTTTATTCTTCATGTACATGAAAGCAAATTGCAGAATTTCCCATCTGAAAAGGGTTTTTAAAAAAATATTTTTATTTTTATTTTACTTTTTTTTTTTTTCTCACATTAAGCATGAAAAGGGCTGTAATGGCCCTGCTCTTTTTTCTGCTACCCTGTGTACAAGATTTTGCTGGCTGGCTGCACCACCATCCCTCCGGGGACAGAACTATTCCAGGGGACTGGGCAAGCTTTTGATAGACCAGCTCCTCTGCAGACTGTCTCATGCAGCACCTTTCATGGGGAGAAGGGTTGGTTGCTTTTCCTTTGGCTTATCTAGCTCATGGCCTCCAAACTGGAAATACCTTGGCTCCTGATAGCAGAGGCTTACTTGCTTTTCCCACATGAATCATGGGACTGGAGGTGTCTCCAGTCATGAGACAGGATGGAGGGTCTCACTTGGTTTGTCCATGTGGTGGGGCAGCTCCCTGGGCAGGCTGCTGGAGGGCTCTGGGAACAGCTGGATAAAGAGGTGTGACAGCATTGGGAGGGACAGGGTCCTGGCACCCTGTAATCACAGCCAGCCTGATTCCTGTTCCTCTGAACGGAACAGCTGTGTGCACTTCTCACACATATTCTTCTCAATGTTATAGGGCAATAATGCTGCAGACCTTTAACCAGGTGGGGAGGAACTGTAAACCAAGCATTGATAATATATAGTCTGATAGCCATTTATGATGCTTCAGCAGGTGAACCTGTTTACCATGAATACTCTTCTGTGGGAAGGAGATGGTGCTATACCCCTAGTGAGGTCTTCTGCAGTGCCATCAGATCAACTACTGTACTTTTTTGAGCACAGATATTTTCTTTTATCCCAGAATTTCCATGCTCAAATAATTTCAAATTCATGTCACTGGGATTTCTACAGAAATTTCTGAGAGAGCTGATAGAACTAAAAATGGAACTGCTGAGCCCAGCTTTGGGTTGCAGTGTCATTTCCTGACCTACTGCTGTAAAATAATGAATGAGCTGCCTGATTCCAGACCACTTCTTATCTGTGCTGGGTCCAGTGCTTTGGCTGGAAAATGCCAAATATACCATCTCAAAGGGAGCTAAACCCTGTAGCTGCAGGCAGTTTACTGAGTATGAACTGCAGTAGGATTCAATACATTATGTATGGATCAACCCTCTGGAATTGCACATGCATGTAAGTTATGCCTGTAGGAAAACAGTAATTTAAAACCTCCTTCTTCCCCACCTCTTGGACCTGACTTGTGTTAAATATTAACAAACATGGTTCATCAATTCCCTGGTTCACTTGGCTTCTTTTAACAACAGATGTTATTACAACAACTCTGCCTACCTCCCTGCTCCTGTCAGCACATCTGATGGTGAAACCCAAGAGTCTGCGGCGATAACTCAGCCTGCAGAGCCTGGCTGCTGCCCCAGCCCTGTGGCCAGTCCTAACTCTCTCCCTAGGATCACCAATGCCTCCCACCTGTGGTGCCTGTAACTAGCTTGTGCTGGGAGGCACTGGTTGCAGAGAGGCTTTGGTTAAAGGAGACAGAGAAAAGGTGTGAGGGAGCCCAGAGGAAAGTGGGTTCCTGCTGTCAGAGGAGGAGGCGGTGAGGATGGCCAGCAACTCCAGTGCATTGCCCCGGGTGACTTTCCAGACACCAGAGAAACCTGGGGAGGAATCATCACACAGGAAACTGGGCAAGCTGACCATAAAGTACAACCGCAAAGACCTACAGCGCTGGCTAGACCTGGAGGAATGGATCAACGCCCAGCTGCAGGAGCTGTACCAGTGCCGGGTGAGTAGCTGGGGCACAGGAACCACTTGCTTGTCAGGTGAATGGGTCTAGAGCCCTGTGTGCTGGCACAGAGGTTTGCTTGCTCTGCTTCACTGGAAATAGTTCCTTGTCTTCAACTTCCAGCAGGTATCTCCATGCCCCCTCGGCAGCATCTGACTGATGTGTCGGCAGGCAGGGAAGCTTGCACTGATGCAATCCAACTGGCTTTGAACTGCCTGGAGTTGCACCCACTGGGGGGGTGTAGCTATTGCTCAGCATGAGTAGCACAACCTAGGGAGATGTATAAACCCAGGGTGATTCTTCTTGCTGAATTCCATGTGGTGAGTGGCTTTGCAGTGAGCACTATCCAAGCTAGCTGGGTTAGAGTGGCCAGTGTAGCCCTGTTCCTTCTGGACACAACAGTGAGGCTCTACCTGCTGTTTGAATAATACACTTCGGAATGTGCTGTATCCGTAACTGCAGAGTCTGGACACACTACTGGCAACAGGGAAGATTGGGGAAAAACTCTTTGCTCAAATGTAGAGATCTTATGCCTCCATCTTCACCAATCCCCAGAGCTGTCTCCCTTGCTGAGCTTCCCTTCACACCAGGAACAGTCCCTCCCAAATTCTTCCTGCCTGCCTAAGAGCTGTTCCAGTAGGAAAGATCCAGGAGTGCCTATAGCACCTGAATGGTACAGGATTTTGCTTCAGCTGTTGCATTTTTTCACTGGGTTAGTGACATTGAAATTTTAACCCTGTACTATCGCTTCTATTCATATATTGTCCTTAGATGCATGACAGTTATACTGGGTGCTTTCAGAAGCAATAATGCTCTTCTGTGTTTGAGATAATCCTTTGGAGTGTGGTACAGTAAAAGATGAAAGGCTTTCCCCCATTGTACATCATGATCTTAAACACATTTAAATGGCTTGATTAAGGATTTTGCTTTTCTCTCTAGGGCAGTGGCTGATACAGTAAGAGAACACAGCTTTCTTGACTCACAGAGAATGTCCATTTTCAGCAGATGACACAGATGGGTTTAACAAATTGTGTAAAACTGCTTATTTATGTCCTGGATGGGGATGGACTAAATGAACTGCCAGGCCCTTTCTGTTCTGTATTCTGTATTTGCACCCCAGTGCAGTGTTAAGCACACTTTTGTGATACAAGGAAATAAGAGCTGATGATTGTTTAGAGTCTTCCGCTCTGAGCATCAGCAGTTTCAAATTGCAATCACCACTGAAGTGGATATCTCAGAACAGGTCATGAATGGTGGGTTTTGTGCTACTTGCCATGATGGTACACAGAAATTTTTGACTGCCCAGGCTGATTTTCTGGGCCCGAGAGCTACAGAATTATGTCGCCTTCACAGCTGAAGACCCAGACCTCAGGAACTGCTTCTAAGTCCGTCCTTATTATTGTTGTTGCTGTTGTTTTTATTATTATAATCATTATTATAATAATTTTCTGTGTGACTTCCTGTGTGACTGTGTATTTGATATTTCTGTGAGAATGTGCCAGATTCTCATGCCATGTTGGGAGATAAAAATAGTTCATTTCTGTTTTAATTCATGCCTTATGCAAAGAACAGGCAGAAAACAAATAATGAGAAAAAGGTCCTTCCTTCTGCTGCAAATGCATGGCTTCTCTGAAAATATTACTGCTTCTGTTCTGTTAACTAACTGGTTTAGATTTCCCAAACATAGCTTGCTCAGTAAAAATTACTAATCTCTTCAAGTTAGTTGTGAATTTCCAGTTGTTTTCTATGGCTTATTGAAATGATAGAATTTCTTACTATCATAAGAATAATAATAATATAATAACAAGAAATTCCCAGCTGTATCTTAGGCCTCTTGATAATGCATTGTGAAACATTATACAGTGCACATGGGAGCAGAAGTTATCAGCAGATCCAGTCAGACAGGCAAAATTCAGTGTGTCTGCAAAGTGCTAGCATGGTAGTCCTGGTGAGTGAAGGCTGTTCAAAAGAGTGGCAGCGACAATATTGCTTCCCAACCATGCCAGCACTGGCATTTAAGGGACTGTCCCTGGAGTTGGTAGCTCAATTCAGAGTCCTTTTCCTGACTGTTGAGATGAGCAAGGAGAATGGCTGCTGCTTTGAGTAACAGAATATCTTGCCCTTTGGAGAATTACTGCAGTTTTAAAGAGTTAAATTTTTGTCACTTTTTTTTCTGAGACAGACAAGAAGCACTTGGTATGACCAGTAACATGACCCAAGATGGGGTTGTCCATGTGCTACTCGCTGAAGTGTACAGAGATAGACCTTTACACCTGCAAAGGTGTCAGAAAAACAAGTCAGTTTACGTTATCACTTCTGTTTTCCAGAGAATTAAGAGCTGTTTACTGCCATCAGAGTAGCTGCCCAAAAGGGTTTCTTTTTCCTACTGCAAAATCCCAGCAGGCACAAGTGAGAAACCCAACCATGCCCTTACAGGAACAGATTGCTAGTGGATTGCCCTTGCTAGTATCTTTTCAGCACAACAGATTTCCCTGCTTCCTGATGTATTCAGGCCAGCATAAGAGATTTGCTACAAGGAACTACATAACATAATGCTGTGCAAGGTCAGAGACTGTTAACAGGTTCTCTGCATATACACACATGTGCCACAGTGAATTACTTGTAATCACAGAGATGTCCAGCGGGTCATCCTGCTCTCCTCTGCACATTGTGACAAGACTATTTAGTTGTCCTACTTCTTTGGGCTTCCTTGTATCCATCAACTTCCATTACAATTGTCGTTACCTCTTACTTTGCTCCACCTGCCCTTGGCAGTGCAAAGTTCCTGGGTGTCTTCCAGAGATTCAAATGACAGCAAGGTTAGCTCAAACATCACCTCTCGATACATTCCCTTGATACAGGGAATGCTATGAAGTTTACTGTCACAAGGTTTTTTAGCAACAAAACTAAGATTGATTTTCAAGATGATTCCTTGCATATGGAATTCAGAAGAGCATCCACACTAGGACTAAAAACCACAGGGACTTCCTACCCTATCACACCCTCCCAGCCTACTTAGCTTCTTTATCAAAGTCAGACTGGATCAACACCTGTTTTCTAAAAGGTCACATGAAAACTATTACTTTTAAGAAGAAATACTGTGTGAGTTACAGTGCAATATATTTCATTCTGGTTTATTATTTATTCTTAAGTTAGCTGCATATCAAAGCTAAATGAGGGCTTTCTACTTTCTCTCTGGCTTGGTATCAGTGACTACCCAGGAAAAGTTTCTTTTATTCCTGTAAGTATTGCCATTATTGTTTAATGTTTTACATACACATCCATAAATGCCACAACCTGGCAATCAGGAACTGTGCTGTTCACCCAGTATCCTTATTCTACTGATTACTATGCCAAAATACCACTAGTGTTTTGTAGTGAAAGATTAATTTTGCAAATACACTGGAAAAACACAGGCTTAGAGAGATTTGTGATGCTAAAATGTGTTTGTGATCAAGTGAACAAATGTTTCCAACTAACACCCCCATGCACTACAAGATTATCACTCCAGTCACCAAAACTTGGAGTCCCTCTTACATTAAAGGAGACTATTATAGCCCTCTCATATCTATTAGAGAAAGCTGGCAAAATATTGCTAGGTCTTTCAACAGCATCATTTTCTCTCCATTACTGCCAAAAGCCTTAGTATAAATACAAAGTAGGTGAGTGTAATTAGCATAAAGACCTAAAATCTCCTCCTATTATTTATGCATCTCTAAGGTTAAGCCTGTTGGAGTTCTGTTTGGTGAACTCTTCATAGAGGAAGGGTGTCACAGGCTGGTATATGTGGCACTGCAGTTTGATATCCTTGAAATGGTCTTCCAATGACGGGTGATGATCCCTGAGCAGTGTAGTGGTTGGAAAAGATGAAGAATGTGTACATCAGGATGTGTGGCTGTAGCAGACACTACAAAGGGGCTGGAATCCATGCCCTCATTACAAGAACCTCCCTTTTTTGAGATGATTTATATCTTGACCTCAACTTTGCAGCATGGTTTTATTGTACTCAGCTGCTTAGTTCTTTAAAGATGGCCTCTAGAGTTCTTGAAGGTTAATTAACTCTGGTGGTTTTTTCCTTTTTAGCTAAGGGAGGAAACAGAGGCAGCAGCTCCTGAACCACAAATTGATCTTGAAGATCTCCTGGAGGTCCCTAATGAAGAACAGAAAATAAAACTACAGGTCAGATAGAGGGTCTTGGTGATTTATGCTAGTGAAATTCTCTTCATAAATACTAGTGGCATGTGGGGTAGAGAATAGGTGTTTGTAGTGTTGCAAGATGCTTTCTTGTGCCTTCCTTTCTGAAGGGAGGGGAGAATTAGATCAACTCATAAAATACTAAAATGATGACTCCTTGTTTTTTCAGGAAATCCTCCATGAGTGCTCCAGCCCCACAGAGGTGAGTGAAGGACCATATAAATTTACATGTATACATGTTACACTATTCTGTTATAGTGTCTTTGCTGCTGCTTGGCTGAGTAGCCAAGACACTACCATGCTGCAGATTTGTTTAATCGTAATGGGAAGTGTTTGCCACTTTATTCTGTGATGTAAAATTACATATAAATGCATAGGAATGAGCTGAAGGCAGAGCACTAGAGCAAGTAAGAAATTATGCTTTACAATCAGAGAAGTTCTTTCCATCTTTTGGACATCCTAAGATGATCAGTCTGAGCTGCTCTTTGATCCTCAGTGTAGAAAAGCCATTGACAATGACACAGCTCACATAACCATTTTTTACACTCTTAACTGAAGGCATTCTTAGCTTAACACACTCGAGGGTTATGAGTGACAAGGATGTAGAATGGTCCTTATGTTGGACGGGGCAGATAACTGCTGAGCAGTAGCCATGTAGGTCAGTTTTATACATGGATTTTTTTCCCCCACAAAACTTTGCAAGTTTTTATTTGAATTAGACAGTTAACTCCCACAATGTCCACACAATTGGAGGCAATACTGTGTGCATGCACCACACAGGGATTGCCTTTGCTGCACTGCACACCTGTGCAAAATGTGGTCCCCATCACTGCTTCAGCCACATGCACTGCATGTGAACATTCTGCTTGCACATCATCCAACAGACCACACGTGTTGTTGAGCCAATGTGGCTGTGCAGTGCTGAACATACAGAAAATGAGATGAATGCATGACTGAAATTCAATCATTGAATCAATATTAGTATCACTGAAATTAAACTGGCCTGTAGTAATCATCACAGATGCTCTCCTAGTGGGGGTTTCAGCAAAGCTGGCAATATGAAATAGTTTTCAGAGTGTCTGAATGTCAGATCTGAGGCAAGAATCTCACATTCCCAGAGCAGTAACTGAAGAGAGTTTGTTCTGCTAAGTCAGAAGCCATGAAAGTGTCTTGTGGGCAGCACAGTACCTGCTGAATACAGATACTGCTGCCCCGTTGGCAAAAATACATACTTTCACCCTGGGGATCTTGAATCCAGTTTCCTTGAAAGATCACAGCAGTTTAACTGCAGAAGGCAGACAAGAAACTGAAAGGACTGACTGAAAAAAAGGGTATGATCCTAGGCATTTACTTCCAGAGCATGTTGTGGCAACCTCTGATCACCCAACTGAGGACGCTGGGCTTCCACACAGCACAAATGGTAACAAGCTGCAATACTTCCAGTGACCCTGCCTAATTACAGGAACAGGTAGCGATGTCTTTGGGTAAGAAAGGCTGCACACCTCTTTATGGCGATGTTACTTGCCATGCAGGGGGTAAAGTTTGCACCAGTTACATTGCCTTCTGCTTGGAATAACCAGATAGGCCAGTTTAGTTCATAGTCCTTGGCTGTGTCAGCAAAGTAGTCAGGGTTTGTCTCCATTAACTGCTCATCTATCTGCTCTGCCTGTCCTCAAACCCTGCTCAACATTATCATTAGTCCTACATGTTTTGCTCCACCTCTTCTCTGCCAGCCATTTCCTTGCAGAACTGGCACAGCTCCAGGATGGTTTGCAATTCACAACATGGAGCTCTACTGGTTCAACAAGAGGGACAGCTTGCTTTGCCCTAGATTGGGAGGGCAGCACAAGTGGGCAGGAGGTTATGGTGGCAACAGGAAGCAGTGGAACCTAAAAGAGAACAACAGCATCCTGAGGTCATCTCATGGTGGGAAAAGCAGGTATCTGGGATAAAGAGGGTCAGGCTAGCTCCTGAGGAGAAAGTAAGCATGGCTGTTCCAAAGGGAGACAGGGAAAGGGGAGGAGCTTTTAGACCCTTCTCATCCATCACAAGGTCTCCTTTCCTAAGCTAAAAGATAGGTTTGCTCAATGTATGTCAAAATTCTGGTTTCTTCTCAATGTGAGGGTGAATGTGGGAATGATGGCAATACCACAAAACACTTTGGGCTGGTGAGCACTGGAATTAATACGATATCCTTCTGCAAACAACTCTTATTGCAGGACTTCATTACGGAACTGCTTAGTCGATTGAGAGGTCTCCGAAGAGTCACCAATCCTCAGAAGAAATGACCTTGCTCACATGGAAAACCCAGCTCTGATTAAAAGGAAATGTGTATCTTCCTGACAAAAACCAGGATCAGCAACAGAACTTCTGATTATGTTTAGGACTTATTATTGACAAACTTCACCAAGTTTGTGAACTCTGTACCAGTGGTTTGAAGTCTCCACTCCTTCCAGATCTACACACACAGCAGGGAGCTAGACTGTACATTTTCCTGATTCTTAAAGCGTCTGTTAACCTGAGGAAGAGGAAAAGATTTCTCTCCTTTAGATTCTTCTAGGAATCTCCATGCTGGCCAAGGAGCACTGAATACAATTCTCAGGAGCCCATCAAGACTTCTTTTTTTCATCCACTGCAAGGAAAACAAGGCATTGGTTATCACTCATTCATCAACATGGAAAATCAGCCACTGTTAAGCTGCACCTCATTTCAGTCTGGCTTAAACCCAACTGTGATCTCCTGCCTGTTACTGCTGTACCCGACTCTACAGCATTGCACATACTTTGTAAGTCTTACTAAGCCTCTCTTATTTATGAAGGTTGGATAGAAAATATATGATAGTTTGGATGCACCTGGTTTACCTAACAAGTTTGTGAAACAGCTGCTATAGCTAATGGCTATATTTTTTTCCATTTTGTGGAATTTAAAACTTAAAACTTAGAAGCCTTTTCTAAAGGAACGATTCTGGGAATGATTTTTCTCCTAGTTTAAAAAGATGTTGGGAAATACTTATTTTATATTAAAACAGAAAAACCAGCCATGCACTACTTGATTTTGCTCTCTCTTTAGATTCTAAAGAAAAACTGAAGTAAAAAAATACCTGCTCCCAACTTTCCTTCAGGGAGCATCTCGGAGCGAGACTTTTGCAGACAGGTAGGTCTCACAAACGAGCAGGGAAGTAGGACACAGTACCTTGCTGCACAAACTCTTCTGGCTACAACTAATATTTGCCTGGAAAAATACAGAGGAAACTACATCCAGCCTCTCAGCAAGTCAGTAACTTGACACATGGACTAGGAAATAAGGCAGCAAATGGAGGCTGATTGCTTAGGCAGAGCGCTCTCACATTATGCCCTGTCCCTACATTGATACCTGCCATGCAAACACAAGAGATGAGTGTGGGTCACATCCAGAGGAGCTCCTACAGAGCAGAACATTCAAGGCCAGCTTTTGAGTACATCTTTTGTCTGTTTGGTGAGCCAGGCAGAAGGGACCAACTATGGAACCAGAGGGACATGCAGGTTAGCTAACAAAGACAAACAAGGATTCTTGGGCTGAACCAGTAATATCTTAAATGCATTAGTCTTTCCATCTTTATCAGCAGCAGAGTGATGACTATTATCTTGTTCTTCCCTCCAATTTTCCAGCTGTCAGTGAACAAACTGTAGGTTGTGTCCTCTAAGAAGACAAAATCCAAGCTGCAGTAACAACTGTGATGTAAGGGTCTGCTTCCTTTCACATGCTTTTCTTGTATCTGACTGGAAGTTGGCAAGCCATGGACCTCATGTCTTGTTCCAAGACTGCTCCAAGGTGTTCTAAAGCTCACCCACTAGGCTGGAGAAATGGTCTTTCTCTATCAGGTCCAATATATGTCTTTGGTAGCCCTGGGAACATGCCAATTTTGGCTTAATAAGGAGCTAGTGGGACATGCCTACCCTCATGAAATCTCAACTTAATCAGTAACATAACAAAAACCTAAATCCAGACCTGCAATGGTTGCAGATCTGGCTTACGGATGACTCACCTGCTAACTCATGTAACACACCCCTTGGGAAAGGAGAGCAGCATATTGACAAAAAGCTCTGAGCACTGGTAAAAAAAGACTAGGATCAAACAGAAGTTCAGGTGGAAGAGCTAGGTGGACAGGACATGAGGAGAGTGTCCTGAACTAGAGATGCAATTAGCTACAGCACAGCAGTATAGGAGTTCAGATTACTTACATACCCCACGAACAGACTTTGTTTTATTCTGCTGAGCTGCAACAGCACAAAGACATGACATGCCTCTCCTCTGGCCCAAGAGAAATAGCTTCTTTCCCCTGGGAACTACAGAACAGTATTTCCTCAATATGGAATGATGCAAAAAGAATTTTTGTCTGTGCTTTAAGGTAGACATTGTTAGAATCAAAGACAAAGCAGGTTCTGAAAACTCTGCTTGACCAAAGTTGTCTTTATGCTTATTTTGCAAGTAGCAGGAAAAGAGTAAGCTGCAGACCCTATCATGTGCAGCTGGTTCTGATACATAAGGAATTCTGATATATAATGATACCTGAGTGCACTTCAACTGAGCACACTGAGATCAGGGGAGCAAGGCAACATGAGGCCAGTGGTAGATGATTTCTCAGTTCACTGGTGTAAAAGAAAAAGCAATGTAATACAATCAGAGTAACTTCTTTTTTGTTTCATTCTTAAACAGTAGTAAAGTACACTTGGTTTGATTTACATTTTGGCTGTTCTCCCACTAGACCACAAGGATAGATTAAAATCAATGCTTGAAAAATTTTTGTTACAAACATCTTCCAGTTAACTTTGCTGTTTCTCAGCATCACCATTAGCATAAGTATGTAGATATTATCTATGAATGTTGCTTGAAAGGAACTTTGCCCTCTAGATTATACCAAGATAACCCAATGTATGAAAGTTCATGAACTTTTCTAATTTGAATTCTTATTGGAGTGGAGCCCACATTTGATAATTCACATATATAACATTTTGAAAGGGAAAGAAAATCCCTCACGACTTGCTACAAAGACAAGAGCAAAGAAGTTGAATGTCTTTCTGGAAGATGCCAAGCTGTCTTCTGTCCTTGAACAGCTATGACTGAAGGTGATCTGGCCTGTCAGGAATTGACTGATTACCAGAATCTTTGTTTACCAGCACCTTTTCAAAGACAAGGATAGGGAGTAAGTAACAGAGCTAACAGTGCACTGCCCACTTAAAGGTCATGCAGCATTCCTCTTTCACAACACAGATTCTGCTAGGTGTGCTTCCTGCAGACAGCCCATCTGGGTACCCCTCTGCCCCTCCTACGTGGAGTTCACTGAGGCAACAGCTACAGTGGGAATGGCTTTTCAGGGGAAAGTGACTGGGCTACTACTAAAATGCCCCATTGCATGCAGAAAGTGCAGCAGCCACAAAAATGTCCATTAGTGGTGCAGGGAAAGCAGCAGCTTGTGTCTGCATGACTTGAAGAGAGTCTTCCATGTATGACTAAGTTCTATTTCAGGTAATGGGTTGGGTGCATTTCTGGATTCCTTGGGATGACCCCACAGAAACCAATCTGGGAATCTAAATAAACTGCTTCCGGCTGCAACCTGCTCCATTAATACTGATGTGAACAGGGCAGGGCTTACAAGACAGAGGCTGCCTAACTGCAAGGGAGCTCAAAGTTTTGTTGTGCCTGATGAAGCATTCAAAAATGTTGCAAGTATCATACCAGCTTATACTAAGATATTGAAAAAAAGCCAGCAGCTGTAAATCAAGAAACAAAATTACTACTAACTGCTCGGGGAAGACACAGGCTGAAACCCAAAGCAGTGGATCAATTTAGGAGAGAAGTAAGAACAGATAGTTGCACCTTCCCCTGTATATGTAAAAGATGAAGGCTTTAACTTCAGATAGAACTGGGCTGTCTTACTACCAGATGAATTATCTATGTCAAATAGCAATGAAAAAGTGTCACTCCTATGATAACATAAATAAAGAACAGCATTTTGTTTTGATTTTTAAGACTGCAAGCTCCTCAGGGCTTACTTAAATAGCTTATTTAAATTTTGTGTGTCACAGGGTTAATTGTGAGCTCTTGCATCAGAACAACTCAAATAGTTTTCCCATCTACCTGTCCCAAGGAGACAGGCACTGGTGAAGCAAGGGCTGCCAGGAGAAAGAAGATCCTCCTCAGAAGTCGGGTTTTGCCACCCCTTCCTAAGAAAAGGTTTTGATGGCACTGCTGGACACACTTGCCATTTTTAGTGTGTTGACCTAAAGTATTACTATTCTACATTGTTTGAATCAGGTTTTTGTTGAAGAGACTGATCCAGAGCAACACATTAGCAGAAACCCACCTTCAACAGTGGTTTCATTCATTTGCTGTCCTCTGACCAGAGGTGCAGGTAAACGCTGTTTCATCACTTCAACTTGGAGGCACTGACCTTAAGCACCGGGGCAAGGCAGACATCTGGGAGTGGCAGTGTCAAACCAGACAGGCAAGATTCATTGGAAATTCCCTGTCAAGGGCAAATCCTTTATTTTGTTGCAATTGGAATTGTCAGCCTTAGAGAGCTCTCTCAGAAGGCACATTATTTGGAAAGAGCTCATCCTGATGGAATAATAGAGCATGTTTACAGCCAATTTACTTGGGTATTTGAAGCAATTCTGGGTGTTCTGGGCACTGGCAAGTGCCACTTGCATCTGGATTGTCTCCCAGGAGGGATATGGACATATGCAACTGAGATTTGCTCCTAACCAGATGAAGAGCATCACACAGGTACCATTTTTATCCTACCAGGTGACCAAATAATAAACAAAGTCAAATTCTGCTTTCAGACTTATACACAGCTCTTTCAGACTAACATGTTGCTCTTACAGATGACATGATCTTGGCACAGCCACTGCAGGCCACAACACTGTATCAGTAGCAGATTACCTTTTCAAAGGATCCTTCCTTTCATGTCAGTGAGCAACACCGCCCTGCATCTTTTCCAGACCTGCCACAGAAACATTTTTGATGACTTCACTATTCTTCATGTCTTTCCCTAAGCCGCTTGACACTAGGAATAACATACCATTATAAGAAAGCAACACTTTGATAAGGGCTATCAGGCATTTTCAGGAGAGACTTTAACCACAGGCCTCTGTAAATAATTTTATTATGCTTTGCAAGTTCCCATCACACACGTGATCACAATGCAGACATTTTTCTCAGTGCAAAGTGCTTTGCTGCCTGTTGAACCAGTGTATAAGCTGTTAGTAAAAGCAGGAAGTTATTTATCAGCCAGTCAGTACTGCCTTAAACACACATCTTTACTGCTACCTACATTGCTTTACCATCTGTATTTATAGACTTATATCCACCTCCTCCTATAGAGTTCTCATTGATCCCCAAGCATGCACAGCAAACCCTGCACTTCTCAGGTGTATTTGTGAATACCAAGTCACACACCCTCCAAGCCTCTCTCAAATTACAGCACATCCTTTAACTGTCCAAAACATCACCCGTTTTGGCTGCAAATCCACTTAGATTCTTCCCATCTGGCTGGGTTCTCTATTTTCCCATTCTCCAGCTCCTCTTCTGCCCATAAGCGTGGTCACTTCTGTTTGCAAGGAAGATGATAGCGGGAGGTGTGGTGGTCCTTCAGGTCAAACTCCTCATGGCCTTCCCTAAGAAGCAAATACAAAGTGCAGTCAGAAGCAAATACCCAGGCCAGGAACTCACCCTCAGCCACTGCACAAAATATCTCCCAGCAGCCCTTAACCAGAAACATATCCCAAGGGCTGGCTGTGAAGACATGACTGGCAGCCATGTGGACTAACTACTTAAGATATTTGCTTTTAACAGAAATTTCTGAGGTGCTTTATGGGAAGGTCTGCTCATCCTTGTCACTGTATTTGGAAATGACAACAGGTCCTTCTGTTTCTTTCCCTTTTGAAGAGATTCATGTAACTCATGGCTCATTTTCAGCACTGTGTCTGTGATTCCAGTGACATTAGCAACTGTGACAACAGAGGAAGTGACAGTCTCCCCCAGAAAACTCTGGAAAATAACTGAAAATAATGCAGTGTACTGGCAGCTGTCTTAACCATGCTCAGAAGCAGGCAGTGTTGAGTAAGATACAAGCCTGCATCTGCAGTGTGTGGATGATACACTCACCTGCCAAACTGCTAAATCTGCTTTTACTGATGTTTGCTGTCAGATACTTTTGTCCATATGCTTTATTTTAACAATCTAACATTGTCTGTCATATGTTTTCTGAACATTTTCATATGGATTTCCCCCACCGCACTTGCATTTTCCTACAAATACATTTGCAGGAAATGAGAGAATATGCACAAAAAGCATCTCTTATTATCCCAACCACATCTTTAGCAACCTGCTGTCTTAATGTCATCCCGCACAAATCTGAGAACCCAGCCAGTACCCAATCCTTCTGAAGCATGAAAAAAGAGAAGTCACACAACCTGTTAGGAATAACTTTGTATTCAAATGAATTAACCCTCCAAATCTGAGGCATGAAAATTTTGTCAAAAATCAAGCTACACGTGTTTAAGAACAAAGACTACAGCTGCTGCAAGTCTTTCACCAGCCTGACTGGTGAAAAAAGGCTCACACATACATATTTCAACAAAGAATTTTTTAATATGGTTTAGGATTGCAAAGTCTCAACCTAAGAAAACCCTCAGGAATTCATACTATCTGATCTCCCCCTTTAAGGGAATCCAGCCTAGGTCATCCATCAATGGCATTAACAAGCCATAGGAGTCACTGAACAATGGTCTCATTTATCCCATCCCACGTAATGCAGCATAGCAGCTGCTCCAGAGAACACTCAGACAATGTGCCCAAACATGCACTGAAGCATTTCTGCCTAGTACTAGTTTAGTTCCTGAAGCCTGGAACAACTACTGATCTCACAAAGTACTTCTCTAACAACCAGCATTCAGCTCAAATCTGGATTCCTCACATCTTGCCTCCTACTGCCTGTTTTTCTGCCTAATGAGAAAAACATACAAAGGGGGCCAAGCTTACCTTTGACCCACTGCTCAGACCCAGAGGAATTGCAAGACTCACCAAAAACAGCGCTGACAGTAGAGATCCCCGTCACAGCCATGGCAGCGCAAAGTGGCATCTTCGTTGCAGATGCAGCACCAGGGTAACTCATCCTCATCACTATCATCTGCCCTTGCAAGAGCTGTGGTGGCTGGAGTGTGGCTCTAATTCACACAGAAAACAAGAGACAGAGAGTTCAAACCCCAGCATGGACAATAAAGGACTTTAACTGTAACACATGATGGCCACAGTGCCCTGTCCCATAGTCCACAGTTTCCTCTCTTTTGTTCCTAAGTCTGTGAGATGAACTTGCACAGAGTGCAGGGACAGGCTGCATGTACATCTAGTTGTCAAATAAAAACCCGGGGTATTGTGTTTCTAGAATTTGGGTTTAAATCTATGTTGCTTGGAATGTAAACAGGTATTCAGCCTCATTTAGTGTCTACAGTGACGTACACCCACATTGCATGTGCTGTGTTAAGGGCATAAAGCTCAGATATTCTGGCAGACACCACAACAATACCATGTGACAGACAATTCCTGCTGCAAAAGCTACAGATCAAACAGTTTTGCTGAAAGGAGCTATGTGGGAAGGGAATGTGGAGGTGGGGGCATTGTTTTCTCCCTGTTGTGGGAAGAAAACTGTGGGACAAAGGAAGTGCTTTGCCAAAAGGCCCCTACTATTCATTCATACCTGAGGCTGGGACAAAAAGATCTTCTGAAATCATAATCTAAATATATCCATACAGCCAACTATGGCCTCCTTCTGCCTTACAGAGAACTCTTGTGGAACTTAAAACACACTGAGACACCGTGCCTGGACACTGGCAAAGGCAGCTTCCTGACACAATCTTTTCCTAACACTATCTTTTGCATCAGTAATCCCAGAAATGCAAGGTGTCATACCTGAGATGGATGTTTTTGATAATGTTTACAATTATATAATTTCTTCCACTGGGAGCAGGCCTAACAGGTGCCTGTGAGTCACAGATGCATTTAATTCTTGTAATACACATTAGAGATTATGTATGTATTTCCATAGTAGGCTAGAATCCACTCTGAGCATAGGGTATCCTGCTACTAATTCCTTCTTCTGATATTATATGAGAACATGAACAGTAGAATGCTATTTAGAGATTCTATTCTGCTGAAAGCACTGGTAAACCTCCCATTTACTCTGGCTCAGATTGTACGGTACTAGACCATGGCCTTGTTGATCTTATTATACATATATATTGTGAGGTGTCTACCACCTTCTCTTGGTTTACACAACTCTGTAACATTCAACTCAAAGCCAGCCTGGAAGGAACTGTATTCCAGGGAACAATTCTTTTAATAAGTACAAGGATGATTCACAGCTGAGCTCAGAGCTGGTCAGCCTTGCAGAAGCTGCTTGGCTTGTTAGCTCTGGAGAAACTGGTTATTTAATTTTTTTTTCTGCATCAAGCCTAGGATACAACAAACTTTTGCTGCAGAACTGTACTCTCCTGACACTCTGGAACATTCCAGATGTCAATTCAAGAGATCCTGACCATTTCACTGACCTTTTGCTTTGCTTGCTTACACAGGTTCTGTTGTGAGGGTCCTGGTTGGGTGGTCTGATCTGGGGGAATGTTGAATCCACTTGCTTCATCCAGGGCTGCTTCCTCTGTGAGCTGGTAACAACACAAAGGAAGAAGTCTCTTGTTTCAAACACAGCCTCATTCTAGGCCCTAAGCCTCCTGTGCTTGTTGCTCTCATGCAGTAACAGGAGATGACAAGTCTGAATGCAGCTGGTGTTACCCAGACAGATGCAAGCTCACTCTGCTCTCGGAACACTGTGTGTCCATTGTGGACAGTCTGCAGCAGCAGGGGCCTGCAGCTCACACACTCTGCTTTGCAGTGCAGCTAGCAGACCCTCAGCATCATGCTAATCACACACATGTGATATATCAGACAAATTGAAGCTCAGGTCTGCCTGCAAGACAATTCAGAGACATTTTGGGGAGAAATGTAAGCGTAAGCTGAGCTACACAGCACACATCTCATCATCCATGCTCTAACTGGCTGGAGGGAAACACAGAACAAGAAGAGAGGAAGTAGCAGCAAAGTGTGGTTATGCAGGAGACACATGCAGACCACAAGAGACTCTAAGCATGAATGAGAAAGACAGTGTGACAGACTAGAAGTATTGTTTTCAACTGCCTGTCAAATAGTTGAATGGCCCATGGGAACTAGTATTGGAAAACCACCAGGAAAGTAAGGAAGGAAACTCTTCCTTCTCAGGAACAGAAATGCAACCTTTGTACGCTCACCAGGTAACACACTCATGAGGCATAACCAAGAGGAAGAAAAACAAGGCCACAGCTGCCACTTCTGACCTGTTTCAGCACTTGGCGAATGGCCTCCTCCTCAGCCACTTCCTCATCACTGTCAGGGAGCTTATAGGTTTCCAGTGTAACTGTAGGAGTAGGAAATGTGAGACTGTAACTCACACCTGCCTCAAGCCTTGTGCACACTAATGTACCAGAGACAATTCTTTGTGGTGTGAGCTGGCTGTGGCATTCTGGCTCTGACCTTTTAAGGTGCAGGTTCCTCATAAAGGACATTACTGTTTATTTTTAATACTTGGAAGAGAGATGGAAAAGATCTCCACCAAAACCAGAGTTTTGCTTTTAAAAGTTTTGTTAACCTCAACAAAGCATGCTAAAATTATCCCAAAGAAGGATGCAAGACAAAGCAGTCTGACCTTACAGTTCCAGCCTTTACCCTCAGCTTAGATCTTTCATAATGATTTAATGACAAACCAGCCTGTACACCCTTGCAGACAGAACCAAATTTCAGTCTGTTTCTTGCAGAACAGAAGAATTAAATGGATAAACACTAATAAAGAATTTACTCTGTCATAGCAATTTGATTCCTCTCTTGGCACTGTATTCTCATCTGCTACTCACCTTTCTCTGGGTCCTCGCCTTTGAGTGCTGCCAGTCTCTTGGCAACCTGTAGGATCTTTTCCTGCCTAGTGTTCTCTTCCCGCAGCTCAGCAGCAGCTTCTGCCAGAAGTTTGTTCTTCTCTTCCTCTAGCTGTTTTGGGTCCAGATTTGCAGGGCAAACACAATCTTCACTTCCCCGATTGAGATCATTCAAACTCTGGCTACTAACAGCTGCAGACAGACACACAGAACACACTGGTGACTCAGCAGCAATGTTCCTTGGGCACAGAAAACATGACAAATAATGCTAGGAGAGCAGCTTGTTGCTCTCCATAAAACTGGATAACGAGAGGAAAAGGCATGCCAGTGGGATCTTCACTGTACATGAAGAGAAGAAATTGAGCTAATCTGTGGCCTAGAGTGAGTTTACAGAGAAAGCAATGCAGCCAGGAAGATAATGGTATGCCAGATTCTGATGCTGATGTTTTGCAACAGTGCACAGGTGCATTAGGAGTAGCAACAGCTCCTCTCCAGGCAGGAGAGAAACACTTGAGAGAAACACTTTAGAGAAACAGAGAATCTGAATAATGCAATCTTGACAAGAAGGAACTATCTCCAAGCAAAGACACCGAGTCCCAGGGTGGAGCCAGATGGCTGCTCTTGCCCAGTGCAAGGGATTATAAGGGGAAGATATGGACAAACTGGACGCTGAGCTCACCTGTAAGTTACATAGGGAGGCACAAACCCCTTTCTCAGCATAGCACATACATTATTAGACATAAACAGGTCTTTAGAAGCCGAAACAGATACCTTGAGGCTGAACTCTTGGTCTGTAATGCTCATCAATGGCAACCTCCTCAGACAGTTGAGTTAACAGGTCATCTGTCTGCTGGACCAGACTTCGGGTATCCGGGGGTTGGTGCACCTAAGAAGCCAGGGAGTGTGGGAAAAGGCAAATGAGAGGAAAGTGGCGTACTCAATCAAAGGAGAATCTTGGCAACCAAGATCACCCTAGATGGGAGCAGTATACAAAGATGCCTCCACTGACATGGAGAATCTCAGTTTACAGTTATGTGGTGTAAGATTTGTAAGGGTTTCATTTTCAGAGGTGCTGAATGCACACTGTTCTAAGTGCAGTCACCCAAACAAGGCAAAGGGGTGCTGAATGTGTAAAAACACATGCTGCTGGGTCCCAACTCCAGCTCTGCCACTACCTCCAGGGTAAACAAAGTGCCATTCTCAACAGTGCCAGCCAGCAAGCCTCACAGAGATCTACGGCAACAGCTGGGCATGCAGCTGAAAGAACCATAAGGAAATGGTATCCTGGGGGACAAGATTATTCCTATAGGCTTTCAAGGCAGATATTCAACTAGTTCCTCTGCAAACTCAGACAAATCACACTGGGTTTCCATTTCTGGAAAAATTAACAGGATTCTGCCCAGCTGGTATGCAGTAACAGCTAGAAGATGTAATTAGAAGGTAGGGCTGATAAGTCTGCAATACAAACAGCTCTGAAAAACTATGACCACTCATGTACATAAATGAGTTGAGAGTAAAAAACCTTAGCATCTATTGTTAAAAATATACACACAAACTACATTTGGCATGAAGGCACATTCTGCATTCAAATTGAAGCTTTGAATGGGTAAAGGCTGGTGAATTGCTTCGGGAGCAATGACATAATCAGGAAACAGAGATTTCTGAAGAAAGCTACCTGGACACAAAAAGGCTGAAGAAGGAAGGATGGTTAGCATGCTGTGACACCAGTTACTGTGTCAGCTCAGAATAAATTGCTGATTAAAGAGATGAGGGAGCTTACAGGTCTGGGAGCTTGGGAAGGAGGATCTCTACCCTGCAGGACAGCCAACCGGTCCTCCATTTCCTGTGTGGATGGAACAGGTCCTCGGCCATCCTCCTTCAGGGCTGCCAGCCTAGCTTCAATCTCAGCCTGAGTAGGGATGGACTCTGCAATTCACAATAACCCAAGGGAGGAGATTATTTTGTTATTGAAAATTAAAAGCTACATGTTTTTTTCCTTAAAATTGTATTTCTTTCTGCAATCAGACTCTGAACGCCTGAGTAAAAACCTCGCCCAGCCCTGACGTGAATGAAGGGTCATACTGCAGTGACTCAGAGACTACCCTGATGCTAACTGCCATCCCTTTCTTCCAAGTCCTTGACTTCTTCAGAGTTCATTTCCTAGCCATAACACAAGTATTAGGCTGATGTCATCTGGAAATCAGCTGACTTGGGATTCTAGGGACAGGCAGAGAAATGAGTGTAATTTAGGCAGTCCAGTCCACTGGTCCCACATCTCCTAATACAATCCCAGCCTTATCAGACTGAAACTCTCCCCTGCCACATAACAGATGAGAGGCAATAGCTGCAAGTTATTCCAGGGGAGGTTTAGATTGGATATTAGGAAAAATTGCTTCACAGAAAGGGTTGTCAAGCATTGCAAAAGGCTGCCCAGGGAAGTGGCTGAGTTACCATCCTTGAAGGTACCCCAACGATGTGTACATGTGGCACTCTGGGATATGGCTTAGTGGTGGACTTGGCAGTGCTGGGTTAACAGCTGGACTCGATGATTCGGCAATAACCAGGTAACCACTCTGAAGAGTGTTCTTTTCCTTTTAGAGACTATACATAACATTTAAAATAGTTTATTCTCATGCAAGCACCTCAAAGCAGTCCCAGAACCTGACAGTTGTGGACTGGGATGAAAATCCTTTTCCTTCTGTGAGACAAGGCTGGTCAGAACATAGTCCCACAGAGACTGGAACTGCTGATGCCCAAGACAATGACCCACAGGAAACCTTCTTCAAAATAGTTTGGCCAAAGACTTTCATTTCATTCTATGCCAAGTGGGTTAGACACATGTTTTTACCTCAAAAAACAGAAAATGAAGAAGTGATTTTACAGGTAAGACACTACTCCAAAACTGAGTAGTAGTTTCAAGAGAACCCCAAAAAGCAAAATGAAACTGGAACACTGATCTAAAATCATTGTAGAAGATAGCTATTGTGGCAGCAGACCTTGGATGCTCTGTCCTATTTTAAGCTTCCATCCCCCTAATATCACAGCCACTTAAAGCCCAGCACTTTCCTCTTGCTCCAGGCTCCTTGTTTCCCAAATAGTAGTGTTCCCACCCAAGGTATTTATGGTGTTCTCTAAAACTCACTTGGTTTCCTTTCCTCCCTGAGCCTCTCCAGTCTCTCTGCAATAGCTCTATCCTCTTTTGAGAGCCCCTGGTATCTGCAGCCTGCTCGACCTGGGGATTTTGCAGCTGCCTTCTGTTGGTCTTTCAGCTGGTTTTGTTTAGCCTCAAAAGCTGCTACACGCCTGTGACAAGGATGGAAAAAATACATGTCAATGAGAACAGGGATTTTAACCTGGAGATAAGAAAACATCCTCTGTGAAACCAACAGGCTATCTGAAGAATGCCAGTGCAGAAGACAAATGAAATCACTCTCTCCAATATCAGCACAATAAAGTACTTCTAAGAGCAAGGAAAACCTTAGCTCACAAGAACAACACATCTGGCAGCACTTCCCAGCATACAAGGAACATTTCAGCACAAGGCTCCTGTTTCCGAGCCAACTCTGGTCAGCCACAGACAATTGCAGGCAGGTGGCTGTTCAGGAGTCTATTCAAAAAGCATATCCCCCACCCCTCCAAACAAACAGCCTAAACAGCAAAACAAAAAGTCCATCCTTAATCTAACTCTAAACAAGCAAATACCCACACCACAAGCCTCACTTTTACTGCTATCCATAGGGGAAGAGGAGGCCCTAAAAGGCTCATCTGCAGCAGAAAGAACTGCTTGGCAAGTGCAACTCACTTTTTGTAGTTTTCTGGTGGTGACCATTTTGCTGAACTGCTTTGAGATCCTTCTCTGAAAGACAAAAATGATTTCTCTGAACTCAAGATACTGACAATACTTGACAATACTGACAATCATCTAGTCTCTCATCTCAAGTGGAATCAGTAGGTGTTTCTTGACCTCTTGGTACAGCCCCTTTCTTAACCTCATTAATACTGAGAGGAATCAGCTTATGCAAGGGATTAAGACAATATCGCTGCCCAGGACAGCAGGAGCCTTCATCTCTGTCCTTTGGTCCAGTTGTTTTGCATCTGGACAGAATGTGACTTAATACGGTCACCGGTGATCCAAAGGCTGAAACACCCTTGCCTCCCACAGCCTGCACCTCCCAGTTCAGGGGGCAGGTAGGGAGTACTTAGGTAAGACTCCCAGTGTAATTAGCTTCCATGCAGCAGGACACTCTGGAAGGAGCTGGGGCATGCAACAAACACAGAATTATATAACATGCAAGTAAAACAAAGCGTTACAAAAGTTATTATATAACATCTTACAAAACACTTGAACACTACACGCCTAAAACAGGTCTAACTCTTCTACTTTGCTGAGGGACTAAACTAGACACTCATGTAAGTTAGTTAGCATATTTTATTCATTCTTAGAAATCACAGCTATGGCCCATATAGTAATGACTGAATGCAACATTGTTGGAATGCTTTACACAGTTCTAAGGCTTCAATTCTGAAAGCTATTTGCAGGCAGAACAACAACATATGCAGCTTACAGAACTGCAGCCTATGTGTATTACCTGCAGGACAGGATGCCATCCAGAGGGATCTGCACAAGCTCAAGAAGTGGGCCTTGGGACTCTCAGGAGGTTAAATGAGACAAAGTGCAAGGTGCTGCACTTGGGTTGGGGCAGCTCCTGGTATCAATTCAGGCTGGGGACAATCAGACCAAGAGCAGCTCTGCCAAAAAGGACCTGGGAGTGCTGGTGAGTAGGAGGCTGGACATGACCCAGCAATGTGTGCTCACAGCCCAGAAAGCCAACTGTGTCCTGGGCTGTATCCAAAGCAGCATGGCCAGCAGGGCAAGGGAGGGGATTCTACCCATCTCTTCCTCTCTCAAGAGACCCCACCAGCAGTGCTGCATTCAGCTCTGGGGTCTTCCCAGAAACTTCCAGGAAAGACGGAGAAGGATTTTTTTTAGAAGAGCACGTAGCAACAGCACAAGGGGAAATGGTTTTAAACTGAAAGAGCACAGGTTTAGATTAGATACTAGAAAAAAATTCTTTACTTGGAGAGTGGTGAAACACTGGAACAGGTTGCCCAGAGAAGTTGTGGGTGCCCCATCCCTGGAAGTGTTCGAGGTCAGGTGGGATCCAGCTCTTAGCAACCTGGTCTAGTGGAAGGTGTCCCTGCCTACAGCACAGGGGCTGGAAATAGATGACTTTTAAGGTCCCTTCCAACCCAGACCATTCTATGATTCTATAATCTACCTGCTATCCAGTCAGGGAAGATTGTTTTTTTGCTGTAGCTCTCTAGTGCTGATATTAAAATTATGAGAAAAAAACACCCAGAGGAAACGTCAAGACAGGTGGCTCTGTTTTCTTAATGGCTTTGAAGTTGTGAAGGGAAATGATAAGTTCAAAACTGAAAAGACTGAATACTGTCCTTCACTGTTTTCAACAGCCCATGAAGATGAAGACCTTCACTAATGAGGCTCTTCTCCTTTCAACATCTGCAGAGCCAGAAAATTCCCCCCTTGCTGGTGAAAATTCCTTGCTATAGGAGAAAAGTGAGGAAAAGGAACAAGAGAAATGCAAGAGAAAAAGGAGGACACAGAAGAATTGGTTGACAGAGGAACTCCGTTATACACCTGTGTTCTTATGTTGCTTGTTCAAGCGTATAATCCTGCTGCTACTGAATTACATGTTTTGTTTTCAACAGGAAGTCTACTGGTTATGTTTGCAAATAATTTTTAAAGTTTTCTTTTAAAAGCAAAAGTTTTATAGATTTTTGGCTACAAAACTTTACATCTTCAGGCTACATATAGCAGAGATCTCTCAACAAGGAGGATTTATGTCATTGCTTGCCCACAGAATTACTAACACTTTGAACATCTTATTGTCAGGCTACTCAACTAATACACAGCTGAGAAGACTGCCAGAACTGTTAAAGCAGTGTAGATTTCTGGGCAAAAACACAGTGTGGCTTAACCTCAGCCCATCTAGTTAAGCTGTCCACAGGAATTCAGTGTCCATCCATGAAGATTTAAACCTGATGCTTTCAAATCATAGAGAACAGGCACAAATCCTGATCCCTATTTTAGGACTGCACAGCTCATATAACAACAAGTTCAGAGATGTCCTGTCTTGAGATTCTGGGGTGCAGGCAGCATCCATGCACATATGGAAGGCAGAGCTCTCCTGCAGAAATCTGCAACACCACACTGAATGTAAACTGAAGGAAAAAAATCAGCAAACTGTCTTTGGGTGAAGAAACACTCCCGTCTTACCCAGTTAGTTTTTCATGGCACTGCTTGCACACCTTCTGCTGGGTGTTTCCACAGCGGGGAACAACAGCGCTGAAGCTCCGGCAGCCCGAGCAGAAGGACCGTCCGCAGTTCTTGCAGCCACACTGCAGAGACAGGAGAGAGGGGCAGGACAGGGCTTCAGCACCTCGCCACCACACTGGTGCCGCTTGCGGGCACAGTGCCCGTGCCGAGGCACACACAAAAAAATGCTGGGGTTATGCTGATTTTTTGGTGATAGAACTGTTTCACCAGCTGCTGCTGAAGATACAGTGACTCAAGAACCTTGGAGCACCAGCAGATAACTCCTGCTGGGAGCAGAGTCACCACTTCACCCCAGAGTATAGCCAAGTGTGTGTGTGAACTGTCTGAGACCATGACAGAACTCTGGATTAGAGGGATGGCATTCAACGACTTTTTGTTTCTTTGGTCGGTAATTTCTCATATTTGAAGACGTATCGGAATTAGGCACCATAAGAGCTCAGTAAGCAAGGACCACAACGCCAGGATGCTGGCCGGGAAGCGTGTCTCGGCGCCGGGCGAGGCAGCTCCCGGTTCGCTTCTCAGACCCTGGCACGGCGGGGGAGGCTCCCGCGGGGCCGGCCCGTTCCTGACCCCCGCAGCCCGACTTGCCTCTTTCTTGAAGACAGAGAACTTGGACGCGCATCCATAGCACCGGTTATCCATAGCGGTACGCCCCAGCCCGCCCTCAGGCACGGCGCTGCACCCCCGCTATCCCAGGCTCCATGGTCTGCCCGGTGCTGCGGCTGCCTCAGGCCCAGGGATCGGCGGGGAACGGGACTGTCACAAGCTGGGAGCCGCGGACACCACCCTCCCGTCCCCTCAACACAGAGCTGGCGACGCGCACGGCCCTACGGGAGTTGTAGTCCCTTGCTCCTCCCTCCCCGCCTTCAGAGGCCAGGCAGCTCTCCGCAAGTAAACTACACTGCCCAGAGTTCCACACGATCCCAGGGGCCGGCCGGCTCGGCTACCATCGCCGCGCGATGCATTGTGGTACGTGCAGTCCGGTGCCCCTGCCCTCCCCCGCCGGAGGGTCCCTGGCCCAGAGGGCATTAGCTATTCTTCGGTGTTAATAAAACAAGAAAGTGTATTCTCTAAGGCTGGCAGTGTAGTGCTCAAGCTACTCTGGGTGGGGTTATTTGTCCTAAACCTGTGGTGAGATCCCGGCTCAGAATAGCAAGAATCAGCTGAACTGCAATTCAGTGTCATCTCAACCACAAGCGTTATTGCAACCACAGTTATTTGTTTATGTAAGGAAAATGTATTTTAAATTAAACACAAAAATAGACCTATGAGTAGTAGGTTTTTCTGTGCTTCTGTAATGCTTTATTCCAGGCTGTTTTTCTCCTGCAGCAATAATTGACAGATCTCTGTTCTGGTTCTTACAGACTACAAAAGCATAGCACTCACAGGCTCTGATTTGCTTCCCAGGCAGGCACCAGGACAGTGTCAAAAAACTCCAGTTATCCCCAGCCCACCCTTCCTTTGCCAGCGCTGATCCGCCTGCCCTCAGGAGTAAGTGCCCTGCAGTGTTTGCAAAAAGAGTCACGGAGTGCAAATGAGTCATCCTGTTAACCGCGTGGGCTCGCAGGTGCCTTGGGCATTCTTTCCAGTTTAATATATAACCCCGCGTTGTAAAGACCCACACAATTAAATTAGGAAACTCACTGATTTTTTTCAAGGAAGTAAAACGCATTAATATCTGAATAAAGCTAAATTTAAAGGGAAAAAAAATGGGGGGGGGGGGGGGTTTCTCTCATTTTTTCTTTTCTTCTCTCTCAATCTTTCATTTCTGGCATGTGTTTGCTTGTTGGTTAGTTTTTTTAATGGTAAAAAACATTAGAAAGACAACTGGAAGCTAAACTTCGTACCTGTCCAGCAATTGTGTTAGAGACCACCCGGACATTCCAGGTATTGTAGGCATAAAGCAGGGAATCGAGGCACATATAAACTCACATGAAAGGCTTCATTGTCTTTGCTATTGAGCTGCTCAGTGGGAAAACAGGATCAGAAGACTTCAATCCTGATGTTACAGTGCAACCTACCGACTGACAGGTAGAATTTGGAGTGCAGCTCTTGAAGAGAAAAGACAAGCAGTAACCCAAGGGACCCTTCCCACCCCTGGAGCGGCGCCGGCAGAGGAGCGGGGGAATCCCGCTAAGGAGACGGAGAGGGGCGGCTGGGCTGCGGCGCGGAGCTGGGAGCCCGCCCGGGCGGGACGGCACAGGCCGGGCTCTCCCTCCCTCTCACCTGTCTGCAGAAGCGGCGCTACACGCTCCCATTCCCATTCCCGTTCCCGTTCTCGTTCCCGTTCCCGTTCCCATTCCCGCTCCCTGCAGGTGTCCGCCAGAGGGGGCCCAGCCCCCGCGGTTCTCCGGCTCCTGAGGCGAAGGCCATCTGGCAGCAGAGCAGCAGCAGCTTTCCTTTATTTCTCTTTTTTGCCCGCGGCTGTTTCCCATGGTAAAGCGAACTCGATTATAAAATCCTAGGTGACGACTTAGCCTATAAGGTTTTCAATTTCTATTTGAAGTGCTGGAGAGATTAAATGGGCTTTGGTTTGTGTGTCTTCCTGCCAAACTCAGTTGTTGCACAGGAAGTTGTACGTTCTCTGTCCTACAAAGTTATAGCTACTGTGCTCTGGGCAGCTCCCACCTGGAGTACTGCGTCTGGGTCTGGAGTCCTCAGCACAGAAAAGACAAGGACCTGTTGGAGCACATCCAGAAGAGGACCACAAAGATGATTAGGGAGCTGCAGCACCTTTCCTATGAGGACATACTGAAGGAGTTGGGTCGAGTTGAGTCAAGAGATGAGAAGGCTCTGGGGAGACCTTATTGCAGCCTTTCAGTACTTACAGGGGGCTTATATGAGATGGGAACAAGAGTTCTAGCAGGGCCTGCTGTGATAGGACAAGGGACAATGGTTTTAAACTAAAAGAGGGTTGATTTAGACTAGATAAGGAAAAAAGTTTTTATGTGTGGGTGGTGAGACACTGTAACACGCTGCCCAGAGAGATGGTGGATGCCCCACCTCTGGAAATATTCAAAGTCAGGTTGGATGGGGCTCTGAGCAAATTGGTCTAGTTGAAGATGACTGCTTATTGCAGGGTTTTGGACTAGATGACCTTTACGTGTCCCTTTCAACCCAAACTGTTCTATGATTCAATAACCGGGGTTGTAGTCATGCAAGCAAGCGTCATCTCAACCACAGTTATTTGTTTATGTAAGGAAAATGTATTTTAAATTAAACACAAAAATAGACCTATGAGTAGCAGGTTTTTCTGTGCTTCTGTAATGCTTTATTCCAGGCTGTTTTTCTCCTGCAGCAATAATTGACAGATCTCTGTTCTGGTTCTTACAGACTACAAAAGCATAGCACTCACAGGCTCTGATTTGCCTCCCAGGCAGGAACCAGGACAGTTGGAGAGCAGGTAAAAAAGGAATATGTGGGCACAAACACTCTTATTTCTTACACAACACAGGCTTCTGGAAGTGAGTCTCTCTTTAAAAACATCTGGTTTTGTATGCACTTAAGGTAATACCTGTTTGTGTCATGAGTTATGCACATCTATTGGAATGCATATATTCCTCACTGCTAGATACCTCTGTGTTTTATGGTTAAATCCTTACATTTTGGATTTCAATAGTGTGTTAAGTGAGTGCTGAACTTTAGTTAGAACTTCTGAAAATCCTCCTATTGTGGTATTTGAACCTTAAACTTTTGACTATACTGTCCCTTGTGTCTACTAGCTGGTTACTCTTCTTTCATATAGTTCAGAATGTGAGTGTATTTATTCATGGGTAATGTCCTACTTAAAACTGTATTTCTAGGGACAAAGTGCAAGACCAATATTCCTGTATGTGGTATATTGCTTTTGGAATATGCTATTCATGCTCTTTTACCAAGTATGGGTAAACATCTAAAACATTGCAGTCTGTAGAGCTCCACATCAGACCAAGGGAAGGGAATCTAAAGTCATACTCAAGTTACAAGGCTGTTCAGCAGTGTCTGTTTAAAACAGAGACCTGTTCAACTTCATTATATAATCACAGTTGTCATGGGGTTGTTACTTTTGCACCTCCATCAAAGTCCTCAGACTCAAGGAGAAGAATTAGCATTTTTACAGTCAGAAGCTGAGCTTAAAAATAGAAGTAGAGTTTAATTTTCTGACATGCTGATGAAATGGTTACATTCTCCAAAAATATGCCAATCTAAATAGTGAGTCAAGTTAAATGAAGGAATGCTTTTTATAGCCAGAAGATTGGAGCTTGTAAGAAATACAAATATTTGTTGCCTGCTGTGCATGCACTTTCCCACCATGATGCAAGAAAGCTCTAAACCTTGATGTCCCCAACTTATCAATTATCATTCTTCTGTGGGTGAAAATTAACCAGTGCTTAAAAAGCAAAACATTACAGATCTTAAACCCTTCGCCCCCACTGCTACAAATTCATCATAATTCAAAATTTTCTTGGTTGCACCAGGAAAGCAAATTGGCAATTTCTACGTGCTCTTCTTCACAGAGACATAATTTCAGCAAAGTCTTTTATTATTCATAATGTTTTGGCATCTCTCAGTTTGGCACTAGCATTTAATTCTGAATACATCAAGTCGAGGCAAAGTGTTAGGTGTTTACAGTGGTGATTTTTTTCTTCACTCCAGCCATCTCTTTAGAGGAGGAGGACTTCTCTCTACAGACAAGGTACTTCAAACCTAAAATGCTCTCCAGAGAGAACACTCAGTGGTCTTTGCATTAGGTTTTCAGGCCTCATTTTTAAAAAAGTATTTTGGTAGCACCTTATGGACAATTTCAATACCTGACTCAGGCCACAGCAAAGTGACAATAGCAGGTGCTTCATTCCATTCCCTCTCCCTCAGTGCTTGTTCCTGCTACTCTTAACTTTAGTTTTTTTAGTTAAATCTGTTCCCTGACCTGGTCCATCTCACAGAGGAGTAGTGCAAATCTTTGAGTTGAGGTACTGTGTGTCATACTGTACTATGACACCACTTGTTTGGTGTCAGATGGTGATTTTACAGGCTAAGCTCTGGTGCCTATATGATCTTGGCTTCAAAATGTAAATAAATGTGTCTGAAGATTTTTCTGTATGCATGCTGGAATGCATATTTAGGTTGGGTAATAGCGTTTGCTAGAATACAGGTTAAAGTTGCTACACAGTCGTGTTCTGAATTTTTTTATGGACACAGTTTCTACCACAAGAAGTCCTTGAAAATCTGCTTACATAGTTTCAGCTCTGCTATTGTGTTTGGCCATGCAACACCAGCAATGAGAATACTATAACAAAAAGCATACAGTCTCAGACAGAAGCATCCCATGGGCAGGAACATTTCTGTCCTTGATTCACCATGGAAATTACACCACTGTAGATGTTTGACTAAGAGGTCAAACTTCATGCTTGTTAAAGGTATCAGGCTATATATTTTTTTTCTGAAATTGGTGGCTTTTACCTGAGGCTAGCTGGACTCTTACTCTCACTCTGTGTTTTTCAAACCCCGTCTGTATTTTACTTACCTAGCAAATGTATAACTCATCACAAATCCAGGCAACTCCCACACTAAATCACTGTGGAATTCAACCAGCACAAAGTTCCCAGTGGAAGTAAAGTCTGCAACCTTCTCTGTCCCACAATAAGGGCCAACTGCAGGTGACACAGGGCGGCTTCCATCATGTATGAGCAAGTAGTCATAAACACATCTGTCACTATATTCCAGCTCAAAGGATAACATTTTGAGAGATATCTGTAGAAATACAACCAAAGCACTTTGTTTCCAGGTTGCAGCCTTTTCTCTTACCCATTTTTAAATAACAACAAATACTCTAAACTCCTTGTGTGCCGACACCATATTTTTATTCTGTGTGTGCACCACATCCTGATTCCATATGGCAATGCAAATTAATAGCAAATTATTAGCTTAGTTCATCAGTATTTGGATTGGAAGGAGAAGCAAGGGACAAGATTGATCTTCTATGCTTCACATTCTTTCCTCTAGAGAAATATAAAAACAGCACCTGTGTGATGTTTCTGTTTTCTAGTGGGAGCTCTTATCTAGGGATTATTTTGGACAAAGCCTTGTGGTACAGGCTAGATTCATGTGTTCAGTTGCATGTGTAAAGGTTTTCCCTTGCTGAGCACCTCAGATACCAAGATCCAGCATAAATTCTTAAAATGAATTTGTGCTTTCAGATTTTTACTCTGAGGATATCTGCTGAAAAAAGTGACATAACAGCTCTTATTCTTGACGAGAAACAGAGGTTTCATCAGAGAACAGTGATGAAACCCACAAATGAATTCATCTGTGCCTTACCTTGTATCCTACTGGAGAAATGATGACCCAGAAACATGCTCGGTTTTTGGGGTATTTATTGGGGTAGTTTGGAGAGGTGATGACTCCCTTTGAATCTCTGAAAGTGGCTCCACAATTCACTGAGGAGTAAAGGAGAAAACCAGATATATTAACAAGAGCATATTCTCAGTAGAAATGAGCTTGCTTACAGCCTATTTTATTATTTCTTCAAACCAAGAAAAAATGTGCTACCATGAAAACCTACTGCTGAAGTACTTTATTTCTTCACTTAGTACTTGTATCAGCAGCTGTACTGAAGAAACTAGAAACACATCTGATAAATAGTCTTTGGAGGACAGGGAACAGCTACATCTAAAGCTGTATCTGACTTTCCAATCAGCTGTTACCATATTAGCATAGCATTCTGATGGCACTGACTGCCCTTCAGAAAAGAATCAGCTCAAGTACTCAAGATTGCATTATCAAATTATATCTAGTGCTTTCTAGAAATTACTCAATTGAATAAAGCAAAAAGACTAAAAATGACACTTTTCTAAGACTTCAATTTATGCTCCAAAGAAGCTTGGTTTTTTAGTTGAAATCAGGCAGCTTTGGGCTACTGCCTTCTTGCTGAAAGCACGACACAGCATAACAGAATTTGGTCTGGCAGTCCAGAATGCATTTGTGTGTTTGCAAAAAAGACACCCCTCACATGATTACAGAAAGCACAGTGTTTTGTGTATATAACTTTCAATAAAGTTTTTAATTCAGAAGGTGTAAGGTACCCAAGGTCAGTCCCTCTGCTGCTGCATAAAATCCCACAAAACCTTGAATAATGTCTTGCCCAGATACTGGCTTTGGATCTCATTGGTTGAAGTCTCTTGTTGATTCTGCAGTCTTTGTGCTCTTTGGCTGCACTGTTCCTATTAATTTCAGCCATTGCATTGGGTTTTTTTAAAGACATTGTTCTGGAGATATGAAGAAACCTAACAGAGGCTCTCAGAAGAATGTGAGTAGGATCTCAGGATAACTAACATGAGACTAACTAACCAACATCCCACTTTCTGTTTCCTGTGAACCTTTAGACACATCATTGCCTGGCCTACTGCATTTCCAATTGCTGTGAAAGTGTGAAGAATGACAGCGAAAAGACCTACTCTGTAGTGTATAGTGTAGGTTTTCATTTCTTCTATACAAATACTGCTCATGCTGTTCTCCAAGCTTTGTAAAGGAGTGTTCATACCCCTGGTGTAGGAGGCTCTGAATCCTCTGGCTGTAATGCTCTCATCGCTTGCAAACTCTACCAGCATTGTGGATCCAGATGCCACTAAGGAGGGCAGTGGACCCTTCCCACAGTACTTGTCCAGCAAGACAGGGGAGCTCTTGCTGTTCCCATTGTAAATTTTTATATAGTCAGAAGAACAGTCTGAGGAGCGTTGGAGATCAAAAGTCTCAAACTGCAGGAAGATCTGGAGAAACAAAAAAGCAAAAGTTGGATTTAATGTTATACACAGGGAAAGTTTTAAACCTTCATATTCATTTTATTATCCATGTATTACTGAAACTTTACTTTCTATATAAAAAGAGTACAGAATTTCATCTAGCTGTCCTATTACTGAGATCCCAGAGACTGATGTTTCACCACTGCTTGTCTTTGAAAAGCCACCCTGTCTGAACTGGATAAAAATCAAGTGAAATAATCCCTCTAATAGTCTTAGTTCTTATGAAAATTGTTGAGACTTTCATTTACTGCATAACAAAATAAATGTCTTGATGCATGAACTGACTCCCAGGGGTTACTCATGGTAATGAAATAATGCTGTGTAGCCCGGATACTGTGCTTCAAACCTTCTTCTTCCTGATAAAAATTACCTTACTTCGGCGGATGCGGATCAACCACAGGCAGTTGCTATTGTTCGGGTACGGGGATGGGTAATTGGCAGAGGAGAATGAGCCTTTGGGTTTAGGCAACACAGAGCTACAGCAATCTGAAGGGAAGAACCAAACAGCATTGAAGAGAATGAAAACTGCACAAAAATATTCCCATAATGCCTGAGAAGTCTCTCCAACCATTTGTAGCAGTCAAGCTTGTATAAATTAATTATACTGCTTACTGCTTATATTGCTGTTCCTAGTCTAAAAATTATTGAAAACCTGCAAGTGAAATAAAGATAGTTGAAGTACTTGCCCATTTCAGCTACTAATATTTTTTTAAAGACAATAGGGCTTCGTTCACACATATTAGTTTACTAAAAAAGGCCTGGATCTTTCATGGACTTCCTTAACTTCAATCACAGAAGCACTTTCAATGACAACAGTACATAAATTTCTATTAGCAACTGTGTATATTCATAAGTGTGTGCAAAAATCAAGTTTGAAAACAAGATTTTGTCAAAGCAAGGAGAGGTAGTCACTGAGGGAAAATGGTAACAGAGAGCACTAAGGTTGACCTACAGACCTAGTGACTGGTATACAACATCTGATCTCATCTGTCTTTTGTTTTTCCACATCTTCATTTTTTGCATTTTATGTAACTTCTCAAATTCCAAAATATGAATGTATGACATCTGCTCATAGGAATTTTTGACATTTTTCTCTCACTTCCTACTTTTCCTGAGACAACCAGATTTTTTATGGGTTTTTTTAGTCCCCAAGTTTGTCTCTCTTTTTTAAATTCAGTGCTTTTCTTCCAAAAAATACAGATCTAATTATGAAATTGCATAGTAATGGTACTGAAATGTGATTCATTCCCAGCCCAACTGTCAAGAATAAATATCACTAAATACTTGTTATCACTATCTTTGAGACACATAAATTGTAAAGTTGTCTCATCTGCAGCTGTAAATTGGGTGGAACCACTCTCAGCAATGATTTCTGTACCTAACAATCCAACTGAAGGAATGTTGATTCCTTCTAAATTCTAATTATTTAACTACATTCTAACACAAGAGTAGAATTTAGTACACTAATATTTAGGTCTTGTTAATGCTTCTTGCTGTTTTGGTGGAAATTAATTGAATAACATCTCAGAAAAGTCAAATACCATATAAATCAATTAGCCTTTGTCCTGGGAGTTAAAGCAAAACCCATGCAGTGCAGGAGCATGATGTTATACCTGTTTTGTGCATCTTGGCTGAAGAGTTCCTGTTTACAGAGGAATGGTAGCTGTTGCTAGACCTTAAGATACCACAGGGATGAGTTAAGAAATGGATGTGGCAAGAAAGTAGATATCTATTCAAAATGCCAATGGTTTTCTCCTCCAAGGGGTTCTGATCTGGCTGAATAGCACCCATGTTTACAGCCCTGCAGACATTTTGTAACTAAGAGAAATCACAAATCTGCTGGCACTACTGATGCACATGACTCTAAGCTATATTCATGGCAGAGGAGAGCTTACATGCTTTGCAACCTTCAGAGCTTTCCTGAAATGAGAATTTGACAGAGGTAGCAACCATGAGTTCTCTGATGGATTTTGCTTATCTCCAAGAGCAGGGATTAGGTGAGGATAACTCAGAATGAGAGTGAATTATTGAAAGTAAATTGTCCTTTCCAAGAAGGCAGCAGTTTGGCACAGGGAGAGTTCTGTTTCCTTTTGTAGGGTGAGAGAGGTGTAGTGAAGGGACTGTGGGCCGCATTCCTTTGGGAAATGTCTGTCAGTGCCTTCAGACATCAGCTGTATTCATATGCCTTCTATCTACAGCACTTACTGCACTTGTAGAGCTTGTTGATTTTAGCTACATCCAAGTTACTCAGCCCATCTCTCTGCCCAATAGGTATAGAGGGGTCAGGAACTGGTACAATAGTTGGTTTTCCTGGAGTGCTGGAGAAATCATACCTGTAGAAATAAGGAAATCACATTTCTAGATTGCTTTTCATAGACAGGGATGTTTTCTAACTGCATTATAATTTCTCATGTACCATGTAAACAGAATTTTAATGGAAATAGACAAGAAGCTTCTCAGAGACCTGGTAGCCTTCCCTGAAGAGGACCAGCATGGCAGATACTTGATGTTCAGCAGATGAAAGCAAGGAAGCAGAAAAAGCTGCTCTGTCCTGAGTGAAAAGGCCTTTCAGTAATGTCCAGCAAAATGGACTGAATCCCACCTTCTTGGTTCCTGAGGCAGAGGAGCAGAAATAGTTCTGTCTCAGTTACTAATTGCCTGTTTGCTATCTGCAATTTCCTACCTTCTGCTAGTCCAGTTTTGTTTCATGTTTTTTTTCAGAAATTATTACTTGCTTGTGGAAATAAAGGAGAAGGTACACGATACAAGCTTGTACATTATGGACTAAAATGCAGCCTTAGACAGTGTTCCCAGATTAGATTAACAGAAGGCAGCATGCAACATTTCAATAATATTAAAAAAATCCATCTTTCTTGCCTCTACACTTGAATGTTGTTGTCTATGATTAGCTGTTACTACGTTTATGAAATAATTTAAACTCCAGAACTGGTTTAGATCAGTGGTTCAGTAGAATTAGACTTTGGGCCAGAGGCCTGTCAAAGGCCTTTAGCAAGAGGCAAGAGTACACTGGAAGAAAAATGTTGTCCTATGTTTTGTTGCTAGCCATATCAACTTGTTTTCCAGGAATCCTGCTGACAAAGGAAGTATGCTCACCCTTAATTATGTCCATGCACTCAAATGAACAGCAAAAGTCACTCCCTGCACAGAGCAACTTCTTCTTCCTAGATCTGAGCAGAAGGTCTGAAAGCTGTTTGCTCCTTGGAAAGGATATTTCCGCAAACAACTTACGCGCCATAGTGCATCACTGAAGAGTAGTCATAGGGAAGGCCCAGGTTTTTGGAATTCATTTTTCCAAAGTTCCCTTGTTCCCCTGTAAGGTAGGAAAGCAGCATTTCAGTCAGAACAATTATTACTGCTCTAATAGTACACTGCCTGCTGTCATAATCCAGAGAGTAACATAGGACACTAATATGTGTTCTGATGAGATCTTGGATCTATCAAAACCACCAGAGATTTTTGAAATCCATGGGAACCCATTTTTACAGTCTAACAGGTTTCAGAATATAAAGTTAATCAAATAAGTTTTGATATAATCAATGAATACATTCTACTCTTCAAACAAAAGTATTCCTCTGTCCATCTTCGTTAGGGTGTCTCCAAATACATTTCAGTGCATTATCTTGAATACTATAAGCATCCAACCTATGTCCCCAAAGGTGCATTCATACCTTAAGGGGGAAATCTGGCTGACCACCTAGATGAAAAATTAGGAGCTATGCATGGGTGATGTCATGCTGAGTCCTAGTGCCACAAAAAAAAGGAACATATTTTCCCTGTTACTTGCTGCAGAGCCCATGCCACCAGACATGTTCTGGCTTTGTCTCTAGTCAAACCCATCAGCAGTGACTAGAGTGAAGTGATATGACTCACATGAAGCAGAAAAACAAATTCTGTCAGAACAGCTGCTGAGCATCTCATCACTTTTCATCAGCCATAAAAGCCAATATGAGATAAAGTGTTACACTGATACAGGGCTGGGGCCCAGGGACAGAGACTGAATTTCATGTCACCTAGCTTTATTTCTTCAAGTTAGGCACTGAAACTATTCCTCAAGGCTTCCAGGATAGTCAGAGGAGAGGGAAAGAAAGAGAGACACAGTTGGAAGGAGTTTCATATTTATTTTTCTCACTGACTGGAGATCATGAGTATGAATTACATGCTGGGTCTCTTCTCCATGGTGAGACAGGCAAACAAGCACTGTCAGAGCAGGGAGCTGAATGCAGCCAGCCTGGCATTAAGAGTAAAGCCCTAGCCACTGAGCACTCCTTTCCAGTTCTGTACCTTCATTATTGTAACTACAAATGTGGTTTGTAAACCACAGACCATCTGGACAACAGTTTGGAGTTGGACATCCTTGACATCTACACAACTCAGCTGGCAGGCTTCCAACTAGAGCAAATCTCAGCCAGTAATGTCCTTCAGCACTGGTCCTGGGCTGAGGGCTAAGAGATGCAGAAAGATTTGAAATCCCAACTAATAGAAATTTGGGGATAAACATGGATTTGGAGCTTTTCATAGCTCTAAAACTCAGTTAAGGCTTAAACTGTTTCTCAACAGCATTGGCCTTCCTGACTCTGTTTTAATCTCAGTCCTTCTTATCTGCTATACTAACTTCAGAAAGAATTATCAGCAAGTGTGCAACTTTTTTTGAGGTGATGAACAGAGAACACAGTTCAAACGTGGTGAAACACTGAAGCATATGGCTACTGTTTGGCACAGAATTGCTTTGCTGAATTAGTTTGCTAAATAAAGAAAAAGTGACAGCATCCTAGCTGGACTGAGATGCTGCCAGCAAACTGCTACCTACCTCATCATGTGCCAAAGAGATCTGGCTGTCTAGACCTGCACATGTTTGGGGACTTACCCCATCTTTTCCACTCTCAGAAAAAAAAAATCTACCTCTGCCAGAATGTAAGTGTAGTGACTCAGAAGAGCTGAAAAGGAAACTATGGCTGAAGACTCTGAATATTTTTTTTTTCCCAAAAATGTAGAAAAAACAAGCTGAGTTTCAAGTAACTAAGTGGACAGCAACCGATCAGGCTTCATTTTGTCAAAACAAAGAAGTAGGATGGCTTCCAAGGTAAATTGCTGGATAAAAACAAAACCCAGAAAACATTAACTATATGAAAGTCCAGTGAGGAGAAAAACAGCTTGTGTGAGAGAGCTGAGACACTGGAAAAGGTCTTGAGGTCTAGTTCTGCATCACCAAGATCAGCAGGAGCTCTGCCATCAGCAGTGTTAACAGCAGCAAGTTGTAACATTACAGTCCTCATGAACATAACTCTCCATTTCCTTTTCCCTGCATATCTTTGCATTTTTTTCCCTACAATGCACACTCTGCATTCCAACTCCCTTGCCACACAAATCATCTCATTCTCCAGCCATGGCAAACACTCAAAACACTGATGATACACCTAATCTCCTTTGGCATAGCCTTGTCTTCTTTACCTCTTCCCCCTCATTTGTCATTTCATGACACTGTGCCTGAATCACAGCTTAGTTACATCTGTATCCTTCAGGAATTATGACATCTGAACCTGTGGAGTTCCCTTTGCAAAACTACTGTAAGACTATGTGTGTTTAGTGTATATAACTTCATGATTTCAACTTCTCTTTCCTAGCACATCCTTTGCTGACATTTCAAACATGGCACACTCTTGTTGTACAATGGCAAACAACTCACAGCAAAATTACACCTTAACACTGGAGCTGAAACCTCAATAAAGAACAACACAAATGGAATTTACTTAGGATATCATGGGAATTGCTGAAGAAAGTTTGGAGAGCAGTGTGTTAGGAATTTGCAATAAAAACAATCAAGTTCCATCTGGAGAAAAAGATGGATATATTTTTAGCTGTGCATGATATTGTGTAGTTGAGTATCTAATTTGTTGAAGAGACTTAACAGAATTTGGTATTCAATTCTCTGGCCTCATTTACTATTATTTTCTATAATTAACTAAATAGACTATTGTATTTTTACAATTGCTTTGGGTTACTCAGCTCTCTAAACAGCTGTCAGACAACTGACACCCTGCATACTTTCTTCTGGTATTTTTCTTCTATGTACCACTTTCTCACTTTCCCTTGGACCTCTTGCCATTCTCTCTACCCTTTCCTCCCCAGAGCCTGGAGCTCTTGTATATGATGAGCCTATGTTCCCAGCACACAGATCATGGGCACGTGCCCAAACAATTAATTCTGCATTCCTTTCCATAAATAGTATCCACTTGTTTTTTCTCTACAGAATTACCACTCCTGATTGCTTTCCATGGCTCCTTCTTTTCATGTGTCTATGATCCTCTCCATGAGGAGGAAATAATTGCAGTCTTTCATCTCACATCATGCCAGGTCCCAGAATTTTGGAAATGCTAATGGTTGCATGTGTTTCCAGTACCTCCACATTGAGCCCCTGGTTCATATACATTTTAGGATATGTGCATTTCACTCAGTGCCAAGATGCCTACTGGCTGCCTTCCCCTATTTCCGTGGCTTTCCTGTGATAGAACTGTTGTATGATTCCCCAACATGATCTTCAATGTCACACTTCACCCCCCTCAGTTAAGGATACCATAGTCTTTTCTCCTGGCCAAGTCTTTGCAACAACATTTTGTAATCCTGATGATCCTGGTATTTTGGGCTCTGGGCTCAAGATGGCAATCAAAATAAGAATATAGAGCTACTTTCAGGCTGCATCTTTCACAGTGCCATAGATGTAGCCACAGAAATTCCCTTAGTACAAACACTGAACAAGAAATTCCATCACACTGAATGTGCTGCTGCTGCTGCAATTCAGCCTGCATTTAATCACGGTTCTTATTTGCATTGCTGTTCACAGGAGAAACGTTCTCCTTTAACTGTAAGTATATATTTTCTCTTAAGATTTAGTGGACATACCTGCCACTATGTGTTCCCACATAATCTTGACAAACCTGTCCCGATCACTCCGTGCCTGTTCATGGATGAAACCCAGTGCGTGGTTCATTTCATGCTGAATTGCTCCTTTATCCATGCAACCATTTTTCACCAGGCCTACTGCTTGGCGTCCTCCAATCTTTCCAAAGTAAGACCAGCAGCTAAGAATAAGCAATCAATAACCAAAAGGATCACATTTAGCAAATACAAATATATAGATGTATTGTTTATGTCACCAAGGTTCTCTAGATATGCAGCCACAGCAGGGGACATGCAAATAATCACTGGCATGAGATATCTAGACTTCTGAAAGCTGCCAAATGACACGGTGGGAGGGAAATAAAGCCTTTGTGCTGAGGATGACAAATTTTAAACCAGTAAATTGGCTATATCAAACTAAGGCGAAGCAGTATAAAGTGTTACGCAAAACCTGAAACAATTATACTTATTTAAATTTTACAGCAATTGAGGAAAATTTCTTATTTTGAATTACACCCCATTATCTTTAAATCTACACACACATTTATTCCTGCAGCCTATTAGCTGATGTAACTACCAGTTTATCTAAAGAAAAATTAAAAATTGCACCTTGTCTCCAAATCTTTACTGCTAGCATGAAAAAAACCCAACAAAACAATTACTTAAATCCAAAACAAACCAGAAAAAAATCGAAAAGACCTTTTGAGTGCTGCCACTCTCAGGAGACGGGGAGCTTACCTCTGCCCTCGTTCAACATAAACATAGTCTGTTTCTGTAGTGCGATTTACAAATTGCACACAGGTCAGCGTGGAGATCTCTTGTAAAGCATCAGCAATCCAAGACCTCTCTGTTATTGCTAGGAAGAGAAGGGGGACAGGAGAAATCTTTCTTGGTTGATCAAAAAGCAAGGTGCTTTTATGGGGTGCATTCCTTTGAAATTTCACAGCACTCATTAGCTCTTTATCATACAAGTATAGTAAAAAAAGGGCACCAAACATTCAGAGATCTTCAAACTGATTGGACTTTTATGGGGAAGTTTAGCAATTACAGCTATCCCATACACATATTATTTAGGAGATAGCAGATGGAAAGCAAAAGATTGGCATTGTTCCTTCCATTAGGCAGAACAGAAGAAATGAGGCAGTTTCAGATACAAATAGTTGGAGCAGAGTATCCCAAATAAGCCAGCTGATTGTAGCTAAGTACCAAAACCCTGTTTTGTTTATCAGAAAGAGCAAATGCCTGCCACAGCCCCCTTTGAATCACTTGAGACAGCCAAGGCTCAGGTACCAAATAAAGATCAGAGTGTTTATCTACTTTGGAACATTTTGGCTTAATTTGGCTTCCTCAGTTATGAATCATCTGCAGCTGATGTGTATCTCAGTTTCCTAATATTTAAACTTTGGAGAGGGGGAGTTGGAGGAAATAACCCTCACCCATCCACAAAAGTATATACTGCAGTTCTGGAGGCACAGGGGTAGAGAAGCAGCCTAGATAACACAGAGATTGAGCTTTTCTCAGTTCCTTTCCCTGAGGAACAGCGATCAGGTCAGGCTGTATTTTACTTCCATGGCATTTTCTCTCAAGGGAAGATCTTTGAAGAAGGGTCTGTATGGAATTACTCCTGCAGCTTTTGCATAGGACAGAACTATTGACTGACTAGAGGGAATCAAAAAAGGAAAAATATCTCCAAGGATCTTTGCTCCATTTTTGCCTCTACAGGGGTTCTAGTGTGGGAATATTTCTATGAGAGATTTAAAAGAAAATTATAACATTAAAAAAACATGTTCCTTGTGGTAATTATGACAAAAATACATTCATAATGGGAACACATTATGCCTCTTCTAATGTACTTGCTAAATATCAAAGTACATTGTAGCTAACAGGAGCAAGCTAATATTTGAAATTACAATTAATTACCTGACTATTGGCCCAAGTAACCACATATTTTAGTGTGATCTGTTTGGAATCTTAGCCAAACTTCCATAGGGCTAACAGGATAGAAAAAGAGACGTGTCAATAAGTTCTCACTTGTGCAGAGATTGCTTTTGGTGCATGCCAGTGAAACATAAAATAACAGGGGATTAGGGACTGGAAAATCAAGGCTCACTTTAGAGCATCCGTTTGCACACACTCACAGAAATCAGAAGAGATGTTAACTGGAACCTTGACCAGTCCATCCTGTGACTTGGGCCACAAACAGCTCTCACAGTTAATTGCACTGCGCCGCCCTCTTCTCAGAAGGATGTCTCCTTCATACACAGCTATTTCACTACCTGGCAGGTGCAGAAAATAAAGAACATACAAGGCACTGGGAAGGCAAATACATTGCAGAAAGGGAGACGAGGCACACGCGAACCAAGATTTTGCATCCTTGGAAATTTCTTTCACTCAAGTTCATTTTCTAATAATGTGAGGAAGGATTAGTATGCTATGACTGATTAGGTCTGCCTTGCTTCCTGGATAGAAAAGTTTAGTATTAATATAAATGTCATAGTGCAGCTGTAATCAATGTTGTGACTCAATAAACTTTAGCTTAAGAAGCTTTGGGAGCTTTCAGAGGGGAATGCTAAGTGTTATAAGTCATTGTCCTCTTCATTAGAGCTTGTGGAATTAAAGAAAAATCATAACTGACCTCTGTAAAAATAGGATTAATAATACATTACTATTAAATAAAGGACTATTTTTATCATGCATACTGAATGTATGCAAGCTATTAATGGCCAGGTTAACTGTGAATTTGACATAAGACATTGTGATGTGCTCCTCAGTTCTGACTCTAAAATGCTGGGAATACATTTCTCACAGACAAAAGCTATCTGTTATTAAACAAAAAAATTACAGAAGTCTTGGGTATAGCAGACAGGAAAGTACCGTATATCACATAAGATAGAAAACAAAGTGAAAATACTCTGGTTTGCTAGAGCTACATATGGAAAAGAACATATCCTCTAGCAATTGTTCAATAATTCTTCATAATTTCTTTATCACAACAGCATAAAACAATCACAACAGCATAAAAAAATCACAATGAATGTGACTTTAAAACACATTTGAATTCTGTGAATTGCCTCTGCTGATGGTGGAAAAAAACCCCAAAACATTTTCAAAGAGAAAAATATACCAAATCATGATACTGATGTAGCTCCACCAAAACCTGTAGTTATTTATATAATAATTACAATCAAACTCACCTAAGTCATTCTTTCTTGTAGCTATCTGGAAAAAAAAAGTACATATATTTTAGTACATGCTTATCTCCATAGCAGAAAATTTCTATCAAGTAGATTCACAGCAGTAAGTGTTTCTAATTAATTTTAAGATAGAGCAACTCAGCAGCAGCAATGTAAATTCTCAACATCTCAAAGCAGGGACACACCTGGACAGGTTTACTTAGTGCAAAGCTACAGAGAAATGCTAAATGAGTTGGCAGAAGAAAGTACTTCATCTTCAAATTTCCAAGATGAACTTCTCTGCTCTGCAGCTCAGTTCTCAAAATTGTGGTTAGTTTACTTGGGGCAAGTTTTATGGGAAGCTGCTGCTGTTGTTAACAAGCGTAACAAAATTAGATAACAAGAAGTATTTCCACAAAACAAACAAGCTGCAGGACCTCTCCAGAGAATTTCCAGGCTCTCATTTCTTATTTATCTTTAGAAAACAGAGGAAGTGGAGCAATAGGAAAGAAAATTCAGTAACCTTTAAGTGACTCATCTTTAATTCTAAGAAGAAGCCATGAGCTGCTGCAGGTCCCCTCACTGCTGACCAAGGGACAGGATATCCGGCTGCAGTCTGTTTACAGCCAAACTCCATCTCAAGGAACCCTTTGATCCATCCCCACTGAGTACCTGTAATAGTAACTCCTTATCTTGCTGCCAGGAGACACCCTGCTCTGCACAGCCCATCTATCTGCCTGTCCCCTCTGTGCACAGCTCCCAGCCCAGCATTTCTGGCCAGAAGCACTAAAAATCTCTTGGAGTCAGAGATTAATCTGATTGTTGACAGAAATTGTTTTTTCAACATGGTATCTTGCAATATAATCATTGCTGACAGAAATTGTATGTCTTTCTGAAGTCTACAAATACATAAAACCACCAGGTCACAGAGTTTTGGCTTCCCAACTTCTGGGAAGCCCTCCTCCCTTTGATGTCCATGAACAGAAACAAGACTAGAAAACCAGGCCGAATCCTAGAAAACTCACACTGTAAGAGTAAGGCAAAGAATTAGAATATTCATGCTAAAGCCACATGAACATCACTATAGGCAGGCAGATCCTGTTTTCCTCTCCCAGCTTCAGTCCCTGCACAAATACTGAGGAGCTGTAGAAAATCTTAAAGATTTACTGTATCAGATTTTTTAAGAAACAAGCAAGAAAACTTTTGACATTTCCTGCAAAGACAGTATTTTGAGGAACCTATGTGCTTCACAGCAAATCAAGATGGCAAGTGCCTTTCCAGACAGATATATGGGCTGGTCCTTTGTTTTTAAAGAGTACTTTGCTAGGAAAATTTTCGCTAATATTATGTAAAGCTTTGCTACTAGTATTTTAATTTTACCCTTCTAATAAGAGTTTGCTCCTCAACTTCCTAAAACAGTCCACATTTCTGTGACTTCCACAATTTATCTTCATTTATCATTTCCATGTAGAAAAATAATGAGGTGCAGATAAAAAGGGCCCTTTTTTGTTTGGCTGATCAGAGGATGAAGTACAGAAGTCCTCACTAGTTTGTTACATCATTAACCAGAGGTCCTCCAGTACAGTTCCAAGCAACCTTTGTGTCTATTCAAGATCAGGCCCAAAAGAGAGACAGAAGGAGTCAAAGGAGCATATTTCTGCTGCTACATATCACAAAATGACAGAGGAGAGAGCAGAAGTTATTAGGCAATAAAAGCAAGAGAACAAGTCCAGATCACTGTGGAGAGACTGCAGCTGGGCCACTCCAGGTGTGCAGCAAGCAGGGATGGGAAGGCCCTTTGAAGTTCTGCCATACAGTTTTGCATATTCATTCCATGGGGAAAAAAAGCCAAAACACAAACCCTCGAATCAAGAGATTTATCCCATGGTTTAATTAGTTTTCCTGACTGCCAGAAACAACTGGGTATTTTTCAAGGCTAATTTATAGACCAAAGTCTTGTATCACCTGATAACACATTATCAGGAGTTGTCTCATAGATGCAAATTTCCTTTTTGATGCTGCTTGTCTACATTATCTGCTTTGATATTCCATTAGAATGCTCTTCAGGTGTTGGTTTTATTATCTATCCAAATAATTTGACTACACAGCTCTAATTTACTTTACTTCTCCCACATGCCTTTTCTTACATTGCATTTGACAGTTCTCATTCTTAGCCACACTGTCCTTGATCTGTCACATATTTTATCACTGCTATTTGTTAGAAATTTTAATATTATGTTTATCACATTTTTGGGATGCTTACTTAGTTTCACCTTTATTCCATGACACAGAATGGGCATTTCTTTTACCATATAATCCAAATCGCTCTTGGCAAAATATTAAATGACAAAGTTAGAAAAACCAAACACCTGAAGGTGTTTAAGTAGAAGTTTTTCCCCTAGTTCTGTATCAGTAACAGGTATCCTCACAAGCATTAAGTATAGTATGTCCCATGTTTTTTTCCATAATAAGAAAGTACAGAGGCATTTTCCCTGGCTAAAGCATTAGAGTGAACGAACCTATGAAGGATTCCCTTCCTGTGAAGGGAAACAAAATTCAGGAGGGTGAATGGCCATGTGATTGTCTAAGCAGCCAGTGGAATATCACATAAAAGCTCAGTTCCTCAGCTATTCACTCAAAGTTTATGCAGGCAATTTCTAGTGAACAAACAGTTGGCATAACTCAATGGTGTGTTCACCTTAGGAAGCTTATTACCTTTGAGGAGGAATCACAGATATCTCTTCATGTTTAAAGTGGCCAACTGTCCTTACTACATTAAAAATCCCAAATTTTAAAGTAACAGTTGTAGAAAGCATTGTACTTCCTACATGACAATCCTTTTTAAGGCTGTTTTGAGCAACTCTGCATTTAAGGAGAAGTAAGGTTCTGCGGAAGAGCATTTTAAAATAACTTTGTAGCCATTAAATGAAGCTATTATACCACACTATAACAGGCTGAAAAGAGTTAAACAGTAAAAACATACACAAAAAATCCTTTGTGTTTAAAATTATGATATTTAAGGGTTAACTGTTTACAGATATTTTGTCTTTCAGGATACTAGGATTAGTGAAAGCATGCAATTCATGCCTCATTAACTGATTGAGAGAAGAAAATGAGCTTTCCTACTTTTGAGTTGTGAGTCAGTTAATCAGTTTAGAATAATTAAGTCATTGACCTTGATCGAATGCAAAAATGTTTTGGCTTTTGCAGAAAAGGTCAAAATCACAACAATAAGATTTAAATCTGGTCCCTGGTCCTTACTTTGTCCTGGTTACCAGGCAGCAAAAGCCAGCCTTTCATAGCAAAGGTTTTGAGCAAAGCATGCACTTGATACAAAAAACCTTTGAATGCTAGTTTTACTATAATCAGTCAGTTGATGTGTATGTTACAGCATTTTATTCCACTGCATATATTGACATATTTCCACATTTTGGGTATGTTTTAATTTAACAGAAATATTTATTCTTTAAAAGGAAAAAATCACCAGTGTCAGTACTGAGCTATGTAGAAATCCGTTTGAGACCATCATGTGTGGAGACTCTGTTCCTGCAGCAGTGTGATCTCTGCTATTTTACCACCACTTATCCTTTACCTTTCCAGTGTCAGAATGATACCATCATGTCAGAAAGGAGAGGCACAAGTCCAAAGACTTTGCACTGGAGATAACTCCAGTGAGCCTTAACCCCAGATAATGCCTTGAGACAGGAATCAGCTGAAGCATTTCCAGCACAGTTGGTTTTCTCTGATTTGCAGTAGCTGTAGGCTGAAGAGAACTTTACTGTAGCTTTTGAACTTGATGCATGGGGAAATTTGGTTTCCTGGAGATAAGCTACAAAAGTTGTTTTCAGTATTTGAGTATTAGGTACCAAAGGACTGAGCCAGATGAGATTGGCTGGTCTATAGCTTCTCTGATTCTGGTAAAATCTGGTCTGAAACCAGTGTCCAACTGCAAATATCACACTAAAGCATTGTTTTATGTTCAGACACATAGCAGAAGTCCTGATTTAATGCTGCTCTCTAGTGGTTTGCCATGTGTGCAAGTGGGATACATTTCCAGAAACAGTCAGGAATGCCGCATCACCACTCACAGCCTGTTTGCTCCTTTGATCCCTGTCTCAGCTGGGATCACTAACTGCTTTCTGCAGAAAATGCTTACAGGTATGAAGAGTATGTCCTGTAAGCTGTGCTGAGAAATGATGCATCAGTTTTAGCCTGAACCATCTCAAAACTTTGGTTTAGCTTCTGCAGCTTGTGGCTGCAGTACACACCTCCTCCATTATACATACAAAAACCACAAGGTGTTCCTGAAGTGCTTTGATGGCCCATTAGGAAAATGGGCCATTTAACTGCGCCATTTTCTCTAAGATTCTCAAATTTCAAGATTTGTTTTATTGGTGAGTCCTCCTAGGAGCTTTTACTGTGGAACCCAAATAATCCTCCTACTCTGTTCTAGCTCCACTTTAACTACACAGCATAGGTCATTACCCCTGTCCTGATTTGCCTTGAAAGAGAGCCAAGACAAATGGGCCAGAAGGGAACAGCCTGAAAAGGGTGACTCTGTAAGGGGGCTCCCGAGGGGAGCACAGCCTGTTTGATGTGAATTGCATCCAGAAGACAAAGGCAGAGACAAGACTGAAGACAAGGACACAGCAGAGATCCAAGGTCCAGGAAGGAGACCAAGACTAGGCCAAAGACACAGTATGGAAGAAATGCAGTTGCTCATCCTGGATCCTTTTTAAAGTTTGATTGCACTTTCCTGTAGCTCTGGCCCTGAGGTGATTTAAGCAGCACTTGCTGAGCTCACTCAGTGGCCAAGCAGTTTCATATGCAAGCTGCCTCTGAGCTCCTGGGTGAGCATTGTCTGCTCCTAGTAAGTTGTTACTATTTACTGCACTGATTTGTGCTAAAACCCTTTCTTGTCAGCAGTGAGATTTTCTCTGAGACATTCTTCCAAAATGTGAGATTTCTTCAGATCAACTCCTGTAAGGAATGTTTTACCAGGAACATCCCTGTTCTGTTCTGTGGCACATCAACCTAAGGGATGAACAGCTTTGCTGTAGTAACCTTACCTTCTCCTTTACTGCTTGCTTATCTACTGATTCCATCAAGTTTGATTGATTTTTGTTGGTTTGTTTTTTAAAATTCTCATTTAACCCATGTTATATGATGCCATTTGTCAGAATTTACACTGCTTTTTATTTTCACTATTCAGAACTTCCATTCTTTATTTCTGCTGCTTCCTATGTCTAAGCATGATCGTTGCATTTTTACAATGCCTAATACACATCTTATTTCCATTTCAGATAATGATTTTTTCTGGCAATTTTCAAGTTTTTATTCTTTTTATTCTTTTATTCTTTTGTCTAACTTCTTTGCTTTTTGGGAATATTTTTCAAGATTCATATTACAAGTGTGCATTTTTCAAGTATTTTTCCGCAACCAGAATTTGGACTTTATAAAAACACAGAAACATATACACATGTACATGCATTTCCACAGCAGCTTTCAGGGCAAGAAAGAAAAATGGTTTCATACAGAAGAGATTATTTTCAGATGACATTTCTTACTAGGTAAGCAGTGAGCACCTGGGAGAAAGGCAAACATTTCTTTCATAAATCTGTCAGGGTGATACTTCAGAAGTCAAATAGGTTCAGTTTCTCTGAATATTTGTAGGGACAGCACATGTTTTGGGACTATACTGCAAAACCAAAAACGATAAAAGAAAGAGTACAAGTGGGTAATAATAAAGGTCAGAACTTTCTTAGCATGTTTCATTCAAATTATTATGAAACTATATTAAAATATTACACTGAAAAGTGGGGTGAGTAGCTGTGTTTCATCAATAAAGAAATTCAGATGCTAACTCTCTCAGTAGTAGAATCAGAACTGAGTCCCATGTCCTCACTGTCTATGTGGATTTCTACACCTTCCTGACAAGCAGTATTTGGCAAAGGAACAGAGCCTCCAGTTTTTAAGCATTCTCTTGTAAGAACTTGCAAATCATCTGGGTGCTATTATCTCATTTCTACACAGAAATTAAGGTCAAACCTGAAACAGAGAAATCTGAGACCCTGCTATAGAATCTTAGTGCTGGCTGATATTTATGTCAGATATTTTAGATGCCCATGTTCTGCTAGGAAAAAAAATTAAAATTCAGCTGGTCACTGTCTTTCTCCTGGAGATTCAAAAGACCTAAAACTACTATATAAGGATACATTGCTTTCTCTGTCAGCTGAAGAACCAGATACCTCATGAACAGTAAAATTAAACCAAGGAGAGAAGGAAAAGAAAAATATGGTGACAGAATCTGAGTCTGTTATATCTGAACCTGTGCTTTCTGAGAGCTGTGGGATTGCCACAGCATTTTATGCAGTTCTTCTATGCAAACGTAGCACTTTCCCTGCTGCAGTGGAGAACTGACACCTTTAGCATTTTGCTTTTTAAATAGCTCATATATTTTTCAACAGTTACTAGAATCCATATAACTTGCCTGTGCTTTTATCTCCAGGGCAATGCTGGTATCCTATCTCCATGGTAGCTCTACAATAGGCAAACTGAGGTCATTTTTTTTCCTTTTAGAGCTATAATTATCAAGGCACAGCCCATTAGTGGAGAATAGCATGAAGGAGATGAAAGTTCCTTTCATGGCAGTAATGGTCCCACCATATTTCAACAGGCTCAGAAAAAGGATTAACTGTATGTGCTAATCCCCATATGCAGGCATAAAAGCACAAATGCATAAAGACAGAAGCACAGAGTTTTGCATAGGGGCAGTGTCTCTTGCAAGCACCTGAGCAAACAAACACTAACAAATATTTGCTCTGCAAGGGGTTTTTTAAGAGTGTATGAAATCTGTAACAAGCATTTAAACAGTCTGTGCAAAATACTTCTTGTGTGGTTTTGTGGTGAAGCCAGGGTATGAATCTCCCTCCCCACCCCCTCCAATCCACTGCTGTGAGTTGGGTCTGAGATGGAACTGGATTCCTGTCAAAATCATGGTTATGTATTACATCATCAGCTCTGAAGCATTGTTGTCACCCACTTTGTGTGCAACTCTCTTTGTGTGCAACTCCAATTAAATATTCAGAAATACACGAGAGTGGATCCCTTGACTAATGTACTGCCAGGCATTTTTCTTTTTATATGTGTGCCCCCATCATTCCTGTTCATACAGCATCCCCAGTGCACGGTTTAATTAGTGGTAAATTACTCCCTCTTTCATGCAGCTTTTGCTTCAAGTAATTATCTGAGAGTCTCTGTTCTTACTAAAGTGAGACCAGTGCCTACAGAATGACAGACAGTCCTCTGGAGTTCATTTATCATCTGAGGACTGGGACTTGCTCTAACCCTAATCTGTAAGAAGAGAGTCAGTCACCTGTGGCAGCTTGCAATATCTGTGTTGACTGTAAACTGCAAAACCTACACATGGCTTGCATATTACATCGAAATAAGGGAGCCCTATTCTATCTTTAATACTAGTCATTCTGGGATTACATATAGCTGGTTTGAAGTGATCAACACTCTAGGCACCATTCCAGGTGCTGACATCTGCCCTAGCCTGACATGATAAGCAGCTTGAACACAGACTTACCTCTGTGGATGCTGTCTGGGGGATTTTTTAGAATTTTTTTTGCCTAGTGATTGGACTTTCCCATCAATATTAAAGTGTATTGTCACCTGCTCTTGGTGGAAACTTGTTTTGAGCAGAAGCTGTTGAATGTGGGTAGTTTTAAAAGCTACACAAAGTGTTTCTGTGTGAGAAGTGAAGCATCTCTGGCAGTTACTGTGTCAATGTGGTGACACTGACTGTAATTTTTCTTTCTGCTATAGGTTCCCAGGTAGATTGTATCTGCCTGTTTCCTAGTGTTGTAGTTCAACAACACTGTCACTGTTCCAGAGGGTGTCTTGGAACATTAATATGGATCTAATGCAAAGCAGTGGATCAGTGCTCAGGTTGGAAAGATGACCTGGGAGAGGGAGTAAGAGAGCAGGACAGAGTGAGTTGGCTAAAGCTGCAGTGGACAAGCAGATCTGGACTTAGCTACAGCTCAAAGTACACCTGTAGATCTCAGGAAAGTTCACACAGTGCCCAGCAGAGAAACAAGCCACTGATGTTAATCTCTCATCTCTAAAAGAACAGGGGAAAGGAAAACTCCACTTAAAAGGAGCACAGAAACTCAACAGAAGGGTAACCAAGTCAGTATTTCATTACATCTTAACACTGTGAGGTACAATTTATGTTGGAATAAAAGTGTATCTCAGTTCAGAGCCACTAGTATTCTTTCTGGACAACAGATTCTAGACTTGAATGAAGCTAGTTGATTTTTCATCCCTGTTGTCAACATTGAGAAGAAACTTTACCCTGGAGAGGGAGATCACACAATGGATGATAAATTCATTAGAGGATGTTGGCCAGAAGCACAGATTATAGGAAACACCATAACTCTGCAAGCATTATCATGTCAGTGTCTCTTTTCTGTAAAAGAATTTACTGTCTGTATAGGTGGAAAAAAATACTTAAACAGGTCAAAAATACCCTGTAAAGAGAGGAACCATCATATGAATTTTATTGTGCATGATAGGGGTGAATTATTATCAGGAGCCTTGTTCTGACATCCTGAGAAAAAATCACTGGTGATTCCAAATGTCAGCACAATCTACTAACAGGGCTTTTCTGTCTGTACAGTTCCAAGTCTTTGGCATGAGTTCAAAGTAAAAATGAATCTGAAAATTCCTGAAATCTGGGAAGCCCATATGTGAATCCAGTTATGTATCCTGGCATTTTGGCAGAAACAGTTTCCTATTGCAAGACTTTGAAGCCTACATAAAAATTAAATTGCCTTTGTGCTCTGTAACTAAAGGCATATTAAATATAGCAGCTTTGGTTAAGTGAAGCCAAAAGTTCAAACTTGCTTACTTCAGTTTTTTTTCCCTCATTAAAATTATCAAAACCTGCTTTTTTTGCCAAACACATGGCTTTTGATGAAATGCAGCTTTCAGTCACTTTTTAGGCTGGATTTTGGAATTAATCTCATTTGAATTTTAATTTTGGAAACGTATAAATATAGATGCTTTCACAGCTTATTTGGTATGAAGTGATTTCCAATCTTGCTAGTTTATTTTTCTCAGTGATTCAAAGTTAACCATATATTACATGATCAAGCTGTCTACCTTTATTATATATTAAAGCTAAACTAAAATTAGTATCTTCTTCATTCTCAAAAAAACATGAATTATAATTAAAAATAATTCTGTCTTCAGAAAAAATAAAATTCTTGACCAATTTGAGAGTTAAATAGATGTGGTATCTGATGTATTCCTATTGTACTGAAACAAAAGAAAAATCCTATGGAAATTAGTGAGAATTTTGTATGACCTCAATAATGAAGTCCTAAATTTAATATCTGAATGCTCCTATAACTATTATCTCATGAGCAGAAGGTGCAGCCATTATAGTTATGCTTCTGTAATGGCTCTTACTTTATCATTTATGCCATCCTTGTAGGTTCTAGCATTTTCTACCTGTTGTTTGCAGAGATGAGCATGATAGAAGATGTAAGTGAGAAATCAGGCTGTTAGAATCCTCGGTTGCCAAAAATGTGCCATTTTTTATACAACACATTTTGTACAAAATTTCAGTAGAAGATGCCATCATCTGTTGGTGGAAGTGCTTGTCCATTTAATAGAAGCCTCATAAAACACCTCCTGCCATAATGAAATAGAAACCCATTCTTTCTTGGTGCTCTGAGAACAAGCAGACCATGTTGATAGTCAGTGACTCCTCATACCATCTTCAGTGTATTTATTTTCTTGTCATGTAACAGGTTGGGAGAGGCTCTGTCACAGGCATAAAACATCTTGCCTCATTTAATAACACTTTTTCAAAGAACTATAAAGAACCACAACAAAGAACAAAAAATAATAAGCCAAGCTGATGTTGGGAGCTCAGGATTTTACACAACTGAGCAAAAAGCATTTGCATTCAGAGAACTGGGCAGACTGATTACAGCTCTACAAGGTAATGGTTAAGTGCTCTATCTCTGAGCAAAGGATCTTTAATAGAGATTTGAAATGGATTTTAGATAAGAACTTTCCCAATAAGAGGGATATATGGTCACAAAATGTGCCTGATACATGAGGAGTGTAACTCATTTTTATCACAGAAACATCAAAATCTCTTCCTTCCATGGGCAAGACCCAGATGTTATATGCACGAAGCAATATGTCAAATCCAGTTATAACTAATTTCAGAAACTATTAATAAATCTCCTATTGTTACCACCCCCTAACAAGGTATTTAAGAATATGCTGACTACTTGTCTACACTTGATTCCATTCCTTTTCTTGATACCTCTCCTATTTCCTGATAAAAAGACTTCCCACTGCCCAGGGGGAACTGTAGCTTATCTTTATTTCATGCAATACCGAGCCATTATTTTACATTTAAACACACCTGTACACTTTGCACCTAATGCTAAAATACTGTGTGAAATACCAAAATTTGCACAGAGGAAAAAAGCCCTGCTGCATATGAGCTTTTGGCATGCCAAATTCCTCAGCTTGAGTACCATGGGCCCTTCATAGGAGAGGGCAGGTGGAAACCTGTGGACCTCTCCATGGTGCTTTCTACAACTCTGAATCCAATGATGCAGCCAAAACACTGGACTGTCTATGCCTTTCTTGTTATACCATTCGGATTTAAGGGTGTTTGAAAATGAATAGGAACTCCTTAAAAGGAGTCAGTTTCTGAACTGGGCTGTTACCAGTCCAAGATGTAGGAGGCTAAGTGATGCCCCTTGCTCTGCCACAAAACAAACATCTTCTGGCAGCTGATACCTCGTTCAGATTCCAGTCTAGGGTGGTGTTTATGCAACTGACTGCTGTAGGTGTATAGCTTCCCTTGGTTTAGTTACCTTTGTGCCTTCAGCTGAACTTTGAGCCAGAGAGAATTTTATTAATTCTCTGATGGAGTCAGAATATTCTCCAATATCCAGCTACCCAGTGCAGCAAGTACCTCCCTACATTGCAGGGATGTTGTAAAGGTGAAGTTAGGCAAGAGAGAATCAAATGTTGCTGTACTAACAGCTACAGAGGCCTGTAAAGCATAAAAAGTAAGGGTAGGTCTCAATACACAAGTCCTTCACCAAGATGTAGCATGAGCAAAACTAACACTTATGTCTTTGCAAAGTTGTGGCTAATTTGTTTGTTGGGTGTTCTTGGGATTCTTGAAAAGGCCAATGGCAAATTTATTATCTCCCTGTCACATCTACTAACTTTAGGAGATGAGATTTCAAGGTAAGGGAATTTTTTTCATCTGGAACAAAGATGTCTGGAGGAGTTTTAAAAGCTCCAGTCATTACTAACCAGCAGCGTCATTGTCTGGAAATATTTTCCTTTCTAGCAGGACCCTTTAACACATGAGCCAATTAATCCCACCATACTGTGATCACCTGTTTCAATGAATTATTACTGTGTATTATTTTCCTGCCTTACACCACCTGGCACTTGCATTTCTTTTTGCTGCATTATGCTTTTTAACAGCAGGCAGTGATAAAGCTGCTCAAATGTCACACAGGGCAAGAATATGACTTAAGAACCTAGGGATGAAAAAAGGAGGTAAACAGGGGTAATGAAGCAGGGCCATTCTGCTTGACGATGGCAGCCACCTGCACTCAGGTGAAATTGAACCTTGCAGCAGTCTAATCTAGTATCAGTTATCTCTGTTTTAATGTTTCTGTCCACCTGAGTACTGTAAAACAATCATTAGTTCTCTCAGTCTTTTCAAATACATCTAAGGGAAAGCTCTGTCATCGCAGAGGTGTGATTTGGGACTTCAGTTGTTGATATGGTTCCTATCTCTGAGCCAGTGTATGGTTATCAGCATAGGCAAAAAGTGCTGAAATCTCCTCTCCTAAAGTTAGTAAATGTGACAGGGAGAAGATTTTAGTCATTTTGCACCTGAGGAGTGGACTTTCTAGTCTACACAGAAAAAAATATACCTGAATATCACTCTTTCACATACTCACCCCTACACAAAATATGGTGACTTCTATAAAACTGTCTTTCTTTTTCTAATAAGTAGTTTGGGAATATTTTGTTACCAAATCTGAAGGTAACTTTTTTTTGGCCCACTGACTTCAACACCTTGAACAAAATTATAAATGATCAATGCTTTAGTTAAGATGTTTGAGACCCCAGCCTTCACTGAAAATTCTAGGTAGGCAAATCTCCCCAGTTGGTCCATACTTCGTGAACGCTGGGTCCATGAAAAGACATCACTTTTAATTTACAAAAAGTGGAGTTTATGGAAGCATATACATTAGCCATTTTGCTCCAGTAGAGACACATTTTTGAGGTGAATCTCACCAGACGAGGACTGGAGTGCATTAAATGGACTAAATCCTTTTGGATGAAAATAAGTAATAATTTTGGTGCTGCTGAAATAGTTTCACAAATAAATTTCTTCCTGTGCTTAGCACAAAGTAAACAAATTTCCTTCTCATTCTTTGCCCCCTCTCCTCATCCCCTATTTGTCTATAATCCAGAATATTCTGATTTTTCAGCTGGAATATTCTTGTCTTGCAGACATTGCAAACATTACAACCTGAAGTTAACTTATGTAAAAGATTGCACTTCAATCTATTTATTTTATGGGCTTAGGAAGTTGCTGAGAAAAAAATTTACGTTCATCTGAAATTCACTATTTTAAATGGAGAAAGCTGCATTTTGAACTAGAATGAATTATTTAACCTGGATGAGGGAAAGGATATTTTTCTCTTTAAGCCTTTATATTTTAGGCAATATTATTTTATTTTTAATCAGGCTATAGTTTACATGTTAAACTCAACACAAAATTTATATGATCTTCTTTCTACCCACCAAAATATGTATTTGCATTATACAATTAAAATTTTAATATAATTCTACTAATACTATTGACAAGATTATTTTATATAAATTGTATTTGTTTTGAAGGAAGGACTTACATTTCGGTTATATTGTTACAGTTAGTTTTATATCTCTAATATGGATGCACACAATAGATGTGCAGATCTGTAGAAATTAGTGTGGTATTTGAAACCTTCACTGAATTCACTGGCTTCCACTACTGCTCTTCTGAGAAGATTCACATGCTTGTGAAGTATCTTTATATTTGCATAAGAAATTATAAATTCTGCTATGAGAGTCTGTGCCAGGAAAGGGCTGCAGAATACTTCCTCTAAGAAGTGATGCAGATAATTATGTAAGGCATGGATGTGTTGTGAAAAGCAAAGGAAATTAATCTTTTTAATTGTCAGCCCATGTGAAGTGAGGGAATTACTTTGTTTGGTGTCTTTCAAGAGTTTCCTTTTTAACTGAAAAATGGAAACCAGTCTTATGGTACCACTCCAAGGAAGTTCTGCAATTAGAAATGACAGTATGGGACAAACAAAAAATTAACTGTGCACTGAGAGAAGGTATTCCTAGACTTTAAGCGATGTAATTGTTCCTTTTATGGTTTCTGACTAAAGAGGGTACACTGTATTCCAGAATGCCTTAAAAGACATATATAGGTGCCTATGGTACTCCTTCAGAGAGAAATTGCAACATTTCTTAGTCAAGAAGTTAAAAAAAGGAACAAAAGCAGCCTTTCCTCTTTTGGATTCAACCACTTGTTGAGTTAGTTATGTTCTCTACATATTAACTCAGCCTCATACGTAGAATAATATTAAACCAGAGAAAAAGGGACTCTTAATCAACATCATGCACTGAATTTTGATTTCTCTCCCTATTTCAGGAATCATTACTTCAAACCACTCTTCTTTTTGTTTTGCTCTGTCTGGCTTCCCTCATTGCATCAAACCATCGACTAGCAGAACATGCTTCTGCCCATGTGTGTGGTGGTGCTCAGAGATCGTTTTAAATCAATACACCTGAGACAAAACTTTAAAAGTCAAAGATGCTGTCCAGACTCTTTTACCTTTGCCACCAAACTGTACTCCCTCGCGTGAAGCAGCAGCATGGGCACAGCCCCCATCCTGCGGGCTGGAGCCATGCTCCATTGCCTGAGGATAGCAGGAGAGGGCTCGAAAGCCCCATGCCCTCCTGGTCACTCAGCTTGTGACTGGGATCCTTGTCCAGCTGGTGAGGGCTCTGGAGTGGGTGTCCTGTGAGGAGCGGCTGAGGGACGTAGGGATGTTTGGCCTGGAGAAAAGGAGGCTCAGGGTGACCTTTCTCTGCAGCTCTCTGACCAGAGGTTGTGTCAGCTGGGGGTCAGCCCCTTCCCACAGGTAACAACTGACAAAAAGAGAGGACATAGCCTCAGGCTGCACTCTGGGGGAGGTTTAGGTTGGACGTTAAGAGGAATTTCTTCACAATAAGGGTGGTTAGACACTGGAATGGTTTGACCAGGGATATGGTGGAGTCACTGTCCTTGGAGCTAAGCGTGGATGTAGCATTTAATGGCATGGTCTAGCTGACATGGGGGCGCTTATGTTAGACTCTGTGATCTCACAGATCTTTTCCAACCTAATTGATTCTGTTTGATTCTGTGAAAGCCAGCAAGCCTGCAGCGAGGGCAGAGCTCGGAGAACTGGCTCCTCATCTTGGCCAAACCAACACCGCTTGACTTAAGGCTGAGTCAATTCATCTCCCTTCGCTGCATTCCCAGCAGTTTACACTGGAAATTGGAAGAGGCCAGCATGTCCCACAGGTGAAGCACTTCACCTGCCGTGTCTGGCAGCGGTGTTGCCTGGCGGGGTGTCTCGGTGCGGGCTGCGCGGAGCCCGGCTCCGTTCGGAGCTGCCGGCTCCGAGCCCCCTCAGCACCACAGCGAGCTCCGCGCCCCCCGCTAACATGGCGCCCCTGACCCCCGCGCTTCCTCTTCCGGCCGGGTTGCCATGGCGCTGCCCCCCGGCCCAGCCTCCCCCCGCCCGCCGGTGTGTGTTTACATCGGGCAGGAGGAGCCGGAGCCCCAGCGCCGGGGGAGACGGGCACGCAGCCGCCGGCCGCCCGCCCTCCCTCCATCCCCGCCGGGCGGTGCTCCGGGAGACGCGGCATGAAGGTGATGCTGGCGGCTGTCCCCGGGCCGGGGGGTTCGGCTGGGCCGCGGCGGCTCCCGGCGGCTGCGGGGGGCCGAGGGGCGGGGGCTGGGCCCGGCGGTAACCGGTGGCGGGAGGTGCGCGCTCGTAACCAAGTACACAACTTCCAGAAGCTTCCAACTTCGCGGGGGATGTGGTGTCGATTCTTGGGTCCGTCTCCCTGGAAAGAATTCCCCCTTCTCTCCGTGAAAAACCCGGCTCGTTTCCTGCGGCGCTGAGACGGGAAGGGGGTAGCGAGGGAGCCGGGGGAGGCTGCCTGCCCCCGCTGCCCTTCTAGGCTGGTGTCTCCAGGGAGAACTTGCCCTCGTTCCCCGGGCATCTTCCCTCATGCCCAGCATCTCGCGGGCCGTTTCGCTGCCGGCGGCCGTGGCGTTCGTGCCTTGCTGTGCGGCCGGGCTGCTCCGGGGCTCACCTGGGCTGCTGCTCTCGCAGGCCCTTCCCTAAGCCCGGGGCAGATCCTCGCCTTTCTCCGTAGTTTGTTGTGGAAAACTGTTAGGATAGAGAATGTCTAACCTGAGCCGAGTATTGGTGTGGATGCTGAGGCTGGCTGGAATAGAAGTAGTAATATACAACACTCAGATGTGAGGTTGCATCTTCAGTTGTGTTGGTTAGGAGTCAGTAATGCTGTTGGTACTGCTCTTTCTTCACTTTATATTGTCATATCTCTTTAATTTTCAGATGTATGACTTTTAAAGGGATTTTCTCTCATTAATCAGTCTGTAACTTGAGGCACACTGGGCATTCCCTCTCTCCTGACTTTGTCTAGCAGTAAAATAAAAAATGTATTAGCTATGTTGTAAGTTCTTTGTGGCAGAAACTGTATAGGTCTGTACCAGTCCTGATGGAGAAATTTGGCTCAGGCCTTCCTCCAAGCCTCTGAGTCAAGTAAGTGTGTGTTAGAAGTTCACCAGCTTGTGCAGGTGTTGGGTTCTGGGAAGTGCAGGTGTGGCAGTCACTGGGCTTAACTATTGTCTTTGGGCACTAGGGGCTCTTAACCATCACATCTGCACAGCTGGTGGGTGAAAGAAAAGGGGCAACCTCTGCATGCATGCAGTAAATATACGTAAAAAGAGCGTGTCCTTCTATGCAGTGTATATTTTGTTGTGCATTTGTACAAAGCCTGATAGTAAAATGTGTATTTTTTTCTTTCTCTTGGAGTGTTTGTTAGTTCCAGTAGTGTAGGATAATAAAAAGTATGTATTGAGAACGTTATTGATAAACAGCACTATGGCTTTGGGTGATTTGTTGACTTACACTGTAAAAAAAAAGCCTCAGAGTGCTGTCTGAGCAGTACATCCAGTTTGAGGTCAAAACTGAAAAGATTTCCTTCAACTTCTGTCTTATTGCACAAAGAGTAAACAGCTGCTTTTTCTTGCTAAGACCATTACTTCTGCTGAGTTCCTTTTTTGCCCCACTAGAGTGGGGAAAGCTCATGGCTATTTAAGATGAGCTCATTCAAAATACAAGATGTGAGTGGAATCATGTTCTGACTGCAAGAAAAATGATTGTGTTTGGGGGGAAGGTTGTCTGTTTGTTTGTTTTTAACCAACCATTTTTCAGGTATAAGCACTTTGTAGAGCTTTTCAGTATAAAAGAGTTCACTTTTTTTTTCTCAGAGTGGGTAATTTCTTTCAGGGCACATTTCTTTCCATGTGTGCCACCTTTTGCTGTAGGAGTTGCTTCAAGTTTCTTCTAGGTGAGATCACTGCAGATGCATGATTTAAATTCTTAAGCTGAGGGTGGGAATAATTATCTTTTCATTTAGCAAGTGGAATCCATTGAAATGTGCAGTATTTTCACCCCTTTAAAAGGGTGAGGACAGGAGAAGGGAATGGAAGGAAGAGGTGTCTGTGTGGTGTGAGATGGATCTGAATCCCTTTTACGGGCCTGCTTGTAAGTAGTTCAACTTAAACTTTAAAACAAATAAGTTTAAGTTTTTGATCATTGTAGGGAAGACATCAAAACTAAACTTTTCAAAAGTCATTGTGTCAGTTTCTCCCCTAATTATTGTTATATCTTGGGGAATACCTTTGAGTTTGCATGTTTCTGGCAGCATGGGTTTTGATGCGCAGCTCATTGATGCTGGTTAGCATGTTGCTGAGAAGGCAGAGCAGTCAAAAGAAAACAGGTTAATGCTAGTGTGTATCAAAATGGTCTGCCTACTTAGAGAAGGGGAGAAGCAGGCAAAGGGAAGTAAGTGGTAACATCAGGGGATGTTTTTCTGCTGTAGAAGTGATCCTTTCAGGATCTATTACTAATGCTGATCATTGCTGAGGAAACTGAAGCCTGATACAGTTTATTTTTAAGACAATCACAAAACAAGTACGCTGTTGAAAAGGTAGAGTGAGGTAAAGTCGTATGGCAAAGCAATGCTTTAAAACTTGGTGTTGAAGCTGGACTGGATTGAGGATAGTCTTTATGTGTACTTTATTTCTGTTCCCATGTCTTTTGAGCTGTGTCTGTGCTGAAGAATGGTATCTCTGGGCTCTTCCAGGCTATGCAAAATACAAAACTGGTTAAAGTCCCTTTTCCTTCTTTATAGGACAGGAGTGAGAGGCAAGCAGCTCAGATAGTGTCAGGAAGTGGACCTTTTCTGTGTATAGTAATAAGTGATACCTTTTGAATATGTCAATAAAGTTTGCTTTCCTTCAAGAGCAGATCATCCTGATGGCAAGGAAATGCACCTTTTCGGGCTGCATAGGAGCCTGGGTAACGTATCTGTCCTGTGGGGAGGGCAGTTCCATTTATTAGAGCAGTGGGGAGATAGGCAGGGATTTGGTTATCAGTCAGCTGCTAATTACTGTCCCACAACATAGTATCTTTCCAGTATTAATCTCTTGTGGCTAAATGCTGGATTTCTCAAGTCTTAGGCAGCACTGGAGAAGGTTCTTGTGCCCTTGCTAACAGAACCTCTTCATGCTGTATCTTCAATCTGTGAATGAGTTGAGGCATTGGGATAGTTCCTGGTATGGTTCTGCTGTGGTGACTGCTTCTAGTGCTGCTGCTGTCACTGGGCTAACCTAAACCCAAAATAAGACAAATGAAAGGCATTGAGAGTGGCAGGTCATGTCAAAGTTCTTATTTGTAAAAGCAATCTCAAAATGTGATTTAAGTAGCTGGTCTCTTTATTGAAAGGATTCTTCAAAGTAGAATAAGAGCTTGTGGTGCTTTGGCATGTGCTCACAGTTAAGTTATATAGTTTGGGATATGACAAATGTGACATTTTACTTTGAGAAACTTAAAGCTATATTTAAGAGAAAGAATGTGAACTTACTGCCTATATTTCTCTTTTTTTGACTGCCTGTGATAGTGAGTGTTGACAGATAAATTTTAGAGATCAGAATAAGGCAAGATGATATTTTGAAGATGCAGTATCAAATTTATGGAAAGCTCAAGTAAATATTTTTCTTTCTTGTGTTTACAGACAGCTCTGTTCCTTAAGGATGTCATGGGTTGTCCTGTCAAAATGATGTATACGTAATCTTTTTTTTTTTTTTTTACATGTGTCCAATCCTGTTTAGCAGGCCTCTTTATAGTTGAAGTGAAAAGTACTTGGGAAAGGAACAGCTTATAAAAATAAGAGACAAGAGTTACTGCTTTCCATGGAGTATATAGTAATATTTTGTTTTCCTAGCATGTAGTCCTAAATGTGATCTAGGAATGAGGAGGAGCATGAATGTAAGTGATAGAGTAAAAGGGACCATGGAGTACATATTCTGTAGATAATTTTGATTGAAATATGTGCCTGTGATTGGTCACATCTGTTTTTCTTTATTGCTGAACTGCCTTACAAACCTTGTAGTGGTTTTCTTTTCCAATATTTCAGCTGCATTTCAGAAAGATGGGAAAGGGTTACGTACTTTTGAAGTTCTGGGCAAAGGTGTGTTCTTACAAAAGTGGGACAAATAGTAGAGCTCTTAAGTTTCTTCAAAAGAATGTTCTGACTGAACTGTGATGCGGGCATCACAGAAGTGGCTTGTGCTGGTAAATTTTAGTCTTAATACGTCTGCAGAGCTGCTCAAGGTCTATTGCAATTCTTGGGCTTTGATTCATTCTAAAAACATTTTGGAGGCAGAACCTTTGCACCTCACAGATCTTCAAAGTAGAAGGCACAGTTACCAAAAGCTATTGCTTCCTGAATGAGTTCTTACTAGTGTGTTGCTTGTGTTCACAGGGATCAAGTGTTTTTTCTGTCTGATGGCTGTTTGGTTGTTGAGTGTAGTAACTCTGGTTGGAATCTTGTATGCAGCAAGTTGTGACTTTTGTTACTACTTCTTGGAGTGAGTTTGGGAGAAAAAGAGCTCTCTATGGAGCCTGAAATAAAGCCTGGGGTGTTACTGCTGCCAGTGCTTCTGGCAGTCAGGTTTTGACTGTGCAGGCTAGGTGTGCAATTGCAGGGCTTAACAGTACCAGAAGATGTAGCTTTTATTCTGTAGAGTTAGTAAATATTTTACCTGAAATGTTTCTTCTTTAAAGCACTACAATAAGTGCATAGAATGACAAGCAATACTGATCTTGAAAAGCTCTGGTGTGAGTTCAAAACTCATTTGTAAGGAAGGAAATATTTAACTACCTAGCCATCAACAAATTTAAAAGTTGTGTGATAAATAAATCATAATGCAATCTCCTAGCTAATTGCCAAATGCAGAAAATGCATTTTGAAATACCTAATGGAATAAGGACACAGGAATAAATTCTGTCCTGAATAAAATATTTGATATTTATCCTCAATTTCTGGCATATAAAATTACTTTTGCAGGTTTTTAAACAACTTTTTAACTTGAAATGGATTTGCAGCTTTTTTTTTAGTCAAATTTTTAAAAAGGAAGTTAAGATTTTTGACAAGATGACTTGTATTTCAAACTTTTGCAGTGATGTCTCTTGTGACTGTTTTGGGGGAGAATGCTCATGTTTTTCAAGCTGTATATATGCTTATGTACTTCGAATTCAAGTCTTACAGTAAAAATTCTGATGTTCTAGCTGTAAAAGCCCTCAAAAATTACTTAAATTTCAGATTGTTAAAGCCAAAATGGTACTAGTGCACTTTTAAGGAAATAAATGCATGGAAATTGGGTCATGAAACCATAGTTCTAGAACTCTGCTTAATACCTCTTTCCATTAGTTTTTTGGGGAGTTTGTTTGTTTTTTATTGTGACCCTACTGAGGATAGTGAAAAGGGTATTACATTATAGATCTCTAGCATGGTTGAGCAAATCTTAATGACGTCTGTCATATATGCCTAGATTATTAGGCAAAGGACTTCTCATTATTCAGACAAATTTCTCATGCTGCCTGCAGCTCCCTAGAGTGATACTTCCACCTCTTGTTAGGCAAATGGAGAATATTCTCTCTGTAGAGTGCATTATCTCATTTATTCAGGCAGATTAAGACTGGCATTAATCACTAAATCCATCTGTCAAGGACCAAGCTGGAAAAGTACATTTATAGTATGTTACAGTATAGTTACAATATAGTATAGTATAGTATAGTATGTTAGTTGCTCTCTTTGAGCCAGGTCAGTACATGATCAAATGTGATTTGCTTGGTTTGGATTTTGAAAACCACTCTTACATTCTTTCTGGGCTAATACTGATTTAGTAGGTAATATCCAGATGGTAAATAAATGGTTGATCAAGACAAAATTCAATACAATAATTAATTCCAAATCCAGAAGTCTCTGGTCTAGCACTGAGCAGACTGTATTGGCTGTTTGGTGTATAAATGGTGCTATCTATCCCATACAAAACATGAACATGGAAAGTGTAAATCATCCGTTTGCTGGCTTGCTGAATGGAGAATAGACCATGGTGTCATTAGTACTCTTGAAAATTTATTTATGCCAAATAAACCCTAATTTGGATTACTGACAGTACCAAGTTGTTTTATTGCTGTAAAAATAGGATTTGACTGTTCTGCTGAGAATAGAACTCAGTCTTGACTTGGCATTTGCAACACTAAATCTTGTTCTCATTGCCTCTCTCCACCAGTCCTGTTGTCAAGACAAAATTAAGTGTTAAAATTGTAGCCTCCTTAATGTGTTTGTCCAAACTCAGAAAACAGCAAGTAATCTAAGCAACTTTTCTATTCTTTGTTACAGTGTACTTCGAACAAAGTGCTACAATTTTACACTACTGTCGTCCTCAGCACTTCTATTTCTGTACTTTCCTTTAGTGTTCCAGGGCATTTATAACTGCAACTCAAATTCCCCTTGGGCTGAAACCTGGCACAGAAGCTCTCATTATAAGTGAACTTTGTTTTACAAAATTAAAAGCAAAGCATCCATCAAGAGGCTTTCTTAAACATAGAGGAAAGCGAAAAAAAAAAAAGAGTTTATGGTTGCTCATCAATTTTATTCCCACTGCAGGAAAAATCCAACTGACACTGGAAATCCCAAAGGTGTGGGTGTGCAATCAATAATGATGGCAAATGCAATTGAATGTTCCTATTGCATTTAGAAAACTTTAAGTTGAAGTCTTAATTCCTTAAAGTGCTGAAAATTCATTGCTGAAGTAAAATCTGCAGCTGCAAACTGCCTAACAAAAGTACAGTAATAGTTTTAAACTCATTCCCAGTGTCTGAGCATGGTTATCTGAGAATAAGGAGGTGGGTGGGTGGTTATGTGCTTCAGCTGAAGTGGACCTGTAGGTCCTCAGCTCCCTGGAAAAGGTTGTCATCATCTTGAACTACCTACCTAGTGGTTGGTTGTTTAATTTTTATTTTTCTTTAAACAACAGTCCCCTTTTTTTCTGTAGGAATTGAGACCTTATGTAATTTTGTAAAAAGCAGAAAGGGCATTGTGAGCCACAAGCCATTTTCAGATATGGAAGATGGAACAATCTAATTTGTTTAAGCATGAAATATCCAAGATAAGTTCTGAGAAACTTTGTAACAGTGATTGGATAGAGGAGAGATCCGAAATTAACAGTGTCATTTATGATGTCACTTTAGGAAAGCCTGATGAAGGTCAGCTTCATTGTTAATGGATCTGACAAGCCCTTTGGCATCTGCAAACATTCAGCCCAGCATAACATATATCATCTCTCACTCATTTGGAGAAAGAGAAGTTGGCATGAAAAGAGCTGGGGTTTTGATTTTGTGGTGTTAGGAAGGGGCAAAGTATGCTAATGTGCAGGAAACTGTGGGTTTTAGTCTTGTAGATTTGAAATAAGTATTCTTTAAACCTGATACATAAATAGCCAATGCTTTCACTGGGATGCTTTAGCATTCCAAAGCACTTAACAAACCGTCCTGTGTTTGGGGATTACTTCACTTGTTTCTTCGCAAGGACCCACTGAGTCTTGTCATTCTTTAGGGGTGCATCCAATCTTTATGATTATCACTTGACATATATTTGATACTCTATAAAAAAGGCATTGGACCTGTGCTGGGAAGCTTACAAGTGAAATCACAGATGTGGAGGTATGAAGCCTGGGCTGCCACAAATTTTCCTCTGCTTAATTGCTTTATTGGAATTGTGCCTGCATAGAATACCAGGTCTGAAAGTCACTGTTAGCCAGGACAGAGGACATGTGATTTATGCTGGCAGTTGAGGATTTGCATAGAAAGAAGCAAATCTGACCTGGGCTCTTAAGGAGAGGCTTTAGGAGGAATGAGGCAGTTTTTTACAGTGGAAGAAGTAAGATTCTAGGCTCAAGTCCAGAATGTAAATGAATGAAGAATAATGTCGGAAAGGAAAAACTGGAATAAAGTGTTTAGAAGCAAGAATGGGAATATGAAGGTTTTGATCAGGAAATAAATACCATTTTCACTTGAAAATGCACAGGGAAAGTAGTAGCTAAAGCTGCAGATTTTAGAATTATTTCCAAAGTGTAGTCTCAAAACTGAGACAGTAAACTGCTGCTGAATCCATGACTATGAGCTTCAGATTTCACCAGCTTCTGTTCTGAAAGGGGGAAAAGATTACTTATAAGTTTGAGTATAATGGAGAAGAGTATTTACATGGTGTATTTCCTTCTGGTTCTGCTTATGGTAGGGGATTTAAAAAAATTTTTTTGTCTTTTGTGAGTAGAGTAGGAATGGCGAGAAGGAGCAGAATTGTAAGATACATCGTTCTCTGAAGGAAATTTGAAGTTACTTGTCCCAAACTTGTTCAATTTCATTAATAATTTTTCACAAGATGTATGTATATTTTTAAAAATTTGATTGCCCTCCCTCACAGTTGCCCTTCTTGGACTTTGTTTTGGAGTTTTGTATTTTGCTGCTCATTAACAAAGTGAATTCCTGACTCGGTGAACAGTCAATTGACAGACCAGTTTAAGATTATATACCATAGTTAATATAATGCTAAATACAAAAGTAGAGTCTAAAAGGCCTTAAAGTAGTGGTGGTGCAGGTAGGATTTTTTGGTTGCTTTGAATGGGCTCTTCAGAAAGATGAGCTATATTGGGGCATTTGCAGTGACAGTTTCATGTTGGTATTGACTTATGAGCAAAATGAGCTGACACTGATCGCTTGGTGTTGGGATTGCTCCTGTACTGTGTGGGTATTTTGAGTATTTATTACTCTGCTGAGATTAAGGTAGTATGGCTCTTTTTGTGACTGAGCATGCTGGTATCACTTGTTAGTACAAATGTGGTGATAAATGGAGCTCTTGGTTTCAGTGTCATAAACATAACTCTGTACCTTGTGGAAAATGCTGACCCTGACTGGATAGGAACTTGCTTTCTGTCATGCATATATTTACTACAGCACTTGTAAAATGTACAGCCTTTAAATATACTGAAAATCTGAGCATATAGCTGAACTTCTGGTCAGGATTATTCTCAAAATATTGTATCCTGTGGAAGAGCATGAGGTGTACTCTGAAATGCTTGTATGCAGTTTGTCACACTTGTTTAGTTCAGTACTGGCAGCTCTCTCTATCCATAAATACACAGCCTTCTATGGAACACATTATAAATCCACAAAAACTAATTTGCCAGGTTCCAGCAGTCCATAGCCTTTGGGTTAAACTGCATTGTAAGGTCAGTAGTCATACAGTGTGAACAGAACAAGGGATTGTATGTTTCCCAGTTTCTGTGAGAATTCCTATAGGATTTTGCTCTTGATCTTTAGCATTTGCTGAGTTCATACAAAGCTTTTCAGCTTCCTTAAGAGTTCATTGAACTGTTGGCAGGGACAGAGTGAGCTACCTTGAAATCTCACATCTGTAACTTCATTTTGGAAGGGTGGGTGTTGCCTCAGCTTGAGTTTACTTGTTCTTGTTCAGCTTGGAGATTGTGTTAAAATATGACAGAAAAATGCCACTAAGTCTTAATGGTGCTCATAGTCAAGTACTCATCAAGGAATTGTATGAAGTGTTTGCTTGTTGATGGCAGGAACTGTCTCTGAAGAGCTAAGAGGTTTTTCTTAGTAACATAATCTTAGGCTCTGTGCCATAACCTAACTTTCTGTAACAATACCTATTTAAGTTTGTACTTCTCCAGTGGTTCTAGTGAGGAATGGAAACTCATTCCCACTTTAAGAGGCTATACAAACCCTAAATAATTGAAAGAATATTGTACAGTAATATCTGCTGATGTTTCTGAACTGTTGATGCACCTTTCTGCATCCTCAGGTGCTCCTGAGGGAGTGTCAAAGCAGAAGCAATCTGTGTACATTCCTTCTGCCACCACTGCAGCTCAAGAGGATTATTATTGAACCTGCAAGCCAATAACTTATACAGTTGTGTGCATCCCATGTCTGTCTGTCATGGATCCTTAAGAATGAAAAAAGAAGATGTAACTGATGCCTCATTCTTGAAATGATAGTGTAAAAAGACAGGTTGAAACAAAATTGTTGGATTCAACCTTAGCACAGTTAGAAACCTTCTCAGAAAATAATTTCCTGGAATTTTTCTTTTTTCTTTTTTTTTTTTTTTTTTTTTTTTTTGATTGCTATAGATGACTGTGCTGCCAGAACTGTAGATGTGGTAAATGTTCATTACCAAGCTTGCAGCAGGTCCAGTGATTGAACTCAGCAGATGTAACTAAAAAAGCAATAGACATGCTAACGCAAGGAAAAAAAGCTATTGTAAAGAGACTTTGTAATCTTGTTAATGACACCTATCAGCGTTTGAGCCTTAAATATTACTTCTGGATATATATATATGAGAACCTAGAGTTTCATCTACTGTTAACTGTTTCACATTTTCTTTGGTGAATCTCAGTACCATGCACACTTACTCACTGGACTCAGTGATTAGACAGACATGCTAAAGTCTGATAAACTGATGTTTACAAGATTACTTTTAGAAGCTCCCTGTATCATAGGTGAATATATATTGTGATAAGATATCAGTGAGCTGAGAACAGGAGTTAGTAGAAAACATTTCAAACTGTATTTTAGGAACTAGGAAATCTCAAGATTGCAAAGTTTCTTGCGAAACAATTCTTGAAAATCTTAAAATTGGGGATTACTTGACATGTCCATGCTTCAGTTTAGACTGTTTTCCTTTTTAATATTAAATTGAGAAAAAAAAATTGTAAATACTTTTTTTGGGGAAGAATTCTCAAAACCATACAAAAAATGTAAGCCAAATACAGTTAAAATATGCAGTGTTATGGTTAAGTGGTTCTGAGTAGTGAAAAAAAAATCCTCAAAAATTCTGGTCATTTCTGTTGCACATTCAGGATGTTCTGTAGAAGCAGTAGTCTTGGATTGAGCATTTTTCTTCTGTAGCATTCCAGAAGCAAGTGTTAAAAGTTTTGAATGGGAGGGAAATTGGTGATGGCAGACAGCATCTCAGCCATGGACTTCATGGTGGTCTGTAATGGGCTCTGTTTTTCTCACAGCTGCATTTGTTAATGCTAGCTTAGGTACAAAGTTGACCTTCAACTAAGGTAAGTCTTTGTTTTGGAGTAAGTGTTGTCAGTGATATCCACCATACTGGAGCATTGTATTGCTAGTAAACACCAAGCAGTAGTAGTTCATATGTGAGGAAGAAAAAACCATAATGCCACCACTCACTTTGGGTAGCATTTTGCATCCTCTTTGTATTTATATGGATGACAACAACTGTAACCCAAAGGAGCACTACTTATCATGGGCTGTCATTGGGAGAAGCTACTGACCAGCTTTGTCTCTTAGGAAATTCAGAATACTGACTATTCTGAAGAAGGGAAGACAAAGCTTTTCTTGCTGGCTTTTCCATAGTCCCTGGATGTTGGATTGCCTCCTTGAGCAGTGTATAGCTAGTATGTGCAGACGGCTGTTACTTGTTTTAAGAAATTGAAGTAATTTTACTGTTGTAAACGAGAAAGTACAGGCACAGGATTCACATATTCAAGACTCCTTCTAGTTTAGGAGCTTCATAATTGTGGTTCAGAATGGTTCCAAGGCACATATTGGTGCCTCCTATCTTATGTGTCCGCATGTTTTATATGAAAAATAAATCTTCTGATCTGGTATACTGCTGTAGCCTCATCTTCCCCTTTTCTTTCTGTGGCACTGATGGGTAGGAAGTGTCAATTCACATATTGCAGGTTGATGTAGAAACTTATTCAAATACATACTTTAGATTCAACTTGTTGCTCTTACCCAGAATTATTTACATGTCCTTAAAATCTGGACCACATTATTTAGTTGAAGTGAGGAGATGGTTAGATCTTGATGTTGATTACTGGCTCCTGGGATTATTTTTTTTTTATTGGACTAAGGCAATTTACTACTTTCCCATCTGTACCATGTGGTAAACACTTTCTTCCCTTTCTGTGATGGCTACTACAAGGCATGACTTAATGTTTGAACTCTTCACTGAACAAAGCTGGGCAATGTTGATACTGTGTGTTTTTAAGCAAGGAGAAATAGGTAAATAGCCTAGGTAAAACTTGCATAGTCATGGATGGCAGAAATCAGGTTCTGACCCTGGCACCATCACAGTAGACCTGTACACTTCACCTGGGTGGTCTCTTTTTTCCCTGCTGTAAAACATCTGAAAAGTATGGTGGTACTTTTTGTTTTCATGTCCATTTTGTTGAAAAAAAAAAAAATGGGAATGGATGAAAATGTGAGCTACTTGTGCAAAGGATGGGATTTGACAAGTGTAACTTTTCATAATGTGCAAACTGAAGAAAGAGAGAAAGTAGCCAATGCTGCTGAGGGTAACCTCTCAGTCATAGGGTTTGGAAAGAATGAAGCTAAATACTGCAGCTTTAGGGCCATGAGCCCCTTTTCTTCCTGAGTTCAAATAATAACATTCTGCAAGCTGTTGATATACCAGCTGTACTTCTGTAACATTCCAGCTGTGTATGTTAGTACACATTTTCAGATAGTTCAGACTACAAACTCAGTCATGTTTTCCAAGTGCACAAAAGCTTCATTTCCTAATGTCTGCTAAGTTTTTCATTTTACTCTTCACTGTAGTAACATTGCAAAGAAAATTAGGTTTGCTTTTTTTTAAAGGGAGCCCTCTAGCTATGCCTAATATTTACTCTTCTGTAACTTCTGTTGAGTGGAAGAAGATGGTGGGGATTTTTCCTGTGATAGTTTGAAACTGAAAAAGCAACTACACTTTTATAGCTCCACATGCATGAAAATATTGTGTGTGTAAAGTGAGTTCAGCTGCAAATCTTTTAACTCTGCTCACGTTCTTCCAGCAGTAATATTGCAGGCCCTTTACAGGATAAGGAAGGCTGGAACATGGAAATGCGAAACCTGGGAGGGTAGCTCAGTAGTTTTTCAGGAATGGTTAGTTTGGCATATTACACTTGGAGGCATAAATGGATGTATTGGGCTTGTAGGGGAAAACTCCATGGTCAATGGACCTGCATAGGTTAGAAGACTGTAAACCAGTTTGCTTTGTTTTCCTTTGAAATGAGTGGCATTTCAGAATCTAGTCTTGATAAGACAAAGATAAGTTTTTTTTTTTTAACTTTCCTCTTTCTATAATTTGACTGCAAACAAATCTCCCAGCTATTTCTTTCTCATCAGCTAAAGTGAGCTCCTTGTGTCCTTACTGGCTGGCATATTCTCTGTCCTGTAACCATTTTTGTGGTTCCTGTCTGAACTTTCTGCAATTTACCTCCTCTTGCTATTCTGTTCTGCAGGGCCCTAGCTTAGAAACACAGATGGTGGATGATGAAACTGAGACTACAAGTGAAGAATTGCCTCCTCATCTGCGGGAAGAACCTCCCGAAGGTACAGTGCTGGCAGTTGATATAAACTCTTTGCAATCAATTGAAGAAAATGTTCTGGCCAAGAAGTCTGATTTATCTGTCTGACTTGAACCTGTATCTGCCTGTTTTCTGAGAGGGATAAAGCTTTGTCAGAGCTGACAGTTTAGCCAACCTCCCAGCCAGAGGTCTAGCCAGCCCCTAAGCCTTCTTTTGCATTCAAAGGAAGGCTTTACCCACTGAGGTGCAGACACAGTTCTGCATTCTTTTTAACAATATGGCTTCTGATTAAAATTGTCCTGCTTGATCATCCTGTCTTCAGGCTTAGGAATAAAATGCTTCCTCTACTGTCTTGTTTGTGATGTTTTGAATCTTCATTAGGGGAGACTTTCTAAGCAGTCCTATTTTCTCTCTTTACCTCTCTCTGCAGCATCCTGCTATTGAAATTGTCCCCAGCAGAGACTTGTCAAAGTTAGGTATTCTAGTGATTTTGTTTCTTTTCGCCGTCTCTCTTGGAAGCCAGTTTAGCCATCTGAGGAGGAGGCAATGAGATGCTGTCCGTCAGCAGGAGGCTCAAAGATGCCAATTTTAATTAAAAACCTTGTTTGCAATGACATGCCCTGGATTTATACAGGGAACAGATTTTTCCCCACTGTGCAAAAGTCACAGGCATTGAATATATGCAGCAAAATAGGTGTTGCTTTCTTTTGAATAGAAGCTGCTAACATTGCTGCAAGTGATAATACATCCTGAGCTTTGTCTTCAGTTCATTGGCTTCTAAAACACAATCACTCATAATCACTGTGGATGGCTTAAACAATTCAGAGAGTGCTGAAATCCTTATTAGCAACTTACTCTTAAAATACCATGACATGTCTCTGGGAAACATAAATGTGTATTATATTTTTCCTTTAAGAGAAAAAGATGCTGATACAGCATTTATACTGACAGCCACTCTTAAAGGGAATATGAGCCAAGTGGATGGTTTTAGGAAGTTGCTGCTCTCGTCTCTTCTTGTTGAGCATTCTGTTAAAGTTTTCTTATTAAGTTGTAATCTCTTCTTCTGCCATTTCATATGCTTTGTGTTGATAATTACAGTATATAGAGGTAAGTGAAAGGTAGGTTTCTTTTGCAACTCTTATAAAGCCAGAAGGAAATAAATGTGGAGGATGTTGTGATTATTATTCTATAAATACATGGAGGATATAATATTAATATTCCCTTCCCCTCCTTTCTTTGTAAGTAATGCCAAGTCAGCATGTAATGACAGTTCATTGAAGTAAGAATTCTGGTCATTAGCTGAAGCTGATGATTACATGAGCCTGGAGACTATATCCTGGAATGTAAAACCCATCTTGTCTCATCAGTTTTTCAGGAATAGGCTTAGATACTGGACTATGGCTTTGACTTGTATAATCAAAAGAGGTTTCTTCAATGTTGCTCAGTATTTTTGCAAACTAACTTTTAAAAATGAAAGTAAGTTCTTCTGCCTGCAACCCTGCTGGTTTGAGTGACAATGAAATATGTCAGTGTTAATATTCTACTTCTGTGACTTATTGGTCACAGAAGTAGAATATGGTCTAGGAGAAGTAGGTGGTCTGGAAGTGGGATGTAGCCACTTTGCTGGTGTGAGGACAAAGAACTGTAGCAGTTGAGCTGATTTGATTAAGTGGTGATACAGTACATAAAGTCTGAGCTCAGTGTGTATCTTTTGAATTTACAATTACTTCAAGAGTAGCAAAGTAGGAGGGATGTTGAGAGCACAACTGAAGCTAGAGTCTGCTTGGCAGAAAAAGTGGAAAATTTGTCCTGAAGGAGAGCAGTCAGGATTATGCTGAATTTATCACTGACTTTGGATATTGGTGGAGTTGAGTAACAGAAGTGTTCCTTAGAAGCTGCTGTCTACCAACAGAGACCTACCAGAATCGCTGCAAAGAACATGTCGTTTCAGGAATCATTGCAAATACCTCATGAAAAAAAAAGAACTCTGAAGTTCTTTGACTTAAATACCATTCACAGTACTATCTTATCTTTGCTGCTCTTCAGATTTCTTGTTTCTTCTGGCAGCACTTTCCTAGTTAAATCAGATACTTTGCCATATGTAAACAATGTTGTTGTGACTACTGCAGTCTTGTTTCCTGGGATCTATGAATTGGAGACCATGTCTGCTTGCCTTCTGGTAATGAGTGCACGAGGGATGGAGGGTTCTCCAGAGTCTCTCTGTCTAGCACTAAAACATTTTTTCCCCAGATTGCATCATAGTAACTTCAGTTCCCATCTCGCACAGCATATCTACTGCCCTTCGGAAAGGAGAGGAATTGGAAGCTCTGTTCTATGTACATATTGCAATAAAATAAGTTTTCCCTTCATGGATTGTCGTATTTCTAAACAGTGCTGCACAATGGCCTTCTACAAATAATGGGACAATCTCACATGTCCATCATATGCATAACTAAATGGAGTCAGTGTATATGTGGGTAACAATGGTATGGAATAGCAAACGTTGGTCCCAATTGCAGTGTGGCAGCCTGGCGGCATTTGAGGCAACAGAAATGCCACAACAGAGGCTGATATCTGTGTGTCACCTGAATCTGATTGTTTTATCTGCTGTTAAATTTACTTTTTTGTATTTAGCTAAGTCAACAGAGTAAATGAGTTGAAAGTACAGCTCCTGCCGGATCCCGTGCATGGTATGAGATACGCCAAGGGGCTTTTTGCTCGGTGACGAGGTTGCGTTCCCAGGGCGGCGCTGCTGCGCGGCGCCCGCCGTGAGGGGCGGCGGCGGGGCCGGAGAGAGCGTTCAAAGCTGTTAACTCCTCTCGCCTAAGCTGCTCTGTGGTGTCACAAGGGAAGCTCCCACTCTCTGCCACATGAAGGCTGTTTATGCCCTAACGATACTTTACCTCTTGACATCGTGATCTATCTGCCAAATTCACGGGGTTTTTTTTATTCTCCCTTCATCTTTAGTATCTCTGTGATCCTTGTGACATACTTTTTTTTATCCCCTCATTTGAAAGGCAGGCACAGAGCAGCAGTAGCAATTAGCATCTGGAGTGCTGGTGTGCTCAGCACTTCACGGAGCAGGCTGTGCAGGGCAGGTTTACCATCAGCAGCGGGTGAAGGGCAGTGGGCTCTGCAGAGGAGTGCACCGCTCTAAATGCTATGAAGCGCTTCCTTCTTTGCAAGAAATTCAGTGTGGCTTATCTGTGCTGCCACACGTCTGAGCTTTCATGTAGATTTTGTGTGATCTTGAATGTTAAATGGAAGTGTGATTGCAGTGAGAGGACCAGATTTAGTTACTCAAGTACAGCAACACCTTGCTGTATCTGTTGCTTCTTTATTCTCCACTTCAGAGTTCTGTTGCTGATCATTTAATACAGTGCAGTGTTAATTGATATGATCACTTTTCTGTCCTTTTCCATTGAATTAATCAAGAAAAGTGATAGCAATGAAATCTGGTGGTGATTAAATCTTCTGTGATGTTCTCCATTAGGAAATGTCAGTACCTTCTTTGCTGCATATATCCCATTTATTGCACTAATTTTTGTGGGGAAAGTAGTTTTACTCTGTCAAACTGCTAAAAACTATGCATTTCAGGAGTGTCTACTTTGTTGATACTGGAGCATGGCTGTAGTTTGCTTTGGCCATGTGTTACTAAGTAGTACTGAGTATACTAAAGCTCATTTCAAGGCAGTATGGTCTAGTTGCAAAGCTATGCCACTGGTTAACAGTGATAGTCCCTCTTGGGAGTTTACAAACCAGTGCTTTCTTCCATGGCCTTTAAGTACTAAGCATGAAGATTTTATCAGCCAATCTACTGTGATCAGTTTGGCAATAAGCCTGCGTCTTGTGTCTGAACCGTCTGCTACCTCTTCTGTAGTTTTCAGGCCCAGCAGAGATGTTCCTTTTTTGTTGCAGACAGATTGGGCCTTGTGGAGTAAAGTTTTATTAAAAGCAATGGGTCTTAGCAGCTCCGCAGTATATAACAGATCTTGGGAAACTTTCTTTCCAAATAACTGTGGTGTTCTTAATTCAAATTGTTTTACACTTGCTGTGTGTAAAGAATACACAGCGATAGTTACTGTAAATCAGATGATTTGCAGGAGTTTAGAACATAGTATCTTGTGTGAGCCTTATAATCTGCCTCCATGGAGGCATGTAGCTTTTGCTGTTTTATGTCTTCTGCAGGATAAATCTATATTGCATGCTTCTGTATGAAGCTTTAGGACTCCTTATCCACAGTTTGAGAATCTCCAGTCCAAAGAATTTGGAAGTTTTGTGTGTTGCTCATTCAGGATTGAGTTTTGATGCCAGCATTTTACCTAGATCTGTATGGGTCTGACTAAAATAGATTACAGTTGTGTTTCTGTTGAGGTACTACCATCCATTTGAAATGTCTGAAATTAATTAAACTGTTAACTTCATGTTGGTGTATTCACTTGTAAGAATATGACAGTTTATTGAAATCAGCAGATGCCAGAGGAACATGCCTTTTTGAGGCATCTCATCTGTGATGAGACCTTCAGTTGAAGTCTATGATACAAGTGTTTAATTTCAAAAAAGTATATGCCTATAAACAGATACAGTTTTGATGAATGGGTCGCACTTTTCCAATTATTGTTGGGCCAAATGTCTGCTGCAACATTGCCATACAAGATTTAAGTGATGCAAACTTTATCTGCACTGTTTTGCATTTTCTTATTGCAAGTAATATTTGGTATGTCTCCCAACTGCCCATATCCAAAGAACCTCAAAGAAATGACCTTGGAAAATGAGGCAGTTAATAGCAGTTCAGTTTCCTTTCAGGATCAAGCTTTCTGCTAAATTCTGTTACCTTTTCTGGTGTAAAGTAACTTAACAAAGTTGCCTGTGATACTTAGTGTCATGTACTACATGCTTAGGTAAGTATGTGTGTATGCAGTCTACCAGACCAGGATCTTGAAGTTCTGTGAAGCTGGCAGGTGCAAAGCTGTGGTATCTACTAAGCCCTCCTCTACTTTCCTGAGTCAAACCACTCTCTTCACAGTGTGCTGCTTCATAATGTCCCACAGTTAAATCCTTCTACAGAGGACCCCTTTAAATGATCTGCTTTTTTTTTGTCTAATTGTTGGTCAGCCTGGATTGACCTCTGCAGTTCTGTGGTCATGTAACAAAAGCAAGAGACTGGGTAAAGGGACAGCTATAATCTATCCAGCAGTGTGGCCTGGCAGCCAGGAGGGCCAGCAATGCCCTGGGGTGCATCAGGGACAGTGTCACCAACCAGGCAAGGGAGGGGATTGTCCCACTGCTCTGGCACAACCCAAGTCCTGTGTGCAGTTTTGGGCACCACAATATAAGAAAGACATTTAACTATTAGAGAGCCATCCAAAGGAGGGCCATGAGAATGGTGAAGGGCCTGGAGGGAAGCCATATGAGGAGAGGCTGAGGTCACTTGGTTCCTTCAGCCTGGAGAAGAGAAGACTGAGGGGAGACGTCATCGCAGGCTGCAACTTCATTGTGAGGGGAAGACGAGGGGCAGATACTGAGTCAGGGGAAGTTTGCATTGGGTATGGAAAAGATGCTTCCCCCAGAGCGTGGCTGAGCACTGGAACAGGCTGCTCAGAGAACTGGTCCCAGCACCAAGCCTGACAGACTTCAAGAAATGTCTGAACAGTGCTCTCAGGCTCATGGTGATTCTTGGGGTTGTCCTGTGCAGGGCCAGGAGTTGGACTTTGATGATCCTTTGTGTCCCTTCCAACTCAAGATATTCCATGATTCTTAACTCTACTGTTGACTTAGTCTGTAGCTCTAGTCAAGTAGTTCGACTAGACACAGTATTATTTGTGTATGAAACAGAAATAACATTTATAAATGACGATGGTGAAAAAGCAAACTGTAAGTTTTTCAGCTCTTATAGGTGGAAGATACTTGAAAATTGAATCAGAAATTGTGATCATAATGTATAAATAATACAACACTTTGCCTGATACATAACTTGTCCATTTTTCTCTTTTTTCTTTTTTTGGTCTTTTTGAGTCCTCAAAAAGGTGATTGGACTTGTCAGATAACCTTAAATAGAAAGGTAGGTTTCTTAAAAAGCAGAAAAAGAAATTAGCAGTGAGGCTGTCTGTTCTTTGGAACTGGGACTTTATGTACCTGGCGTGTCCTCTCATCTGTAAAAGCATTTCCTGAGCTACTTTTGTAAATGCCCTGAGGCTGAAGAGCAACGTTTCAGTATCATCTGTCTCTAAGGCACGATTCCTTGCAGCCCTGCTCTTCTGTTGGCCAAACCAGTTCTTGTTTCTGCAAAAGAAATTACCTGTAGTGTCAGCTCAGTCTTGTGCACAAAGTCTGGCTTAGTATTTCTTTTAGATTATAAAACATTTTCATATCCATCAAAAGTTCTAATGGGTTTCTATTAAATTTATCATCATTGTTTTAGTAAAACTGGGGCTCTTCTTTAAGTTCTCCATTGGCTATATTGGCTTACTCATGCTTTATTTAATTTAGTTCTCTGGGGGAAATTGACAATCTGAAAGTGATTAATAAACAGTGTCTGTGTGTACCCCTTTCTCCCTCTCTCAGCCCCCACCCATCTGTATTCCTGTTGGTGTATGCTTGTTGCTGACAACAGGCATCTTCCATTCAGTAGCTATGTTACATTGTCTTCTAGAAACAGCATGAAAGCTATTTAGATTTGTTTTTGTTCCACTTCTCCCTATGTCCTATTTCCTCTCCACTATTTTCATATGATTTAATGAGAGGTTCCTTTGACAGCTCAGCATCCCTTTTTTCTAGCCTACTCCATGCCCTGCAAATCATTCTGTCACTAAGTGTTGTATGTGTGCACAGCATATGCTGTTAAGGGCAGCATAAATAGCCTTCAAGTGCCTGGTGGATTGCAGAAGAAAGGTTCTCATAATTTCAGTGTGGGAAACCTCTTATCAGTGGATCTTGTTAATACAATGATGACATGAAGTGTGTGAGTAGCCATCTGGTTTTCCCTGAGGGTCTTTGACCATAGCATGGGGCAACTGTAGTTTTACCATTTGCCTGGGGACAGTAGCTGTCAGAAAAGTGTGAGATCCAAATGAAAAGATACTTCAGTGTGAAAGGTCAGTGGGAAGCCTCTGTGAGAAGATACATATCGGTCAATTACAAGTGAATGTATTTTTTTCTAGCAATAGAGGTTTGTACTGTGTATCTTATTACCTGGCTGAAGTGGCAGACATTTGTCACTGTTTTTATGCTAGTTAGAGATATATGAAATGATGTAAAAGAATATATGTTCTTTTACTATGTATTTTTTATTTAGGGGGGCAAATACATTAACATAATGATGCAGACAGTTGTTCTTAAATAAATGTGGTTTAACTTGAGTCAGCAACCAAGGCCCACACAGCTGCTCGCTCACTCAATCACTCACTCACTCACTCACTCACTGACTCACTGAGTCATCCATCAGTGGGCTTGCAGAGGGAATCAGAAGGATAAAAGTTAGAAAACTCATGTGTTGAGATAAAGACAGTTTAATAGGGAAAACAAAAGCTGTGCATGCTAGCAAAGCAAAAAAAGGAATTAATTTACTGCTTCCCATGGGCAGACAGATGCTCACCCATCCCTAGGAGAGGAGGGCTTTGGGAACACAAACATCATCACTCCAAACATCCCCCACTTCCTTCTTCTTCCCCACATTTTATATGCTGAGCATGATGCCATATGGTCTGGAACATCCCTTTGGTCCACTGGGGTCACCTGTCCTGGCTGTGTCCTCTCAACCTCCCATGCACCCCCAGTTCCCTCACCACTGTGGCAGTATGAAAACCAGAAAATACTTTGGCTTTTCTGTGTAAGCCCTGCTCAGCAATAACAAAAACATGTCTATATTATCATCACTGTGTTCAGCACAAATCCAGAACATAGCCCCATATCAGCTGCTGTGAAGAAAATTAACTCTACCCCAGCCAAAAGCAGCACAATCAATCTTTCAGGCTTGTAGTTATCAGTCCTGTTTGAAAGATGAAAAAGGAAGCAGTTCCTGCTTGTTCCTAATGGACTAAAAAAAGAGTCAAGTAAGTCTCGCTTTTACATATAGCTACAGTCTGAAGTACTAAATAAGAATGAGCAATGCAGTAAATCCAGGTCAGGAGTGAAATTGAATCAATATATCAGTGTGTTAACAATGATGATATCTTGAACTGCTAAACTATCAGAGTATTATAGCAGGCAATTAAATCATAAGGTCGGTACATGAGGCTGTTAATTCTGCCTCAGAACCGAGTGAAATGCCCAGTTAACATTTCATAAACATCTGTAGTCTCAGCCTGGCTGCCTGCCTTGGTTTCAGCTGTTTGTGAACCATTTGAACCACTACTTTGATTACCAGTATGATTGTACAATTGCATCAATCTGGCCTCTTCTGGACTGATCATTTTGGATCACAAAAACCAATCTGATTCCGAGGAACAGTTTTTTTTCAAGGCTGTTTATGAACTTATGAATGAGACGTAAAGTGAAGGGTTTTGTGTCCATTTGCTCACCCTCTAGGATAATATTCTAGGAGAAAATAATCTAATTTGAAACTGGGTGGAATTCTAGAGCAATTGTTACAGAAAATGGTCTTGCACTAGTATGGGCATGTGTAATTCTATCTCTTCTTTATTTTCTCAACACACTGAAGACCAATGCATGTTCCTTATTAATGTTTTGGATTATTAAACTGTTGTGATACATTTCTTTGGTATATTATGGGGAATCTGTCCTCTTTCTATCTGATACTTGTGTGGTGAGAGAATTTATCTAAGACTACATTTTGTCTCCTTTGTTATGCCTGCTCTCTACCAGTAACATATATTACTGGTTTCAAGTTTTGCCCAAAGTATGTAATATTCAGTAGGATATACCTGCTCTAAAAAGTTTAGGTAGCTTTATATTTTTGGATCTTGTATTATGAAAAATGAATGTATTTTTTTAGTTGGCATCCAAAAGGAAGTAAGTATTCTTTAAATAAAATATTACATCTATTTTGCAAATAATGCTAAAAATTTGGCCATGATATTTCTGTGAGTTGTGAGAGGGTCTTAGCATATGGGATTGTTAAATGAGAGTACTGGAATATTGTTACAGTTGAAAGAACAGATTTATAGTATTGAACTATGACTTTATTTCTTAGCAAATGAGACCTCATTTTTGGAGTTAGGCATTCACCTAATGAATACCAGTTCATCCACGTAAGATTCTAAGGAATGGGTAATGTTATTGACCTCTACTCTCTTTACCTTTCCAAAACTCAAATTTTACTGTAAAGGTATAATCAAAATAATACAGGTTCTGTCCTGTGCGGAAGTTCGAAGCCAAAACTGTTGTTTGTTTCCTTCGCCTTTCCCCATCCTCCCAAATTCTCTGGAGATTTGTGTGTGGTAGTGATGTGTTCTGGGTTTTTTGGGTGGGTTAGTTTTTTTTTTTTATTAGTTCATTTTCCCCTAAAAAGGGGAAAGGTTTCCCCTGTACCTCTTGGATACAGAAGTGGGATAATTCTAGTTGGTTACATGAACTCATCCTCTTTGGCTGAGCCAGCTGTTTGTGTGTATCTAGTACTGGAAAGTGTGATTTTGTAAAAGACCCAGTGCCTCCCACTCACCCCTACAAAAGCCAAAGAATAAACCTCCAAGATTTAATTGCTAGTACAATATGTTAAAGTTAGGGCTCACTTTGGGAAATGCAAATTGAGACTCCAAGTTTGGTTTAGTGTTTTTATAGCTTGAGAATGTTACTGTTGTTGCAGTATTTTGTTCCTAGCATCTTGAGAGTTGGGGTTTTTTTCTCTAAATATTAGACTTAATTGATCAGGGAAGTGGGTAAATTCTTCCAGTCTATGGATCTTGTACATTGAAAAAGGATTAAAAACCACATTTACTAAGTTTGGTTTTTGTCTAAGAATCTACTTTACATTATATAGAGAAATCTGTTTTCTGTGATAACTGGAGATGTTTAAAAGATTGTGACGACCTCTAATTAAAAAACAGTTTGGTTGGTGGTTTAAGCTTAACGTGCTCACACAGCTCCTGAAAGAGATATTCTGCATTCAGCTCTGGCTGCAGGTTACCAGTTTCACCCCACTGCATGGCCACGTGTGCTTGGGTGCCAGCACAAAAGCTGCTGAGTGCCCATGGAGACATAATGCCTCTGTCTGGAGTGGGTGTAACTGGAGTGAGTGAACCTTCACATCATTCCCACGATCAGAGACTGAAGGATGGCTTGTCCAGCTGAGTGGTACCTGTTGTATGCCTGTGAACTTGTATGGAACGCAAGGACAGGCTTGGGCTCCTGTGTGTGCTGCAGAGCTCGCCTGGCTTCCCTGTTCTAGCGAGGAAGAGATGCAGCTGCAGGCATCGCCTAAAACCTCGTTTGTGATAGCATACAAGAGGTCAGCTCTTGATGTTTGTGTTTCTAGCAACTTCAGTGTATAGCACAGTGATTAAGATAGTGAGGAAAGCAGAGGGATCTTGGCTTTTACTCCTCCTGGGTCTGATCCAAGTAGCATTAATATGACATGAGACGTTTTGTTGGTATTTGATTAACCGGGAGGCTTGTTCTTGTTTTGTGTGACACATTGTAAGTTAACCACCCGGCATGCCGACATGTGCGATTAAAAACAAACACTTAAAACTAAACTGAGGCTGCCAAGCGTGCCGCAGGGAGGGGCTGGCGCAGCCTGCGCTGCGCGGCTCCCCTGGGACAGGCTTCACCGCTGCTCTCCTGAGCTTGCGTCGGCACCTTCCCGGGTCACTAGGCTGTATTGCCGATGCTTGTTCTAAAACATTTAATTCAGCTGTCCTGCGCAGTTAAAACACTCCCGACGAAATGTGGGAACGGCACATGGCAACTTAGAGCCGCGTTGCTCAAGCAGTCCGCCCTCGGTGACGGCCGCTGTGTTTGCGGGCAGCGCGGTGTCGCTCGGCGCGAAGCGGGAATGCCCTGCGGCCGCGGGCTCGGGCGTTCCCCGGGCGGCCGCGGGCTGCGGCGTTCCCCGGGCTGTGCCGCCCAGCAGGGGGCTGCCGAGGGCCGCCCGCCCGCCCCGGGACCGGCGGCAGCCGCGGCGCTGCCGCTTTTTTTCCGTCGCAGGATTGCACTTGCGGTTTTCCTCAGCTTAAATTCCGGGACAGCAAGAATGGGTCTGAGCTTATTTTATAATTAACTGAGTATTTCAAAAATAAATATTGGAGAGTTAACAAAGCTTATTTCCCCTTGTCGTTGCCTTTTTTATTACAAGATTTTTAACCTCCTCGCCTTGTTAGGGTCCTTGCTGTGGAAACAATTTCTTGTTTCTCAGTCAGCAGCAGGGTGTTTTTCAAGGTAGTGTTACCCAGACAGGGAGCTGGGTTTGTGGGCGCTAAGCGTCCAAAGGAGTGAAAGCCATGGCACGCACAGTAGCTGCTGAAGTCTTGCTAACCTTTAGCTTTATTTTCAGACCTGAAATGTGCTTTCACAGTGTTAATGAGAAACCTTTTGCTGATTCAGTGGGCACTTTCAATTCCCCTTAAAGCAAACTGTGCCCTCTGACCTGTGCACAGATGTGCAGTGCTTGTGAAAATTCGCAAATCCTCTTGAGTGGAAGAGCTGACCTAGGATTATGTGGTATCGGGTGGCCTGGGAGGGCCCCTCTTAGCGCCTCCTGGAAGGGACCGTGCTGGGAGAGGTGCGGGAAGGAGGGCGCTCCTTCCCCTGCCAGGGTGCGGGGCTGTGGTTGCTTCAGCACATGGCTCCTGTGGCTGTGGCAGGGCTGTTCTTGTCAGCTGAAAGCTTTTCTTCCAGGTTGTGTGTAGAATTGTTCCTGAAGTAGAGTAGTTCCTTAATTGATTATTGACTCTGTTAGAAAGTATTTTGGTGAAGGACTAAGCAGACCTTGTATAAAGCTATCTTCTGCAATATCAGTATCTGCTTCCTTTTCATTTGAGGTAAATACCAGGGGAAAAAATACCTTTAAATGTACCTGCTAATTCCCAAGTTGAGATTTTAAACGTTTTGTGTATAATGATTTTTTTTTTTTTTTCCCCAGAGGAACAAATTTTATGCTTGCAGATCAAGGACTGACTAGATTAGAGGGAAAACAGCAGCAGCAAGTGAACTGCTGGGAGAGGACACACACACACGCACACACACACACATTTTCCTGCTGCTGTCATGAATTACAGCCAAGACCAGAAATCTGTAAAGACACTTAGTGTGGAGCAAATAAGAGTGTTTCCAAATAGTTGGAGTCTCCATGACACACCAGCAGTTCTTTTAAATGTCCTGTGAATTTATAGTAGCTTCTGGCTAAAAACTATTTTCAGAGTACTAAAGCAGAGTGGTTTTTTACCTGACCTCTTCCTGCAGCACAAAAAAATTGCAGACTTCAGATGGAGATAAGGAGATTTTGCAAGGACAGCTTGGAAAAAATATTCTGACAGCCTCTCAGAAGGACATAGTTGGAGTCCATTAGTAGTCATAGGTTTGATTTGAGATCATGAGAAAGCTTTTAGTTCAGAGAAGCCAACCATCCCCTGCCCTCACTTTGTCCTGAACAAGCTCTTGTTCTCAGATGATCACTTGAGCTACATTGCTTCTCTCTGCCACACTGGAAAATGGAACTGTGAGTAATGAGTTGACAGCAAAGCAAATCTTCAACCTTTCTTGGAGTACCTAGGATATTTTTGGGCCACTACAACTGATAAATAGGGAAAGGGTAGTCTTTGAATTGCACAGCAACTTTTAACTGTAGATTTAGCTCTTGTTGCTAAAACTTGTCAGAATTTTTCTTTCAGATATCCAGCCCTTCAGATTTTGAAATCCATCTCTTGTGGGGCAACTAGGAGTTTCACAGCCTTTAAAGGGTGGGTTTGAGGGCTGTAAGCCTCACCCCATGTATTTTTCCATTTCTGAGTGCTGAGTTTGGAATGGACACTATTTGAGCTTAAAGCTGTCTTTATTGTTACAGGCGAGGCAAGATATCCTACTTTGCTAGAGAAAACAATGTGATGTTAAAAACTAAAGCAATAAATACGTGCACAGCTGAGTGACTTTAGGACAAGGAGGGAGGAAGTACAGGAAGGGAAGAAGGAGGAAAGTAAACTGACTCTGGTGAAGGTCTTGATGAGAACATAATAATCTTAAATGAGATTTGTCCCCAGCAGACATTGAAGACATCCTGACCTTTTTTAACTCTGATTTATTCATCATGGGAATGGATTTTGTACCTCATCTACTCTGTGACTGATGGGCAGGAGTAATTTCTCTCTCAATACAGAAGAGTACACTGTGGTAGACTCCATTTGCCACACTGACAGGAGCAGAATGCCATCAGCCACAGAGTTGGCTTAAGAAATATTTTCCTTTTCAGTCTTGCACAGTTAATGTGTGCCTAATATATGTATAATGGTAGGATGGGGGAAAGGCTACTGAATTGTATGAAAGTTGAGGCATGAATTTCCTCTGCTATGTGAGATCTTCTCAGATCACAAGGAAAAGGAGTATCTATGGCTTTACTTGAAAGAATTCAAATTTTCTTCACTGAAAAAAATCAGTGAAGAAAATTTCACACACACCCCCAATGCAACTCATGCTCTTTCTCCTGTAACATAATTTTATGAATCTTTGCTTGCAAATACGCTCCTTGTGTCTGTAGATTCTTTAATCACTGTGATCTCCATATCCTAAATTTGCTTTGTATGACTGTCTTGTCATGTGGATATCATTGAAAGTACTAGTGGTCAGCCCTTTAGAAGGGACAGTTATATCTTTTGTTTCAAAATACTGCAAGCAGATCATTCTTCACTGCTTTTTCTAGTGGGTCGCATTGGGGCAAGAGTGGGAAATACAAGAAATGAGATGGCAAGATAATAACCTGCCAATCAATACCTGCTAAGTGTCTTTGGAGAGGCAGTAAAATATATTCAGGAGCCCAGCCAGCATGTCATTTCAGACAGAGAGAATACTGTGGGGCAGAAACCTGCAGGACTCGGGGATTTTTAAAAAGGTTTGCACAGCTGGGCAGCAAGTCATTGTTTCTCTGATATGTTTGGAGTTCTGTTGCTGGCTGATTCGGGACTTGCTTGGGATCTCAGCTTCTTCATTCAGAAGTCTTTAAAACTTCTGAATGAAATGTAAGACTGGTGTAAAACTGTTGCACAAAACCTGTGGTATCTGAGTAAGTTAGCCTGCTTTTTCTGGAAGGTTCTTGAAGTAAAGGCATGTTTATAGTGATTTAAGAAATTTAAATTAATAATAGGTCGATATTTTTTCCCCTTAATCTTTTTCCAGACTTACTCTGGTCTGACTGGTTGCAGAGGACACTTCAATGAACTAACTTAAGTCACAGTAGGGGCAAACAGGTCAAACAGTCAGCTTGAAACAAATTCTTCATGTTACCTTCCTCGCTTCTAGGGATTTTTCTCTAATGACACATGCATTGAATGTAACACTAGTAGTCTCTGAAAAAGACTGATCTTATTCTCTTTATCTCAGAAAATCAAAGCTTGTAGTATGTTAATTTCACAGGACCCTTTAAGTCTCAGCTGTATCTTCTGAGGCTGACTGCTCCTTATCAATGTCTGCTGTGCTATTATTAAAAATAGAAAACTTTTCCGTACTAGGAAATTAATATAGAAATGCCATCAAGCACACTGGACTTCATACTGAAATTAATGGAGGTCATGTGTGATTTTTTTCTTTTTTTTGTAATACATCTATAATTATAAGGGAGCTTCCTTTTATCTGTCTAAATAAGCCTTTGCAGAATATGAAAATTCTACCACTGAATTTTGCACTTGCCTATTACATGATAAACAGTGCCTTGGTATTTGACAGCTGCATGATAAAAGCCTTGGTATTTGCAGAAGAATGAGGATGCTTGCCAGGATAGGATGATTTAATTTCTTCACACTCTTTGCTGCTACTGGACATCTGACTTTTTTTCCCCTTTTACCTTTAGTGATTCTTTCCCTCTTTCACTTTGAAAAGATAATCTACCACTGCCTCTTTGCTTTCATGGCTGTTTGCTGACCTTTAACAAGCCGTGTAAGCTTTCAGCCAGGTTGTAGGATTCGTACACTTTTTAACAAATAAGGAAGTTACAGAGCTGGTAAATGTTCCAATAGCAGTGAAGCTTTTTTAATTGTGTAGATCCCAAAAAGAATGGCTCTAAAAGGACAAAAAGAATAACCATTACAGAAATGTCCTTTCCCAAAGAGCTGTTACCTTTTAAAAAGAGTTTCTCTGTAATACCAGTTCTACTTTGCATTTCCCCTTTTCTCCATAAAGTGTTGACAGTAGAACAACTGTGGTATTGTGAATCATTTCCACCAGCTTTAGCCCCCAGACCAGAACCCTGGATACAGTTTGTGTTGATTGTCTCCCCAAACTCTTCACCTGTTCCTTATTTGTGTCTATATGGATCTCATGATAAAGCTGAGACATACTGTGAGACACTACGGTAGCACTCTTGGGGTTTTTTTTAATGTTTAATATGTTTGGGTATTTAATTTCAAGCCTGACATTAGATTTAACAAGTTCAATAATTCTTCAAAAAAAGTCCTTAATTAAACAATTTCATGCTGCTGTTCAAATACAGCTTTCCCGTTTCTCTGTAAAATGTAGCCATGCATTAAAACCATAATGGCCTGTGTGACAGTGTCCAGTGTGCTGTGATGTTCTCAAGGCTTAGGATTCATTTCATTTTGGAGGGTGAGAATCTATGCCTAATCAAATGAGTGATTCTGGTGTTAACAAGATGCCAAGTTCTCTAGTATTTCCAGCTGATGGTGGATAATAAGTGCATTGTTAATGGAATGCTGACACCTCTTCCATGCTTTTCCTTCTCAGAGGGCTTAAATAAGCTTTGAAATAACCTTGGGAATTTTAATCATTACTAAGTACAACATTTTTTCCTTTGGTTTGACTCTTTCTGCTAACCGTACTGTATTTCCTTGCAAGTGCTGCATCAGAGATAATAACATCTAGATGCCTGAAAGTGATAACCTGATGTTGTTTCTCACTAAAGGAGAAAAGAAAATCCTGTCTGTGGGTTTTTACCAAAAAACCCCTTAGCACTGGCATGGCACTGTCCAAGTTTACATGCAGGATCCAGCTCCCAAAGATAGCTAAAAAGAATTTTTCTGATTTTTTTTTTCTTCTTTTAAAATGAATGTGCTTAATCTGCCGTAATCTGTAGCCTAAATGTTTTATGGGTTATTTGTGTAAGATTGGCTAAAAATGTAGCCTTGTAAGGACTGCTTGACCATGTGTTATTAGTTTCCAACCTACCCATCATATTTAAGGAAATCTGAAATACATTCTATTGTGTAACACTTATAAAGCACAAAGGACTGCAGAAGAGCAGTCTCCATGAAGTGAAGGATTCCTTCTTGCAGCTGATCAGTCAGAATTTTTACTGGAATATATTGGACTGGGTTACAACTGCAGTTTTTGGGGTCTCTTGTGTCACGGGACAGAGCTTAATTTTCAGTTCTGCCACTAAGTCTTCAAGTACCAAGCTACCTCTTCGGGTCTGAATGACTACCTCCTTATGATACTGTGCCTGACAGTCTCAAATGACATATGCTAAAAAAGAACCATCTAGCTTAATTTTTAACTTGTCAAAGAAATCAATTACTTCTTTGTTGTTTTAAATGACTCATTGTTTCCCCTCAAGCTGTTAAAACAGGTGCATGTTTGGATGGATTATGATCTAAAAGAGCATATTTTATGGGAGGGGTCAGCCTTTTCTCCCAGGCAACTAGTGATGGGAGGAGAGAAAATAGCTTCAAGCTGTGCCAAGAGAGGTTCAGGTTGAACATCAGGAAACTTTTCTTCACTGTAAAGGGTTTTAAGCATTGGAATGGGCTGGAGACATGCTGGAGTCACCATCCCTGGAAGTGTACCAAAAATGTGGCATTTAGTGCTATGATTTGGTTGACATGGTAGTGTTCAGTCAAAATCTAGACTTGATGATCATGGAGGTCTTTTCCAACATTAATTATTTATATCATGTGCATCCTGCCCAGTCCTAGAGATAGCAGTGTCATCATTTATCATTTAAAACCCAACCAACACCCCTATAATTTGCTCTATTATTAGAGGCCAGTATGCAGTGCAAGTATGTAACAAATTTTTTATCTTACCTTATATTATAAAATTTTCAAGTAGGCAAATCTAGTCTAAGAACACATTATTCAATAATGAACTCAAAAGGGTAGGCCTAGGTAAGGAAATGTTGACCTTTATTCTGACACCTCTGGGCACACTGCAGCAGGTTTTTAACTTCCATTCCATAACTTCTGCTGCTCTTGCAACATAGTGGGACCATTTTGTTACAATCCTTTCATTTTACCATAAATCATGAGGAGGGGAAAAGGACTGGAGAAGTTTTCCTGAGCATACTTTCTCTAGTGCACATCTAACCTTTCTGATCCTCTTCAAGAACTCTTGGTATTTTTCTTGGTTTTGTAAGGCTATGTGGATACTTACTGTTTGGTGGAAATGAGTTTAATCTGAAACAGATCTTGTTTCTTCTGTGAAAAATGTGAAGCTGTCCTGAGAGGATTTTACAACAGAAATTTCTACCTGAGCAATGTTATATTTCTGGTGGAACCCAAGAGATGTGAATTCTATCGTCAAGCCTCTACATATAATTAGAAGGATAGTGAATTGGGAGGCTAAGATTCATAACTGTGGTATCTGACCTGAATTTGATCCCTTGGATTTGATTCATGTTTTACCCTTCTGTTCATACTCTTTCAGTGTCTGCAACTTTTGATTTAACAAATGTAACCTAGTGCGTATAAAAAAAACCCCAAACCACAAAACAAACAACTGTGTTGCTACTGATGTTATATCTTAATTGGACAATTGTATAGCTTAGAGGATGGGCCACAAAGGAACAGCCAATTACACTGTGTCTGTCTAAAAGCCTTTTCGTTACAGAATACTGATTAAGATTGTATAGTTTCATACTGTTTCATGTTATTGATTTCTACCAACCCCAAGTCAATGGTTCATTAATTGACAATTACCTTTTTTCACCATGTTTCAGAAAATTGACGTGAGCAACCTGAGGTGTTAAGTTCAATTTCAACTAGGTATCAGTGTACCTGTTTAATCTCTAACAAGACCCATTAGGCTCCCTGTTTCAATTTTACACAGAACGTAAAGGCATCTCCACAGGGAGGCTATGACCCTCTCACTATAAGGAGAGCTAAGATAGTCTTTACAGAAATAATAGGGAATATGTGTGGAAGGGCTTTTTGCCTATCTGTGTTGACAGGAGGAAATCAATATTTTGCCTATCAGAAATACTGCTGTAAAGTTGGGGGCCATTGACATGTAGCAACTTACTTGAGTTGTACCTTTAATTTGTTTCACTGTATGTGTTGTGTTGGAGTTGTTGGATACAAGAAATGAAATCTTTGTTTTACATGTCAGAGGTGAGAATGTTTGAAACCTAAAGCACAGAGCTAATTCTTTTTGGGGGACTAACCTTACGTATAAAACTTTGTTATGTAAGATAAACATGGCCTTTGTTCAAGACTCTTCAGTTCCCCAAAATGTTTGCCTATGTTATGTAAAGCAGGCAGCCTTTGATCAACACTATGCTACATCTACCCTTCTAGCACCTTCATCTAGCTCATCTAGTGCCACTAGTTAGTCCTTTAAGTTCCATGTCCTACCAGACAAGACAACTCTGTTCCTGAATTTCAGTCCTTTTGGAAGTGGCAGTACAGAGCTTGAGGACATCAGCATGCTGATCATGCCATGACCCCAGGCTCTTCATGAACTTTTCCAACAGTACTCAATCACAGTGAAACCCTTCTCTATGTTCAAGAGTCATGTTTCAGGGCAAAGGAACAATTGGCACAACAACCCTTTGAGTTTAATCAGAAAACCAAAAGCGGAGCTGCTTGAGAACAGCTCTACCTACTCTGGCCTGTCTGGCCTGTCAGCAGGTCTTTATAATGGTGAGTGGCATGAGAAGTTTTCTCATTGTGCTTACTGCTTGTTCAAGCAAAAAGCAGAAGTTATCAATGCTATGGTGCTTCAGTTGGTGTTTCTTGGTCTCATGAGGATGCTCAGTGCTATGAAATTATGCTAAAGTCTGCCCATTTGTAAAGTAATTGTTGTTTTCCCCAGTCCCTGTCATCTTGTGCACTTCTGTGTCCCACTGTCCTCTACTTGCATGCTCTTGACAAATGCATAATGTGTTGCATTTGCCTTGGAAAGGTTTTTCTTCTGGCTGTTGCCTGAGCTGCTCCCCTACCTGACACACGTTGCTAAGCTTGAGTAGATCCTTCAAATATCCCTCAGCTTGAGGTGGAAGGAAATTTGCTTGTCAGTATTAATGAACTCATGTTTGAAGCATGCAGTGCCATGTGCCTTCCATTGATTTGAAACCTCCTGCTTGTTACATGACAAATTCAGAAAGCAAAGAGTAACTTGTGCTTACTGTTGCAAGGCCGAAGATTAGGAACTTGATTCCAAGCATAGAGAGAGATGAGAAATTTTGTATTATTATTTTCAAAGAGTTACCAGGAACTTCACTCAGTTTTGTAAAAATGATTAGTCAGAGACAGTCTCCCAGAGCCCTCCCCAGCAGTTGCTGTTGTGTGTTGCTCCATAGAACCCATCTTTCTGTCTTCTTGTTTTAGTTCTGATTCACTGGGTAACCTCAGAATTGACTCAAAATTAGATGATCTTCAGAGAGTTTCTTGAGAAGCTGGTGTTAATTTAGATTAAAGTAGTCTTCAGAATGTCTTGGGTACTGTCCAAGTAGACACTATAATCCCTCTTTCCCAAAGGTTATTAATTCATTGATTATTAATTGTATCAATGTTATCCTCAAGAACTTGTGTCTGGGACACAGGGACTCCAAGTTTTAGAGCCATTCCTCTTTGTTCTTCATACTTTGTTTCCATTTTTTTTGTGATGTGGATTTTAATAAGAGATCATTATAATATTACTTTGAAATAATATTTTGTTTTGCTACTGCTAAGTATATCACTGTAAATATCTACAGTTTTGTTTTATTCAGTTAGTCTCTCCAAGAACAAAGGAGATTTATGGTTCAATTACAGACACTTCGATCTTTAATGAGTTGTGATAGAGGAGATTGTAACAATTTTCATTGAGCCAGAATTTTTTACCACAGTTTTCCAAAGAAACAGTTACAGTGTTTTTCATGCTGATGAGTTTAAATATTAATTTTAGCTTCTCTTCAGGTTAAATAGTCAATCTATTTGAAGTTGATTTCAAAAATTCTGCTGACTTGAAAAGCATCAGTATTTTACCCTTCATTTCCTCTTTCCCATCTTAGAAAAATATTATTTTCCCTTTAGCTATTGCATCAGGCAAAAGAGTGTTTCTGAGATTACTGTACATTCATTACATACATGCAGCCATATACCCATGATGATTTCCCACAACCTCACTTCTATTTATTATTATAACTTCACTTGTCTTGATCTGTTTTAGAATTGAATCTTTCCTGTGCTTCATTACAGGATGAGGTAATATTAAGGAAGAGGTGGTTGTTTTGGTTTTGTTTGTTTGTGTGTTTTACTGGCTGTTTCCCAGAGGAGAAGGAGGTGTTTTTAACATTTCCTCTCTTCCCTCCTCCTCTCCTTGCTTCATTTGGTTCTACTTCTGTAGTGGGTTTGGAAGGGTAAAAAGATAGAATAAACTGCAAATTTTTTTTTTCTTTCACACTTAAAGGATTTGAAGCTTGGTAGGTCTCCTTTTTTTTTTTTTCCAGCCATTGACACAAACCGAATTGATGTGAAGCCTCAGGCCTTCCTCTGCTGAATTTGTCTAGAGCATGAAGAATCTCATTATTACAGAGTGCACTTGAAGCTTGAAGTACAGAGAGGATGATGACTACATTGATAGTTAACTGCTGCACCCTATGAGTCAGTGTCATCACTGCATTTAATGTCTAGGCTTGTGCCAGCATTCACATTCATGTGCTTGAGTGATGGCAGACAATAATGACTCATGCTTCATTTACTGGTGTCCTATCACTTTTTCTCTGGCTTCATGGACTTTTCGTGTAATCTCAAAGAGCAATTACTGGGAAAGAATGAAGTCTCTATGCATGAATAAGGGTCAGAGAACTCAGAGGGACACTGAACATTGTTTTACCAAAGAAAACAGGATGTTCTTGTTTCTTCAGTTTTCCTGGTTTGTGTCATGTTTTCTGATTTTATTAGAGTAATTTAAGATCCCATGTTGCAGGTTTAGCCCCTAAAATTGGTACAATAGGTGGCTGTGTTAATTTGTCCACTTCTTGATTGGTTGCAAAGGTAGATATGGTTGCTCTAGTTTAGAAATTAAAGCAAACAGAAACTGTGATATTTAAATATGTTGTACCAAAAGTGGTTCCACAATTTCCATCTATATGGGGAAAGTAGTGTGTTGTACTAATAAAGATCTGGAGAGATTTTAAGCTCATTATTACTTAAATAAATACTGCTTTAATAAATTAAATTTATTAATTATTTATTATCTAAATTGAGAACCTTTGAAAAGTACTAGACAAAAGACATGTTGCACTTACCATCCTGCCTCCTCTCTATTCCCTGTTTTCCTTCCTGGCAGAGGCAACGCAGAGCAGTGTAACCATGTGACTGTAAAGTAACCAAACCCCTGTCTGTTCTAAAGCTGCTTTTTGATGCAACGTCACATGGTCTGAAAGTTGCAAAAAGTTGACCACCTTGATGTGTTTCTCAAAGAGCTGTAAGCTAAGAGGCATCCGCAGCTACTGAATATGGAATATTGCAAAAAGGGAGTTTTAGGTCATATTCGGAAATGAGAAAATATTTTCTGGCATGACTAGTCAAACATCTGTGAGAGCTCTGGGATTTTTGTTTGACTCAAGTCAGATGGGGAGTGTTTTGCAAATTCTGTTGTGTGTATGAACAACTGAAATTGTTTTCTCATTAGTGGGACTGAAAACTGTAAACTCAACTATCTACAAGTGGAAATAAAGAGATACATTAGAAAATGTTGGGTGAGCAGCAGATTTTTGAGGAAGCTTAAAGATGGCTGCAGGTCTCTTTCTTCCTCCAGTTGAGAAAGAAACTGAGGCCAGAGCAATGCAGAGGGTCTAATACATGCATTTTAAGGCAGCTTTGCATGTAGTCCAAATAGATTTGCAGAGCAATGGCTGTGATTCTTTAAAAATGAGGAAGCTGATAAAAATATTAGCTCTCAAACTAAGGTAATTCCCTGTAGAGATATTGAAAAGGAAAGCTTGGGAAACAGCTCTCTGTCACAGCAGCTGAGGACCAAGAGTGTTACTTAGCAAACAAGGATGAAGTTGTGTGAGATCTCCTTCTGACTGTGAAACTCTTGATATTGCTCAGCTGAAGAGTTGCAATCTCTGTTGCAGATGTTTAGCCACATGCTATATACATTTGCAGTGCTCCTTGGGGAATGGTGTGTGTTTATCACTGATTCAAAAATCCTGAATACGTGCATAGTGTGTTAGCTGCCTCTCCTGCCATTGCAGGTCCTTCTGAGATGGTGTAGCATTTGAGACATCAGTAGCACCCTGACTGTCAATAACTTGGTGGTGGCTTCTGCACCTTGTTACATTTCAGGGGGCAATGGTTTGAAATCTGTCCTTTTTAAAGCACAGTTTTGGGCCAGAACTTAATTACAGCCTGGCAGGCAATGATACCAACTGGTGCTGAAAGATGATAGCATACACTTATACCAGCCTGAGAGATACACTCATGGCCTTTCTTAGATCTCTAAGGTGTAGGCTGCAATTGCAGTCTTAACTCTGCAACAAAATTGTGGTTTTGTTCAGTATCTAGGCTTCCCCTCACTGCCACATTAGGAGCTCTGCTCACCATCATGGGGGCTTGTGTCCTCTCTGAATGCTCACAGATGCAGGGCTCTTTTTGAGGCAGTATTCCTGACTGCTTATGTTGCCCTTGAAACAAGACAGACTTTCTTCCCTGACTTTTTTCCCCTTTTAGTCATCAATCTTTTTCAATTGATTTTAAAAATTAAAAGCAATTAGGAGGTTTTAATAAAAGACTGAACGTCAGATAAACTTGCTACCCATTAACAAAATCACTAGAAGACAGTGCTTCCTATAGGGAGTTAGAAGGGATGTGAAGAGAGCAGGGCTGGAGTTTCTTCCCTGAATTATCATTATGCTGTGTAATGAAGCAGAAGCTTACACAGCCATGAACTAATTTGTTATGGCTCCTCATGAGGTCTGCAGTCCAGCTGGAGAGAGGTAAAGAGATGACAGTAGTTTGTTAGGGAAGGGAAGGAAAAAGCTTTCTTTAATAAGTTATTTGAATTTTTGGATTTTCTAGTGCCATCTCTGTTCAAAAGCCTTTTGGATTAAATCAGTTGTGGCTGATCCATAAATTGTTAGTGCTTACCTTCTTTCCCTATTCCCCTCCTCCCATGCTGTTTTTTTTAACATCATGAATGCAAAAAGAGAAGGTGGCTAAACATTGACGAGCAATGCTGTTCACACATTTTAGTCATCTGTTACCAGCTTTAAGGGTAGGATGCTGTTTTGGATCTGTTTAAATGAGAAATATGTTTATCACAAGTGTGCTGAGCTGTGCTTCCTTTTTGATTCCTTAATTTTTAATGTGTAATGATTCTGCTGAAAGCACTTCTCTTCACATTTTTCTTAAAGCATTGCAAACTTCATTAATAAGAGCAGCACTGTTGTAAGGTGCAGTGTGTTGCTGCTGTATTAAATAATATATATTTGAAAACTGCATTTAAAATGATGGTTTGAAGTTATGTTTCCCATGAGTGGAACAGAGGAACTGCTACTTTGTCCTTAATTCACCTTGTTATGTTACAGATTGCAAAAAATACAAGAACAGTAATGTTTAGAGAAAGTTGGTTTTTGCTTATGTTTTTTTATCACTGGTGATCTGTTGTTTTCAACATAAGTTGTAGAGAATACTTTTTTTTTTTTAACAGATTTCAGTTTATCTTGCAAGGAGAAATATGATGAAACATGTTTAAATAATTTAATCCTATAGCTCAAAAATGTCTTAAACTTTTTTTCTGAAAACATGAGTTAGGGTTTCATCTCTGAAGCTAACATCCTGAATGTAGAAAAGAGGTCTTTCAAGGTCTTTACAAACATTTGATGCACCAGGTACTAGAAGTTAGTTTTCCTGCTTGGTTGCTCACCATTCTGTTAGATAATGCCTGTTTATGTAACCCTTTAACACATGCAATATTTTGCTTTTTACAGATGAAAATGGTATTTTTATTTTATTGTTTGTCTTATTCCTTCTTTTAGAGTTCCTTCTTTATCCTTGACTGAGATTTCAACAGCAAAACAAGCATATGTGCTAGTGTGAATCACAGTTGCTACAAGGTTTGTTTGCAAGTGGTCCCAGAGTGCAGCTCTGTCTCTTACAATCTGGCTTTTCTGGCATGGGGCTCATCTGCTTTCCCTTGATATGGAACAGGGATTTTTTTCTGAAGCCCTTTATCACTCAACACCTTTCCATCTCCTGCATGAAGAGTAGCACACCCAAGATTGCAGAGTATCTGTAATTTCTCCTTAGCTTCCCAAGGACTTCTTGGAGGAAAAAAAAAAATCCAATTCCTGTATTGCAGCAAAGGGGATGATACCTACTTGTCACTGACAACCATCCTGGCTCTTTTGGCTGTCTCTTTTAAAATGCTAGTGGTGCTTAGGAACTCTCAAATTTTAGGTATTTTTTGCATACTTGGAGAATGCCACATAGTTCCTCTGAGTTCCTCAGGCAGTTTTAGACAACTAGTGTCTTCTTGCAGGAAATAAATGTGCAGAATGTTCGTACTTCCATTTTGATTTTGAGTTTGTCATAATGAGCTTGGATAAATTGACATCTAGGGAATATTGAAACAGCACATACTTATCAAACAATGGTACAACATTTATATGTCTTGAATCTACTAGTGTACCTTGCCCCTTGCTTTTGTATGGGAGAAGAGGGTGAGAAACTCTTTTGTTTGTTCATCAGGTGTGTTTGCCTGCCTAACTCCAGCAACCATGCCCACTGAACTTCAAGGTAAATTCTCAGTAACTGGTCATCGGGTTCCTAATTTGTCCTGTACAGAATGCCTACCTCCCTTGTTTGCTGAAACTTACAAAAATTGGTAGAAGGGAAAAAACAAAGCAGAAACTCCCTGGTAAATAAAATGCCGAAAAGAAATTAAACACTAGTCACAGCAGAGGTGGTGAGTGTTGCCTTGCAGCTGAATTCTGGTGCTGGTACTGTCTGTGTAGGGTAAACTAACCAGTGGTTCAAAAAACCCTGGAATTCTGGTGTCATGAACAAAGTAAATGCATTTCTGTCTCTTAAAGCAGAAAGAGAGCCTCTAAACTGCAGAAGCTGGACACAGTCAGGACAACTCTGAATTGATAATCATAGAGACATGTAACTAACTTGTGAACTCTCTTGCTATGATAAGTATCTCTCCTTTAGTTTTATGAATTTGGTTGTTATGAAAGATGGTATTGAGAGCAGCAGTAAGGAAGTGTCATTTGTGAATAAGTCTCTTGTCTACTGGTGACTGCCTTTCTGCTTTACTGGTAGTGTGTAGAGGTTGTAAAACAACACTCTGTATGCACTTATAACTACAAATACATATATGTTAAAAATGCACATACAGAATGGGGCAAATAAACACTTTGTTAGGTAAAAGAGAAAATTATCTTAGAGCAAACATTATATTGAATTGGCACAAAAATAAAGGGTAGTGACCATTGCACAGGCAAAAGGAGGCAAATTATTCCATTGCATAAAACTGTATTATGTGTGATTGGCAGAAAGGAAAAGGGAAAACCTTTTCCTTCTCTCACACAATAACAATCCAGAACAATGATTCTTTTGTGTGAATGACTCTGTTGCCAGGTTCCAAAAGTGAATCCACATGGTTCCAAATTGGTACATTTCCCCCACTTGTATTGTTGGCTGAATTAAATTTCCTTTTGGAGAGCTTGTTTGATAGCTCCTTTGGTCACTCCATGTAATAAGAGGATTCATCTCACAGTGTCTGTATGTAATAACATATAATTTTAATTTCAGAATTATAAACCAATATGCTATTGCAACAGGCCAAGCATTGTTAGGCCATGGTGTACCTTGGACATGTGAGAAAGCTTCTCTTAATTTAAAAGTAAAACCTCACCATGTCTGAGGATAACTCTGGCAGGCAATGCTATAATGGTGTTCTTCTGAAAGTCATCTGAAGTTATTTTGCTTAGTGTATATAAATATGGTTTAAATATATAACTTTCATTTCTTCCTTCCCATTAGCTTTCCCAATTCTGCTTGTAGAGCAATTCTCTTTAAAATCAAAATAGACAACTGTTAAACTGAGATCTTAAGCAGTGTGCTTAGATCTTAAGTAACGTTTAAGATCTGATGCATTTAGGAACAACAGCTACCGCCATTTTGTTTTGCTATGACTATCGCTATGGTAGAAAATAATGGAAAGTGCATCCCTTGTTTTAGCTGCTTCAGACCAGTCCACTTCACTGTCTTAAGCTGCTGAAAAAGGTGAGTTTGGGCTGGATTGTGGTATAAGGTACACGCACACACACACTGGCTGGGCTTTGTAATGGAGGTTGTGACCTCTGAAAGTGATAACATTCCCATGTGTATTTTCCTGGTGATTTTTTTTGAAGGTACAGCATTGCTTTCAGAAGTCACCTCATTTGTAGTGTGGTTTTAGGTCATAGAGCCAAATTGTCAGTGTTAGTAGCCTGAAGACAGAAGGATGTTGGCACTCTGGTATGTTGTCAAAATAATACTCTTGAAGATGTGTAGCGGTGGGAATGTGGCATATCAAACCCCTTGCTTTTCATCACTGTTAACACATTTGAAACCTTTCAGATGATGTCATTCTTTAGTGGTAAGGCTTCTATTTATGTAGATAAGGAGGATCATTGACTACTTGGCCCCAGTAAGCTGGCATATGTGCGATGGTTCTTCCACTAGACTAGGCTGGTTAAAGCTCCATCCAGCCTGGCATTGAACACTTCCAAGGATGGGGCATCCACAACTTGTCTGGGATGTCTCAGTGCCTCACCACCTACATAGTGAAAATTTTTTTCTTTATATCTAAAATAAGCCTACCCTCTTCCAGTTTAAATACATTCCCTTTGTCCTTATAACATGCCTTTGTAGAAGTTCCTCTTCAGCTTTCTTCAAGACCCCTTTTAAGGTACTGGAAGGTTGCTGTAAGATCCCTCAGAGCCTTCTGTCCTCCAGGCTGAATAACCCCAACTGTCTTCAGCAAGTCTTCACAGAAGAAGTGCTCCAGCCCTTTTGATCATCTTTCTTGCCCTCCTCTGGACTTGCTCCAATAGGTCTATGCCCTTCTCATGTTGGAGACCCCAAAGCTGGATGCAGCGCTTCAGGAGAGGTCTCACCAAAGTGGAGTAGAGAAGCAGAGTCATCTCCCTCAACCTGCTGCTCACACTGCTTTTAGTGCAGCCCAGCACATGGTTGACATTCTGGGCTGCAGGAGCATGGGCTGGGTCATGTTGAGCCTCTCATCCACCAGTCCCCCCCAGTTCTTCTCCTCAGGGCTGTTAGCAATCCGTTTTCTGCCTAGCACGTATTTGTACTTGGTATTGCCTCAACCAATATGCAAGACTTTCCACTGGTCATGCTGGACTTCATGAGGTTCACACAGACCCATCTCTGAAGCCTGCTAAGGTCCTCTGGATGCTGTCCCTTCCCTCCAGAGTGTCAGTCACAGCACAGAGCCTGGTGCTGTCAGAGCCTTGCTGAGGCTGTGCTCAGTCCCACTGTCCTTGTCACCGACAAAGGTGTTAAACAGTGCTGGTCCCAGTACCCACCCCTGGGGAGCAGCACTCGGCACTGGCCTCCACCTGGACATTGAGCCATGGGCCACAAACTCTTTGAATGTGACCATCCCACCAGTTGCTTGTCCACCGAGTCATCCATCTGTCAAATCAGCCCATGCCTCTCCAATCTGAGACAAGGATGTCATGTGGGACAGTGTGAAATGCTTTGCCATGTCCAGAATGTTCATTTTTGCAGTTCGCAGAACATTACCATGTGGTCATGGAGCTGTACATTACACTGTAGTTTGGCACCCTCTTTCTTTATGTTTCTTGAAGGTAGAAGATAACAAACATTACTTGTAAATCATATTTATTTATATAAATTATACAGTCAAATTCTCTTGCTTCAGTTCTATTTGTAGCTTTGTCCTCAGCCAGCTGTTGTCCTAGGGCTCTGCTACTTTGACAGCTGTACTAAATTTTTAACTCCAAATAACATGAAAATAAATACAACCTGCCAATCCTGCATTTAAGTCCAAACAGTGCAGAGGCACTTGTAACAAAGCAGTGTGAGAGCTCTGATGCTCCTGTCATTCAGTTTTTCCTAACGTGTGTCACCTGGCAGTTTCTGTGATTCTAAAGTTTTCCTAAGTTGAATCTAGCACTGAGACCTTGTTGTATTGTATTTAGTTTGACTATATAGGCTAGAGTAGTGCTTCTTGACACAGTACTCTGTGGCTTTTGCTCAGAAGCCTGTGGATAATGTAATCTTGCCCTGCAGTGAGAGCAGAGGCTTGGGCTGTTTTTCTGTATTACAAGGCAGCCATGCTGAAGTCTTCACTCTGATAAGAGTACTTTATCCTAGCTCATGCTGATTCAACAGTGCAGTGTCTGAGTCTGTGCTCCGTGCTTTGTGGGGTGACATTCTGTAGGAGGGTGGATTGCAAGCAACCTAGCCCCTGATGAGTTGCAGCTGTACTAATTACCAAAACCAGCCTTACCCCTAATAGGTCACAGCTATGTCCAATAAGGATGGGTGTTATAAAAGGGTGAGTTAGGTAGTTGAAAAGAGAGGTGTGTTGTGAGGAGGTTGTGTGAGGGACAGACAGGGTTAGGTTGTTCTGCATGAAGAAATGAGTGCCTCGTCCGTCTCATCTCTGTCTCTAACATCAGGTCTGTAATGGCAATTTTTTTTTTATTTCCCTAGTCTCAATTCCCCCTCCATTTTTGAGAAATTGTGAGCCAGAATAGCATATTTCTTCATACTTCTTAGTTATCTTTAGTGCTGATGAGATAGATATGCTGTAGCTCTCCCATGCACAAAGGCAGGCCATGCTGTTCTGTACACTAGTGTCAGTGAACACAGCTAGACAGAAGGCCTCCGAAGGGTTGGCAGCTTTCACTACAGCAAGGAGCATTGGTGTATTTGGGTCTTTGTTCTGGGGATCATTTATAATGCTAGTGAAATGCTATGAGTACCTGCAGGATAAACCACTTCTTGGAGTTCAATAACTGTAAATGATCCTGGTCTCTATTCATTTTCCTCTAGGCTGTGTTGTTAGGTACCATCAGCAGCATATAATTTTACAAAGTTATTTATTTTTGCTCTTTTTTATGCTAATACTAAAGATATTGGTACTTTCTCAAATTGTTACAGATACAGAAACAGTGTGTCTGTGATGTTAAGCCTTTTACTTGTAGGCAGCTATGCAGGTGTGGGTGGCGAAATAGGTGAATTATTTTTCTACTTTTATGAGCTCCCCTTGTCTCTGGAGAAGCGTAATATTGCCCACACCATAAAAACAAATGTAAGAAAATTAGAGCATATTCTGGTAGCACACATGTAGTAATTAAGCTTAGTATCATTTAAACAGGAGCTCGAAGTTGTAGGTAAAGTAGGAAACTTAAAACGTGAGCAGCTGCAAATAATCTTGGCTGATGAAAACGTTGATCAGTAATGGAGGCTGGTTGTACTCTTGTTCATTCAGGTTATTTTAAGATCAAGTTCTAGGAGAATACTAGTGCAGGAAGGCAGTGGTTGTAGCCTGTGTGGGAGGGAGAGAATTCTTTGTTTCCACTTCATTAATTATCCAGCTCACCACAGATTATGATCGATCTGGGAACCAGAAACTCTCTTTGGGGTACTTTAGCCTAGGCTGGAAGCAGCAGCACCAAGTGGTGGTGGGACCCTTTCCCTGAATCTTATCTTCTGAAGGCAGGGAAATGCATTATATCGGTGTGATTCTTTCATGCATTTTCGGTATCAACAGATATTGTCACTCCCCCTTCCCTCACCCCCCCAAACAAACCAAAACCTCAACAAGTAACTGCTTTGATCTGACATTTTTTGAGGAAGAACTTGACATCAGCTGGTGCTGGAGTAGATAGGCTGTATAAGGGCCAATGTACAAGGCTAGCAGGCTGCAAAGAAGGGCAGAAAACATGAATATTGTGAGAGTGTATTAGTATTGATTCCTAATGTTTTGGATATTGTTTGGTTGTGTTGTGTTCAGTAGCAATATGAACGTTGGTGGTCTCAGATCAAGGAAGAAAGAGAAATTGTGCAATTCCAGTTTTGAACTAAGTGAAATCCTGGCTTTAGTACAAGATGTCACACTGCACAGTGGGAAGTCGCTGTACATCTTCCAGACAAACTTTGCTAACTTCTGAATCTTAAAATTATCCAATGTTTCTTCAATAAAGACTGGCTCTACCAGTTTTCAGATTGATGCTTCCCATATTGCTTTGCTAGAAATCCTTTTCTAATTGTCTTTTGGTGGGTGCACATGACACTTCAAGAACTTTAGGATGTCAAATTTGACTTGAGCAGAGTTGCAGTGGTATGATTCAGATGAGTTCTCAGTGTTTTAATTTTTGGAGAGGAATTATTAAATCTGGTTTTATACTAATGAAGCACAATCAACATAGTTTCCTTGCCACCTCACCTCATGACATTGTTTCTTCCTGGGGCTCTTACTCTCTGTGACTGAGTATATGCTTTTTAAGGCAAACAGTCCCTGTGTGAAAGGACTGTGTAACATTCTGGCAGATTTCATGCAAGTGGTAGCCTCACAGAGTTAGTTTGCAAGTCCACAGCAGGTGTTTGATTTTGTAATTTTAATGAAATGGGGTTAAAGGTGGAAAAGACTTAGAAGTCATCCTGTCTATCCCTTAGCTGATGCTTGGGTCATGAAACATTAGACTCTTGTGGTGTTTGTTAATGCTGCAGCATGAGATTGTCCAGACTGATTTGTTCATCCACCCATCATCATCTTGGCTTGGAAAATGGTGTCAGATAAGATTGTCATTCTTGTGTTTTGTGCTGGCAGATTATTGTTGTTGGTTTCAACTATCATTGCAGCAGGCAAAGAAAATAGGCCTTTTCCTCCCCCTTCAAATTCAATTACAGCTTTGGTTGTGGATATCGAATACATTCATAGCATCAAAGAACAAAAATAGTCTAAAGATGTTTGTCATAGCCATAGGCTGCAATATCATACTGACTCATTTCTGTGTGCAGTGAAGTATTAGGGAGGGAGAAAAAGGGGGAGATGAAGCAGAGTGCGGATGCTATGCCAGGCTGTCTAATGCATAGAAATAGATGAGTAGCTTTTGTGGGGCCAGGCCTTTTCTCATAGGAAATCTTGAATTTACAGATTTGTTCAAGGTGATTTGATCTGTACTATTTCCTGTCACACAATGTGCTGTGTTCAGCTATTGCAATGCATCCGTTCTGACAGATCTGGTAGATTTGGGGAGTTGTAGGAATAGTGAAGTGGGGAAGCTGAGCTATTCATAAATCTCCTTCAGTATGGCTACCAGAACACAGCCACTTAGCTTTGTGGTTGGTATTTATTCACTCCGTTTATTGCTTAAGAAAACAAAAAGAAAAGTACTCTGGCACTCTATATATTACCCTTTGGTGAAAATTCAGCAGGTATTGTTGCTGCTGCTCTTGGTCGTCTTTGTCTGTGCCTTTATTGCTTTTTTGTTGTATCATATCTGTAAATGTTTTCTGAGTTCCTTGAGATAGGAAGCATGGCTATTTTGGGTGACATTTAGAGGCTTTTTGAGTGCTTCTTAGGAAGAAAAAGTGAAATAAAAATGGGCCTGCAAACAAGAAGAGAGGTTGCTTTCTCCGTCTTGAGAGCTTCCCTGTTTGTTGATACCCTGTACAAACAGGAATGGATCTGGGGAGAGCTGTGTGAAATTCCTCCTTTGTCTCATGTTTCTTTTGTATAGATCTTGTTAGAGTAAGCCATGACCGAAATACCATTTCAGAGATGGGGCAGTGTCTCAGATGTTTGTTTTGCATTTTGCGTGTAGGTTTTCTTTCCTTCCTTTCTCCTGTTAACTAGCGCTGCGTGGAAAATCAGATCTACTTGCTGATTGTTGCCTTCATTATTGAGTTGTAGCACTAAAGCATTGCCGTTATCCCATGAACTACTTTATTGTTTTAATAAATTCACTCTTACTACTTTGCACAGGGTGTTAGATCAAAAAAAAAAAAAAAAGCTCAAGATGAGAGAACAAGTTTCTTCACTGTGTTGTGCTAATATTCTGTCTCCTTTGAGCTGCTGGCTCTGGTCCTTGAGCCACAGGCATAAGGAGCACGATCATTTAAATTGTTGCTTTTCAGTGAAAGAATGAAAATGTCTTACAGTGGGTGCCCCATCTTTGCAAAGTGGCATGAATATGTTCATTAGAATAACAAAGCTTGATGAATACACACACAGATGGATTTTTTCCACCTTGGAATGAATGTGTGTATATGATCATGTATGTGTTCCCAATATGAGAAATAAAATAAGAGATCCTTGCCCAAAGACAGGGTTCTCCCTTTTTTTTTTCCCCATTCTTCAAATGATCTGATTATGCCTTTGGGCATTGAATGACTTTTACCACTAGGAGAAAATAAACAAAGGCCTTGGAAGACTGTCTTTAAATAGTCCAGAAAACAGACATTGAAGTTGAAGAAGTCTCATGTATTAGTTATCTTTTATCTTGCTTCAGTTTTAAACTAAATCACATCTTGCCCAATATGGCAAGTTTTCCAAGTGAATTGATGCTTGTTTCCAGTTCTTCAGACCTCTTACAGTAGAAATTAATTTCTTGAGTAGCTGGGCTCTAGGGCAATCTTAAATGCATGCTCATGCTTGGAATGACCCCTCAACCCAGAATAACAGAGCAGCAAAACTCATGTGAGTGTGTAAGGCTATGCCATCAGAAGAAGATAGCACTGTGTGCCTGTTCTGACAAAACAGGGCTATGGGGAGTGTATTAATTTTGCCTACTTGGTGGACATTAAATCTGCATAACTCAGGATACAACATATCTCACTGATACTGTATGTGATAGAGTTTGGCCCCGGTCCTCATGTTTATTGTGTTTCAAAGTGGGCTCAGGCAGAACAGTGGCAGCCAATCCAGCATAATTGTGTTGGATTCTCTTAAAGAGAATACACTGTTCATCAGGATTAGCAGACTGTTTTCTTTCATAGCTATACTATTATATTATCACTCTCCTTCATGATGCTCTTTCCTCCTCAGTGAAAGATAGCTATATTTTTCTCCTACAAGTAAGACTGATTACTTGCTATTAGTCATGTGAAGGATGAACTTCACCTAAGTGAGAGAAACTTGTAAAATCCTTTACTTGGATAAAATTATTGTGGTTCTTCCTTGTGTCAGGTAACTTAATCTCTTCAAGCATACACTGCCTAAAAAAGGGTATGTCCTTCAAAGCCCATCATTCATCTCCTTTTCTAACCTGAAAAAACTTCTGATATGTCAGTCACCTCCATGGATTGTGTCATTGTCACTGAAGGATTCTACTGGATTTATTTTTGTTAATCTTTCAAAAGTAACATTTGAATACATAACCAGTATTAATATAGAAATAGAAATCTGTAGTATATAATGAGTTGCATATAGGCAGAGGAGCTGCCTTAGTTTGTCTAAAGATGTTTAGAACAGCAAAGTGGAGGCAGGAACTAGTTGGTTGACTAATTCTCATGTAATTTTCTGATTTTCCTTCCTTTGGCATCTTCTCTGAATTTACCAGACTGCAGAGAGGTCTTAAGACTGATACAAAGGAAATGTTCACAGGATAAAGATGAACCTGTGTTAGTGACAAGGTGCCCTGTAGATTGTCTTTTCAGCCGCAGCAGATTGGGAGCAAAGTTGCCTTGGTATTTGCATATTAATTGTTTGTTTTTAATAAACTCTCAATTTACAAACTCTTAAGGGTAGAGTTAAATTCATTTTTTTCCCCTGGTAGTAAACTTCCTGGGGAGATGTCTGTAAATGCTGTGTGCGTGGTAAAGCTGACACTTCAGGTGGAAAGAGAGACTGAGGTGTCTGCTTCTTCCTGTGTGCAGCAGAGCTAGGCAGAGTATGGCTGTCACAGCCCTTCATGTCCCACCCCCCTTTCTGCCTAGTTCAAAGCGCACAGACTGCAGCAGCAGTGTCTTTAGAAGATGAAAGATCTGGCCGTTTCTGTGTATGCTTTGCTTACAGCATTGTTGCAAGTCTTCTCTAAGCGTTGATTCCCATGACTTCTAAGTAAGGAAACTCAGGTAATCTACTTCATGGATGAGAAGACTGAATAAAAAAGAAGCTCACTGAATTGCCTGCAACTACACAGCAAGAAAGTGATGAAGGCAGGGAATCCTTAATATTCTATCCCTACTCTGACTGGCCAAAGCAGCATTTATAACCTTAAAATTGTGATGCAGTCTGAAGTGTTCCAGAAGCATGCATTCTGTTCCTGCATGTAGGAGTAAGCTCCCGAGATTAGACCAAACAAGGGTTGTCATGCATTGTTGTTTGTGGACTTGGTTATTTCCCAGTGAGCCATCATGTCAGTTGTGTAGTTCCAGTATGCTCTGAGTTGGGTGCTCAAGCTGAATTACACCACTCTGCCTTCTGCTTGGAGCAGCCTTTATCTCATAGTGAAACTTTGAAGAAGGTTTGGAATGGTGGAGAAAATCACTCCTTTGAGAGGAACACAGTGCAGTCATGGTGGGATTTGTATTTTCAGATTTATCATAGGTATTCCAAATTGCACTTTGCCACTGCTGTTAAGAATAAACAGGATATCTGATTTACTGTTGAAAATCAGGGTTTTTTTTAGGAGATTGTTGTTGTGGAATGGGCTGTTTAATGTTTTTTCTGTTTCTGCAAGGACACAGAAGTAGCTGTTTCATCTGATGAAAGGGAACTCTTTATTAAGAGGCAAAGTAATGCAGGGTATTTAAAGCTCTCAAGTGACTCTGGCTGTGGTGAAAATACTTTTTCTCTTAAGACTTTACTGTGGGCGTTGTGCTTTCTCTCTAAATTTTAGTAATGATCTTTGCAAGCTAAGCTGTTCCTCCCATGTGTTGCTTTTGAGAGAAAGCTGAACCTTGTATAGTTACAGGTATATCTGCAATGTAATTTACTGTGTCTTTTCTTCAGTCTTCATAGAAGACTTTGTCTGAAGATGGTAGTATCAACCAGCAGGACTTCTATACAGTACTTTCAGCTCAGCCTTTCCATTATAGATCTCCCTAGTGAGTGGCTTATCCTCAAGCTCAGATGTTTGAAGTGCTTTCAGGCTGAAAATAAATGTAGAAGCTCTCTGCCTAGAAGCAATCCCCACCCCAATATTCCCTTAAAAGCAGGTTAGCTGCAGAGAATGTCATGTAATCCTCTGTCTGCCTTCAGCAGTTTTCACATGAAAGTGTTTAAGTACTTTTGCAAACACTAAAGTAATACTTGCAGCACTTCTGTCAAATCAGTGGCTTGATACCAAGGATAAGTAGATCAATTTCATACATACGAAAACAGAAGAGTGGAGTGGTATACAGAAGGTCATGATTGCAGAGCTAGGAAAACAAGAGTCTAGTGTCACAACTTCCAGCCTGTTTTAAGAATAAGAGTCCTTAAAGAGGAGTTTAGTTTTTGTGTTTCTTCCATCTGAGATCACCTTATTGTTCCCAGAGATCGGTGTGGTGGTAAGTCTGTGATTTTTCAAATGTGCTTGTATGGTCCTTGAATAATCGAGCCAATCTCTTGATCTGGTTTTCTAAAAGTAGCCTTAATAAATTAAAAAATAATGTCAAGATTTTGTAACAAAGCTTTCAAAGCCTTCTTTAAATGGGTTACATACGTAGGTGTAGATTTCAGGAAGGCAAAATAAAGTTAAGCTTTGCTTTGCATTTGTACTAAGAAACCTGTCACATTGAGGATGGACTCTCTTGTTTATACTTACATGATTATGCCAGTTTGGTTCAAGAAAACAAAAGCCTTTGCTGTTAATGCTCCTGTACTTGTAGGGTGTAACCAGATTGTTGGAATGTGTTTTATAGTAGTTTGACCAAAGAAGAAAACTTATGATCTGCATAAATTGGATGGGTACATTTTTTGCTCTCGTTTCTGCCCTGTCCCCGTTTCTCTGTATTCTTCTGGTTTAGTTCCAGCAGATATAAAAATGGAAAAATATGATTTTGATTTGATCTTGGGATGTCATTTGAGTTGTCTTTATCTTTTCAATATGTATGTCCTCATGACACATCTTAGCCCCCGTGATTTCTTCAGGCTGTTGTTCTTACTCACTTGCCTCTAGACAGTAATTGTCCTATGCCTTGTTTGAATGCTCTTCAAAAATGTTTTCCTATAAGCAGTTGGTCACTGAATGTCTGTCTAGCTATTTCCTATCTAATGACCTACTCAGCAACCAGCCACTGTGCAGTCAGCTGTTTGGATGGGTATTTGGAGAACTACGGGAGGCCTAGGTATACAGAAGCCTTGGCAGATGCTTGAGGCAATCATCTTACTTGTCTAACCTGAAATCTTCCATCTGGGAGATGGAGATGTATTACAGCATGAAACAAACCATTTTCCAAAGTATTTAAATCTATAAAGAAGGAAATGGAAGCTTTAGACTTCCACAGTCTTTGTCTAAGCCTCTTGTGTCTCCATGTTAAGACAACTCTTGGCTATGCAGCAGCACAAATAACTGAGTTTGTGCTGTTATCACTTTCAGACCAAATGGCAGCATTTATATATTTGTGTTTAATAATACAGAATTGAGTGAAGGTCTTTAGTTCCCTGCAGAGACAGGAGTTGAAACCTGTGAAGTCTACACAAATGAATCAAGAATTTGAAGACTGACTTACTTTATGAATTACAATAGGCCCCTGTTTGCTATTGCATTTTAATAGGAAGATGAAGGAGGAACGCGATAAAGACACAGCGTGTGTGGAAACCGAGATTCCATTAGCCTGAGATCCTGTGGCTTCTGGTGCTCGAGCATCACTCAGGATGCATCTGCTCTCAAGATGTAGTTACTGCATGGCACAGCTTTATGTATGCTGACCAAGGGATCCAGTGGTGGCTTTCCAGGTCTCTGCAGGACCAGATAATTGAAGTGACTTGAGCAATTGTATAACTGACTAGAGCCTGCATCTCAGGCTTGTTGCCATGACAAATAGGGGGAAACTACCAAAAGCTGAAAGAGATCTGAAGTAAAGAAGTTAAAGGATACAGTTTAATCAGAGGTGCTACTGTTGAACACTGGGGAGGGTGCCGAGAGGGAGAAAAGAAACAAATTGTTTCAGATTCAAAATGCTCTAGGAAAAGTAACCTGCAGGATTTGATTTTGACTTAATGTACTGAATTTTAATTTTTCATCCTTCATAAGCAAGCAAATTAGGGACAGATTTCAAAGGAAAGTTTGCAGTCTTTTCTTCTCCCTTAATCTGCAGCTCTGTTTCTTTTATAGAACTATCTGCATTCATGAGGCAACCAGATCATTGTTGCTGAGAGCTGTATGGCTCATGTTAAAAAAGAAATCTATACACTGGAGGCAGTATTCTGCCTCACACCTGTTCACAATTCTTACCCACAAGTAAAGGTGGTTCACAGGTGACATCATATTCAGATGACTGCTGGCTTGTGCATGAAGCACTGAAGAGCTTCAGGTGACACTTAACTCACACAGAATACACACTGCAATCAAACCTACTGCATTTTTTTGTGTGGCAGTTTTTTAGACTGTTCACAAAGTAGTTTTGTTTTTTCCTTTCTATTTTTTTCTTTTTACTTCTGTAAAAATAAGTCCTGTTCCTCAAAGTCGACTATGTGATTTTGATGCTTCTGCTAATGAGCCTTTTTGGGTCTCTTGGGGTCTCTGGCACATATTGGTGCAGAAGTCTGATTGAATGATGAGCAGGCATAAATTTTAATTTGCATCCCTTTAAAAAATTCCCTCAATGCAAAAGCTCCTGTGAGCTGAACTAGAGCAGATTAGCTTCCTGTGTCCCAGCTCCACAGGCACAAGGCTGCAGTCACCTGACAGGGATCTATTATAAACTGTTTATATAGATGGGTTCTAGTGATCATGTGCCTGTGAGTACCTACAGCAATACTCTCTGCAGTTGTCCTGAAGACGAGTTGTACCAATAGCTAGCACAGTAGGTGGGACTGGCTTTTGTCCTGCAGATAGTCTTAGATCTGCTTTGATGTATTGCTAGAAATCAACAGTAAAAGTTTATGATTGGTTTTATGTTGGTTTTTCTTTTTTAAGAATTTGTAATTTGTTCCTGCTTGCTATTATTCTTCTTTCCCTCACTGATAGTGGAGACAAGCTTTAACAAACATCACTCTGCTTCTGTCTGCATTCTGCTGAAATGTGAAGTGTGTCCTACTTTGCTTATCTAGTCTGTGGTCATGTGAATATTGGATTTTTTCCTTGGAGTAGATGGACTGAAAGACATTATGAAAGACATTTGGGAGACATGTTGGGAGAGCTATTAGAAATGAGAAAGAAAAACCATTATAATCAGCTGTTGGATGATATTCCTCCTGACTGCCATGCAGAGAATTGCTCATTAATTTTAAATTAGCCCCAAAAATAGGTATCCACCAATTACAAATTCTGAGCATTGGTTCACCAGTCAAATTCAAGTTACTGCTCCTGGCAGCCAAACCACAAAAAGGAATAGTGTCTTGGCAGTCAGACATGAAAGACCTCCCATCCAAGAGATCCTCCAAGTCTCTCCCATCATAAAATACCAGATGCAATGATAAACTTTAATCCTGAAAGTCACAGCTTGTTTGTAACTAGCAAGTCACTGAACCCTGAGAAGCCAGCCAATACAGACTTTTCACAGCTGCTGAATGTTGCCATGTGCTGTGCCCATGCTGTTGTCTGGGGACTTGTCATGACAGCATTGTCTCTGTCTGCCAAAATGCAGGGTTATCATCCCTGCCAGGGAAAGTCCATGTGTTCTGAGCACCTGTGATGCAGGTAAAAATGAACAAATCAGGCCAAGAGGGGAAAACAAAGACTTCTTGTCAAGCTGTGGCCATCTCTAATTTGTGTGTTGCTACCAGTGTATTCATGTCCTGATGTTTTGGTATTTGGCAAGGAAGAGACTTTAGGGTAAAACTTTAGTCTTTAACAAATTTTTTCTTTCCATCTTTGTGCTGCTTTATTTCCCTTGACTCTCCACAATCAGTGGAAGGAAAGAGGAAGGTTTTCCCAAGGGAGACAATAAAGCAAGAGCTTGATTTAACTGTTTTGTATTCTCTCCTAGAAGATTCTTCATCTCCTTGTATTGACTGTATGAGGATGTTGTACAGCTGCAGATCTGCAAGCTGCTATTATGCTTCATAAACAGTTCCCAGTATTTTTAACCAAGGTTCATAGAAGTGGTTTGTGGTAATAAAGTCGTAGAAGTTTGGTTTCATAATGATGCCCCTTTTTAACAAAATGGTGACATGAGTGATTTACTTTTCATGATGTTGATAACACCAGAAGTAGTTTTGGTATTGTCTTCTATTGCTCAAAGGTCACAGTCTATACATGAGGTTTCAGACTCTTGTTATAGGTTGAAGTTCCTAAGAGCTTTATGGGCATTTTTTTTTTTTTCCCAGGGTATATATTTTCCCTGTGTTCCTGGGTTCTGCGAGTCTCTATTGCATGGGATCTCTTGATGTTCAGTTATTGTATGCTCAGTTTCTAAACACATTCAAGTTATGTCCTAATCTGAAAATCAATCTTGCCACCAGTGGTGGTGGATTTCTGTCAAAATTGAGCAGAATCTGGACTCTTGCAGAAGCAAGATTTAAATAACCCAGTTTAAAATAAAAGCAAAGGTTTTGAGGGGAACAAATCTTATTTACCTTTTCTAAGATTCCAGCTGCATGCAGGTGTCCACTGTCAGTCTTATCTTTGGTCATGTAATGCTGTCTCTGTAATGAACAATACAAAGCTAGAATGTGATTATATTGTCACTCTGCAGGTAGGATATAAATAGAGTTTTAACGGATTCTGTATCACTTGCAAGGCTCCTGCTGCTCACTGGTGGTGGTGATGCCTTAAAATGTTTATTAAACTGACTTGAATTGTTGTTTAAGCAGAGTGTCTCGCAGAGTCAGCTAACTTGGCTGCTGTTTTCAATTCACTGTATCAATCAGGACTTCAGGACTCTACATTTTAATTTCTTTTGCGTCAGAATCAACTTTGTTGGCTTGTTTCTGCACCTCAGTTGCATAAATAGCCTCCTGAGCTGTCAGAAGTAGGTAATAGACTGCTTTGTAAAGAGCCTGGTCTCTGTGGACTCTGGAAGGCTTTTTCCAGACCTGACATTTTTTAAGTCCAAACTTGCAAAAAGCACTTTTAGCTTTTTCTTCTGAAGATAAACATTACAGCTTAGGCACTGCCTAGTATTTTTAATAGCTGATAGTAAAGGTTCAGCCGTGGGACCTTGTCAGCTGCTAAATGCTGACAAGCTCTGTCAAACATCTGGACTGTAGATGAATTTGGCAGTATTTTGAGATTCTAACCAAGCACACAGATGTAGACTACTGATGAGTGTCCAGGACTCAGGTGATTTTTTTTTTCCCTAAAACTTGAAAAGCTGATAATGTGTGCTTTAGCCTTCCATATTAATTCCCTCTCTGCCTTAGGGAAGCAACAGGAATGAGAGTGTTGAAAGCAGTGATGCTGGCCTCCTGTATCTGTGAACATTCACTTGAGTAGTTCTAATGTTTGATACAGACATTTTGTTTTAACTCAGCTGTAATATTTCCATTGTAAAATTATAAAATTGATCAATGACTTGGTATTTTTATGGTCTGAAACCTGTGAACAGTCTTCAGAAGAAACATAGCTTCTTCTAGCTTTTCCTAAAAATGCGTATGGATGAGTTTGCTTTCTGTATTTTCATCCTATGTCATAATGTGCAAGTCTGTACCTTGTTTTTATCAGGCAGGGCCATATAACCTTCTGTTTAAAATGATGAGAAGTCCTCCTGAGGCTAGTTAAATTATTGGTCCTTGTACTAAGTATCTCCTCTTGCAGTTAGAATCTCTTAACGTCTTGTGTAGAAGGGCAGTAGAGCATGTCAGCAATTTGGATCCTTGAGACTGCAAAGAGATTAGTCACAACTTCCTTCTCAGGAAGCTTCAGAACTGACCTTTTTGATGAACACAATCCCTGGTTTAGGTGCTAAAAATTAAAACACTGTGTTTTATTTGCATATGCTTCTTGTCTTTTTCTTCCACGACTAGCGGAATTATACAGCAATCAAAATCCTATTGTTTTCCTCTACCTCAGAAATGATTGTGCCAAACACTGAGTATATTTTATTATTTCAACCTTCTGTTCCTTTTATTAGGAACTATTCTGTCTTTGTCACTTTCATGTCACAACCTTGTAAAGGTGAGCTGTTTGGATAACTCTGGGGACAGTCAATTCTATCTCTGCTTTCCCTTAAGATGAGACTGCAGTGAGGTTGGCAGTTGTTGGAATTTGAATTTCTAATGACAGTCGGAAGAAAAGGATCTCTGCATTAATGACTATTCATGATATTTTTGAAATACTCATAAGCTTTCAGTGGCTATTTCCAAGCTTAAAGGGAAAAGTTGTGGCTGGTCAACCCACCATAGTGACTCATAGCAGTTGTCAATTTGAAATTTGTTTGCAGAAAAACTCCTGTGTTTTAGTGTTTAAATAACAATAGTAATAAAATACAGAGTTGAATTGTGAGTATTCAGATAGGGATCAGGTCTCTTGTGAGGCAAGGGAGGCTGCTGCTTTGTGGAAACCAGGGGTAATACAGTCTTCATGTCCAATATTTGATCTTGCAGAAAAGCTGCTGGAATGAATCATAGTCTCATTTTAGTTTGTTTGGGGCAGAAAATGGTCTTGTGATATGAAAAGTATCCATTACTCAAAGCCTGCATGATCTGTGGTAGCTAAAAAAAAAAATACAACACATTTTACACTAAACTGCAAGATCACTGCAGCTGGCCATGGATTTAGTGGCAGTAAGAATAGTGTGGTCTGAAAAATTCACACCTACAGTGTTTCTTCACAGTTTTCCTGAAGCTGTGTTCCTGTAGTAACAGGAGAAATGTAAAACCCAAACTCTGAATTTAGGTTCAGTTAATGCATGCTTCAATCCCACCCTCAAACTTTCAGTTTCTCATAGCTGTTTTCTTAGTAATGTGTTGGAAGTGCAGCATCCAATATGAAATGCCTTTTTTTTAGCTGAAGTGAGATTGGTGGTTCTAGATGAGATCTTAATTGCTTTTGGTTCACAATATACCCTGTATTGCTAGGTAGTGCATAGTGCAGCACAACATCAGTCTGCTGAAATGAGTCTCAGGAGAGAAATAACAGAATTGGGGAGCTTGCAAATTAGGTGTGATGTACAGTGTCAGAGAAGTGGTGGAGAAGTGGACTAGAATTGGCCTTCAACAGCTTCTTCTAGTCCAGGAATAAGAGAAACTGACACAGAGATAAATTTAACACAAGGGGTCAGAGCTGCAGTGGCTGTCTGGACTGCAGGTCAGAGCTGAGGCATGTCACCAGGGCTCTGTCTGAAGGTTTTAACAGCATCTGCCTTCTCTCTGCTGGACTTTCAGTGTATGAGCTTGCCTTTGTGAGTGCTAAAATATGCTTGTATAAAAATATCTATCATATACTATGTGTAAGGGTTTTCTATGGATTTCACAAGAGAAGAAGTGAGAACGATATAGACTCTTTTTGCAGTGTTTGTTTGTAGATGACAACTCAGCTTTGTCAGTTCTGATGTTTTCCTTGAAAGGCAAATATGCTCAAAAGATAGAGCAAAAACACTGAGAAAAGAATGTTTTAAAAAGGGCACATACTTGATGAATATGTTGCTGACAGCCCCACTGTATTCTTAATAATCCAATTCACAAGAAGAAAAGCTTATAGTGCACAGCCTTGAATTTGTTTTACATCTATCATGTTTTGCAGTCCTGGCCCTGTCTCTGATTGAGATTTTTTTAAGCTCTTCATCTCTCAGGTAAATTAAATAGTATTGGAACATCTGTGTGTTGCCTCTGAGTATTGCTTTTGTGTGAAAGACAGCAGTGTTCCGTAGGACAGAAATTAGATATGCTCCTCTGGGGCAAAATACTTGTAAGTCTAAATGCCAGCCAGTTGAGTGCAGCACCCATATTCTCATGTGGTTTTCAGTGTTGGTCTCTGCTATTTTTTGCTGAAAAGATGTGTCCTGACACAAGGCAGACAAATGAGAATGTAATATCTTTGAGGGATGAGGGACAAAAACATGTACTTCAGACATTGCTAATTCAGAGTATTAGATGCATTTGACCTGCAGTTGTTGAAAACTGCATCTATCAGAGCCCTTTCATTCGCTTAGTGCAGTAATCTTACCAAAAGAAAGTGGGCGAGACTGTGACACCTAATGCTTGTGAACTCAGTGCTGCTCTTTGCTCACAGTTTTATCATCTGGTTATTTATATATTTTTTAAATATTTTTCTACTGAAATCTCTGTACGAAGAGTGGAGAGGTTTGTTTGTAGAACCCATGCTACCTTCTCATCTTTCTCCTCTCCCTTTAATCGTTCTTTTGTTTTCCTACAATACATGGAAAAAAAAATAAAATCCTGCACTTAGCTATGCCAGCCAATATTTTTGTATTCTAAGATGGCTATTATTTTGGTCCACTGATACCAAAATTTAGAATTTTGGAATTCTAACAAATGTTAGAAATTATGGATATACCTAGACTAAGTTAAAAGGATGTGAAGTGTTGCACTTGTTTTAAAACTGCTTTAGTTAAACCTTCAGCCACTAGCTCTGTTCTGTATTATGATACTGATTAGTAACATGTTCACATACTGCTGTAATTTCTCACAGAACAGCTGCCTTGGTGTATTGGCTTTTATTTTTTTCTGTGACACCATCTTAGGTACTGCACATAGGGCAAACCTTACAGTAGAGTCAGAAATAATTTCTTCTCAGGAGTGGTTCTGTAGTACTACTGTGATACCAATGACGAGTGTGGGTCCAGTTGCATTTGTAGCAGTGAAACAAAGTATTTCCATCGTGACAGAAACTGCAGCATAAGGGTGGGGGATCTGTGATTCTGTTGTGCTGGACTTTGTGTTCAGCATCACAGCGGGTAGCTGGGAAGTGTCCTTGTGTTGGCTGGAGGGTGGGGCGGGAGCAGAGCTCCTCCTCTCCCTGCTCCAGTGCCTTGATCTAATGTAGTGCTACAGCTGTGAAGGCTCCACTCCGGGCAGCTGAGGCAGGTGGAAAGGGAGGCTGTGATCTTCTTGCCTGCTGAGATGTGTAAAATGGATTTTTTCAAAAGCTTGTAAACAAAGAAATACACAGTGTTTTAGATTTTTTTAGAGTGGGAAAGTCAGGGTTCACAAGTGTTGTGTAGTTGTCACGTGTTTTGCCTCCAGCTCACTCATAATCTTTAAAAGCTAATGAGTGGTGATTGGCCTTTGATTGTATCTCGATGTAAAGTCACTCTTGTGTTGACAGCCCTTGATAATTAATTGTTAGCAAACAAAACGTCTCTGTGTGAATCCTTCACACCGTACTTTTCTAATTCCACCTGTCACCCAAAACCTTTTAGTTCTATCTGGTCTCAATACAAAACAACTGGAGACCAAATTGCAGAAGTTTTGAGTATCTCCCCTGGTAACATGTGGGAATTATTTTTTCCTCACACAAGTGTGCTTCTGTTTTGGAACTTCATAAAAAGTCTGCCTCGGTGACACTGCTGTGAGTATTTCTGAGCCCACAGAAAACACAGGACCAATTGAAGTTGTTAAGAGAACATATACAAACATTTCTTAATAAAATCAATGTTCTGTGGGAGGTAATGATAAATCGCTTTTGCAGGGTTTTCTTTTCTGTTTCCATTGACCAATATAATGTGTAATGAGGTAATTCCTTTGTAGCCAGTGTTATTCTTGGTTTTGTTCCTTTTCTACAAGGCAAGTTATTGCACTGATATTTTCTGTGTTGCATCACGTGTAGCAATTGTAATGTGTAGTGTGAAACACTTTAATTATCCTCAGATTAAAATATTTTTTCTTGGAAGTAATGGAAAAGGTTTGACTTCCTATCTTGGATAAAATTGTTGTAAGGAGTTAAAATCTATCTTCTGATGTGCTAGATTAGCTTTTGTGCCAAATAAAATTGATATCTGTACTACATCTGCAAACAAAAAAAAACCCAAACAAAACCCCCTTATTTTCTGCGTTTAACCTCTGGTGTCACTGGTTCCCAATAGAGTTTAAATAAACTCCTGAGATCATTAAAAATATATATCTAAATAAAAATATATCTAATAAAAACAATCATAAAGGTACTCTGATGTAGGCAGTCAGATAATTCTAACTTTAAAAATCTGTGCAATGTGGGCAAGCATAGAAGAAGTATGGGCATCAAACTGTCCAAGAGTGTATGAGAACTGCATAAACAAATGGGACCTGGAGAATCCTCACTTCCCATTCAGTAGGAGCCAGGAAAGCACATGAAGTCAGCTGGGAGTTGCTTAGCTGTCTTTATGGCATGATCCGTAAGGCTGAGTCCACAAAGCACGGAGCCTTGCTTATAGCAGGAGAATCAGCTTATAAATCTGCAGCTGTTGTGTGCAGAAGCACAGGATGTGTGAGTTTACTTGCCAAGCTTTAGAGTTGTACCTGGGGTTTTGCTTGAACTGGGAAATCAAGGTCTTAGGGAACACCAGGCAGGTAGGCAAGAATAGGCATGAAAAGTACTTGAGCTGGAGCAATGCTGAATGTTACTGAGCAGAGAGGCTGAGCAGGATCAGTGTGAAATGTTGTGAAAGGCATTGGGAGCCCTTTTGCCCTAAGCATCTGCAGTGCTTTAAAGTGGCTTTGTCTCCACTCCAAACCCATAGCTGGAGCCAGCTGTTCACAGCTCTGACTTCAGCAGTGCATGCACCTCTAAGAATCCTTTGTCCTATGTGCCTCTGCCAGTTTAAGGCTGAAGAGGATCTCTGAGAAACTGTTCCTCCTTTTCAGTTTTGTTATGCTTCATTAGAGCTCAAATCTGTATGTAATCCTCCTCTAGAAGAAGGCAGATCCCACCAAGGAACAAAAGAGCTATGGTCACTTCTGTAGAACAATATTAATGCTACATTGGAATCTCTGAAGCAATGCCCAGATGCTTTGGAGGGATGTGGGGTATAAATGAGTATGAAAAGTGGGGTTTGAAAGGCTCTTGATGGTAGGACTAAAGAAAAACTCAGTCATAACCTAATGATTAAGTGAATGGACAAAGTTCATAATCAGATTGAGTATCTAGCTCTGAATGCTGTTTAAATTGGTAACATGTGGTTTGTCTAGTGCCTCTTGGGTAATATATGGAGAGCAAGATCTGAAATCAAAGTTTTTTGCTCCTGAGAGTGATTTAACTGCTGAACTATCCTTTCCCAGATCTGCTTACCAGTTACCAGAGTCACACAGTATTACTCATCCATCTTGTTAGCACTGCCACCTGCAACAGGGCTTTATGAGCAAGTAAGCTGAATTTTAGTCCTGAACTACTGTTCTTTGTTTGCTGCCTTTGTTTGCTTTCCTGAAGCTCTTGTCCCTATTGCATCTCCTCTGTAGATAAACTGAGGATGTGTTTTAGAGCGATCCAGCCTGCAGTTCAGCTAAAATGATCTCTTACAGTTCCATGGGAGGCTTCTTCTGTATTGGTGCTGAAATTATTTTATAGATGGCCCTACTTCAGCTCTGATTAGATTTTTACAGACTAATTTAATGCCAGATATAAGAGGTACTGAAGACATGTCTGGTCAACTACTCTCTCCTGAGTCCTTGTGGAGTGTGAGATTGTCTCTACTGAATATTTATAAAGACTTATCTTTTTTTTATTTCTGAATATTTATCCAGGAGTGGGTGCTTGCACTCTTGCCTTGAAGAGTATACCATGTTCTCATTCTTCTAACTCTGGAAGCTTTTCATCATACCAAGACTCTGTTCTCTCCAGAATTATGTTTTTGCTAACATCTTGAACAGTATATTTTACTGCCTTTCCCAAGACACTTAGCAGGTATTGATTGACAGGTTATTATCTTGCCATCTCGTTCTTTAACTTCAAAAGAGTAAATATTTTTCTGTCTTCATTTGTCTGCTTCTGTGTGTGTGGTTTTTTTTTTTTATGTTACTCATGGCTGCCTCTTTTTATTTTGCTTCTTTTCATCTGAAGTCTCATGACTTTGGGGAAAAGCTTTTTTAGCCCACTGCATACTGAGTCAGCAAATGAATTAATGGAACAATTTAGGGGGCCTGTATGCTTGCAGTGATTCCTCCCTTGCCCCCCTTCAGTGGACTAACAAAATTGATTTCCACCTGGAGAGATCTCAGGGGTACCATTTATACTTTGAGTAGATTGATGAAATTTAGACACAGTTTGTTAGTCTGTGATTTGGTGGTTTTGTTTTTCTTTTACATTTTCATGCTAACCAAGCATTGCCATGCAAGTGGCTGGTACTATCACCTTGTTCCTTTTCCTTGTGCAGACCATGTAAAGCCAGTGGATTTGGCGCTACTACAAGCGGAGTACAGAAATGTTCATGTCTCCAGTGGGGTAGCTGTGATTTGAGCAGCACAGTGAGGTTTGGGGACTTGTTCTCAAAACCTTTCTGTCCTTAGGACAACTTTATGTCCATATATATCCCTCATCTCTGCTGTTCAACTTTTCAGTTTAAAAATTGAAGGCAATTAAATAACTACCCCCAACAAAATCCAAACCCATTCTAGCTGCCTAATCCCCATGGGACATTATAGAGTTTTCCTATGCTTAATAAATGTTAGTAAGTTGCAACAAGTGTTATTATTTTTAACTTTGCAGCATGTTCTTTTCTTTTCTTGACAAAGATTGGCTTTGATCATTTACATGGATCATGTTTCTCTGAAGCCTTTGGAAAGAAATACCAGCTAGTGCAGCTTCTGTCCTAAGAAAGGGATTGGCATGCTCTCCTTACTCAAGTACTGTGTTTGTAAAGGAGCCCAGGCTTTCTCATGAGTTACTGATCTCAGCCAAAGACCTTACCTGCCATTGATGTGGAAGGACAGAGATGTCTTCTAGCTACCTGCAGAAAGGAGTGGTCCTAGGGGTTGCTCAGGCAACTGTACAAAAACCAGTTCCATTCCCAGAGGAAGAGTGTAAGACCCTCTCAGCCAGAGCTCTGTTAAAGAAGTGCTGAAAGTAGAGGAGAGAGGGACAATGATCCAGAACTCTTCTTCAGAGGTCTGTTGTGCAGCACAATGACCCATGGCCTGTTAAAAGCTGTTCACTATATGTAAGTGAAAACTGGGAAGAGACATGAATAGCAACTTAAACGTTATTTCTTTAGCTATTCGTTAACATAATTCTCCAATGCTCCCAATTTCAGTCATTGTTGTGGATATTCAGTTCGCATTTGGACAACACAGGGAAGTGGTCAGCTGCCATCTGCTAACAGAAGTACCAGCCTTCCCTGCAGAGTGCGCAGATGTGGCTGGAAGATCTCACTTCACACATGCAGTATCTGGCTGTTAACTCTCAAGTAAAACTGGTGAGAATGCCCTGGGAGTGTAGCTTTCTGTGAGTCATGCCCATCACCAAGCTGATTGCATCCATGTGTCTCAGTGCTCTGCAGCCTTTAACATGAGTATCTCTAATAGAGGGGGATGTGATTTTTAAGGCAGGCCTAAAACTACCTAAGTAAAAATAAGTGAAATATGCTGGATAATGAAAAGTGTTTGAAAACTCCAGTGGTGCATGTAGAGGGATAGTATTCACTCCTTGTTTTTATCTTATCAAATGCATACTAACACTTGAATTGCATTGTTTTAACACCTCCAAATAGCACATGCTCAGAAAAAGAAGAGTTGACATTACAGTAAGTGTTAGCAAGGGACTCTCAACTTGCACAGCATTATCACTTATTGTATATGAGCACATGAGTGTACAGATAGGACAGACTGCTGGGTCATTGAGTGTGCTCCTCCATAGCAGCAACAACTGTGTTAAACTCAGAAATAGTCTCAGAAAATGAACTCCACATATTATGGGTGATAATATGCTTCTTATCAATGTAGTATGAATTGATAACCTGTAATAAAAGAGCAGATATTGCAACTAAAAATGTGCCATGAAGCAGAGCTGGAAGGTTTGAGGATATCACCAGGGTGTTAGGCCAGTGTATTTGCATAACATTTATTAGCCAAAATCTGTAGATTGTTCTAGGAATTAGACTGTATATCTCATTATAGAGAATGGCAAAAGCACCTCCTGGCATTGTGACTGGACTGTGAGGCAGTGGCACAGTAGTTTCCTTCCTCTCCAAATTCTTGTCACCGATGTAATGTCAAACATGAGCAGGTCACAGCGCTTGCAGTAAGAACATTGCCATTGCAGTAAGAACAGCAGCACATGGAGTGGTCCATTCCCTGGCATCTTGAAGCTTTGTTTGCCTTCTGCAGTGTTATTCTATGCATGTGTCCAGACCCCCACCCTCCTACCCCAGCAGAGGAGAACATGAAAGGAAATTTTGTCTCACAACTAAAAAACAAGAGATGCTCTAAAAAACAAGAGATGAGGTTGGGAAAAGTGTTTGGCAGTGGTTTTTCCTGAGCTCCGGTTAGACAGTCTAGACTGGAGTCCTCTGTTCCCTGCTCCCACAATTTCTGAGCTCTTACAGCTGCCTGGTCTCTCTCTCTCTGCCACTGTTTTGCTAAGCTTTCCCACCTGATTTGCTCATATCTTTTGCTGCTTTTGTACTTCATATCCATCCCAAAATCAGGCTTACCTTCACATCTCCTTGCTTGAGCAATCAGTGTATAGTCTCAGTCAAGGAGAGAATGAAAGTATGGAGTGGGAGGCTTGTGATGACAGCAAATCAAGTGCTCTCAAACACTGGAGTAAATACAGAGTAGTTTTTGCTTGGGCTCTGCATAGGTGCTACCAAGGTCAAAATACTGCTCATTTGTAAATCTGTCCTGAAACACACACAGATGCCTACTGAGCACCCAAATCATATGGAGATGAAATGGAAACAAATCTGCTTCCTGGTTTCTCAAATATAAAGTTAGCAGATGTGTGTATATTTCTTCCTCATGCTGCAAAATCCCTTATGACAGTACTTGGGACAGTGTTACAGATATTTGCTGCCTTTTGAAATTGGTTTTTATTTTCTCATTCCTTTTGAACTTCTCCTGTATTGATATTTTTTGCCTACTGGATGAAAAAGTGACCAAAAAGATTTTTTTCTTCATCTTTGTCTTGCAAGTCTGACAGATAGGGACTCTTAAGCCGGCACACCACTGCTAAATTATGATACATTATTGCTTCTGTTTCTCTGCTCTCTTTTTGCTGCTGGAAGAATAGGGAAGTTAGGAGAAAACAAAGGTTCAGGCTGCCTTTGGAGGTGTGAAACCTGAGGAAGAAAGACCATGACTAAGCAGTAAGAGGAAGGGAACATGGTAAAGGGAAAGGAAAAGGTGCCCAACAGAGGTGAGACTGCACCAGCACACAGGGGGACTGTACCAGCAGTCACAGAAGCGGGATGTAAACACTGAAAGCAGTCCTGAAAGAAAGCTTAAAATCTGTTTGGAGCTTATCACTGGAGGCACAGGCAAGCTTGCTGTGGTCACAAAAGAGCACTAAAGTACACACAACAGATTCTAACCTTGGTATGTACTGAAGCATTTTTTAAAGCATTCACTTTGCAAATGAGTGTCCATTTAACACTGAAAAAATTGTGTGTGTGCGCTGTAGATCTCCTCTTAGACAAGACAGTTAACATATAAATATTTAGTCCTATTCCCTTTGGTAGGATGGAGGCATTTGCTGTGACTTCCTTGTAGCTGTGGCCTGTTCCCATGTGGTGTGTGACCTGCTTGCTATGCCCCTGTGTGCAGTGGGGTTTCTCAGCAGGGCAGGTGCACTCTGCTGGGTCAGCCCCACAGCTCGAGTTCTCAGGCAAGGCTGAAACAAATGGTTCCATGTCTTGCTAACACATACACTCTTCTCAGGCTGTAGAATTTAAATGAAACCAATGGTAAAGCCTAGGCATGTCAGAAAACTAAATAACAGGTGAAAGACTATGTATAAAACATAGATATATAGGGAGGGTAAGGGGTTTTTAATATGTATAGGTATATATGTAAGAAGAAAGGAAAAGGAGTAATTTTCATGTGCAGCCGGAGGAAGGGAAGACTGAAAGACTGCCTTGAAAGAACTGGGGGTGTGGAGGAGGGGCTGGGATGATGTACTTTTTTTCCTGATGGAAATTAGAGTTCAGAATTTTGCTGTAACTTTTCTGAGCAAGAGCAGCAGTTGATTGATTGTGTTTTAATTAGGTGCTGTAACGCACACACGCTGTGGATGCATGTCTCTGAAAATTATGCCCTAAATTAACTCAGTAGTAAAAAGACTTCCTTTTTAGTGCAGTTAACAAACCAAACAACACCCCAAACAGAAAAATGCCCTTAATCCATACTGATCTGTGGACAATTTAACTTCTAATTTAGTAAGTTACTTAAATTGTAAACTCATTTTCTGATGTGATATATGAGCACCTTTTAATTGTTGGGTCACTTCATTGGTGATTCAGGAAAGCAGACTTGGTAATTGAGTGTTTCAGACACCAGTTAAATCCAGTTAATTTGGGTACCTCGAGCACATGTTGGTTTTAAGATATGAATTTGACTGCTTTGAGCATGGGTTTTACAAACCTGTATGTCTTTAGAGAGCATCTATTATTCCTCAGAGAAACAACAAAGGCAACAAGACGCTTTATTTGAATAAAGTGTTAAAACCAAAACACTTTAGTTGAATAAAGTGTTAAATTGTCTACTGAAATTCTGGGAAACCATTTTTACTCTTCTCAACATTGGAAAAAAAGTAAAATTACTTACCTTCATTTTGGAGGGATTTATAGTTTTAATAAATGCAGCATTCCCCAATAATGCTGCCATGCTATTTTGTTCCCTCTAAAGATGATTTGGAGATGTAGAGCTAAATTTGTAAAAATCAATCTGATCATGTTAAATTGAACATCAGTTTTCACAGGAATTGTGATCTAGTTCATTAAAGCAGACATGGAGAATTTTTTTGACTATTTATTCTTTCCATTTCCAGAACTCTTCAAGAGAGAAAAAGTTAAAGCTTGTCAAGATGTGGGATTCCCATCTGGATTTTAAAAAGCGGGCTAAAAATTTGCTAACATTCTGCAGAAGAGATTTTAAATGTAGCTAATTATGTCAAAATTTTACATTAAAGTTATGCTGAGGAGCAGAAGCTCTGAGTTCTTGGCACAGTCAAAGCTCTCAGGCTGTTGGCTCGTGTGCTCCTTGCCTTGCTTATGGCAATGAGAGGCTGATGAAATGGGGGTGATCTCACAGGACATGGGCTGAGCTTCAGATTTGAACAAGTTTATCCAGCCAGCCTGAAAGCTGCAAGCCTGTGGTTTATCAGATGGTGTGTTAGTCTTGGTAACATTTTCTTTGTCTATATTTGAATTAATTACAATCATCAAACATCATCCCTCCTGTATATTGTGTGTAAGCAGAGCAGCAAAGAATAATGGTAATGGAGAGGGAATATGTTTCACTGACTCCTCAGGTGTATGAACCTGATGTTTGTTTAATCCTGGAGTGTTTATCAGTAGTACTGGAAAAAGTCTTCCAGAATTAAAGTATTTTAATAGTTTGGAAGATAGTAAAGGCATTGTTTTCCAATTTCTGCTTTTATAGTATGCAGTTAAAATCGAGAAGTAGAATCCCTCCCCCTCTTCCTGTTCCTGCCCTCTGGCAGAAAGGTCAGTAGATGTTTGTGATCTCTGTCATTTGTATCTAAATTCAGCTGGCATGCTCTGTTGACTTGTACATTTGTAATGGATCACAAGTTCATAAACGACACCAACAATATAACAAGGATAGAGGCCTAAATGCAAAGGGATTTGCAATGTCAGCTTTATTAACATGTAAGCTTCTCTCTCATATTTGTGATAGCTGATATGGCATATTGCTCCAATATTTCGGTTATCATTGGCAAGAAATTTAGCTTGTGACTTTTATCTGATTTGGTACTTTGATTATAAATTGTGAAACAATTTCTAGCAAGTGCTTCAGGGGGAAGTAGTATTTGCAATGGATTTGCCCTTGAAAGCAAAGGCCCCTTATTAATGGTTCCAGTTTTATTAGTTGGTTAAAAACAAGCTTTTAGAATACACAATTTGAAAAGTTATTATTCACCCAAATGTAACTTGTGGAGGTAGAGTCAAGACTTTGAAATGGAGGATTAAAGATTATTTGTAGAGACCTTACTCAATGTATTCTGACTTTCTGAGATGTAGAGCTCTTTCAAGGATAGAAAATAAATGACTTTTCAGAGGTTGGATGAGAACTAATTCCATGTATTGCTCTGGGTGGTAGACATTGATTTCCTCTTCGATTGAAGAAGCTTAGAATGTGTGAAATCCTCTTTAAGACGAAGAGCTCCCAGTGCATCAGCAGGGCCAGCTTTTTCTGCAGTTACTGCAGTTTACTGCAATGCTTACGTTGTTGGGAGTTGAGCAAGGACTTTCTTTTCTCACTACGTAATTTTGCAGAGATTAACATGGGAAGCAAAATATCTTCCTTGTGCTACACTTTTGGAAGGCATTCTGTATGTAGTTATTTCCCAGTTATATTCTTGACTTTAAAATCAGGCGTTTATCACTATAAACTTCTCATGTAAAAAGATTAATTGATGATCATTTATTGAGAGTAAATTACAACAATACTGCATTGAGTTTCTAAGGTAGTCAGATAGATGGCCACCTAATATTTTTATTGCCATTTTGTTTTAGCAGATGTCTTTTCTTTTCCTGACACCATACTAAAAAATATGTGGCATATATAGTAATCCTAATGAGCTAGATGCATTCCTGAGTTTAAAAAAAACCTAGTGATAAGTTTTTAAATTCCAGGACAAATACATTTACTTATTTCCTTTATAACCACTTTGACAGTGGCTGGTTCAGTGTTTGATCCTGCCATAGGTGGTCACTGAACATGTACTTTAGCAGACTTTATAAAAAAAAAAAAGTCTCAGTAAACACTGTCATTAGTTAATATACTTAATCTTCTGAAGAAGTGATGCCTTTTCTCAACTTCTCTAAAGTCAGATAATATCAAAACAAGAGCTGTAGTAAGGATGGATGCATATATAATATGCATTTAACATCTCCTTGATGAAGCCTGTCAAAGTATTTTCTTTCTGTGGATGTAATCAAATGCCTGGATTCACTTGAGGTGCAGAGAAGCCAAAGCCAAGTCTGTCCTCATCTTTATCAGGAATAGAAAAATTAATTAATGTAAAATGAACACATGTACACATTACATTGCACATTTAATGTACAATGTGCAATTGTGTTCAGAATCCCTGGTTTTTTGGTTATAGAAAGACTAAAACACTGGGTTTTTTTGGTGCCTGTCAAAACATTCAACACTTGAATTTGTTACTAGTGTGTTCATTTTAACTGCCTTGTATGTGAACATACATCAGCTCATACATAAATGTACATTCTCAGATAAAGCTTGAGACTGAGGTCCTCTGGTGAGGAGATAGTAGATTGCTCTGTGTCTCTGCCAATATAAATTTCAATAACATGTTTAATAGTATTTGGGTATCATTTTCTGGGCAGTGAGTGTCTGCCAAAGATCTATGTTGGGAAATACAGTAGAAGATTCCTGATGTAGTATTTGTACCTGGAAAACAGCTGAATCTCCAGTGTGAAGAGTGTCAAGTCAGGCTTCTTGCTGTACCCATTGAGTCACTCTTGAAAGGAGGGAGATATTCTGGACCAGTAATACTCAGCACATTCATTAGTGCTTTTCATTGTCATCTGGATTACAGTTACTGAGCTTGCATTTGGATTACAGTTACTAAGTGCACTTGGGAGGGACTGCAAAGATGTTGAAGGACACAGTGAGAATTGAGCATAATCTTAGCAGGCTGGAGAAGTGGTTTGAGAGGAAAGTGGGATGACACCATGTAAAGAAAAGCATCAATTTAGGCTTTTAGAGTAACAAGAGGCATAAAATGCTTGAACTCAGAGTTAAGAATAACTGGCTAGTGGGCAGTTCTGTAGAAAAAAGATCTGATGATAATTTTTAGTCTGTGGTCCACCAAGACTGAAGGGTTAAACTTGTGAAAAGGATATCGCAGTGCCCACAAGAAGCCTCATGAAGTAATCCCTAAGGCCTAAATTGAAGTGTGGTGTTTTGTTCTGGGCATCCTCCAGGGAGGAGGCGAAGCAGTGGGAGTGCAGAGGAGAACAGTGAGGGTGATCAGCCTTAGATAACTTGGTGTCTGGAAGAGAACTGAAATATTGAGGCTGGTTAATCTAAAGAAGAAAAGATGGGAAAGGGGATTTTAAAAATAATCTTCAAACAATTAAAAGTCTGCTGAAAAGAAATTTTACAATCCTTTGTGTACAGGGTGTGTAGGAGAACTGCTAAAGAACTCTAAACTGCTCTAGTAAGATTGATGCAAGTTGGGAAAATACTTCTAACAGAATTCTGTCAAATTGTGAAGTAGATTGGGATATCATGGAGTCTTGATTGTTGGATTTCTTTCTCATCTGCTGTTGGGTTTTTCTCAGGAAAACCATAAACCTTGATTCTTCTGTGGACAATGGATAGACTAGATGACTCTTTATAATTTCTTATAACCTTTTTATTTATGGTCTGCTTTTTTTTTTTTGGATAGGGTTTGGATTACTTCCATTTTGCATTTTGTTAGATTTTTTTCTTTTTGGCACTTCATGTTTGCAGATTTGTCTCAAGTGCTTTTATGGATGAGACATGTTGGACACTGTATATGACTTTTCAAGGGTATAAAATACTATGATTTAGCCTGCTGGGTCCAAATTTCTCTGAACAACTCTCTATGAGACCTAGCAGTAAAAGTAAAGTCAGTTTTCTTAATAAAAGCATTTTTTACACACTATCAAGAATGGGTAATTTTTCTTCTGTGATGATTTGAGAATTATGGCTTGGGGTCACATCAAAAACTGCAAGCAAATTTGATACTGAAATTGTTTCATTTGTCCCTCTTCCTTTGCATTTTATCAAACTGGCAATAATGGAGAGATGTTTTAATTTTGCATATTTCACTTTTTAATTTGATCTATTAAATTAATTTTAGATATAAACTACCTTCCTGGACCTACTTAAGGCTGTTTTAGAGTCTGAATATCTTGGCACATTTAATGGAAGTGGAATATTGTATAGAAATTTCTTATCTATTCTGTTTTGCGTTTTACTGCTGACTTCATCATTCAAACACACATAGCACATGCCCAGCTGGTATAACTTAATTATGTTCAATTTATGTCACTTAATTATTCAACACTAGTTTTTAGAGATTTGAGTTCTGTGCTCCTTTGAGCACTGTTGTTTGCTTAAAGGAACAGCTGTATGGAAGAATAAATTTTAAAGAAATTCTTTAAAAATTGCACCCTTGGTTTTACATTTGTTTTTCCCCCTTTTCTTTCTGAATTTCAATTAAGTTGGTAAAATACTACTTTAAAACCAAAATAAGCAAACTTATACAATAAAAAAATCAGAAGATAAAGGTGTACTTTGCCTAAAATTTATTCAAAATACTCTCAGAAATTAGACTTTAGGATGTTCACGAAAATGTGACAGTTTAATAGCAGGTTCATTTTTTTTCCTTTGCTTCTCAGCAAAGACTCCACAGAATGGTTGTCTGAACATAGTGCTGTGAGTGGCAGGCTGGGAAGTTTGCTGCTAGCACTGGAAGACCATGGATCATCTGTTGTATGTCTGAGTGGGCAAGACGTTTTTGTGGGATGGAATTAGATTGCTCAGGAACTGGAGAGCTGAGTGCTGTGTACATGTAGACATTGCCATTGTAAATGTTCATCACTCCCTTCCTTCTGCGGGCAGTGAGGCAATTCACAAGGGTGATTCAGAACTTGGTGTGAATCATCTTGTGCAGGTCCTGCTTGTGTAGGAAGATAAGGAAAATTGTGCCTTTCATTTAGGGATTCAGTCAGCTGCTTAAAACTAGGCTGGATAGATCTAAGCCAAGGTCCCTGCATCTTGAAAAGTAAAAAACTAAAGAACAAATGAGAAATCACATTATGATTTCTCAGTCTGTTAGATCCACTTCAGGACACTTCAACACAAGATACCAGAGTGTGAGCCTGTCCCATTTTGTGTGTGCTCTGGGGGTGTGTTGGCAGGCCACGTTCCTGGCTTTAGAGGGGCACAGCAGTTTGCATTTGAGAGCACCATGGTTCACGTGGGCAAAAGTCCCAGATGGGAAACTTACAGCTGGTGAATGCCCAGTGTGGTATGTAAGTATACTTACTACAGTAAAATAAATAAATGTATACTCACACATTCAACAGTCAGTCCTTGCTCCTGTAACACCCACTCTCCCCCCATTTCTGGAATCTTTTTTTGAGAGAGGAATATGGTCATACCCATTCCATCCATCCCAGTTCTACTTCTCATGAAGTAGGAGAGCAGTTCTGACTACCACTGTGGTGATGTTATGAGCACATCTGAGCTGAAAACAAATGTAATTAACATAAACCACATTTATTTTTGAACACAGAAAATGTTTGAGCCTGTATTTTGAATATTTATTTTTAGAATACCTGCCATTTTAAAGGAAAAATTTCATAGTGAAAATGTCGATAATTTTTCAACTGTTTTGCTTAAGAGTTGGTTTTGTTCCAAGAGGAAAGATAAATTCAGATGTTTTTCTTCATGGATTCATTTTTTCCTATCCATTCATTAACCACAGCAAAAATACTTGCTCTGCTTTGTTAGGTGTGTCCTTTTGGACTGCATCTTATAGGCTGTGATCAGACTAAATTTAGAGGGAGCTTCGCCATTCGTTGCAGCCCTGTAATTATAACTGCCGCAACCTCAAAGCTGATCCAACTAAATTAAAACACAAATTGCTTCTGCTGCTCATGCCGGTTGGATCACCTGAGTATTTCTTCAGTTAGTGATACTTCTGAAATTGGAGAATTTTTAGTTTTGAAGAAGTGGGAGAAAAATAGCCCAGCTAAGCTTTGACGTCAGAAACCAATAGGGCCAAATTCTCTTGGCCCTGTTTCTGATGATTTCCCTCTGTTCCCACTATCTGGGGGGGGTTTTCATCCAGTCATGACCCCATTGGCAAAGTGCCTGAGTCCTGCTGGTGAGAAGATGTCAATAATTCAGATCACAATATGCTGGCAATTCAATCAAACAGAAAGTTACCTATGTTTCAGAAACATTTAAAATTCCTAGTTATGTAGGAAGTTAATTTGAAAGAGCAGCTGAATGCCTCCTGGAAAATTTGGAGAGTTTCTCTTTAGTACCCATTTTGCTGGCTTGCTCTTATCATATATTTTCTGAATTTCTCTAACCTTGTTCTTGATGACAAAAGGCATTTGCATGAAAACAGGATCTTTGTTTCTTAAGTGTTCATCTGTTCCTGCTGTTTATTTCCAACCTAAAGTCATAATCCTCTGTTTGTGGCATCACAATTGGTTGCAGTGGAAATTATTATGTCATCACAAATGGAGGATTATGACTTCAGGTGGGGGGATAAGCAGCAGGAACAGATGAACTCTTAAAAGCAAAAATGCTGTTTCATGTAAATGTCCTTGGTAATAAAGAAGAAAGGGAGGTGAAATACAGAAAACCAGAAAATTGGTATGGGCAGACTTGTGTGTGAACAGTAGGGCAGCAGATTTTCCTTCAGGCAGGAACAGCTATTTTAAATTAAGGACCTGTCCATGTTTAATTTAGGCCTTTAAATGTTTTCCCCTCAATTAAAAAAAAAAACTTATAAATACTGATGTTGTTACTCAAATACTGAGATGCCTACACTTTTCAGGGAGAGATTTTTCATCTTTGTTAAGCATTCTTTTATTCCTTTGTGTATCTGTTTGTCAAGGTACTTCTGATCTTAGGGGAGTTTCCCTTTTTGTGCCTGCAGATAGGATTTTTCAAGCCCAAACCCCACCATTTGGAATGGAGCACCTGCCCCGTGTGAAGCAGGATGACCATGGTGGAAGCTCATCTAAACCACACTGCTGAGCCAATCACTCAAATGCTTTTCACAGGCTGTTTCCATTTAAAACCACAAGCAGCAAGCTGACATTTCTCTTCAGCATCATAAGATGGAAAGCTCTGAAATACCCAGAAGCAATCTCAGCTTGTACCTTATTTGGCTTTATCTGAGCATTTTCCCCCACCCCCTCCATCCTACAGCTGCTCTATTCTTTAGTAAAAGGAGCTTAAAAAATTATTGATGCAAACTAAAAGGTTTATAAGAACAGAAACTAAAATAACAAATAGAAATGAGGATAGGGAAAGATTAGTAACAAAGCCTATTGTCTGTTTTCTGTGGTAGAAGCCAATTTGATTTGCTTTCATTAAAATTCTCCTTGTTAACTCGGGTGATGTGTTGGTGATGGACTATTTGATGTCTGAGAAGTGGTGAGAAGTTAGCTGTCTAATGATGGGCTAATTAGAAAGCCCATGCTAGCAGGATCCATGGAAATTGATTTGCACAGTGCCATTTTTGCTAATGACAGTCATGAATACGTTTGCAGTCCTTTACTTACTCTCTCTACCCCCAGCTAACGAAAGAGAAGCGATCATTAAGGGCTCAGCTATAGTCTATCTGAAGTTTTCTTTGCCTTGTAGGAATAGCCATACTTTAAGAACTTCAGCTTTAAGTAATATTCTTCCTAGAGAGACACATACCTGATATCTGCCTCCTCTAAAATGAGTGTGTTTTTCTATTGTATGTGGTTTTGAGTTATCCTCACTGAATAGAGTGCTTTCTGTGCTATTTACAGAAAATGACCATCACTGAATGGGACTAGAAGAAGCCATAAATATGTGGTCTGAATAAAATTAAAATTAATTAGACAGTTTTTTCCTACAAGGGCATAACATGTCCATCCACAACTAGGTCAAGCATTTTTAATATTTATCAGTCTAAGGCAAACAAAAACTGTTACTCTTAGTATCTCTTCTTACGATTTTATTTACCCAGTTGCTTTCAGATCCCTTTAATCTGCCCAGATGGTATTTGCCCAGTCAGGTCCATATGGCCCAGTATTCACAAACTACAAGTTTTTGCACAAAGACCTCCTGAATAAAATATGACAGTCAATACAGTGTGGCTACCCCTAAGTACATCCTTCATTGTCCATAGGGCTCTAGCTTATTACCACCTTCCAAGCTTCTCAAGGTCTTCTCTGGTCAATAATGATCTGGCATTGCACTGCTCTTCTGTTTACTTCCTGTACTTTAACTTCTGTTTTACTTCTGATTAAGTTCCTGTAAATTCTGCCATCATTAAAGAAAAATACAGACCTTTTCAGCTATCCCTAAATGTACCTCTTTTAGGTGTGTTCTGACAGGTGAAACCGGGAGCTGGGGGTATTGCATTAAGTTCCAGGAGTTAGCTGTACCAAAGTTTTCATACGTTTTCAGTGAAATGGATGTCCTATAAAACCTGTCAGGGATAGGTGGAATCTAAGAAATAGAAAAGTGTAAGTGGGCAAGCAACTGGGAGTTGAAGGTAAGAGGGCAAGCAAAGAGAATGGTGAAATGTCATTGCTGGCAGCAGTGAAGGAGTCTGAGGCTGTGCAGTGAAGACTGTAAACAAAGGGAATGGATAGCCTGAAGCTGCTGATATCTGGATGGATTAGAAGAAGGGACAGCAGAGGAATCAGAGTGAGTTATCAGAGACAAAATAAGAATGAAAAAGGAAGGAGGAAGGTTTGAATGACTGTATCTGAGTTTCTTAGGTTTCTTCATAGTTAAAAGAGACAGAAAACCGGAATTCTTGGGGAGCCATAGACAGCAAGAAAGTGGGGAAAATTTGGAAATCTTCATGAGAGATTCTACTAAGAGGACAGCTAATTTCCTCTGGAACAGGGAGCTTATATGTAGACAGTATCACAAAATAACATTATGTTGGTTTCAATGTCTGATTTAAATATGAAAAAGAAAAGTCCGTTTAATTGTAAGGAAAATTAGTTAGTTTGACATAACAAGGGAAAAAAAAAAGATTGTCTGTCTTGCCACAAAGGAATGTAGGTGAGGTCAGCACTTTAATTTATTTCTGAGACTGAGCCTGCCCAGTTTATCTTGCCTGCATTCTCCACACTCCTTTATTTGAAGAAGTTCCTATACATTAGTCCCCTGAAGCAAAACCTTATCTGATTTTAACAGTGAAAACAACTGTAAGCATATTCATCTAATGGCTTGGGGTTTCCCCTGAAAGAAGAAATTTTCTAGTTTAAAAATTTGTTTCTAGCTCCTCCATTCAAGTTTTGTTTTGTAGCATCTGTAAAATATGCACATATTATACCTATATATGTATATATATGAGATGCATCTAGATCTGATAGGTGCAAGATTTTTAATTTCTTTGCTCTTTCAGTATTGCCTCCCAGCACTAGCTACTCATTAGTTTTGTGGCCTTTCATAATATTTATTCCTTTTTGTTCCTGTGAACATCCTATGAAAGATATTAAGAAATAGCAAACCTTTATGTACCTGCTGCGCTATTATTGGAGGGGGCTTTCAGTATGATGCATACCATTCAACATCTAAATATGCTAACACATGTAAAGAAACAACTAACACTTTCTTTAAATTAACCTTTTTTGGCATTTTTTGTATGCTAAACATATTTAAAAATGAAAATTAACCTAGAAAAGCAGTTGAATGGAGCATTACTCAGATAAAGATATTCCAAAATATCAGGGATGACTATCCAGTAGAGCAGACAAGAGAAGATTTATATGCAGACTATATTAGGACTTTCAGACATAATATTTAGAAAAAAAAATCATGAAAGATATGGGTATACAGTAATGTGATCTGCTAGCATTGCATAACATACAGTATTGATGATTGAGCTTTTTAAAGAAATATTGCTATATACAGGATCAAACTTTGGTTTAACTTAAAGTTCAGGTAATGTAGCTGTTTACTTAAAAATAAATAGTCTAGATTAATGACTTGTTGGCATGCTTAGAACAAAATAAATGTCAATATGGACAAGTGGTTTGTAGTGTCATTTACTCCTGCACGATTCTGATCAACATATTAGTTAACTGTATTATATTGTGTAAAGCAGATGTAAAACCATATTGAGTGATGGAAATTTGCTGAGACATGATTAACACTGATCATGTGGCTGAGTATCTGTGTGCAATACTTAAGTCTGATGTGTTCTTTCTGTATGGAAAACATCCCTGTTTCTGAGGAGCTGCTGTATTTTAGAGGATTTGATAGCTGTTGATAATGGATGAGATGGGGAATAGGCAGCCACTAGACACTGAGTTCACTATAATAATCTAAAATGTTCTGTGTATAAATCTCTTGCTCGTCCAGTTCAGGTGAGAGGTGTAACCTTCATAGGCACTGAACTACATGGCTGCAGTGAAGCAAAACAGTAAAGGAAAGGCCACATTAATGAAAAAGCAATGAATGATGTTAGAAACCTGAGACACTTAGAAAAACAGTAGTGATCTACTTAGCTGGTATCTGGTGTCCTGGCATCTAAAAGAAATCACCTACACAGTTCTGTTCTCTCCTAAATGCAGCCTTTGTTCTGCTTTACACTTTCTCTCCCTTCACATGTGTTTCTCATCTTTCTTTCCTTAAAATGCCCTTTCCATTTCATATTCCCAGTGGAATTGCCCTACCTCCTATGCAGGCTCTTTTCCTTTTTCCCACTGCCAAGAACTCTGTATTCTCTCTTCCCTTTCTTCCTCATTATATGGTATTTACTTGCCACTGAAGTTTGCTCTTGTGAGCTATAGCTTTTCCTCAACAGTGTTTTAAAAGAGAAAGAATTTGGGTTTGTTTTATGGTGGTCAGTCTTTTAAGGTGGATGTGTACCATGGAACTTCTGTAGTTCTCCACTGGGAGTTCTCCTTAAGCAGAGCCAGTGTCCTTGCAAAGCACAAAGATTAGATGATTGCTGTCCCTTCCTGCTCAAGGTGGAGATTGGATATTTCAGCCAGCCTATTGAAACAAAGATACCTAGCTTCTGTGTCATGCTTTATTGGGCAATTTCTTGTACAAGATGTTTGGATTTACTTTCAAAAATTAAAAACCAATATTTCTGTTGCCCTTGTCATCTTCAGCTCACTTGAGTTTACTGCAGTCAGAGAATACTGGTGACAGCCGAGGCAGCAAGTGAGCTCTGGGTAATTTAATGCTGGGAGCTCCTCTGGAGCTGCCATTGCTTGTATTAGGAACCTCTTCTGAGTTTTGCTCCAGGTTTTACTTTCCTGTAAGAAGGTGTTAAAATGTAGCCCTTCATAACCAGGGAAATCAAAGCCACTGTGCAGATGGTAAAGCCAGCATTTTTATTCTGGAAAGTCTGTCCTGGATTTCATCATTTATTCAAGACTGATTGGAAGTATTTTCATCATTCTGAAGTGTAATTGAAGGAAGCAGTTACAGAAAGCCTTTTGTGTATTTTCAGTGGAGTGGTTACAAAGCCTAGTCAGCGAACAGAGAAAGTCTTCAGAATTAAGGTGACGAATCACAATGTTCAAGTTCAGCAATAATGACTATTAGAATAATTTTTGAGTAACTTATTGATTGGAATATGTTTTAATAGTCATATTTTATGTTACTTAAAAATTGGGAACCTTCAATTATTTTTTATAATATAAGTTGCACAAAAAGAATAGATAAGTTATCTTGGTTTAGTTGCCTATTTAGAAGAGAAATGAGTAGAATATTCTTGTGTTACCTATTCATCAGTCATGTAAATTTTCTGTGTACTCTGATTTCACCAGAGAAAAGTTTGTTTATTCTTGGGGAATTGGAACAATGAGCTTGTGAGTCACCCTACATTGGGTAGCACTCCTAATCTGCCTTTTCCCAACCTGTCCTAGCAAAGACAAAAAATTAATATGCTTTGCACTTCAGTGTCCCCTCCTGCCCCCATGATTATCCTTGACTGGGTGTAGTCTGGATTTTATTAAATCAAGTGGGGTGAGGAAGAGGACCCCACTGGATTTTCTTGCTCACCGTGTTGCTTGGTTAACTGCCTATCTGTAGATATGATTTGTTTTTTCTCTTTATCCCCTTCACAGGTAGCATAATTTAAAGAAAAAAAAAACCAAAACACACACACCAAATCAAACAATAAAATCTTCACAGCTTTGAAAGTCTGTAGTAAAGAAAAGGATCCAAAGCTTTATTCAGAACTTGAGAACAGAATAAAAAGGGTCATATATATTTCTCTCTACTGTCATTTTTCAGGCTGTGCTAAAAGGAAATTAAGACCTTTGCTCAGAGAAACATCTTAGAGAAAACAGGAAAAAATAGTTAACTGGATTTTTGATACATTTCTTAATTGCTAAGCTTACAGCCTGAAGTCCCTCAGAGTATTGCACAGGTGTAGTCATGGGTCATAGAACACCACTGTTTTCAGCATTAGGAGTAAGTCTTTGTCTCAAGAACCTCCAGAAGTTTGATATCCCATAAGTGCAGTGTATGAAAGCTGAAGAACAGCTACAGGACTGTGATTGTCAGTGAATCCACTGCTGACCAGTTGCCTTATCCGCTTTGTTCAAATGACTCAACAGCACAAGAACAGGAATTTTGGAAATGGTAGCTCAGTTATGAAGCATCTGTTAACACCAAACATTAATTAACTTAGAAACGGTTGTGGTTGGTTTCCTGTAGCAAACATGCCCTACACAGACTGGCTTTGTATGCATTTGCTCTGCAGTGCAAGAATTTAATTCTCTAAGTTAGGCATGCTTCCATTTAATTTCAACATGTAGATTTCCATCCAAATCAAGTTATACAGACTAGCTCCTTGATTCAAATAAATTTAATTTTGAAAGTCCTAGCCCTCCCTGAGAGACTCTGGACCCAAACCTTTCCCAGGACCTCTCCTGTCCAAAGATGCTGCACAAAATTCCAGGTCATGGAATTTGATAGCAAAGGCCCTAACTCTTCAGAAAGGTATGTGTTTGTCACCTTGTATATGCTGGCTGTTACTGACACCCTGTGAGTATTCTGAGACTTCAGTGAAGGAACTGTTCTTGTGCTCGTGGCCCAGCTGTTCCTGCCAGTAACAACTGCATTCCAGTTTACCACATGACTTACTGGATTTTGCAAAAGACGGGTTTCATTTCCATGTGTCTAAAAACTGGGATAGTCTTCTAAAACTATGAAAAAGCTGTAGGATGCCATGAATAGTGACAAAACAAGAGACTGATTTATTGTTGCTGTGAGAAGTGCATGGTAATTGTTACTGAACAAGGCATCCAGCTTGCTATGACAGGTCAAAATCTTAGCACAGATATCTTTTCCATTACATTATGGATGCAAAAAAAAGGTAGAGTGGCTGAAATACATTATGGTGTATCGTGTCTGCTTGAAATATTTTGGATTTGTTGGTAATGGGTAGTGTGCTTGGGAAATTGTACCATTTAGCCAACATTCAAAGCAATACACACATTCAAAGTAAGTCAATGCATCTCTCCCTAATTGCATTTTAAATATGAGAGTATTTTGCAATGTAATTATCTATTTCTAATGTTTATGGGGTATCTTCTTGGTTGAGTATTTTACACTCTTCTCTGCAGGTTGGTCCCTAGTAGAGCAAGATCATTTTCTGACACTGAAAAACGGGATTTATATTAACCAACTAATGGCCTATTCAGTCATTAAACTTGCTGATTCTTCTGAAATTCCTAGCTACTAGAAGGAGAAGCCAAAAGTGAGAGGAAGTGAAGGAATAAAGTAGAAGAAATACATCTATTATCAGTAAAAGTATAGACATAATATTCTCACTTTACTAATGGATTTTTTTAATCCTAATATCTCCTTGTGAGTAGATAGGCAGTAGATGTCCATGCCTGATGCTTCTGCAAAAATATGTTTCAATTTATACTCATTGATTATATTAATTTATATTCATGTAAGCAAGTAGAATGTGACTATTCTGCCTTACTGAGTTGGAACTATATACTGCAGTATTGATTTCATCTGTCTCCTGTGTTAGAGACCAAGTGTGAGGCAATCAAGAATCTACCATGAAATATTTTGATCAGTCATCTTTAATCACAGGTGCCTGTCAGGATGTAGCATGTTGTACAATGTTCCTCTCAGAGTACTTCAGTTCATGAGATGCTGCTTTGAACCTGCAGACAGAATAGTAGGGTAAGGGAAGGAGGGAGGAATACTTGTCTTTCCTAAAGTTTCTCTGTGAGAATATTTAGCTGTATTTTTATAGTAAGAAATTCTGGAATTATGCTTAGGTGTGTCCACAACAGTCTTCTGCACCTAGTTTAGTAATCTTTCTTTGTTGTAGGAATATTAATGCTAATCTTGTGACAAGAGTGCCTTCACAAGATTTCAGGTCTGTCTCTACAAGCCTAGAGATCTATCAAAGAGACTATAAAAAAGTGGAGATGTATATGGGCTAGACCTCTAAACAGTCAAGTTTTTCATAGGTAAAAGTCAAAGGCTTGGTAAGGTGAGAGTTCAAAGCACCTGTTCTGTGTTTTGAAGGAAGATGAAAAATTCTTATTCTTTCTAGCGGCAAAGTAAGCGAAGTAGGTGACATAGCAAGGGATGCTTAATGGCATGTGTGTTGTCTCAGTCTCAACCTGAGACTGATAGGGAGGAAAAACTAGATGAGTTTAAACACTTCACAACATTGCTTCTACTGGAGCTCCGTGGAGGTAACTGGGTAGCTGGGAAACCATGAAGTGTCAGCTGCACTGGCAGTGTCAGCTGCTGACAGGGTGTAGCAGGCCCAGGGACTGCAAGGCCTCCTTGGAGGTCAGCAGCCTGAGCTAGGCAATGCCAAGTCACGATGGCTGGGCCTTAGAAGCCTCCCTCTTCCACCTTTCGGACCCTGCTTATCTCCCTGTAAGCCTATAGGTCACTTTTCCCTGACCCTTGCTATTGGATAATTTCCAAAACCCCTGTAGGGTATAAAAACCCCTAATTCTGCCTGGTTCGGCAGAAGAGCTGTCACTGAGAACCTTCGCGGAAGACCCTGCGGAATCGTCAAACAGCCTTCTCCTCTCTCTCCCTGCGTCTGCTGCCAGGCACCTAGCAAGCAAAAAGAGCTGATATCACAGAGCTGATAATCACTAAAGAGCTGAAATCGTTTATGCTTGCTTGGCTGCCTGCAGCTGGGAATGGCTTGGGAGATCGGACCTGGTCTGAGCCTCCACTGAGTTATCCTGGCCATGGCACCCCACCGGGCTCAGCTCGGCTGGAACCTGCCGTGATAACGGTGGTGAGAATAGTGACCACTGAACACCTGAGTGGAGCTCTCTAGTAGCTCTGCTGCTTAAAACTAGGAGCTACTTATGAAGACCTGCTTTAAAAGTGCTGTGGTTTTAGAAGAAAGAGCCTGAGGTGTCCTGACTATGCAACATGAGCTACATGTAAGCAGGACTTGGTACACAGGCTAAACAGTGTTGGTGGCTTTGGAGCAGAGGCATTCCTTCATTTTTGGATGTGTCTTCAAAGGCCACTAGTAGCCTGTGTAATTTATGGAAGTGCTTACTTGTGTCTAGCTGTGACAGGACTACCATTATTCTGACACTCAGGGTGTCACATCTAGAACGTCTGTCAAGCTTTGAGGAGAATATAAGCAGCAGATTAATCCAGTCTCCCTCCCCTTTTCTCCCAAGGAAATTTAGGACAAGATTTTTTGAGGTAGAAAAAGGATAAATACTAATATATTGCTCTTAGGTATTACCTTTGAATATAAGTTAATAAGTTAGACTCACTGGTGAAATGAAGAGAATCCTGACTGAACTTAATGACCATCCAAACTGACCTTAGGAAGAATGGGGCAGAAAGAGGTTTGCTGAGACTCAGAGCATTGTAATAAGATTTGAGACAGGGCATTCAGTTTTTTATGAATATAAATAGAATTCAAAATCACCACCAAATAGGCTTCAAAAGCCAAACTTCGTGTTAGGAATGTTAGTGACTGTTAGGAGAGGAACACAGAATAAAACTGAAAACATAATTATAGCACTGAATAAATTCATGGAGCATCCTCATCTCCAGTTTTTTGTGTGGCTTGTCTTCCTTTGTCCCTTCTATCATCAGTCCCTCCATCTCAGGGAAAAAAAGAAAAAAAGACTGGGAAAGATGTAAAGTGGCAAATATAATTCAAGGTTTACCACAGTTTCTGTATTCAAGTAGATTGAGTCTCTATATTGTGAAAAAGAAACTATGTGGAGGAAATCTGGGATGCAGGGTTCTTAAATTGTAGGTATCAGAACAGCTGTTCACTATGTCTCCTCATACAAGAACTGGAGATGGTTAATGAAGTTCTTGAACAAATGAAAGGCAATGTTTATTTTTTCCTCATAGCATCTGCAGACTGGGATCTTAGTGCTATGGTTATTTTGATGCAGAAGTTCACATAGATCTGAAAAGAAAAATTTGAGAAATAAAAATCCATCAGGACCTATTAAACACAAGGTTACTAGCTGTAGTTTAGTTCAAATGCCTTACCTAGAAATACCTAGAAACTAGGAGAGCATACAGAAGAAGTATCATTCACTATAAACTTGCCTTGTTTGTCCCTTCATTTGTGCCCAGGTCTTACAAAGCAAGAGAGATACTGGGCAAGGTGGGTTTTGATCTGATCCATTTGTCAATCATTCTCACTTAAAAAAAAAAAAAAATCCAAGGTTCTTGCTTTAGGACATAACTGATGTTTCCTTTAGGCTAGTTAATTCCTTTATGTGCTTTTCAGAATCTGCCTGTAAACATCTGACAATGATAGCTGTGGAAAGCAGTCTGCTGAGTCCTACCCATTGTCCTTTTCAGCCAGTGCTTTGTATCTCACTGTGCCTACGCATTCCAGTATAAGTTTCCCTTTTTTAAAATATAGAATACTTCTATGCCTATGATATTTCGTGCAATTGTGGGAAGTGCTGGAATTATTAAAAAGATACTGTGAACTCTCAAGTCAAACAGGCTCTTAGGGACACAGGTGATACGTAATTCGGAGTGCTTTAATGACAGTGCTTAAACTCCTCTTTGATTTTTTTATTGACACCTTTATTGTAAAATTGAAATCTACAGCTACAAATGTTACATAATCCTACTTAATGCCTTGTGTTGAAGTGCCAATCCTTGCCCCATGTTTGGTCTGTTTGTACTACTCAGGAGAAACAAATGAAGCACTGAATAGACCCGAGCATGGGAGCACTTCCAAAGGCATTTGCATTATGATCATTGAAGGAGCAGCAGCGGTGTATTGTTAATGTGGCAGGTGCAAACCTCCTTTGGACTGCAGCAGCTCTGGACGTCTTACTCTCAAAGTGGCTGCTCAAAGATGTCCCCTCAGATGGCCTGAGCAGATCTGTGCTGTGTCCTGCAGAGCTCTCTCACTGTAGCATTTCCAGCCCCCGACTGGGAAGCAGCCTGCTGGACAGCGCTGCCAGCCTGCTGATTTACGTCATGCTCAGGTTGCTCCAACTTACTGTGGGGCACACTTAGAATAAGCTGTACAATGGAATAAGCAGCTTATTTGTCAAGTCATACTAACATTTTATGGTCTCTTTTTAATGAGCATAATGCGTTTTACAAAATTCTAGGTAGGCAGATACTCAGCTAGAGGGTATTCTTCTGCTTTCCCCTTCTGTGTCCAGTTACATGCGTCCCCCTAACCTTGAAGATGGGGTGAGCAATCTCCTGCTGCTGTACTCCTCTAGTCTGTGATATCTGGCTGTGTTGAATGGAGTTTCTAAATGCCTGTCACAGCCTGTTTTGCACACGAGTGCAAAAAGGCAGGTTAGTGGGAATTACACAGAATTGGTGACATACTGAGTTGCAAAGCAAATGTTGGTTGCTTCGAGGCTGTAGAAGGCAATACATACAAATGTTAATTCATTGTGTCAATACAAATGCTCTCCTCTTTAAAAAGCCTTGGGATGCCCTCAGCCATGTGGTTGTCATGTAACAGCACATGGCCCTTTTCATGTAACAGCATATGGCCCTTTGTCTTCTTCATTAATACTACAATTAATTTCCAGAACTAAGGAATATTTTGCTTGACTTTCAGATGTCTTCCTTTCCTCACATTTTCATTTTAATAGTTTCATTAGTGTTTGTCTCACTAAGGCCATCTCTCATAATGCAGTTCTCCTTGCTTTTGTGACTTCTCATTCCTTTATAGGTCTTGCCACAATCAGGCTTTTGTTCCGTCATTGGAGAATTTCTTATTGTCATAGTTGCTAAACAGCAATAAAGCAGTTATTAGCATTTTCACATACAGAAGGCTAACTAACACAATTGAAAGAAAACTGATGGTTTTCACCACAGTTTGGGGCACAGTGTTGCTGATAAGATAATATTCAACTTGTCATTTGTCTGAAAAGGGAAAGGACAGTCTGTTTTTTCCAAACTCAAATTAGTTCTTTGACTCCTGGCCTGATCCACACTCTTCTAGATGATGAAACCTAGAGCTTTTGCAGATGGAGGAGCAAGTATGGGATCAGTGGTATCTAGGACAAGATTCAGTACCTATTGCTACTGGAGAGCTGGCAGTGCCACAAACAAGGTCCAGTGCAGAACAGGGATGTCCCAAGCCAGCCCAAGGATGTTGAGGTGGTTGTTTGACAATCACAGAGGGGCATTGGCATGCTGGGTTGATTTCACCTTGGGTCAGCCTATCTTCTTAATTTGAGCTGAGAGTTAGCTCTAAATTTGCCTAGATTTAAAAACAAAACCCAGAACATCCTGGTTGGTTTTTCATTTTAATATGGCTGCTTGTGTTGCTGTTCTTATAGTGAATGAAACAAGTGTGGTTAAAATTGAGTTGCTAGCTCACTTATTTGGTGTCTTTTCATTGCAAAGAAGAAAAAAGGTATGGATGGAATCTGTTCTGAGCTGTTCTGGTCTGTGCAACTCAGTGCAGCATGCAGTGTTTACTGCAGACAAAAGAGAAGGAAGTATAGTTAATTCCTGCTGCACCATTTTCTGCAAAACCTGAAAAGAATGGTAGGAGGATTTGGATGTTGTTTCTGTTTTTGTAAAAGCCATTTCATGTTTCCTAGGGTGTTGTTCACAACAAGCCAGATGTCAGCAGAACCCAGACCAGCACTCAGCCCTGCTTTTCCTAACACCTTGTGGTGCACTGGAAGCCCGGCAGGAAAATCTGTCATCCATCCTTAACCCATCCTATTTTGCCACCATTTCCCCTAAACAGTAACCCTGCAGAGTCCTGCCCCACGCTGCTCTCGGCTGCAGGCTTTTCAGTCTGCACCGATAATTAGCCTTTGAGATAAGCCATCTGCTCGCTGGCCGCCGGTGGTGTGCGGGCCCGGCACGGAGCTGCCGAGGCCGGTGGCAGGTCTGCGGCAGGAGGGCACAGCAGCTCCGGCGCGCTGCCCCTGCGTGCGCGCTCCCAAACAGCGTGCGCTGAGCAAGGGAATCGGGCTGCGAGGGCAGCCGCCTGAATGCCGGGACGAATTCATTATTTCATCGCGCTTTGGAGCATCCAAGCAGAGATGGGAAGGCATGTTTTGCCCAAGTTAATTCTGGCTGGTTATAAATGGAGGAGAGCAGGGAAAAACCTGGCTCTTAGAAGTTGTTGCTCTGTGTTTTGGCAGTCTTGCGCCCTTTATTCAGATCAGCACTACATGAAGCTGCAATGGGATAGATAGCTCAAATTAACACGTTATTAGCAGTTTAGAGACACTAGGCATCACCTTCAGGTTTTGTACTGTGAATGAAAGACCTTCCTTCGTTTAGAGTCACTTCCAGTTCTTCCTTTTGTTTCTCCTCTTGCCCATTAGAGGGATTTGGTTAGAAATCCCTTCCCTGCTGCAGACTTCTTTCTGCTGTGACTCTGATGTTGGAGTGCAAAACCATTATTGTTATTATTAATATTATTTTTTATAGTTTATTATTATTAATATTAATATTATTATCATTATTATTCCTCCAGTCTAGTCCAGTTCTTACTGGTGAACAAAGAGCCTGTCTTCCTCTTCTTTTTCCTGTTGTGCAATGAACATCTTGTGTGAACAGCGAGGGATAAATGTTTGGTTTCTTTTCTTTGCGAAAGCGAGCAGCAGCTTAGCTCAAATCAGTCTCTTTCCGCCCGGCTAGATTAACAGCAGGATAGCTGCGATTTTTGTTTTATTTGACAGGAAACTCCTTACTTGTAAGGGCAATCCCATGAATTCCAGCTCTGTGGGTCGGCTGGCTTCAAGGGCGTCCCAGAGGGTGTAATGGCCTCATTCTGGATGTAGGGAAAAATGGAAGTCTTTCTATTAACTTAATGGTCAGAAGCTTAAATCCTAGTATTTGGAGGCTAATTTCATATACTTTTCTAGTGATGAGGTGAAATTGTCAACAACTGCAGAGAGGACTAGGTGCCCACCTCTGCCTCCAAAAAAAGGAAACAGAAGTGTTGGTGTGTTAATTACTTGGAACATACTTCTGATTCTGTCAGTGATGGAAACTGAAAACCCCTGTGTTCAAAGCAGATGCAACAGTGACTGCCATATGCAGTGTGGGGGCAGTGTGATGTGAGCGAGTGCCAAACCATTGATTTAATTACAGCTGGGGTCTGATAGGCAAACTTCTGCTTGGGATTTCTGCCTTAGTGGATGAGATGATACTGGTGGTAATAGAGGAGAAGGACTCAGGACTAAGCAAAGGATAACAGGGCAAAGAAAAAAAAAAATGAAGGACTATCAGTGGAAACCATATCAGATTAACAAACTTTAATTACACTTAATTTTAATCCTTAACATTTATCTAAAATGTGATTGAGGGGAGGTTTATTAGGATTCTGTGTCCCTATAGCCCTTCTCTGAAAGAACACTGAACAAGATGATTGCTTGCGTCTCTAATTAGAAGTTTTTCCCCTCTTGATCACCTAAAGTCAAATTCATTTACTCAGCTTGAAACAAGGATTTAATTTGATTTTTTTTTTTTGCATCAAAAGATGTCTCTCAAACATGATACAGAACCACAGTCTGCTAATCAAGACAGAACCCATTACCAGCCCAGTTTTATGAATATTCACATCAGAGGGCAGCACCAACCTCATTAGGAAGGGTGTTGCAATCATTATTAAACTGTTGGAGTCCATTATGATTCCAAGTGCTGTAATGATGACTGATACCCGCTGAGGGCAGCTGAGAAGAATACCAGAGCATAATGACCTCACCTTTTTTCATAAGCCTATAGGGCTTTTAAAGGCTTTCAGCTAGTGTAGTTTGTATTCTTCTAATCAAGTGCATGAAAGTGGTCTTAATATCCTTGATTCCCTTGCTCAAGTGATGCGAAGAGAAACACAAGAGCAATTAGGGAATCTGGAGGTTATGTTTGGGTGATATGGTAAGTCAGTAATATGAATTCTTTCAGATCTTGGGTCTCTGTTAATGAGTAGATTCTTGTCAGTTGGACTAAAAGCTCAAAATTGATAAGCTGGATCAAGCCCCTTCTGTTCCTTCCTTGTAGAGAGAGAAGATGTACTGCTGCTAAACCTGAGTTTGATCATTTGGGCAGCAGAACTGCTGTAGTTAATGGACCATCAGCACTGTCAGCACAAGCCCTTTCTCCACTCCTCTTTTGCTTCCCTGCTCTGAGGATAACATCCACTTGAGGTTAACTGTTGCTACAAACAATTTGCTACCTCTGTTTTGCTTTCTTCAGATCTCTGCTTTAATCAGGCAGAGTGAAAGAAGGTTAGCCTGATTCTCTGACTCACAATCCTGCCTTAGTTATATTTGCATGAATTAATTTTGTGCAAATTAACACAGTAATGGTGGATTTTTTTGTTGACATTTACAGTAACCTGGAGGATGTGTGTAGCTGCTAGTATACTTTCTGAGCTCAGAAGGAAATTTCTGGTCCCAACCTTCACATAATTAGGAAGTTGCTGTACCTAACCAGAGAAATTTGTATTACTCTTGCAGTGTCAAATAGCTGAGATGTCTACTGCTTTTTTTGAATCCTCAAAACAATTTACTATCTTCTTTTGATTATACTCCTCTGTTCTTTTTGCATACTAGAGATCACCTTTCAACCCAGTAAGAAGTTCCCTCTGGAGTCCTTTGGGTTCTCTCTTTGCTCAGCCCTGAAGGGTGCTGAGCAAGTTGTGGAGGCTGCATGTGCCACCTGTTCCTCCTGCAAGCTGGGACTGGGACCTTGATGTCTCTCACAGTGCATCTGTTTTAATGTGTTTTTAATTGACATTTCTTGCTACAATCTTCTTTTTATAAACTTGCAGGAGACTGTTAATGCAACTGGTGAGGCTGATTGTAAATTACTCTGTGATAATTATGCTATAAAAGGGGAGGCATTATGGGAAACCAGTTGTAAATTTCATGCAAGACGGTTATGTGCCACCAAAGAGCATAATCTCTTTCTTTATGCTTCTTCCAGCTTGGCTTCCACACTAAACTGTGAGAGATCTCTTTGACTTGAGAGCTCTCCCTCCTTCAGCTCCCTATACTATGAAATGCCAGTGAACGTGTCCTAGTTGGCTGCTAAAGCAGTTCATGGCAAAAGTAACATCACTCTTTGTAGAATAGAAGAGGCAGGAGCTTCAACCAACTCCAGTATTAATTAAATTGCGTGAAGGGAGTAGAAATTTGGGGTCTTGTAATAAGCAGGGATGAATCTGCCTTTAATTAATGACATTGCCATGTGAATTAATTAGAAGATAAACTCAAATACTGCCTAGGTGGGTTTGTGGAAAAAAATGTCTAACATTTCAACAAGAGAAACTGCAGTGGGCATTTTACAAAGACTGGGACATATCTTCTTTACAGTCATTTGGCAGAAATGCCGGGTTGTGAAGCAGCCTGTGTCTGGCAGCTGAGAGCATCTCCTAATTAGACAGTTTGCACAACACTTGATGGCAAGAGAACATATTTTATTTAGGATCTTTGGGGATGTTCCTCAAGTAAAAACCTTTCCAAGATGGGTATTTAGATTAAGTCTTTAATATTTCTGTCATGTCCTGATTCACCCCAGTTTCAAAATTTTATTGCTGGTAGCATAAACCATTTGTCCAGTAATGTTCAGCAAAGATGGTCTCTGACCTGAGGTAAACATGGACCTTATGAGAGGCAGATTTTAGGCAAACCATTGTTGGATGGCAAAATTATTGTTACCACTTACTAGGTGAACTTCATATTTTGCTGAATGATGCAGGGTCACTTTCTTAGGTTGACATGTTCCTTCATTATATGGCAATAAGCAACAGATGGAAAAACTATGATTCAGGCCTTCCATGTCTTTTGGAATCATTGTAATTTTGTGTTTACAAAACAAGTGTAGAAAACTCATCCATTGGTATGAGAAACAGCCATTTCTTTAAACAGGGATTTTCCCTTGCCCTGGATTACATTTCATGTGTCCTTTTAAACAAAAGTTCAAGTTTTATTTCAAATAAATCTATCTTAATTAATCCCCTGAGAGCCTCAGAGAGGTTCCTTGCTGCACCAGTTTTTGCTCATTAGTGTGTTTTACTATTAATAAAGATATGCAAATACCAAGTTTTTTTTTAAAGGGCTTCACCTCCATTATTTCACAATAGTTTGCCATTCCTGCAGGTATTTGCTGATGTTAGTTAATAACAATGCCTGTTCCTAATGATCATCCTGCCCTGCAAAATAACTTGCGATACACTGCATGGAACTGAATGCGAAGCAATAGATGGGCTCCAGTAGCTGTATTCAATGCATCGAAGGAAAGCAGAGTTTGCTGTTCCCTCAAGGCTTAAATTCTCTGGAGACACTAAAGATGCTGGCTTCCCACCTGCATTGACTTTTGATAGTATTTTAGTACCTGAGTCTTTTTACTTTCCTTTAAAAATCTCTCCTTTTGTGATTTGTGCAATCCTGAAATTGTTAGAGAAATTTTGTCCTTATACCTCTCTGAATCTTGAATTAGTGACTTTTTTTCTTTTTTAATCACTTGAGTACAGCTGCCATTTATAGCAATTCATTTTGTTTGGTCCTTGATAGACCCACATAAATCCCTAGCCAGAGGAGCTGATGAAAGGTAGAGGAAATGCACCCACCTTCTGAGATATAATTGTATGCAAGACAAATGATAGGAGAGTCTTTGAAAGCAGGTGGAATTAAAGCACTGACACAGTAAGTATAAAGTCTCAAACCGTTTTGTTAGCATCTCTTCCATATCCATCACAGTTGGTCTTTCTTGCAGCTTGTCCAGCCTTCTCTTTGTTAGGCATCAGAGGCTGACTAATACACTGCTATTCAGAAAAATGAGGCTTTTATTGTCAGTAGTCATTTTATGCAGCAGTAATGCTATTTTTAAGTTATAACATGCATTTTTCACATAAATCTGTGCTGATTTCACTGTGCCTTTTTGACTGTTTTCCACAAAGAGCAAAGCAACCTTATTCCTCCTCTGATAGCTGGGTTTAAGTTATTGTTGGTCCACTGACATTATACCCGCTATTTTCAGGAGCACTAGGCATCTGTTTCTCGTATTGGTTTAGTGGACTCTGTTCTGTGTGTATGAGGAGCTGGTCATTTCTGGTGTCCAAATATACAGCTTGGAGTTCAGCTTTTGGCATCTAGCTGTGGCAGCTGTAAAGATAGCCTGAAACTTAGAGTGAGAAGTTTGACCCTAGTTAAACAGACATTTAGCCAGGAATTTCCAAGGGACTTGTTATTTTCAAAAACTGCAGAAGTACAACTCTGCCTGTCCCTTTCAACTGATGGCAAGGATTATGTGACAGTTGGAGTTTGGGACTGTGTGTACCTGAAACACTCAGAAAAACAATCCAGTGCTTTGCCCATCTCTTGTTTTCCATGCCAAATAGTGAATCTTCTCTAGGATTGCACAAGCTGGAGGTGTTCTGAAAGTAGAATCTAGAAATTGGCCATTTTCTTTTTTTTCTTTCTAAGAAGTCACCAGCCCATTTATAAACCTGGTTGAGTAGGAGGAGAACGGTTTGTCGTATCTTCTCATGTTTATGTGCTCTTCAAATCATATGTCAGTGGACAATTACTTTTGGACAGATGCTGGCTTTTTGGTGATGCTTTAGATAAGAAACACGTGCACATTTTTACACATGTTCATTTCAATGTAGTTACAGTGCAGTTGCTGGAAAATCTGTTTCTGACATGTTCTTTCTGATAAACCCCTTAATAGTCATTGTCTTCAGGGATAGGACACATTTCCCACATATAATTAGCCTGTCTCATTTCAGACTTCACAAGGAAAGCTAGATGAGTGCTTTTCCATCATATTGAACTTGTCTTCGTGATTCCAACCCACAATCCAATTTCATATTTCAGGCTTCCTCTGTGAAGTCAAAACTCTGTTCCGAAATAATAGAAAGAGAGTGCGTAGCAAATCTGGAGTAAGTTCACTTTATAATGCTTATGTTTAAATATACAGCAGAATATGTTGTTTTAGTACTTGTACTTTCATGTTTAACATCTATGTTACCCATAACAGCCACTGAATCCTTTACCGTAGTACAGTTTGTGCTGCATAGCAAACCCCAGCCGGGTGGAACTGAGGTAGATTGCTACCTGTGAGAATGGCGCACATTTTTGCTTCCGGGATTTACAGTTACCTCAGTATTCCCAGTTTAATAACCTGCTTTCAGTCACTTAATTTTGCTTTCCTTGTCAGCCTAGGCATGAAATTTTTGGGCTTGCTTTTCCTCAAAGGTAAATACGTTTGAGAAATTTTAAGGGGGCTTCTCTGAGCACAAGAGGGAAGAATAAAATGTCTGAAGACAGTGCGTAGGGTTTTTCAGAGCTGTGTTGCGTCAGTAAAATTGCACTTTCAGTAAGAAGCTAAAATTTATCATGCAAGTGCTTCCATGTGACAAGAAGTGATTTTGCATCTTCCAGTGAAGACTGGCTTACAGTATGACTCCTTGAAGACCTTTTACCTGATTTATTGTATGACCTTGGTAAGGAAAGGTGTCCAGCTCAGAAAAAAACATGAAGACAAATACTCTTGATTTGTAGTCCTTATAGTTCAATAGAAGACAAGCCCTCTGGATCTTGGTGTTATATATGGAGTTTTCTTTCTAGCATTCCTTTCTACCATCTGAGCATGCAATGTGAAAAAAATCCTGAGAATATTGTCCTTCACATATTTTTATGCTCAAAATTCAGATAATAGCAGCATTTGCACTGCATGCACAGCCTTGTTGCTTTTTCTTTATGTGAATATTTTTGTGCATCCTGTAATCTAAATGCCTGGTTGCATGGTGTCTCCCAGACATGTGCGTTTTTGTGCAATCCATAAATCCCTTGGAAAGTACCTTTTACATTTCTCCAGTCTTGTTGGTTTTCTGCTCCTCTCACTATTGCTATGGTTTAGAATCTTTATATTTTTTTTTTCCTTTATCATCAAATTCATTATATGGAAAATTCATTATATGCGTTATATGGCATGTAGAGAGTAGTAATGAAGTGCATGTGATTCTTCAGAGGAGCAAGTATTTGTCGAAGTGGTTACAGCTCTGTAAGGTTGGGGCTACAGATCATAAGCTTGAGTTTTACACATCTTTTCCAAATAAGAGCCTTGCCTGCATTGGGTGATTTCCAGAATTACAAGGGCCACAAAAAAGCACTTTTATTGGAAAAAGAATGTTGCCAGAACACATGTATTTGCCTCTAATCTTGGGAAGTGTCTACATATCTGGGTATCTGGAGTAAAAGTTCATTCTTATATGTTTAACAACTATTGTAGGGACGTTACAGGTTTTAAAACATAGCAGTTAAAATTTTCTTTTGCAGCCAGGGCATATGGATTTAGAGTATTAAGGTGACTTTTTTTCCATAGGCCATATGGAAAATAGTACCAATGGAATACCACAGAACTCTTTAAAATAGCCTAAAATAGAGCAGCATGGTGGATGGAATAAAAAGGGTATTTCTATTCTGTTTCAAGAGGACCAGAATGATTTGTTTGCCACCTCTTTAAATCTTTTCATCACACTGTGCTACCTTGTATTTGTTTCACTCAAAACCGTTAGAAATTCCGGGCTGGAATGCAAGCACTGCAGAGTGAAGCGAGATTATGGGTGATGAATGGATTTAGAGCAACTCAGCTGAGAAGGATCTGGGGATACTGGGAGATAAAAAAAATTAGATATGATCTAGCAACATGTGCTTACAGCCCAGAAAGTCAGTCAAATCCCAGTCTGCCTAAAAAACTATGGTCAGCAGGTCAGGGGAGGTGGTTCTCCCTCTCAATTCTGCTCTCATGAGTGTTGCAGCCAGCTTGAGTCTTCGGAACAGGAAGGATGGACCTGTTGGAACAAGTCCAGAGGTTGGCCACAAAGGTTGATCAGGGCTGGAGCACCTCTGCTGTGAAGGCAGACTGAAGAGTTGGAGTTGTTCAGCGTGGGGAAGGCGCTGAGGAGCTGTCACTACAGCCTTTCCGTATAATTAAAGGGTCTTGTAAGAAAGGGGTAGAAAGACATTTTACCAAGCCCATGACAAGACCCCAAGAGGGTAGGCTTAGATTAGATTTTAGGCAGAAATTCTTTACTCAAAGGGTGGTGAGGCACTGGAACAGGTTGCCCAGAAAAGTTAATCCTTGGAAGTGTTCAGGGTCAAGTTACACAGAGCTTTCAGTAACCTGATCCAGTGAAAGGTGTCCATACTCGTGACAGCAGGGATAACCTAGATGGTCTTCAAAGGTCCCTTCCAATCCAAACTGTTCTCTGATTACACCCAGGGCTCCACAGTACAATTTGTTAAATCTCTTTTGTGTTCAGCTAAGGCAGAGGAGAGGCAGCTGGGCAGTTAGAACTCTTTATTCTTGGGAGCCATGCTCTTTCAGATGAAACTCTTTGAGACATCACATCCTGACAAGATACCTACCTTTAGTGACTGTCTCCTGGGTTATTCAGTTTAGTTACACAGCAGTTGTGCCTGAATTGGAATAATGCAAGTAATGGTGACACAGAGCCGTGTTGCAGTGATGTGACAAGACAGGACAGCCAGCAGTATGATAGGCACTTCTAACAGATATGTAGTGCAATAGCTAAAACTTCAGTCCCTCCAGTGAAAGGTAGGCCCTGATGCTGAGCTTATGTGTTTTGTTTATGAAAAAGGGAACATCTGGACATAGTTCAAATTATATTTAATATTGATGGTGAAGGAAAATTATGCTAGTGCCAAACATGACCTAAAATTCAACCAATTTAAAAAATAAAGCTGTTTTCTTGTGTGATTTTTCATTCCTGTCTCCAACAAAACATGTAGGGGAAGTGGAAGGTGGCAGGTTTTAACTCCCATATTGACATCATCTAACAGGCTCAGTTGCAGTGGGAGAAAAGTCAAGCTGACCAGGGACCCCTGAAGCTCCCTTTTGCATCAGTGAATGTAGGCAGACATGCAGGTGGGAGGTTACAGCTTTTCTCTGACCACAGCTCCAGCAGCAAGGTTTGCATCTCGCAGTTCAGGCACTAACTAAACTAATTTCCGGTAGTAGTGGGATTTCAAATTGGAATATGAACATGTGGAAGGGACACGTGCAGGCTTTTACGTAACCAAATAGTTGAATTTAACTTGCAGAGCCCATCTGCTGGGGCAGTCTGTCCCATGGAGGTGCACCATCAGAAATGTCCTGAATAAGGTTAGAAAAGGATGTGTGAGACTGCTAAGGACACATCTGGTTTTGTTCTCTTTAACTCAGGTGTTATGTAGATGGTTTAGTCAGCTGGAGAAGATGAATTTGAAGAGGCCACTTACCTCAGTTAGACCAGTTTTCTCAGGAACACAAAAACTCCTATTTACTGTGCATGTTATCCTGAGAAGAGAGAGAGTTAAAGGCAACTTTTCCTGCAAATCTGGAAGTCCAATATCATGAATCAGATTGGCAAACAGGGCTGCTCTTACATTAACTAAAGTAAGCAAGTGTTAAAGGTGACAAATTGGATTAAAATGCAGAATTTTAAAGTGTAACTGGTAACCTTACTGGTGCCCTTGCACTTCATGAAAATAACAGGGAAAACCTAATTGTCATTCAGCTTAGAAATGTGTATGGGGAGAGAGGGGCTATAGCTGGGGTGGTTTTTCTGGGTTTTTTTTTTTGTTGTTTGTTTTGTTTTGTTCGTGTTTTTTTTTGTTGTTGTTGTTGTTTTTTTTTTTTTTTTTTGGGGGGGTTTTTTTGTTTTTGGTTGGTTGGTTGGTTTTTTTTTGTTTTTTTGTATTTTTTTTTTTTTAAATACACTAGGAGGAGTGTCTACCAATTGCCAATCTGTTTCTAGTGGATTTCCCAGAAACCCAGTGTGCTACATCAAAGACAACTTGGAGGGGTGGCTGGGAAAGATTGTCTGTCTGGTAATGCTGGCTTTTTATGACATTTAGCTACAGCAGAAAACAGATCACAGATCTGAGAGAAAACAGCCTAATGAGAGTATTCAGAGGTGTTGAAATAAAGATAATATTGTCTAGGTGGTGACATAAAAGACAACTTTGTGTCTGGAATGGTAATGAGGATGTTTTTCACCTTTTAGTCTCCTGACAGACTTTGAAGTAAAAAAGGGAAGAAACACAGGCAAAAGGGAAGAGTCAGTGGTGACCAGAATACAGGGTTGGAGAAACCATAAAATACTGTCAGGAGTTTCCAGAAAGTGCTGGAAATGTACCCATCCTACACTTTGCCCTACATTGTAAAAAGTAAATGGTAAAGGCATGGTTTTACCATTTGAAAACTGGCTGATAGTTAGTTCCAAATGGGTGTAGTCTAAACAAAGAGCCTAAAGAAACAGACTACAGAAAGCCTTTTGTTGATAGCCCCATCAGAGCTCTCCCAGGGCTGTTGCAGTGGGTCCCTGAGCACCATCACACTCTTTGGTGTTTGTGGCTGTTTGCAGGCACTGCCACACCAGCTCCTGCTGAGAATTCAGCCAGCAGCAGTGCAGGTTTTGTTCTCCCATGAGATCTTGCCCATCTGATTTCTTCTGCCTTGAAGCTCCAGCATGATTTAGTTTACCATCTCGCAGTGCTTCCTTGCTTCACCTTTTGAACATGCCTTTCTGTATGGTAGGTTTTGTAAAAGCTGTGGTTGATTCATAGCACACGATTGCTTGGAAGCTGTGTTCAATCCCGTGTTTTGGTTAGCAGAATGAAACCTCATAGCTTGACCTAGAATTGAAAGAAAAGAGGCAGAAGGGAAAGGAGAGTTAATGGATTAACTCCACAGAACAGCTGTGATAAAGGTTCCATGTTTCATTCTGCTGCTGTTTCAACAAAGAGAGGTTTTTCTTTAAGTGGCTGCTTTAACCTGTGTGGATGGATCTCTGCTAGCTGGTGACCCAGGAGAGCAAAGAACTTTCATCTGCTCCAAAAGGGACTGCACAGATCCTTTTTCTTCCCTTGCAAACTGATTTTAAAAATACAGTTCCATGTTATTTAGTGAGAATAATGAAATGCCAAAGGTGAGAGGCTAAAAAGACAGAGGTAAACAACAGAGGGAAAATGTTTTCTGGTTAGCCTAATGGAGAACATGGTTAGAATAAGACATTGCATGTGGCAGGGACCACAGGGGGAGGTGCCTATGCTGCCAGTGAGATAAGGATCAATTCACTGACCAAATCTTAGCTATATTTTAAAAATAAAATGCACAGTTATCGCAGGGTTTCTGAAAGCACATAATGCTTCTGTGTATTTTGTGGGAGCCTTGTGATTGATTGATTGATTGATTAAGCAATGGTCTAATTTCCATATTATTCTGAAGGATTCTAAAAAAACCCCAAAACACTAGTGTTTATTTACTGCCTTTCAGGTGGCAAAGGTCCGCACATTTTCTTTAGATAAGCCTGTTTCCTGTTAAGAAGATGCTGATCATTGACATTTAACATCTGTGTCCAGTAGAGAGCACACAGTTCTCTGAGGAAACTTAGATTTGGGAACGAGGCAGGGACCTAAAATTGGTTGTGCTCCAATGAGACATTCATATTTACTGATGTCTGAGAGATGCTTAAAGGGCTGGCCTGATAAATTATTCTACTGTCTTGCTTGACTCTGTGGCTGAACATTGGAAAGATCGCTTTTTGCCGTTAAATGAAAAATGCAGGGACAAGAAGGTGTCTGTCTCCCTGCTCTGCCTGTGTGATGGCTTTGCTGGCACCATCCATCTTGCAAAGCTGTGCACTTTTTAGTGACCTAAGAGATAAACTCTGTGTCACACAGTGTACCCTGCTTCTGTTCAGCTGTTAAACGATCATTAAAAAAGCTCTGACCTTTCCGTTTCTTTCCTTATGTGGTTTCTGGTGTGATCTAACAACAGTAGAGTAACAGCCATGGCTGATAGTTCCCCAAGTAATTATCTTGTTAATCGAGAAACACTGCTCCCCAGCCAAGAAACTCATAACACAGTTTTTAATAGATTTTACATACAATTTTACTTTTCATATAAAAGCAACTACTTCTCTTTGCTTGGGATTTGACACATTCAGATTCATGGCATATGTAATCTTCTGGGTTTGGTTTGTTTTTTTTTTTTTTTTTTTTTACTCTGTCCTCTTAAATATGTAATTTGATAATTTGATTCTTTTGTAGTTTATAAACTTGATTTTTTTTTCTTTTGAGGACCATTTTATTTTACTCATGTAATTTTAATATTTTCAAGTCAAAGGGCAGTTCAGGTATGTGCTCTCTCTTTGCATTTAGACAAGTGTTTGAGGTGCAGGTCTGCAATTTATCAGAGAACTGACATGTGACACCTGAGCTGCTTGGCCCTGCAAGTAATACTGATTACCTGGACACTCAGGTGGTTGAACTGCCTTGTCTCCCTTAAGTTAGTGTGCCAGTGAGGGAGTCCAAAGTCATCTTGTGCTTGTGGTTTCTCTTCTGAAACAGGGAGAGTCCTGGAGGGGTGTTCTTATATTTATTGGTGGTTAATTAACTGAAGGTTTTTAAGTTTCAGTAATTGTCTCTTTGGAGGAATGCACATCAGTTAAAGAGCTACATTATCATCCAGAACAACTGGGCTACACAGCTAAACAGGTCATCTAGTAAGGGATGGTCATGGGAAGATTCTGAACATGAGAAGTGCCACCTGAAGCAGGGACTAAACAAGCTGTACATTGAAAAATGGAGGTTTTAGCCTCACACATCCTCAGTGTTTAGGATGATTCTTTATCTCTTTACATTGTCAGATTTTCCAAACCATGATATAGTGTAAGTTGGGACTTCCAGATTTTCTTGTGCCGTGACTTGTTGCTCTATACTTGTTGAGCAGAATATAAAAGCTCAGAATATTAGAGTACAGATATGGAGAAATTAAATAAGACATTTATACTCTTATCACATCATAACTCCTAGTGTCTGTAGTGCACACTTTGAGATAGACTTATGACAAGAATAAATTCTGCACTTCAGCTGGCTGATGATGCACTTCTTGATCCTTGAGAGTGAAGGCTTGAGGCAAAAGATGTTAGTTCTGTAATAGTAGTTAAAATATATATCCACACCTAAATGAATTGCAGTTAGGCATTTGAGACCTTCACTTGTGGTCTGTGGACGGGACAAAGTCTTACCATGAAAAGAAATGAGATTCAGGAATTTCAGACCCCAGACATGGATGAGAATGAAATATGTTTGTAGCCTTTGAACCCAGGTTCTGAGCTTGCCATAATAATGAGATGCTGCAGTTGCAGATCTTATATAAAAAATAAAAATGCACATCATTTATATTTTCATTCTTAATGATCACACACTCAAGCTTTTTTTTTTTTTCATACTCCAGATGAGATTCTCCTCTCATCATGCATCTCTGGGAGCTTAAGCTTTATACAGAATGCTAATATTGCAGGCTTTGTGACAAAACCCAAAATACTGACAGTGCTATGAGAAGGCTAAGTTGCTTCAGATTATAAACATAATGAATTTTCAAGACCTGTGATGACTTTCAAGAAATCTTTTGTTGTTCTGGTTTTTTGAAGGTGTATGAAAATTATCTGAGAGCAAACAGCATGTAGAATGGCCCAGAAGGGAGTTTTTCATCACTGTTATATATATCACTTAGCACAGCCTTGAGTTCTGTCAGACTTAAATGGAAAGCTCACTGTTAATTTTGAAGTTTAAAGTGTTCTTTAATCTTTCCCTTATTTTGCTCACTCATAAATAGCATTATGGTTTTCACTGATCAGGTCCAGGATTCCCACCTGTACTATCAGGCTGTCCTCGATAGGTAGGAGCATCCATCTTGCTGAGGGTTCAAGAGGTCTGTCTCAGGAAACAAGGCCCAGAAAATATGGTTCAGCAGCAGGTCTGTTTGCAGTGTGGAGCCTGAACACACATTTGGTGACTGCCTGGATGTCAGAGCTGAGGAAAGAAATTAAAATAAAGAAATACTCAGTACTACTAAGTACTTGCCAATGCACACTGAGTCAAAGAAAGAAAATCTTAAAAGGAGACAATTTTTATTTTTATTAAGGAGTCTTCTTAAACAAGAATTCTTATTTTTTGAAATATGCTCATTGTATTTTCACTTTCTAACTAAATAGAAACAAATGTTTTTGAGAAGCTCTTGCATTCAACCTTTCTTCCCCTACAGCTTTCATGCTAATGAACTGCAGGGATCCCAAAAGCAGTTTTCTATATGACTGTGACAGGTTTGTTAGTAGATTACGGTGGTCAAGGTGGATTTATAAAGGGATTTTGTATGTTTGGAGCTTGTGAGAGATTTTGAGTTTCAAATTCACTTCACATAATTATTCCCAGAAGAGATAAAAATTTGGCTAAATGAGGGAAATCTCCCTTTTTAAATCATCTGACTTGGTCCCTCACAGTCTAATATAGGTGAAAGATAGGTAATATTAACCTTTTCAATCCTGGAATTACAATCTGGTTGGCTAGCTTTGGTGAGAAAACTTTGGTCAGAAAGTGGGTCTAGAGCCCAGTCTGCATGTAGCCCTGTTAATGTTTGGCTGGATTCCAGTCTAAATAATATTCAGATTGGTAAATTAGAAAGTGAAATTTCCATTGCTAATATGCTGAGCTGGCCAGCTTTATTATATTGTTTAACAGCATGTTGCCCTCCTGTTGACCAGGTCCATGTCAAACTGGAATGAGTGCTCACAAAAAATGCTATGTCAGCCCCTTCGCGGAAGCCACTGGAATTTCATGGTGCCTGTATGACTCTGAACTGATACTCTTCCACACAGACACTCACAGGAGTATAATATCTTTGTTGTTGTACTAAAATATTCTTGTAGTATTTTTAATGGTTTTTTGCTTCATGTTATCTGTATTAGAAATGCATTTTCTATATTGGGGCCGTAGGACTGCAGCTCTTATCTTTTTCATGGGATCAGTGTAGGTTACTGGTTTTGGAGCTATTTTGCAAATGCAGGTTTTGTGAACTTTGGTTTATTTTTTGTTAATACAGAATACCAAAAGGCAAAGGTAGCTTTTCAGTAATTGATAATTCTCCTAACTTTTAAGGGCATAGGAAAGATACTGAGGACAGTCACTCTGCTGGTCAGATGGATGTTATACCTTCAGCCATGGTGGTTCACTTCCCTGCTACCCATCACCATGCTTCCTTGAAGGCAGGAGAATCAAATAAATATGTGTATTCTGGACTTGCCACCATTGAGGCAGAATGTCAGCCTTGGACCAGTGATCTAATACCTGATTTAGTTCAATCCTGGGCATGCCTATCGATTCTCATCAAAGGTTATCTACTCTGCCTTTATATGAGGAGCCACTATGAGCAGCATAAAAGCTTGTTTCAAAAAGATGATGATAAAAATGTGAGACTCCCCTGCTGATGCATCTGCAGCAGAGTCACATGTACTGGACGGCACAGAGGAGCTGAAGAGATCTTCTCAACCTTCTGAAAGATGCAGCAGTGTTAATTTAGGTTGTTGTTATGTAAGAGGTACCACTCTAGGCAAGCAGATGCAGGTAGTCACTGCTGAAAATAGTTAGTGGTAAAATGCTCATCATTTTTTCATGTGTCAATTATGTTTGTTAATAGCCTTAATTTCCCTTATCTGTGTGACCTGGCTCATATTCCAAGGTCTCAGCTTGAAGGGCCATTTAAGGCCCTTGCATTTGAAGAGTCCCAGGATATGGAAGAGTTGTTCCAGCCATTTATCTTTCTGCCAAGTCAGCAGCTGTTCAGCTCCCTCATGTCCACCTCCCTCAGCCCCTTTGTGCTGCCCACCTGTGTGGGGCAGCACAGGGGAAGGGTGGTGGGAGTCGGAGGGAAGAGGGCAAGAAAACAAGTCCTGGCTGGAAGCTGCAGAGGAAGGTGTGGTAGTTTTGATGGAGCAAAATAATACTTTCCACAAAAATAATCACTAAATTAGGTGGACGTTTTATTAAGTGCTTGTCAGGTCAAGAGCCTGTGGGGCCGTACAGAGTTCTCAGGAACACTGTTTGAACTCTGCAAAAGGTTCAACATGTTAGACTGGCTTGCTGGTTTTAGATTGTCTTTATGTTGACAGGGCCTATTTTTTTCCTAATCCTGATGATTCTATGGAAGATGATCAATCTCATTTATGTATATAGCCAACCTCTACTTTGATTAATTGTACTTTGAGGAGAGGGGTTGAGGTTTGAGGAGGCTTCATCCAAGCTGACCAATTCCCTGGTTCTGTGGTTCCATACTGCAGGCTGCCAGTTCAGCTGCAGCCATGTCTCCCTTTGCAGTCAGCAGCTTTGTCAGCAGTGTTGACTTGCTTGTGCTAGCTGGGGGCACCAACCAGAGTCGTTTGGAAATGCTGTCTGTGAAGTAAGTCACGAGGTATTTTCTTAGTATGAATTTAGTGTTCAGGGCAGTGACCATTTCCAAAATGATGTCAATTTGTCTGTCATGCAAAAGTTCTCCTTTGCCTGAGACTTCATAAACGTTATGATGATTATTTCTGGGTTTGGAAGTTACAATCGTAACAGTTCTTCAGGCCGACTAGCTTTGCTCTTGCCTAAATTTTGTGGTGCTTTTTGTTTGCTGGTTTGCAAGAAAATTTCTGTAGTGTAAAATGTAAGGCTTCCATGTTGGGATGAAGTATAATTGTTCTCAAAAGTGCAGATTATAGTGTGGGAAAGCAGCCAATTCCTGATTGAAAGTAATTTCATACTACTGTGTGTAGGCTTGACTCAATTTACATAAGGTCACTGCTCTATCTGTCGATGCTTGTCACAAACTCGGGAGATGATGTAGTCTGTATGAAATGGAACAGGTTTTATTTGTTGTTGTTGCTGGGTTTGGGACTTAGGCATTTTTGTTTGTGGCTTTGTTTTAAGTAAACACATCCTACTGATGCCAAACAGGGTTTAGATCGTCTTCTTATTAAGGACGGCTATAGTGCCATGTGTTCTAAGCTTTTATGTTAAATACACTGAAACTGTGAAGCAGATTCCTTGTTTTCAGGAGATGAAGCTCAGCTTTGGGCTCTACTGGAATCATCCTGGTTAGGTGTACCGTGTGGTATGTAATTACATGTATACTGTTGTGTATGCACATAGCTGTTTGTAAGCAGAACAGTGATCATATGAGGAAACAGTTGCTGACAGAACTGGTTTCAGAAGAAGCCTGAAGAATTTCCACTTCCTGTGATAAAGCAATTTTTAAATTTCACGGGGTATTTTAGCTGTGATTTCACTCTGTTAAGATAATGTTTTCAGTCAACTTTGCCTCTGACAGGAGTAATTTCTCCCCCAACCATTCATTCTTTAGTTCATCTCTTTTGTTGGTGTAAAAGTTTCTGCAACTTTGTGGTAAATCAAATTGAGAAGCTGACTTTGGGTTTTTGGTCAGGGCCAAGGGTAAGCCTAAGGGTAATAAGAAGAGGCTGGGGTAGGGAGGAAGGACTGCTCTCTGCAGCAATGTCAGCTTATGGCAGCTTTGCCTATTAGTGATACTGCAGCCAGAGGCACTGGGGTTTTTCAGAAAGGAAGCATCAGTCATTTCCTGAAACTGATTTTTGCAAACCACTATAGACTAGATGTGTTGTGTGTTGGATAAAAAAAATCTATCCAAATCCAAGAAACCAGTTTCCCCTTGATAATACTCTGGATGGATGAAGTATGTGTTTGACCTTTTAAATTGCCCTGTGCACATTTGCCTTCAATGTGTGCGTGTGCCTGCTTCAACACCAAGAGATTATAAAACTTAGCTGGTTTCAGGCTCCTTAGTTCTGCTCTGAATCATGTCAACCATGGGCATGACACAGCTGTAATTCCATTCTGGGGCTGAAGAATATCAAGTCTTTTGCTCACAGAGAGCCTCCAGATTCACTAGTCATCTGCCAGGTAACCAGTCTGGACAGAACTGAGGGCCCATGTTCTGGCACTTGCATGTTATGAAGATAATGATTATGTTCAAAAGGGTAGAATGTACATAAGATGACAGAGAGAGACCTTTTTCCACTTCTATTGTAAAGATGCTGGATTGCAGCTGGAAGTAAGTGATAAGGAACATAGCAGAGCTGGAAATGAGCACTGACAGTCTTGCCTTCTTTCAAGTGTGTTTTGCCCTCTTGGGACATCAGGGAGCTTTCTGGTTTATAAAGGCCAGTAAATGGCTGATTAGTGAGCAGAAAGGAGCTGTAAATCCTTCCAAAAACACACTTTGCATTTTTATTAAGTAAAAAGTCCCCTTGAATGATGTATGATCAAATGTGTTTGTATTTCCTATCAACTAAGCTAATTGATACGACTCACTGTACAGAAAAGGTTCTTTCCTGTATTTCATTGCTTTATCTTAGTCTAGATAAGCTAGAAAAACATATCCTTCTTGTAAACTGGCAGTGACCTTCAGGGCCAATAAATTACATAAGTTTTCAAGCAGAAATAAGCATGTTGTTTCATTGTTCTCTGCCCTTTTTCCACAGCTAATCTAGATGCCCTTTAATGCTGCCCACCAGTAGAGCATGCACAGTTTGCTTGTTCGTTGCTTTTGAACTGAGGAAAGCCTTAGGAAACCAAATTAACTTCATTCATTGTGAGATGTCAATACAGTCATGAATGCTATCACCAAAAACAGTGAATATAGCAGAAAAAGGTAGCAGCCACAGATGTCCTCCAGTTTCTTCACAACCACTATTCATGCTGTCACCTTCGTTTGAGATGAGGAAATAAGGTGGACTGGAATTCCAGTGCTACCAGGGAAGCCTGAAGCAAAATCTATGGATGAGTGTCCCTGACTGACCTGAGGACTGTGCTGACCTGCCCTAACTCTTCTTCACTGGGAACGATTTTTAAAGTCTTTCCTATTTTCAAGTGAAATAATGTAAGCAGCTAGAGAGCAATCTGAATCCAGGCTTTTGTTATATGGTTGCTTTAACAAAATGTGTATTTTCATTAATCAAATACAAATGCAATTAATTTTCTTGAATTACTTAATTAGAATGGAGAGAATTCTGTGGACAAAATACATGGAACTAATGAATTTAAGCATCTGGAATTGAGGTAATCTTTAATTTCAGTGCACCTAACAAAAGTAATTTGGGTTCAATTAATTCTCTGTTTTCTAGACTGTACCTTTAAAATTCTTAGCACCTGGTAAAAGGAAAATAGTTCATTGCCTTATCTTTCCTTTTTCTTTGTCTGCTTTAGTTGAATTTGGGAGGGTGAGGGTTGCTCCAGTGGCAAGTGATTAGCTTGTCACTGTGCTTTTCTTTATCATTACTTGCCTGTCATTTTCAGTCCTTTTCCCTAATTCTTTCCTATATAACATCTTATATGCATTTCTTCTATCATCTGGGTATCTTCTGCCTCTCCTTTTCTCTACTTACGGATTTTTTCGCTTTCCTTTCAATTATGCTTGTTACTAGCCTGTGCTGTCTGGAGTCATAAGTATGCATATTGCTTAGTTTTCCATGGCTTAGAGAGACTTGGCTGGCACCTTGTTAAATAGTCTGTGACTATTCCTCGCAGATGGACAACATGCTAACTCTGAGAAGGGATCTCTGTGCCCAACTGCACAGTCACCAGCGTCACCATAGCTCCTTTGCTTTGCATGAACTGCATGGTTCTGTCTCCTTTCTGTGAATTTGCTGACTGACAGACTACAGAATGTCTTTCTCCTTTCTCTGTTTTTTTCATCTCCTATCTGGGTGTATTGGGATACAGAAGAGATTCGGTGTGAGATAGGGTTGTGTTCGTGCTTGGATGCTGTAATTACCTGTGTAAATCTGAGCTGCTCTTTCAACTGAATCACTGCATTCAGTTGTTGTTTTCTGCTGTGCCAAAAAGCTGTGTATTTGGGCCTGCTTTTTTTTCCCCTTCCTTTTTCAATCCATGGCACAACAGGTAGGATAGCCTATTGCTTTTTGTTCTCAGGGCAGGTGTATGTGCAATCAACTCCTCGAGACAAGATGCTGGGTTCTACATTGCTTTGAAGCAATCCTGATTTTCCGTTTCCATTCGGTATATACAACATTCACTTAAGTTTCAATGTAGTGAAAAGCAGCAGGGCTGTGCAGCTACTAACACTGTTCTGTTCTCTTACCAACTGCTGTTCCCCAAAAGAAAGGAAAAGAGAATGGAGGCAGGGCAAGGGAAGCCATAGACTTTCCCAGCAATAAAATGATACTGTTTAAATGTGTTTAATACACTCTTAAGGAAAGGATCTGATGGTAGTGCTGGGTATGGAGATTTTAATCCAGTAATCCCTAGAACAAATGAATCTTCACTTGCTTTTTTTGGCAGAATGCTTCATATGTATGACTCGGGGAGAAAAGAAGTAGCTGGGACTTTGGATTGCTCAGTGAGACAGGAGGAAAAGTATGATTGCAAATCCATGCTGATTTGTTCATGGTGTGTTTTTTTTTTTCCTCTCAGCTTGAAAACAGAAGTTACTTCCAATTTTTTTTATCAGTGTAAAACCAGAGGAACTAACCTAAAACTTTCTTTCCTCCTTTTCTCTCTCTTTTTTCTGCTATTTTGTTTTCATATGCCACAGCCTTTTATTTCTTGCTCTTAAGTGCGCACTGCCAGTAGCTGGGACTGAAGGAAGAAAAACTGAGGTTTTGAAGAATGAAGCACCACACTGCCAGCATCAGCAGATTTGTGGTCTGCCCTGTTCCTCCCCTTCCTACTCTTCCTGATGCAACATTGTGACTTCCTTCAAAGCCTATCTTTTATGAAGGCATTATCTGTAGTGTTAATCAGCTGTGAATGCTCAGAGACACCTGGAAGGAGTGGTAGGTCTGTTGACAGAAGTGCTGGCTGCTGTGTCTGGAAGTAGCCTGGAGAGGATAACCTCTGCTGAAAGGCAGCATGATCTGTAGTTCACCCATGGATGTGAGTGTCAATACACCTGCTCATTATCCAGGTACCATTGCAGCAGAAAATGTGACTTGAAGATGGAGGAGAGAACATGGTGTGAGAGCACAGTCTGTGCTGCCTGGCATGGTAAGTGGTCCTGCTTGCCAGCTCATCACCACGTTCTTGTGAGGTGCATCCACACCTCACATTTATTGTGTCAATGGTGATGACATTCATTCTGCTCCTTTGATGAGCAGACTAGAAAAATCACTGGAAAGAGAATAAGAAAATGTAAGATATTATTTGGAAGGGAGAGATGGAAGGTAAAGGAGAGACCCACAGCTGTGTAGTTTGACAGTTCTTCACTGGTTACTGAAGGTAACCAGTGTTGAGGTAGACTAGAATTTAAGGAAACTCCTTTACTGAAAAGAGTTGATCTAGCATTTCAGTGTGGTTGGTGCCATGTGATACTTTTTTTTCAGTCCCAGGAAATTCCCAAACATTATAAGACACTAGAAGATGGTTTATATAACTGAATTTTCACTAGGCTAAGATTATAAGAACTCCACATCCCATTTCTTCTTCCTTCTGCTAAGGTTTGGAAGAAAAGGATGTGGTACAGTGCGGAGTGGTACACTCAGAAAGTTTATTCTTAAAATATGTTGCCTACATATGTTTAAGACTTTACAGAAGGCTTTGATAAATCTTCTCTGTGTGTTTTGCATACCTTCCCTGCAGAGCAAGAACATCTTGGTGCTACAGCCACAGATAATGGGCCTTGAGTGTGGATATTAGCCCTGAAAATTTGTTCTGTCAAACTGGTGAGGTTGGAGTTGTTTGGTCTGAGGTAGTTTAATAAATGTGAGACTGAAAATAAGACTTAGCCTAGCTCTGGGTGCAACCAGATTGTCTGAGACTCAGACTGTAGATTCAGGATAAGAGACTTGAACTATGTTTGTCTAATCTTTTTTATAGACTGTGCAGCTAAGGGGAAAATCAGAGCATGAGTGCCAGACATGAGAGAAAAAGGGTGGTTCAGGTAGTGTCTCATCTGTTTCTTCTGCTGACTGAGAAGGAATAGTTTTAGAGATGAATCCACTCAGTTGTTCTCTAAACATTTTAGTTTCTTTCAGGCTCTTGCTGTCAGGGAGAGCTTGTGACACAGAATCACAATGACTGTGCCTTGCAAGGTTTTGTTTAGTACTAATAAAGAAATGTCATGTATCAGAATTCCTGAAATGCTACAGCGTTGTCTCTATGCTAGATGTGCATAGAAGTCCATTTGTAAGAAGAAGTAAACAAAGGAGAGAATTTTTTGGCATCCTCCAACTTCTTCATATTTGTTTGAAGTACTTAACATGGGAGGAGGGAGTGAAAGAGTTGGATCCCATGTCTGTCCCAATTTTGGCCTTTTTGCTGACACAGCTAAGAGGAGGGTAGTTATGAATTGTTGCTGAAACTGCATAAATTGTAAATCAAAGACACACTATGAAGAGATTGTGCTACAGTGTCCTCATATGTATTGAAGAGGTGGTTCTGCTGTACATTACTTTCTCGTTTGGTGTGCTGCTTGCATTGCATGCAGGAATCTGTAACCTTCTGCAGTCAATTCTTTATCTTAAAGATTGTAGGGCACAGTGCAAACAGAAAAAAATGAACAGTGCACAGGATGATAGTCAAGTGAAATAAACCCATTTTCAGCTCTGCTATTGATGCTTTGTAAATTTTGGCACATCACTTAATTTTTGTGCCTCAGTTTCAATACCTTTAAATGCCATGAGTCCCTAGAAATAACTTTGGAATAAAAATGTTCAGTGCTTTCTCACAAGGGAACCTCCATGTCACAACTGTAGAAGATCCAGTTTTTAGATGACTGCTGCACAGCTGTATGAGAGCTCCTGCATTAGCAGAAACTAAATTTATCAGCTGCTGAGAGCTCCTTTGAAGGTCATCCTGTCCTGAATATTTTCTGGGTTCTGTTACATTTTTTTGTCTGTCAGGAAATCTCCTGACTCCTATTGCTCTGTAAACAGCACTTTGAAAACTGGAAGGTTTTTTTCAAAAGTGCTCTGCTCCCTGTGCTGCCTCCCTGGTCTCCCTCCCCACCTACCTCAGGCTCCTCTCTCTCACTCTGAGTCTCTGCTTCTGGTATTGCTGGCTGAATCTTGCACAGCCTTCTCTCCATCCCTTCTAACTCTTATTAAATGCAGTTTATCTCTCTGCTGTTAAGTAGTCTATTGATTCACTTTGGAGTTTATTAGATTATCGCTGTCTGGGTTTTGAATTTTTTTAAGTGCTTTTTCAGACGTGTACGTGTGCACATATGAAAATAAATCAATGAGCAGGGACAATGCACAATTATTTACACAGCTACAGCCACCACTCTAATGTAATATTATCATTTAAATGCTTGCTGAGTATTCAGTCAGTGAAGGTCTGTACTGCATGCTCCACAGTGCTGGAGCCTGAGGGTAATGTTTTTCATAGCTGTTTATTACTAAATACTCTTGATGGAAATACAAATACTACCAAAGCTCCATGTTTAAGTACTGGGGGGCCTGTATTGTTTAAAAAATGGCACTAAAATTTTAAATGCATCTGAAAAAGAAACTGAGATACAGTGGGTCTGTTCAGGAGTAAAGAGTGATAAAACCAAGTAGAAAATTGATCTGCAAAGCCTGTAAGTTTATTTGTAAAATTCCCCTCTAGCAGAAGCTTAGACACTTGACTGAAAACATGCTGCCAGTGCTGAGGTTAACCCTTAGCAGCCCAGAGTAGTCTACATCACCTATGCTTTCCTGGGGACACCTTTACTGTTACCTTTGCATGATTTTTTGGTAAGGAAAGGCTAACTATTCATCCCATCCATGCCTTACAGTTGTGTCTCTGAAATGTTTTGGTTTATTGTTTGCATTTATTTAAGTTTGGAAATGCACTGCATGGTTTTATATTGTGGTGGAGCTGTGTCATGCCCAATGGGGTTATATTTTTCAGTGTGCTGGCGGGGTTCAGACTTCCTCTGCTGGATCAGTTTCAGTTTCACCAGTTGGTGGGAACAGTGACAGGAATTTGGGGATTACAGATGTTCATGCAGCCAAAAAGGAAACAAGCCAAGTTAAAGGCAAATTGTTAAATCTGCCCCAGAGGCTTGGCTTTTATTTTCCTGAAGATATGAAGACCTCAAAAGATTTCTTAGTGTTGTAGTTCTTCATTCCCCCCATTTCTTGGTAATATATCCTCCATCAGGAAAGCGTTCATCTAAAGATTTTCAGTTCACCAAAATGAGATCGTTGCACCAGAAAAGACTCCATCTTTCCATGCAAAACCTCCAGTTTACTGTGGATCGTTTCTACAGGCACAAGCCTCAATTTAGCAGAACATTTAAACACATATAAAAACTCTCCTGTGGTGATTGAATATTACATTTAGAATCACAGAATGTGCTCATTTGGAAGGGATTAACAGGAATCACTTTGTCCAGCTCCTGGCCCTGCACAGGATCATCCCCAGAAGTCACACCATGTGCCCAAGAATATTGTCCAAATATCTCTTGAACTCTGTCAGGCTGGTGCTGTGACCACTTTATTGGGGAGCCTGTCCCAGTGCCCAAACCACCTTCTGGGTGAAAAACCTTTTCCTAATATCCAACCCATTAGTGACCAGTTGCCTGATGTAAACCCATTCAATATCACCCTTTGTTCTCAACCCGTGAGCCATTTCCTTACCAATCAACCGATGTGTTTGTCACTTACAGTATCCTTGGGGACACTTGGGACCACACTCTTGTGGAGGAAAAAATGTAAGTATACACATAGGCATCTATGCTCGAAGGGAGAGATTTCATATGCAGTACTAAAACTGATACAAAGCCATTGATGTGGATTCACAGGGGTTTTTTGTAGGGTAAAGTCTCTTTCAAAGAGCTTCTTGTTTGTCACCTCATTTTTAACTGATTTCTCTTTCTTCGCTGAACAATTCCTTTTTCAGTTCCCATTTCAGTAGGGTATTTTCTTTCTGTGGCACAGCCATTGGTGTGGCACAGTCAGAGCTCCTCTGTTCCATTCTTGTGCTAAAGGCTTCCTCCAGCCTAGCTTTATTTTACCATCAAAGGCTGGTGAAAAGCAACCCTATTGCTTCCCTGCTTGTATTTGACAAGCTCCGCTGTAAGGTTTGCATTAGTTCAGTTGGAGTTAAAAACACATAGTCCTATTCTATACCAGATTTTCTCTGCTGCCATATATACTGGTGTGTACTCTTTTTTAGTATGGTTCTGCAGCCAGTGCACTCCTGCACAGCCTAACATGTTCATTTCATTGTCACTTACCTGTGGTTTTGTTGATACAAAACCAAGGGCAGATTGTTGATGTTATCCAAAATAGATTGCATTGCCAGAGGTGTGCAGGGTTTAATTTCAGGTGTTAAGAATTTCTATTCTGGGCACCATGCATCCCTCTGTTGCTCCCCTTTTCTGCACCTGCTTTGCTGGAGCAGTTTCCATAGCAATAACCTCTTCAAGTGTTCCAGAGGTGTTACAGGAATGATTTTCTTTCTCCTCCTCCTCAACAATTCAGGAAAATGGAGCTTATTAGAGATCCTTTTTTGTCCTCTGTGCCTTGATAGGAGCCTGGCAGGGGCACTCTGCAATCCCAGGTAAAGCTGTCTGCAGCACACAACTGCTTGTCCATGATGAGGACCCCAGCTGGGCTGCCCACTGCTGCAATTTGCTTGACCTAATATAGGTTGTCTTTGCTTCTCTCTTGACTCAGGCAACAGTATTCTTATGAAAAGGAGAAGGACAGATGGGGAAAAACGTATTCTGAAAATGAGGAAAAACTGAAGTCTTAAAGACTGAGAGCCGGTAATTCAAGTTTCCATCACGTTTTGTTCTTCTGCCAGGCATGTGTGGTACAACACAACTGTTCAACTTGCAGCTGAGTAGCATATGGGAAAATATAAATTCCTAGAGAAGGAAAGCATTAAGCAGGTGCCTGCAATCCCTCAGGAGCCTAACAAAAGGGAGAGTTGGATATTAACATGGGCTATTCAGTTATTTTCTTTAAAAGTATTGCATTTAGCAGCAGATATGAGGTTGTGGTTTGAAAGTGAGATGTAGATGATGAGTTCTGTAGCAGTGTGGCAAAACCTTTGTTACCTGCTCGGTCAGGGCAGAGTGACCTGCTGAGTGCAGGTGTCCGTGCAAATAACACCCGAGGAGCCATTCTGAGATACTGCCTAGAGCTGCTGCTGGAGCACCAGGTATTAGTCCATTGCCATTTCTAAATTGATATGCAAGCTATTATGCTAGGAAAAGTTGTTGTTATTATTGGTCAGAAATATGCTGAAAGCAGTTTATAGACAAAGCTGTGAAGTTTTGTAGGGTGGCACATGTGAAAACAGCTCCCAAGCACAACGAAAATAAGTTTGGCTAAGAGAGACCTTGGGAGTAGCTGATTTTTCTGAAGCACTGTCTGAGACATAAGTCTGTATGGCTGCTGCTTGATGTTCACATTTGGAATTGAAATAGTCGGACATAAATTTGCTTTATTTTTATATTCTCTCTCCAGATCTGTGACCAGGCAGCAGCAAAGTTGTGAAATTCATGGGAGAAAGCCCCTCTGGACACAGGAGCTGAGCCCCATCCCAAAGCTAATGATCTCCATGTGCCCTTGCCCTTATCTGAAGTCTACCAGAACCCTCAATGTGCAGGCTTTTTCTCTTTCACCATTTGTTGCAACCTTGAAAAGACCTTTTTGAATGCTTTAAAATAACTATGTTGTCATTCCTTAGTTAAAAAAGAGCTTTTCTTCTCTCTGTTTTTTCCCCTTCAACCTCCGTTGTTCAGACGTTTTAATAATTCATATCCCTTTTGACTTCCCACACTTGCTTGTGCTACCTGTAGTGCTCAGTGAGAAATGTGCTCTTTGCAGAGCTCAAAAGATCAGCTGAGAAATTAGTTCAAATGATGTAGGTTGAGGGTTATGTTTCACCTCCTAATTGAAGTAGTAAACCTACAAGTGTTAGGGCTCCTACAGCAACTTGGTCAAAATGCCAGTGTATTGCTGGCTGTTTTCTCCAGAAAGCATGGATGCAGGCTTTGTAGTAGTGACTTGTTGCTGAAGAAACTGTGAATTGGAAATTGCCTATCTCTGTGTGTCACATTTCAGCTGCAACACTGAGCTCTTGTGTTTTGCACACAGTTACATGTGCAGACTAGTACAGGGAAGTTTGGAGAACAGCAGTAGGCATCTGTCCCTTTTGCAATTTTTCTAAGCTTCCTTTATGTGGAAATCCCAGGTGTTGTGCTATCTTACGGACTTAAAGAAAATACCATTTTGACAACCTAATCTTGCAAAAAAGATGAAGTCAAGTGTATTTCTTTGGGAAGTGTCTTAGCTGCATACGTACAAGATTTGGTTTTTAATTATTGCTACACCCTCTAGCTATAATAAAAGACCTGTCAGCGTATTCATGCTGTCCCTATTCATATTCAGAGGGTTGGAAAGTAGAGGTTTAGATTCATTCTGGATTGAGGTTAGGCAAGCAAGGTCTTTTCTTCGGCGTAATGACTTTCAGCTCAGTTTGGTGACTGATCAGTTATCTGAATTGTGTATGCGCAAAGAGAAGAAGGGTTGTGCTTTTGCATACATTCAATTTTTATATTTATAAATCAGAATCTGCCTCCATTTAAAAAATGAAGTGTTGTTGCCTTCAGCTTATAAAGAGCAGCTGCCACTGCCATTAAAACTTTGAAATATTCCCTTGAGAACTCTGAGGATGCATCTATCTGAGCCTAGTAGTGGTCTGAGCTTACAAGTGGGAGCAAAGTGTCCCTTACTGCTCGAGAATTTAGGCAATAGATCAAAGACTTCAGGTTTAAGCAGCCCTTTTTCTTTGGTGAGCCTGTCCGTGTGGGTAGTCACAGAGCTCCAGCTGAAAAGGATAGTCCTGCTACAGCCAAACTTAGGCAGAATACTGCTGTTGACTTTTTTAGAAAGAGTTTGTTGTCTTAAGCTAACAAACCATTTCACAGAATAAGAAAGACCTGGTAGCTTTCGGCAGAAGGCTTTTTCTCATTGTTCCAACAGCCTAGCTACAGAAAGAAGAGATGTTGTGGAGATCTGCAGGTACAAGCTCTTTCTTTTCATCAGAGGTGGTGTATTGGGTGAGGCTTCCCCGAATATTTAAAAGCACATCCACACCTTATGATATGGAAACTGAGGTAGTGAGGTAGTTGTGGGCAGGTTTGCTCCAAAACTGGAAGCAATTGGTCTACAGGGGTGGGTGAGATACGAGGCTCATGAACTAAGGGACACACCTTCAGTGACATGGCTGTGCTGTTTTTAGGACTTACGCTGGAATTTCCATCTGGCATTGCACTGCATCTGGCTGGCAATTATGAGAGGAAGGAGGAAATGTAAGCGGTCATTGCCATACTCATTGGCTCAGATTCCTTATCTTATTTCTGTGGGACTTTGGCACCATGGGCGGTGCTAGCCTGCAGTTGTGGCAGTACCAGCAGTGGGACAAGCACCCAGAAGGGGAGCAGTGAGGGCTGAGGTCTCATCCAGGATGCTGTGTTGGGACTGTTCTGCCTATAAAACTGTCTGCCCAAGCCGGAACACAGTTGCATCCTCATGCCTGGCAAAATTCTATTGTGAACATGCTAAGGTGCAGAGGCTGCTTTCTGAGCATCTTTTGCCAGGCCTCAGCTTCTGGCAGGTAACTGTGTCCCTGCTGTGCACACCACACAGGGAGGCAGCCTTATCTCTCCTCATGTAAGCATCATTTGCCATGGCTGCACTGGAAGGATGCAATGGCACACTTGGAGCAAGCTTTGGCTTGTGTTACATTTACCCTTAAATGTTCAGGGCATTAGTAGGAGATGCATGCTATGCTGCAGTTAGCCATGCCTTTGTTACTGCAAAAGAGTAATGGCTTATCAAGGATCTTAAAAAAGGATTTGTGACTACATCTTACTCAGCTTCGTTACATCTTACTGTAGCTATACCTCTGGTTTTGCAGGGCACAGTCACAAAAACTCTCTTGGCCTCCATTTTGAGTTAATACTCAAATTTAAGACTTTTTATCTCTGGATTTTGTATGCAGAAAATAAGGGGATAGAAGAGCTAAAGTTGACTACTGTTGTAATTTCATGGTGTCTTTTGGTTTTGTGTGTTTCATATCTAATTAATGAACTGCCTTGGCATCTCTGTAGGTTGTACAGCTCTGAGCTCATTATTGGCACCTTCCAGGCAGTGACTGGAAAATGCAGAATGCTCTGAAGAAAGTGGTAGTGCTTGGTTGTTTTCTTTTTTTCCCCTTTTTTTACAAAAAATGTCATCTAGACTGTCTTATTTCTTATGTCTTTTTCTCATTTTGTTTCCTTCTTTATTTTTGAAGGTCTTCCCAAAGACCTATGTATGACAAAGAACCACGAATGGTATGTGTGCTCCTCTGTGCTGGGCATGAGGGAAGCAGAATTGTCTTCTTTCTTCATGGAGCATTGCAGCCCTTGTGTTGAACTGGTTTCGTTTAGCAATAAGGTTACCGTTGCGCAGTTCAGCTTTCAGTGCCAGAGAACTGAGTGATGACACTTGCTTAAGCCCACACTCTGAATCATGCCAGCTGAAGTGGGATGATATTCTAAGTGGGTGGGTTTTGGCCTTTCATTCCACAGTTAGTCTTGTGAGTCTGGTAGCTTCATATACAGTAAATATCTCAAATGAATGTTGGATGGATAAGTAGGATATAAAATAAGTGTAAGCTCAGACCAAGAGTTTTGGCTGTGACATCAGCTGGCTTCACCTTGTCCACTGATGAGTGCTATCTGGAGCTTGGCAGCCGCGGTGAGGCGATGGCATTGCTGTCTGCTTGTGAGCTCCAGGCTTCTTGTTCGGCTGTGTCCTGGGGCCAGGGGAGGACAGAGGAGCCAACAGGGCAGGCACGAAGGTGTCCCCTCTCAGGGGGATCAGTGGAGTCACAAACGGGTAAGTGTCAAGCCTGCAGACCTTCCAAGTGCAAGTGTTTGACTGCACTTGAATTCTCTTTCCCTGGGGGAGAAAAACGAGCTTTAATTTATGAAGTGAAGTGTCACAACACATTACAGCACATCACATCCCAACATGCCGCTACATGGAGCTGACATTTGTTTGCTTTAATTCCTCAAAATAGCTTTTATTTAGAGCAAATGTTCCCTGTTAATTCAAACAGTTCTCATTTTTCTGTGCACTGTACTTGCTAGTTCCCATGGGGACAGTTGTTTCTGCAGAGCGTTGCCCTGTGTTGGTGAGCTGTCAGGCCTTTTCAGAGGTTTTAGTTATTTTTCCTATTAGTAATGGAGAGCTTCTTCGTTGCCCCTCAATCCAAATAATACTAAACAGGAGGCAGTGATGCTTATACTTTTTAATTACACTTCTGTGACATACCAAGTGCTTTGCAGGAAATGGGGGTGTTTCTTGGCAGAGGAGCAGTCTTTGTGCATTTGGTGATCACCTTACTGGCGGAGGCAATGGCAGCCAGCATGGGCTGCAAGCTCTGTTCTGGATGAGATTGCTCTAGGGCGGGCTGTGGCACAGCCCACCTACAGGAGGTCTGGCTGCAGAGTCACCTGCCTAAGGTCAGCACCCTATTGCAGTGGGGACTACATAGGCACAGAAGAGATACCTACAGCTATAGTGAAAACCTAGAGAAGATCACCACTTGTGTGTTCAGCAAGGAGTTTCCATCTGGTTTGTGTACATGCGTTGTGGTAGGACAAGTAGTTAGTTGCTGGACTCTGTTCAGAGGTGTATGTGGACTCTGGCTCTTTTTTTGTCAACTTCATGACAACTAATAAGGTTCTTGGGTCAGGATTGTTCTTCTATCTCTCTTTATTTGGCATAAGCAGAAGAGTGAGGTGAATATCAGTGGCATTGCAGTTCCATTACTTTCATTCCTTTCTTTTCCCCTGGTCTCTTTTACCAGCCTTCATTTTGCTCTGTCTCCTGTGAGAAGAGAGCCAGAGCTGCCTGTGCTCAAAATGGATTTTTGCCTCTCACTTCTCCAAATGGTTCAGTGCATTAGCAAATCCCAGGTCTATGTTGCACCAAGTCCCTTGTCACAGTACTTCTATGGAAAACTGCTGCTGTCAGAAAGTGTGACCACAAGCAAGGTAGGAAGGACACTGAAAAAGTAGGGAAAGCTCTAAAATTCCTGATTCTTTCTGTGTTATGTGCATTCCTGGAGACATTTCTTGATCTCTGCTTGGAACCATACTCATCTCTAGGTAAGCAATACAAAAACAAAATGGAAAAATATCCATGTTACCAACAAGGTTGCAGTGGATAAGCATAATAAATTTAAGAGGCTCCATGAATAGTTTGTGTCTGTGATGCTTCCTTTGATTACTGTCTCCTGAGCTTTGGGAATCACAAATAATTTAGCCCTTCTTCAAATAACACGTCATGCAAACAGATCTGCCTAGACTTCTGAACATATCTGAATACTCTGCTTTGGAGTAACTTGGGCTGTCGGGTAAAGCAAGAACTTAAGATGTCAGAATAATGTCAGAACTGGTTTATTTTCAGATACGTTTTCCCGTATGGTTGAACAAGCTAAATGAGTAAGGGAGGGGAGGCTGTTTTGGAAGAGAGAGTGTGTGGGGGAACAGTGTGAAGCAGGAGGAGATAAGTGAGCAAGCAAGTTGATCTGTTGATAGGGGAGTCTCAGTTCAATCAAAGCAGTGTTTATGTAATTTAATAGCAAAGTGTGCCTCTTGCTTTCCTTTTCCTTACATCAAAACTATTTTATTCTACTACGTTGTAACGTAACCTACATAGATTTAATCCTAAGTGGTCATGATTTTTGCTTCCCATAGTGTCTCCAGATGTCTGTGTTGGCTTGCCTCCTGAAGTGTAGAAACAAGGTTGTAAGGAGACTCTAAAATGTGATGGCCTGAGCTTTGAGCATTTGGAGCAGTCCTTTCTGTAGCAGAGGGATCAGCTAGAGCTCCTGCCACTCTAAAGTTATCAAAATGGCAATGAATACTCATAATGGGTAGAAGGCCTGGTTGCATCAGCTCCTTTTCTCACCAGTGTTAACACCACAATGGTAAGCTGCCTTTAAGCAGAGGCTAAAGGATCATTCCTATATAACAGCCTATAAAAGTTATGTATGGTATTTTTCCCCCTTCGTAATGGCACATTATTTCCCAGCCGTCCATCAGCATTTCTGTGGAGTTGATTCTTGTTCAACTAAATAGCATCCTCCTTCTCTGGGCAGAGACCCAACTCCCTTTCCTCCTCGTTTTCTTCATTTCTATTCCTCACTATATTCCATATCCAATGGTAGGTAAATAATAACTTCAGTAGAAACCACAATTGCACAGCTTATTCCATGCTGTTCTGTGCTTTCTTTTCTGCTCATCATGGTGGGATTTTTTTTTCAGGGTTATTATTTATAAGTTGGAACTCAGAAAGCTTTTCCAACTACAAAGAATGCCAGAGTTTTCCCTGCTTTGGGTGTGGAAGCTTAAAAAGAGTTTTGACAGTACACAAAATTAGTATAATTTTTTTTTTTTGTGTACAATTTAGTGCACAAAAAAATCCCCTCTCAGCTTATGAAAAACAGTTACTATTTTGTATTTGGGAGACCGCTGTGTTACCCATTGATTCTCCCAAATCCAAGACTCATGGAATAAACCTCAAAGTGTTGATTTTCTGTCTGCAAGGATTATGTGTAAAACTGCTTCTGACAGTGTTGTTCCTTGTCTGAGACATTTCTCTCAAGGGAGCTTGTGTCGCTTCAGTTCCATGCCTGCCTTGCATTCCTCATATAATTTAAGGTGTTGGCTTTAACCTTTAAAGCTTGAAATAGGATGAGTAGTGTGTCGTATAGCTCAGGTGCATCTGTTGATTTTCCCATCCTGCTAACAGCAGTTGGCTTAAGGAGGAACAGTTTAACTGGTTAACTGGAAGCCTTTGGCACCGTGGTACCTTTCATGTGTTGTCTTGCCAGTGTCTCAATATGTCATCCTTTAAGAGGATGGAGGAGGTGGATTCTCCTGTGTTGGGTGGTGGAAGACACAGGAGCAGTCCTATACTCTCTAAAGTTCTGTGGGAATGCATGAGGTGTGAGAATATGCATTATGTGTATGTCCCTTCTTGTTATCCAAGCATGGGATGCCTCAAATTGTAAGAGGTGTGAAAAATTGCTGAAAGTGAGCACGAGGGGAAACAAATATGGAGTATTTTCCTCTGACAGGTAAAATGAGCAAGCCAGGGTCACATTGAAGTACCTGGTGTTTTGTGGAGCTGCCTTTCCCTTTCCTATTTTTTCTATCCTGGGAAAGAATTGGATTCAGACCAGAGGCTTCCTCAGCTGTTGTGCTCAGTTAGGCAGAGCCCATGGATTCACTTCACCTTGTGTCCTTTGACAAGGGATCTGTACTTCATTCACACCTACTCCTTACTGCCTATTGAAAGTGATAAAAAGAACTTTCTGGAAAGCTTTCTTTTTAAACTATGTTTATTTGTATTGCCTAGTGCCTTAATGCATTGCTTTGCCTTCAGCAAAAGAAAAAGGTACTTGAATGAAAAGAAAGGGGTAATAGCAGTGAAAGAAGAGGGTTGTTATGTATCATAATGTTAGCATTCTTGGGAGAGATGCTACTCTAGTTGGAGGAACTAATCTTTGCTTGCATAAGTAGACAGAAATGCAGGCAATTTACAGCATCCGCTCATACCCAGATGTCAACTCACATTTCCAAAGAGAATCATCAAGTCAGGAGATAAACAGCTGGTACAGGCAAGAGGAAAATAAGCTTGTAAGTGTTTAAAGAAAAAAAAAAAAAGTGTTAATTTTTATGAAGTGTAGTGTGCTGGCATCTAAACAAATGAAAGTTAGCAGCCAAGAATGGGAAAGTGGAAGGGCTTCTTTTTTTTAGAAACATGTGGGAATTGAAGTCTTGGTACCTCTTGTAGCAGCTTTAAAGCATCCCTGTATTTTTATATCCAGTTCCTTCTAGAACTACTTCTTGTATGCTAGCAACAAAATGAGAGGTAGTGTTGATGAATTTTGGTGCTTTGAAGTGCATTGAACTGACCTGGGTATCACAGTATGTCCACACACACCTCTAAATTTAGATTTTAACCTGACACATGTGTCTTGCAATTGGAGAGAGTCTCAGTGGCAGCTTCAGTGGCTTCAGGGAGACTGCTGACTGAGAGCCAAGGCAGGCCTTGGAGACATGTTCTGGATGCCACATGCCCAAGAGTTCTCAAAATTAGCATCCCTTTCTTCCTGAGAGGTGAAGCATTTGCCTAAACATGTAAGTATTGATCACTAGATAACTACTAAATATTTTCATGTAAAAACAAAGTGTTTCCGTGGTCAAAAAGCATAAAATTGTAGCTTCAGGGAAAGCCAGTACTGGGGTTATTGCTGATAGAGCATCTAATAGAGAATGCTGACTTGCAGCATCCTTTGCATGGAATGAGAAACAGCAGGTCTGCCTCTTGCCTGCAGACATCTTTTTGTGCAGGCAGGAGGTAGGTTCTCATCCTAGTTGGCTTGATGACAAAGCAGAGTAAACAAATCTTAGCAAAAAAAAAAAAAAAAAAAAAAAAAAAAAAAAAAAAAAAAAAAAAAAAAAAAAACAAAAAAAAACTAAAAGAGAACTATAAATTTTGTACTCCTTGAAGGAAAATAAAGTGTGCAGTATTTACTGTCTATTTCCCTCCCTCTTATTCCCATTCCTGTCTTCTAATGCTCACAGGGCCTAGCAGGGTTTTATGTGGAAATCATTGGGATTATCTCCCAATTTTTTCTCAGATAATTCAGTTGAAAGGTTATATAGAACTGAACAATTTGGAGACTGGGAATCACTAAGCTAGGGGCTTTAAGATGTTCTCAGGTTTCTATCCAGCCAGAACAGTTCAATAGTTATTGGATGTGCTGCTAGTTGGCTGAAAAATCCATCTTTCCTACTTTTAAAAATTTTTACCCAGGTCATTTTCTGAGGTTTGGCAAGGGCAGGAAGGGGAAGCAAGCATCCCAGCTTTCTGACATCTCAGCCTGTCTGAGAGTACTGAAAATGACTATGTTGACTTTCAATTTAAACTGCATATTTCCAATGTAGTGCTTTCCAAATGGAACAGTGGTTTGCTGACTATCTCTGTCCTGTCCTGGGAATCCCCACAGTTTAGCCTGACCCATGCCGCACTTCCAAGTCACACATGGCAGTGCGTGGAGAAAGCCAGGTAGCACTGCTTGGAGACCAGACCTGAAAGCATGTTTATGTGCCTGCCTTACTCAGAGAAGGACTCCTGGTTAGCGGGGTGAAAGGTGCAAGTACAGGTTCCCAGCTGGAGGTCACCCCCAGCAGCCATGCCTATAGCAGCAACCTCTGTGGCACCTCTGTTCCACATCTCTTCCAGTAACAGAACCTGCAGCTGCCAGCCCTTCCTCAGACTAGCTTTTGATACAAATAAATTATAATGAGCTGTCTTAGCTGTTACAGTATTTACAGGATAAATAGTTTCCACTTCACAGCCATCAATACATCCACCCTTTAAATCCATTAAATTCCTGACTGCTATATGCTCCCTTAGTCATGGGCTGACACTGATTTAAGGCTGGAAAACCCCTATTTAAAGCTCTGCATTAGTGAGAGTGAATGTAAATTGTGACCATGCCATTTGGCCTGGGACTAAAAATGGCTGCAGAAGTGATACATTTCAAACTGTGCTTTGGCTTGAAACAGTGATGGTTCAGTGTTCTTCTAGTCTTCTAGCTGGTGGATTAGCAAGAAATCTGGAAATTAGTAGCGCCAGCTTTGCAGTGAGTCTTTAATCTTAAAACTAGAGAAACATGTCTGTGGTGGACTGCTCTGTAGCAGGTCTAAAACCTGGTTCTGCCCTGGACTGTCATGCTTGCATATTTTGGTGATGTTGCTTCTCTGAATCAGTGAAAGTCTTCCAGAAAGATAAATATTTCATCCATGTTCAGTTCCTCTCCTGGACCTGTCACAGTAGCATCAAATGGTAGCTGGTTTTAATCTTTTTTAGCTGATTGGTTTAGAGGAATTGAAACAGACTTCACTTATTTATTGATGGTTGGAAAAAATACCCTGCAGCCTCCCTCTTGCATTCATAGTGTGACCAAGAGAGGAGAGGTGTAGACTTGGAACAGAAGATCTATCACATTCAGTGTGCAAGGCTATTATTTGAGCTGTCTCAGAAATGTTTAATTTTTTGTTGTTGTGTTAAAACACTGGCAGTTGGATTTTGCTAAAAATGACACCGGTTTTATTTGTATCCCACATACATGATCTTCAGGGATTTGTATACAACAGAATAAGAAGTTCCATCCTATTTTTACATATATTGGCCTTTCTTGTCATGTGATACAGAGTATACATGTTTCAGAGCCTGGGAGGGAGGAAAGGGAAGGTAAAAAAAAGAAGTGAGACAAGTGCATCTTTTTTATCTTCCCCTGGTATATTTAGTGCATGGTTGGTTAAAGCCTCCACAGCCAGGTAGAGCAGGACACTGAGAAATGCAGGCCATGCAAGGACAATCAGTCGTGTCCAGGCTAGCGATGGAATGCTGTTTCAGGCTCCCACTGGTCTGTCATGGCCAGAGATTCTGTGCTGTGTGTATCTGTGAGCAGCGATTCTGTAGGTGGAAGCGTATGACCCTGAGCAGCTAATACAAGAGCAGCTGTACTGTCTTCATCCCACAAGAGCAATCAGCACTGAGCCCATCTTCTCCAAAGACACAAACCTCATGTAATTTTGCTGCTGATGTATTTCTCACGAACCTTTCCTCTCCTGCTTAGATTGTTTCAGTCAGGGACATAGAGCAGGCAGAGAGAATATGATTTCTGACACTGTATCCTTCAGTACACAGTGAGAACCAGTCTGATTGTCTTTTTTGCTATTTGTTTCTTTCCTGTTGCTATAGTACTGGTAGGAGATTGCCAGTCTCCATTAGAAATAAGCCTCCTCAGCTCCATTTGAGGGAGGACCGTGTAGAGAAAATATATGGCAAGAACTTGTGAAACACAGCCTGTCACTTCCAGGAGGTGAGAAATAAAAGGGAAGGTTGCTCTGCAGTCTGCCACCAGCTTCACTTGTGGACTGAACAAGGGTGGGAGGTTTCCTACAGGGCTGTTTGTGGATAAAGCAGCCAAGGATGTTGAGCATCTGTTTCATTATTAAACGTTAGCTGATTTCTCAAAGCCCAGTCCGTTTAAGAAGGGGAGCATTCTGCTTTTTGCTGTGTGTATACCTGCAGGTTGCTTCATTTTCTTTGTGGATGTGATTACTCTGTTTGATGGTTGCTAACTGAAAAACAGTAAAGTCATTAAAGGGCCATAGGTGCCCTCTGGAGCCACTTGTTGAATGTTGATAAAGGAAAATGATACTGTAATATAAAATATAATCTGATCACTGCATCTAATTACAGACAAGAGTAAGCTGCTAAAGAAGTGTTCTGTATATTCTGTGTTCTGTATGTAATATTCTGTAAGAATATTATAATTGCATTCATTACAGTATTTCCAACTTGAAAGCTATGAGCAAATATCAACTAATTCTTCCAACAGTCCCTGAGGGTGGGAAGGTAAATCTATTACTATTTATTATGAATTTATTTCAATTACCTTTAGCCACTGTTAAAATAACTATGACTTGATGAAAAAATTACCAGCATTTGCCTTACAACAGTTTTGAACATCTTGGATGCCCCAGTTTTGAGCAGTGTTTCTGATATCTCTTATAGATGGGCATCATTTTACTGGAATTAATTTTGGAAGCATCAGAGAAATGCCTATTATTTTTTATTTCCATTAATATCTAGTTCTTATTAAATACTAAATATTTGTGTTTTTTAAATATTTAACAACATATCTGGGGCTTTGTAGAATGTATTGTATTTAATAAACTTACACAGCGTTGTATTATTATTTCTACTATTATTATCATCTGAGGAAATATTTTTCTGTACAGCATAAAACTACAGATGTTAGTAGTAATGTCTCTTTTTACAGCATAGAACCATTGATATTTGCTCCTTTAATTGGTAACATTCTCTCCCAGCCCCAGGCTGGGGAACAGGGGTGGAAATTGTGCATAAAAATCATTAAGTGCCGCCTAGGCCAGCTGCAAGGCATGAAATGAACAAAATGCTGGTTTGGCTGCTCCTGGTTTTCAGGTTCTAGATGATAGTCCTTGATGCTGATTGTCTGGCTGACAGCCCTGACAAATTTCTACTGATGTCAGGTTGTGCTGTGGACGCTTCCTCAAACCTTCCCAGTAGAGGAGCGGCGTTTCCTAGGAAAGGCTGCTCTAGGAAATATGGTACTTCTTTTTCCACATTGTAGAGACTGAGAAGTTCTTCTTTCCTTTTGTAATATCTGTCTCAATGTCAAGTCAAAGATGGGGAGTAATTTTTGCTTTGTTTTGTAGTTGGTTGGCTGGTTGCTGTTTTTTTTTGTTTGTTTGTTGTTTTGGTTTGGTTTTTTTTTTTTTTTAATAGTGGTTATACCTTTATTCCAAATTTACACCTAATGTGTAGGCCAAAAAGTTGAATATTCTATTTGAAGAATAAAATGTATCATTTATATTAGTCTCATGAGAACTTGGCTTAGTTTAAGTCTCAGGATTTATGCCCTGGGCAATCTTTGGGAAAAAAAAAAAAGCCATAGTTTTGGTGTTTTTGTTATTTATATTATCATACATCATTTTGGAACTATCCTCTCCATGCAGAAACATGCGACAGGGTATGTATCGTATTCTTGTTGCGTTCCCAGTGAATGTTTTAGACATCATTTTTTAATATAAAACTCTTGGATTTGACTCAATGTTTAAATAGCTGTCAGGTGCTTGCAATAGATGGCTGAGTGTCATGTGCCCCCTTTTTGCTCATGTATGCTGAATGAAAAGCTGCTGTTTGTCACTTGTTTGGCAAGCTCTCAGTGCCTGTACGTGGCTTGCATTAATGCTAATGGGAGCTGCACACACTCTGAAGAGACAAAAGAGCCAGGTTCCTCCTTAATCTGCGCAATCAGATAGTGAATACCTTGTCATAGTACCCAAGGTGGCCTTTTGCTGCCCAGAAATGCAGTCTACCATGCCCTTATTGCTTAAACAGCTTCTAGAAGCTAATCAGATTCCTCCCCCACTCTGACAGGTGAAATATGGGGTAGTGTATGAAAGACAAAGGTTGAAGGAGCAGTAACAATTGAGTAGACAAACGGTGCGTGCAGAAGATCACATCTTTCTTCCCTTGGCAGTGGAAATCACTGGGAAACACCAGGCTGGTGCAACTGAAGCTTTTGGGCAGCTTTCCTCATTGTCTTTTCTTGTTCAAATGTAGCTCCTCATGCTTCTGCTTTTGTGTGTAGGTGGTGTGCTGGGTACCTGTTACCTGCAGCAAACAGTCTATCCAGGGAGATGTGATGAGAGGGTGAGCAAGCAGCTGATTCTTCAGCAGCCCTGGGCTCTCCTGAACTCTTCTTGCCTCCCCTCTTCTTGGTCTTTTCATGTTTTAAAATAATCTTTTTCTGCATGTCATACTTAAGAATTGCCTTTTTTTCTTCAGTATTTCACAATAAAATTGCAAAAGGAGTTGGGACAGGGCAGAATTCTGCCAGAAGCAGCTTGAAACAGAGTAAGTAGCCTGAGTGGTTCTCTTCCAATTGTGTTTCCTTTACCAGATTCCCTCTGAAATGTCTCTGTCTCAATACAACACAGTGTTTTGAAGCTTGGCAATTTCCATACTTTACCTGAATTTCCTTTTTATGACACTTGCAGCCCTTAAGGACAAATTAAAGCGATTGGGCTTTTTGGTGACTTTTATTTTGTGTTACTTTGTCTTCGGAAGCACAGATTGAGGCTCTTAGGTGAGACTCTAGGCATACTTAGTGTGCTGCCTGCTTCTACTTTTTTCTTGTACTGCCATGCTCCTGTTGTTCCTGAGTGCCTGAGCAGCTCCAGAGTTGCTTTTTCCATAGTCAGAGTTGATTACAGTGATTTTGAGACAGGAGAGTCTATTTTATGACCTCTCAGCCAGCCTGAGCATAGTCTTCCCAGTGGAGCTGCTGACCTGCTTTGCATGGACTGGCTGCCAGAGGCAGCAGCTGTGGATCTTCATCAGTTGTCATGCCCCTTTTACAGATTAACCTCTGCTCTTTTCCCATGGCATTATTTTGCAGGCATGTTGACAAGCTGCTTTGATAATAAGAAGTGGGTGTGTATCAATTGGGAAAATGTTTTTGGCTCACCTTTGAATATTGTATGAGCCAATTAAGCAGCTGTGTCCCTCCCTCTCGTAACCAGGATTCGGGTGCATAAAGCCAGTGGTGAACTATAGGTGGTAGCAGCTTTCTAATGCTGTTGTATGTGCATGTGGTTGGGTTTCTCTAGAGTGGAGATGATGCTTCACTTGGATCTCAGCTCCCGTTCTTCGTTCTTTAGCTGAGGCTTTTTTAGCATAAGCTTTTGTAGGAAAAAACCTAGCTGGCTCCACAAGTCATTTCTACTCGAAGGATTTCTTTATCAGCAGAACAGGATATGCTCTGATTATCACGATCCTTGGTACTTATTAATTTGTAATTTATATGTATTGCCAGAAGTACAGTGTTTTAAAAAGATTTCTGAATTCGTCTTATTTCTGACTACCTTCCCTGCTGTGCTGCCACAGGTTTTCTGGAACTTGGTAGAGGTGTACAGCTTCCTCCACCACCCGCAGTACCAGGCTGGTACTGTGTTCTGTGTAAACAACCCTTGAACTGGCTTGCTGTGGCAGAGCAGCAGCCTTCAAGGTGCCATCAGTGGGCCCTTGGGGACCCATGTGCTAATTGAGGGGGAGCAGTGGGAGTCTGTTAAAAGCAACTAAGAAAAATCAATTGTCTGTGGACTCAGGCTTGCTTATAATGCTCTGCACCTATCCTTGAAAATGCCTTCAGGGGTCTGTAAATTGCAAAGGCTGAAAAATATTGAGTAATATACTGTAAGAAAAAACAAATCTATGCACTTAAAAATCACCTTTAAAGCTGTCAGTGTTAATGCAACAGACAAAAACATTTTTGAAAGTGAAGCCCAAGCACTTCTCTTAACGGTGCTGTAATATATTGGTTTGAGTTGCAGCAAAAGCAATATATTGGTAAGAGCTGCAGCAAATGTGGTGATAGACATTCTACTGAAATAGAAGAAACATGCATCTCTCTTAAATCCCTTGAATTGAAAACTAAATTAACTTGTAGTTTTATTTGCTAGATCAAAACTTTGCACCTGTCTTCACAATGATCTTTCATGTGCTTCTCAGTCTGGTGGGCAGGGTGGCACAGACAGTGAAACAGGGATTGCAACAGGACATTTCAGAAATCTCATTCCTGAAGCTACCTGAAGGCATTTTGAGAAAATAAAATACTTAGGAAATGATGGTTTGACAAACAAAAATGGTTTGCACTATGGAAGCTTTCATAGGAATAGTATCCTGTTTCCAGGGAGGAATTTCAAGTAAAATTCCAAGGACTCCTTTCTTTGTTCAGTAGTCACTTGCAATGTAAGAGAACACAATTCAGTTTCTTCCTCTTCCTGAATTAAAACCAGGGCTTGGACTTCACTTTTTGAGACTAGGTGAGAGCCCTGGCTATTAAATGACTTGGCAGCTCTTAGGAGCTTTCTTGTTTGCTCTGGAGCAAAATCTGAAAAGCCTCTGGGTTTCATTCAGGAGAATGTATGGAATTCTGGAGTGGCAGGGGATGAATTGCCACTCACCTGTAGACACACCCTGTTTTGTGTCTGAACACCTGTTGACTTCTGTAGGCTTTCCTTCAGTATTCTGGCAGGTGAGCCATGCGCTCGTTCTGTACAGTGTATAAGTGAATTTCCACTGTACAGTGTATAAATGAATTTCCACTGTACAGTGTATAAGTGAATTTCCACGTAAGGACTTCGGTGCGAAATGCAGCTGCACAGCTTTTAATATGCAGGATAACTGGTAAAACTAATTGAGCTGTCATCTCCGTATAGAACCACTTACAACATTGAAAAATTAAATCTAACCCTTCTTGTATAGCCAAGGGGGTAGTGCTTCTTATTCCAGGGGGTTGGGTCTTTTCCTGAGTCTCCAGTGATACTTTACTATCCCTTTGGGTCTCACGATGCTCCTTTCACCCCCATTGTTACACATCCTCACTTCACCCTGCAGTCACTTAAAAAAGACCAGCGCTGCGTCTCCCAGGAGTTTGGTGTGTCCCTGCAAAAGCCGTTTCGTGTTAGCCAGAGAATCAAAGCACCCGGTGGGAGATGTGTCTCTCTTGCCCTTCTGCCTGTTTGCTCTGCAGCTTTCTGCTGGCCTGGAAGAGGCAGCAGCATGACTGACTGGTGATATTTCCTACTGCTGCTGTTGCCTAATGAAATGCTTCAAAGCCAAAGGGATAATGTTCTGATTTGTAGTCCACGCTCAGAAAATGGTGGTTGTGAAAGAGACTGAGTTCATAACCTAATACTTTTTGTCTTCTTGTAGAAATTACAGAGCCCCATCACTACTCATATTTTTTCACAGTCTTCATTCCCTCCTTTTGTTTGTTTGCTGTATAGTTTTGAGAGGAGACTGTAGTGGGACAGTGAGTGAATGTAACTATTAAATTTTGCTGGAAATGATGAAATGAAAGTGCATATTATATTCATACCTAATGCATCATTCTCCTGCCTTTACCTTCCGGCCCATCACATTCCAGTCTATTTCAGAGATTTAGATGCATTTATGTCAGATCTCCCGTCCCAGAATACAATCTACATCCAATTATCAACCCTTAGGGATACATTAGATGTAACTATTATATCTTCTTCTGTCAATAAAATTATAATCACGAAATGCACAAATGTCATACTTTGGTTTCTAAAAGCATCACAGATAAGAATGAGATGAAATGAAAAGGCTGTTATGCTACATTTTACACATGCTTATATGCAGAAGATTGCCAAAATCTCAAGCTGAGGTATGTATCTCCTTTTTCTGTCTGCTACTAACAAATCTCAGCCCTGAGCAAGCAAGTGCCTGCACAGGATCTGACAAAATTACGTACAAAGATGAATTAGTCTTTTCCTCCATTTGTTCACATGCCACGTTCAGGAGAATCACAAGTGCGTGAGGGACTTGTAAAGGTTCAGCAAGGACTGTCACATACAGATTTCACAGGCCTGTCTACCCAGGAGTACTTGGTTAAGTGAAACCAAGTTAATGAAAAGAGTTGAATTTCAGACATATTAGAACTCACTAAACCCCTTCAACACTCTGAAGAAATATATTGCTCTGAGTTCTCATTAGCTTGCTCAGACTCGTTTTGACTTCTGAGTAAAAACATCTGTATGGGAGTTCCTTAGTTAATGTACCTTAAACTTACACCTGTACTTAATTTGGATTACCTTGCCTAAGTTTCCCTTAATTGTAGCCATACCCTAGGTGAGATAAGCCATATTAGCTCAGGAGAGTCTGGAGTGCAGTAGTCACTCTCTATCAGACAGAAGTCCTGTTCCCCCTTTCAGGCAAGCATGGTTAGTTTCCTCTGCTCATGAAACAATCATCACTGATGGTAAAGAAAGAATTTTATATCCTTAAGAAAACTGCACAGCACTTGAAATTAAAGGAGTAAGGGGAAAGGAGAAGTTATACTGTGTGCAGAATATTCTGTAATAGTCTGCCCCAGTGTGGTTTTGCACTCTTATCTAAATTTTCTGGTATTGACTACTGTCAGAGATAGAGGAGCAGGCTTGACAGTCTCTCACTGATTCAGGAACATGGGAATTTTTATACTCTGAGCTAAGCCTCTCTGGCAGGGCTGCAGGCAGGGCTAACAGACTGCATAAAAGAGAATTTAATTTTTAAATATTTCTAACCCGAGCATTTCAAAAGCTGAAATGCCAATGTAAAATACTCGTATCTGGCAATTTCTCTTGTAATTTTCAGATTTTAAGCTGGAGTTCATACCTGAGCGCCAGGGAAATGGGAGGAAGAGGATGTCTTAAACTGCAAAAATGTCTGAAAGTACAATAACTTGGTTAAGGATCTGGTGATCACTACAAGTATAGAGAAAACACATGGGCTAAGTTGTGTTTTAAAAAACAAACAAACAAAAAAACCCCCACCAAACAAACAAAGAAGCAACCAAACACAAAGTTCTATTTCCTTGGACTCTAATTAAGGATGGAATATCTCCCACCGTCCAAGAGAAAAGGTTTTTGGCCATGTATCAGTTTAACATTTCACAGGTGCCACAACGGAAAGCACATGATAACAGCTGCTCTACCCTGTAATATCCAAGGGGAATGTTTACCTGGATTCAGAAATGTACAGTGATATCAGTGAGATTTGTGCAGTAGCTTGTACGTAGGCTGAATGGAAGAAATGGGATTTTAGGAAAGATCATGAGCATAAATCTGATGGTTAACATTTTAGGAGCATAGTGTTTAATGGGTAGTCAGATGTTCAGTTCTGCCATGAGATTTTATTAACCAGAAATTTTGCTGGGAGATACCATGGTGATCATCTGTAAAACTCAGACATCAATTTCATGCAATCAAAACGTTTGCAAGGATTGAACTGGACTAAAGTTCATCCCAGACCTTAAAGGGTTTATTATTGGCAAACCAGGTACAAGTTAGGACTGGATGAAGGAAGTTTTAAAATGAGGAGGCTTTGATCTTTTTTTCCAAATTGCCCTTTGCTGTACAACACTGCCATATTGAAGTGGAGGAGCTATAAGAAATTCTGTCACAATTATGTGTCACTATAAGAAATTCTGCCTGTGCCCTTTCACTTTTCACTGTTATACTCTTTCAAGGTACTGCTGTTTCTAAAATCACCAGCATATTTGTAAGATGAAGATGAGTTGTATGTTTTACTTAAGCTTCCTTGCAGAAATTGCTTTCCTTGGTGTATATGCGTGCATGTGTATGCATGTCTGTACAATGGTATATTAGACAAAAATGACTGGCTGTTTTGGAGGGGTACTCTTTTTTTTTTTTCCTTTTTTCCTTTCTGTGACTCTAATTTACAGTGTCCTGTGAGCAGTTTTTGCTTGAGTAGATGACTGCAATATAAGTTCAGGAAGAAAACAAACGAGACTTGGAAGCGGCAAAGCAGATCTGTTTGCAGGAGGATGGGTAACAAAAGAAATGTGCTGAAAAAATGCTCTCCTGCTCTGCACCTTTGGAGTGCTATATAATTTATAGCTGTTCTCTGCAAAGTGTCTGAGGCAGTGCCAGGTGGTGGGGAGTTAAATTAACCCCCGTGGCGTGTAGTTATCGGCAGAGGCCAGACCTGTGGATCGATACCTCGGTGCTGTGAGTTACCGTATCAGCTGAGAAAAGTGAATCTGTAAGCTCCTTATTTCTCCATTCTTTTAATCGCAGCGCTCTGTCTGGCTGTGATGAAGATGGAGCAGACGCAAATGTCTGATGCTTGAAGCTCTTTGATTTCTGAGTTGATGGGGTGAAGCCAATGAAATGCTGTGAGAGACTCAGAGAGCTGATAGTATATTGTCTTTTTCCAAGTATCCTCAGTTCCCGTTCTGTTTTTCTTCCTTCCTTACCCACGGATCATGCAGCTACTAAGTGTAACCAGGGTTACACTTAGTAGCTGCATGATCTGTGCTTTGCTTGACCGACACAGATAATTTCTAGCATCACTAGTTAAGCCTATTTTTTATTATTATTAATAATAAAGGCTGTTTTAGTCTCGCTTAAATGGATTAGCCATGCTCCTGCCTGCTTTTTGATTGTTTTTGCTGCTGGGGGTTCACTCTTCCGATGAGAGTTCTTGCAGATAGAGTTATTGCCAAGCTTATCCGTCACTGAGGCATACCTAATATGGATCAAACTGGATGGAGTAATTGGGTTTTCAGAGAGCTACCACACCAGGAGAACGTGTCATCCTCCAGGAATGAGGATTTTTGTGGCAGTTATGGAAGATACTTGCACAGAGGCTGAGTCAGCCGCCTCCTTTTTGCGCCCTCACACTTTGTGGGTGCACCCATTTTCTGCTTGCAGCCCCCAGAATTCGTGCCTGTTGACAGCTGAGTCTTCTTGCTTCCCTGAAGACCATGTGTGTCTTCCAAATCTATTGCTACCCCCTCCACCTCTCTCTTATGAAAATTAATATATAAAATGCTATATTCTTCCCTGTTATATTTTTCTAAACTCAGACTTACCCATAAATTGCCCATGTGGAATGCACTGGTAAATTAAGTAACGTATTGTTCTTTCCTAGCTGCACCTACTCTCTAGAGGTTTGAAAAATTTCCATCTGTAGACATCACCCGACAGAAAAATAAACAGCATTAAACTGCAATTAGTTTCTTATAAAGCTAAGTGTAATATGCCATGCCAGTCAAACCACTCACCTTCATTTCCCTTACAACAAGTGAATTATTTTCTCTTTAAACAATGACAGTGACCCTTGGCCTAAAAGCCAGTTTCCCCTCAGCTGAGATGTGAAGCAGTCACAAGGTAAGCTGGCCTTGCAGTTGAGCAGTGGTAGATGTGGAGCATGTTGAGTTACTGGTTTTGGTGATTAATGAAAGCTGAATTAAAGATGGCTTCTCAGCCTAACAGCTGACCTTCTGGCTGTTGTTCTGTGTTGTATCTGTCCTTTCCCTCATCTTATATTCTGACTTTAATCTTGCTTTCTAGTTCAGTTCCTGTCTTTTTTCTGCATCCAAAGTTGCAGACATTGATCCTTACCGCTAGGCATGACCATTCATGTCCTGGTCTCTTTCTTTTAACAAAGTCATCCAAGCCAGGACTGAGCTTTCCAGATTTCTTATTGCTTCATTCACAACCCCCTGACATCCTCTCCCAACCATGGGGAGTAAATACATATGTGCAGATTTCTGCACTGCTGTTCCTAGCATAGCCTGGGACGTTCCTGTATAACGGTGGGAGGTATAATTGATCTCCATATGCTGACTTGTGTTGTCCAAATTGGTTGTCCCCCTTCATCTTCTCCCCAGCTTCTTGCACATGGTCAATTCTTTATCCCTCAGCTTTCTTCTTTTTTATTCATACATGAAGGCACATGTAATACTTAGGTCGGATACAAAATACTTTTATGATTAAATTAGAATGTCTAGAGAGATTTTTCATCCAGTAGTTTTATTTGGAAAAACATTGTGTAAGGCCACACTGGATAAGTACCCGTTGATTTTAGATACTTTGATTGGAAAATGTCTTTGTGAGCTTGGACAGAAGTAACCAGTTTTAATTATTACAGCTTTTACTTCAGTGCAAGTTTGTTTATGGTCTCAAAGTAGTGGGTGAGGCACATGTGAAAGACTCTCAGAGTGAGTTTCTGGGTCTTTGAGCTCGGATGACACCAGCATGCTTCATCTCAGCCGTAACAGAAAAATAACTGTGGTCATAATAATTGTGTCAGCCACAGGCAAAGGGTTGATATTGCAGCAGGACTGCATTAAAGATCTTTTCTTTGGCTCACTGGCACTTGAGGAGTGACTGTAAACAAACCACTGCAAGGAAGCCAGTGAACAAACAGGTAGACAGTAGCTGATATTGTCTGTATCCTGCAGATGGGAAGTCACTGGCTTTGCTGGTGTACTTCTGACTTTGCATCGGTTAAGATTTGTGCATCAGTACAGAGGCTCTTGTAGAGGACTAACTGAGATTGAAAAAGTATTGATATGAAATACGGAGAACAGTGTCGTGTGCATAAAAAGGGGAGGAAGGATCAGTGTTCCCTTTGTTCATCCCAGCATGGTTTGTCTTTGGAGGGCTCTTGGCAGAGTTGCGAATGAGTTTTCCATAGACTGACTGGTGAGGTGAGGTCACTGGGCTTTCGAAATATTTGAGGTAGTGGTTTTAAACAAGTGACTATCTCAACACAAACAGGAATAAAACAATCTTGTATAGTCTTGGTCATACAGTAACCACTTTGCTCTGCCTTCACTGCTCACAGTGGAAGGATTTGGCTTGTTAAATTGGAGGCTTTGCATCCTTTCGTGTTCATCTACCTCCATCCGAAGTCTGCCTGAGTCTGCATTGCAGATTTTCTGTGCTTTGTTTTTCCACAACTGAATTTATGTTTTCAGTTCTTAGAGTGAAAGAATTGAAACTTTGATGAAAACAAATAGCTGGAATCAGCTGGTTTTTTTTTTTTCATATAACCCTGACAGCATGTGATGCAATGCAAGGGACTGAGGGGAAACTCCTTGCATCGTAGTTGATGCAGAGCAAGCCAGCAGCTGGGAAACTTGCTGAAGCCAGATGCCTTGTGGTAGCAGTGTCATGGTTACTGTTGTGCACTGAGAGGAGTTTTAATTGGAGTGTATTATTTTCCCTTTTGAAAGGTGGCTAGCCAGGGACAGATTACACATAGATTTAGTTCTTAAGTATTACTCTGTAATTGTTTGGCTGGTTTCTTTATAAAAGCTTAGCATGAAGTCACTGAGTTTGGGTTAAGGCTGAATTATGTATCTCTTGGCAGTCCTGGTTTTCATTACTGACCAGAGAATTAAAAAAAAAATAGCATTGTCCATGTTTGTGTGATCCCTCAGAAGTGAATCTTGAGTAAATTGGCCAAAGTGTATATATTTGGGGTTTTAATGCTGGATTTAGAATTATCTTTTGTTTCTGTTTTTTATGTATAAGCCCAAGTGCTGGAGGGTTGGAAACAGACAAGATTGAATGGGTCAGTTGTATGAATTGGCAAACACAAGATTCCCTCTTTCACACACTATGCTTCTCTGTTAAACGCTCTGCAATAACAAAGAAAGATGAAATGTTTGGTCTGTGTGGTGTATGAGGGCTTTCTCAGAGGCTAAGCCCTTCAAGTAAGTAAATAAGCAGAAGTTTCAAGTACAGACGTTATTTGTGAAGCAGAGAATGATGCTACACAAGCATCTAACACAAGCCTGCAAAAGCAAAGACATGAAGAGCTGAGTCCTTGCTGGGAGGTTAAACAGCAGCTTTCCAGTAGTAGCTCAGGGCCCTTTGCCATCTCCATAATCCTGGTGGATTATACTGGAGGTGGGATATAGTTACTGAATCCAACTGGTTCTAAACAAGTTTGGTGTTATTTGCTTTTTTTGTAACAGAAGCAAAAAGAGAAAAAAACTCATATTTTACTAACTCTTTTATGCCTGAAAGTTTCAAACATTGCTCATTTAATCCTCTTGCCTATCTTTCACTTCTTCCATCATATTTGATGTGCAGAGACACAGTGCCAGTCACACATTGGGAGGAAACAATGCGTCTATTGGCATCTTTCTGTAGAGCTGAGGTAGATTTGGTTGGACAAAAGGAAACCTGTGGCCCAGATCTACACACCCATTTCTGTCAGTCAGCAAGCTCCAAGAGAGGGGTATTAATGTGACATTTCTGCCAGAAATACATGATTTTTCCCTTGGGGACATTGCCTTGAATCAGCAGAGCAGCTCCATACTGCCCTAGATCTACCTAATAAGGACACCACCACACTTTGGAGCAAGGCCACGATTTTGCTGACAATGTGAGAGTCAAGTTTCCCACTGCTGAAGTATAGCTGCCTCTCAAAAGGAACACAGCAGCTCTTTTATGACAACCTTGCTTGAGAAAACTACTTCTGCTAATGGTGAAATGTTGCTTTTCAGCATAGCATTTATTTAGAAATTATATGTAATTTAGAATTAGTTTTTCTTTCCAAACATCAAAGGGAAGTGCAGCCCATATATCTCTTGAGTACTGGTGAGAGAATAACGCATGTAGACTAACTTTCTGCACAGAAGAACACTGGCAATGGTCTGTGAGATAAAGGTGGTTTTGGGGTTGTGCAGCTCAAAGTAATGTATTTCGTAATAGGATATGTAGTGTGTCTGGGAGTTGCACAGCATTACATGCACCTGAGGTATATTCATGGACACATTGTGGGCAGCATCATACCTTCTACATCATGCAGTGTTCTGTCTTCCCACCTGAAAATAAGCTATTTTAGCCTTCATGGCTTTGCTATCTGCTTATTTGAGATGACTTATCTGTAGTTGGCGTTGTTTTGTTGGCAGCATACATCAGGCATCTTGTCAGAGAGCAGCTGTTCATCTCTTCCTTCCCCATTATATCCCAACCCACTTGCATGTCAGCTTCACTGTACTGTTGTCTTATCAGTCATCTTGGAGAAGGGGTGGTTTGAATTATTTTCACCAGAAGCATTGTGCCTACTAGTTTTCCGTGAGAAAAAGGTTTGTAATTACCTCAAAAATAGAAGAAAGTACTGCCTCATCCCTTGTGATGCCCAGTAGTGGCAAGACCCTTGGGGTTATATTTTCTTACACTTCCACCTCAGAGGCTGACTGTTTTGCTGAATTGTGTAAAAAGACAAGGTAATTACCATGTTTCTACCTCATTCTCCTCTGACTGTGTTTTTCTGAGGATTGACTTGGCACAGGGCTCAGCATGGATGTTGTTTCCTGGTTTCCATGGAGGTTAGCACAGCAGAATAATGGATACTCCAGTAACAGGACCTAGGTGGCTGCGTTGTATGCTGGATGTTCCAAAATCTCACGTTTTCACATATCTGATCCAGTAATTTGTGAAATGCCCCTGACTCCTGGGGTTGTGAGATGTGAGCTTCATGAGGTCATAGGGTTCCCCAGAGAACATCTTACAAAAGGATCAGAGCCTTCTCTGAGAGAAAGCACTGGAAAAGGAGCATGTGCAATATATTATCACACTCAGTAGGAAGACAGATTTTCTGGAAATTTGAGCTAAGTAGAGATGGAAGTCAGTTGTGTTAAGTCATCCAAACAGGGTTATGGCACCTGGTTGGGGCTCTTATGACAATCTAATCCATGTGGATTTTTTAAAACTCATCATGGGAATCAACTTACACTTGAATAAATAACGTGCCAGTGCCTTGATTTTTGCTATCTTTGAGGTCAGCAGGGGCTATGAAGAAAAAGGTATAAAACTGAAAGACTTGGAGCAGTAGATTGAGTCAAACATAACATAGTTAGTGTGCCACATTTAGAAATCAGGGTATGCTTAAGTCACAGACCACAGCAGTCCCTCTACTGCCAGGTTTAGGCTTCTCTTGAAACTACTGCCAGATAATCAGTTATTGCTGGCAGAGAGCTTAGAGCCTGACTTGAGGGCTGAACGTAGTTATGAGGCTGGTATGCATCATGCTGTCCACTGGTGTGAAGACTTTATGGCGTAGAGTAGAGTGATTCCAATTACTCCTCCTCCTTTGCAGTCCTACTTCTGAAATTAAAGGCTGCTGCTGTAACCCACGGTTCACTCTGATTCGTCTCCCTGTGGATTTCAGGGTATTCACATATAATTGTAACATAAGGTTTTATCAGCCATTATCCTGATCCTGTGAGCATCACCAGTGAAAACTAGGAGATATGACCCATAATCTACACAAAACCTTATCAGGCAGTGACACTCCTGCCACTCTGTTCATGCAAGCCCAGGCACCACACAGGCAGGAGTTTGAACTGCCATCAGCCTTTTCCTTCTTGTTTCTTGTGATGCTGTTGATCATGGAGGTACACAGCAATAGTGAAAATCTCAGGAAAAGCAGGTTTTAACAAATTTTCAGTGGAATGATAGAAGTTTGGCTTAGCTTGTTTTAAATGGCTTGTCCCACTTCACTTGCATCTCAAGCATTTCCTTGCTTTGTAATGTGAGACAGCTGGTCTTGAAGTTAATCCCCAGGGTTTTAGAGGCTTTTTCTTCTCCTGGCAAACTTGAGAGGGAAGATGCTTCAGAAATATTAGCCATCGGCTGTCACTTAGTAGAAACTATAACAGTTGGTGATGGTAATAGCATTGGCTTGAAACTAGCAGGGAAATGCAGGTCTAGCATATGGGCATCTAAAATCTGTGCAGTGATGGAGCTGAGGAACACGACACATTCAACTAGCTTTTGAGTTGAGGGCTCTGAGTTCAGGTTTTACAGCATCAAGCTGTCTTGGAATTTGGCTGCAGTAGGCAGTTAGTGCTTCAGTAGAGAAATTTCCAGTTAATCTTTTTACCTGCATTTGCCAGGCAGACTGCACTGAGTCAGCTCAGCGCGGTCCCCACTGTGCAGCGGCTGCAGCCAGTCTCACTCCATCACTTTTAATGAATCTGAGTCTCTGTGGTTTTCACTAATTTACTCATTCGCAAGAGAAATGAGGAAGTGTTTTCCTGTCTCTCTCTGATAATGAATGAGATATGAAAGAGCTTCATGGCCAGTAAGCACCCTGGAGGGACTTGAGTTTGTCAAAATGTGCAAGGCATCTTCATCAAAGCAACAAAATTATTTTCTTTCCCCTTACTCTATGAATTGAAAATTCACAAGACAACAGCCAGAAACATGCCCAGTTTTGCTTAGACAATGGAATTGACTTTGAAAAACTGAATGCGTGGCAAAACTGATAATATCTTTTGCATCAGTGTTTTTCAGAGGTGTATCTTGAAATAATAAATGGTTGCCTGAGGCAGGCTTTAATGTGGGGCTTTTGCTGTAGTCTGGCTTGGTGTCTGTGAACCCCCACTTGCACAATGTGACGTTTTGCACTCAGTGCAGACTGTGGGCAGCAAACATCTCCTTTGAGGGTTGTGTTGAATCCTGTTTACCATGAATTTTCATTTCTGTTTGCTGCCATCTTCAAATGTACTTTGTATACATCAGAAGGGCAGAGATAAGAGTTTACAGAAGATTAAACAGGCACAAACACATTAGGAGAGACAGTAAGCAATTCAAATTGTTAAACCAAAATATTGAAGTCCACTCTATAAGTCTTCGGGGCTTTTGAGTACCCAAACTTAATAAAATTAGCCAACTGCTGCAGCTTGGTTAATTTTAGCACTAGCTCTAGTGCTTACCATTGCTATCAGAAGCAATCAATAGCAAATCTAGCTTTATAGGGTATAGCTTTGAGGTACAAACTGTAGGTTCCACTTTGAAGTGAAGAACAGCTGCCCAGGAATATTGTGAGCCATGCACTTTAACAAAGTAACTTGTCACAGTGCTCCTGATTGCCCTCCTGTACTTCAACCCTTTTTAAAACACAGACCCCTTTGAAAGGTAGAGTAAATAATTTCAACTATTGCTCCAGTTTCATGTGTAAAAGCAGAGAGTGCTTGTAGGAAATACAAGTCTTGGAAGGTGAGCTGAGCACTTGTTAGTCCAAGGATTAAATTAGCTGGCCAAGAGAGAATTATCACCCTACAAACCTCCCATTAAAACCTGAAGAGGTACAAGTATTTTTTGCTGTTACGTTTGAACATATGGTTACTCAACTGGTGACAAGATTCACTGTATTATTGCATATTAATGGAATATGGTGTGTGCAGCACACAGCGTCGCATGCAGTTTGAATGTCACTTAGTAGTCCCCTCTCTCTCACTACTTCACTTCGATTTTAGCATTTTCTGGGCTCTTAAGCATTTGTCATGTATTGATTCTCACGGAGTTCCCAATTTTTTATTCCCCATAGGGAGCCTAAACGTGCTTGGTTCTCAGGCCTTTTTGTTTGGATATATGCTAGATGCTGAGTAGGTGTGATATTATTTCAGATTTGTTCATATTTCAAGATTTTATGGCTTGTATCAGGTAGGACCAGGTGCCACCAAGTTCAGGTGAGTGTTGTGGTGTGTGCTTCACATGCTTAGGACAAGACAGTTTCTGGTCCAAAGGACTTGCTTGTGTTCTAAGATGAAACCCATCAGGTGAATGCAACAGGGAAGCAGAGGAGTAAAATTGTGACACAAACACCTCATTATATGGATTGTCTTCCTGCATCTTTTGCCAGTTCAAAATCCATTTTTTTATATAGCTTAACTATTAATACCATTCAACTCTGTTAGCAAAGAGGAGAGTGTCTCCAATGCCTCCTTCTGTATGTGCAATAATTAACGTCACAGCAGTTAATGCTCTGCAATCTGTGGCTTGTCCCTCGAGCATGGAGAGCACAGGACAAGCTCTTCTGAGGTAAGGTGAAGATACCTCCATTGCTCCTGCAATTTATCAGCTTTCATGTTAACCTAGCTTCATTCCAAAATGCAGGTCTGAGGAAGCAGCTCCTCTGAGGCCATTTGGGCTCTTCTCTGCTGAGCTGTGGTTGTGCCAGCACATCTCCCTGGCCCCACAGCCACAGTGGGGAGTGGCTGAACAGCAGGAGCATCTATTGGAACAGCCCCTCACAGGGGCATAACAGTCCCTCTCTCACTGAAGACAGGTCTAAGGAAAGACATGAGCTGGCACATCCATGACCTTCTTCTGGAAGGAGCCAGGTGTGGGGGAGCCATTTGGCCTGTGTTGACGTCTGTACTCTCCCTGAATACCTGTACCTTACCAGCGCACATCAGCAGACTGATCAGACTCACAGCTGACAACCTTTAAGAAGTGATCTCTGAAGTTGTATTTCCCTCACAGACAGATCCTGAGCAACAGACCTGTCACCTGCAATACCTGTTGCAATGCTGTGACAGCATGAGTTTGAATTTCAGGTTCCAGTGCTCTATGCAACATCTCTAATTCTTTGCGTCCTGTAATGAAAAGTTTTCACAGTTCCTGTGCTGGATGATATTCTGTGTGAATCAAGAGTGTGAAATACATCTCACCTGTACATTTACAGAGAAGTTTTTCAAATAAATATTCAAGTCATTAAGGATGCATTACATGGAGCTGAAGCTCCACACACAGTTTCCACTGCTGTGGGTCCTTTACCAGCAGAAAGAATGATTCTAAAAATCTATTTAAAATTAACAAAAAGAATCATTAAGCAGAGTAGGATTTTAAAAAATGCACTTTCAAGCTGGGAAACCACCTCATTTAGTATAATGAGTGAGCAGATCCTTGGGCCCTGAAGAGAAGCAAATTGAAACAAAATGGCTCCAGCACTGACTTGCATAATGATGGACTGAGCACGCGTCCTGGCATGTAATGATCCCATCTTTCCCACAGGGCTTCAGAAAACAGCACTTATTGTGACAGTACCTCTGGCCAGGATACTGTTTCCATGAGGAAGAGGAAAAGGGCTGATAAAAGTTTGGATTTGGAGTAGAAGAAGAGGATGAGAAAAGCTAGCGAAGTTTGAAGTCACAAGAATTGCAGAGGAGAACGATGATAATGCTCACAAAAGCAGAGTGGGAGGCAGAAAAAGGGGAAGGACTCAAGGAACACCACAGCCCTTGAGCTGGGGCACTTGAAAGATGCTTCAACTGGGGACAGTTAACTGGGTTAAAAAGGAATGAGCAATTCCTGGTGGGATAACTAACCCTCATCCTTGCCAGTCCTAAAACCTTCTTTCCATCTCCTTTTTCCAAAGCAGCTCAAAGCTGTTTTGAGAAAGAAGGAACCAGCGCACCAAACACCAACTGATAGCAGCAGTGTACCCAGCAGGTGCATGTACTTGCACCTGCCCCACACTCTTTTGCCTTTCCAGTAGAAATGAATGTAGCTGCATGTACTGGTACCTGCCTCGTGCTCTTCTACCTTTCCTGCATAATGAAGATTTCCTTAAGTGGAAGTTTCATCCTTGGCCTCTCTACTGAGTAATGTGGTGCAGATGCTGTCTCCTGAGAACTGGACTGGATCTTTCAACAGCTATTTCATGTTTTCCATGCTAGAAATTGCTGGGCAGCTGTGAAATGTAAATGAAGCAGTGGATCTCAGCTGATGGATGCTAGGATTTTCCTGTGCCACCCACAAAGTCCTTGAAGGTCTTGCTCCATTTTGTAAATTCCAACTGCTGCTTAGTCTGTTCTGGCTAAGTAGGTTGAATGGGTCACTGTTCTGAATATTGCCCTGCAGCAAAATCACTTGTCCACTTTGCAGGTACAGTCTGGAGAGTGGAAGATCCTTAATTAATGACCCACTTTGTGATCGAGGCAGGGGGATAACTTTTTCCAGAGTGTCAGCTAGTCCAAATGTGGTCACAGCATGGGTAATTTAAAGCTAGATTATTACCCTTTACAGTAACATCAGAAAAAGTCCAACTGTCCTTATCCATGCTAGCTAAGAATTCAGGAGAACCCTGGAACTGGTGTAGCAACTGCATGCATACTCTTCAATACTTGGTGGTCCCAGTGGAATGAGGCAGTGCATTGTCTGTTCTGCATGCAGCCTGTTGCTGCCTGATCTGTCATCCATTCCCTTTCATCTGTGATTGTGCATGGGAAGCAGGGAGGCTCTTTGCTCCTCTGTCTGTGGCTTCTGTCATTTTTTTTATTATTGTATACTGTCAAAATGTTGTCTCTCCCTACACCTCCCTTTTGCCTGTCTCCCTTTGGAATTTGCGCTGAAAGATGAAAGCAAACCCATCTTTCTTGGCTACTAAAAAGGCAGAAGGTTTATTCTGACATGTGCACGGCCCATGGAGACACAGAGATCACACTGGGGATGAAGAGGTGAGTATTTGGGTGGAGAGAAGCCATCTGTTTCTCTGGCTAGAGTGTAGTCTACCTTCTTGTGGGCTCTGGGAGGTTTACTTACTGAAAGAACACTTATCATCTTGCTTATCCAAGCCTCCAGTCACTTGAATGCATCTGTGACCCAGTCTGGCGCTTTATTTTGCTAGGCAACACGCCAGCCTCAGCCATAGATAAGAACACAAATTTGTGTTTCCTGCTCCTGCAAATCTCCACTGACCACAAGACTGTCCTGCCTGCTAGCTAGTCTTTCCTGGGAAGGCCAGCACACACAAATGTCGGTGCCTGGATTTTCACTGCATGCACCATTTAGATTCAGCTCTTTCCTTCCAGAGTCTCCTTTCCATGGCAGAGACTCCTTCAAAAGCATTCAAAGAGGAGGAGGGGCTTTGGGAGCAGGATGATGTTGGCATTTGGTGTGAGGGTCCCTGGAAGAATCAACAAGTACTTTAGCTGCCTGAGGGTAATGCTGGGAAACTGCAAGGGAAGCTGTGGTCTCATGAAATGTTGGTCTTTCCAGCAACTTTGCACATCAGCAAGATTTAGAATGGAGAGTTGTCTTTACCTCTGATCTGAAATAGGATTTGTGTGTCCCCTCACATGTGTCACCATCCCTGCCACCCTGAGCAATAGCTGTGTTGATGAAGAACTTGTTAAGAAATACAATTTCTAATGTGACCTTTGAAATTTGGCCGTGCACCCTTGCTCTTTTTGTTTATTTGTTTTCTACCTTCTTTTTATATTCACTGTTTTGAAAACTTTTCCCTTCATATTTAAATACATCACAGAAACACAGAATTGTTTCACTTGGAAAAGACCTCTGAGATCATGGAGTCTAACCTTTGACTGATCACCACCTTGTCAACTAGACCATGGCACTAAGTGCCACATCATGTTGTTCCTTGAACACCTTCAGGGATGGTGACTCCACCACCTTCATGGGCAGTTCATTTCAGTGTTTAACAGACCTTTCCGTGAAGAAATTCCTCCCAATATCTGTCCTGATATAATCTCCCCTGGCACAGCTGGAGGCTATGTCCTCTTATCCTGTTGCTGCTTGGCTGGGAGAAGAGGCTGACTCCCACCTGGCTTCACCCTTCTTCAGGGAGTTGTAGAGAGCATTAAGGTCTCCCCTAAGCCTGCTCTTGTCCAGATTGAACAACCCCAGCTCCTTCAACTGCTCCTCAAAGGACTTGTGCTCCAGACCCTTCACCAGCCTCATTGCCCTTCTCTGGACCTGCACCACAACTTCCATGTCCTTCTTGAAGTGAGGTGCCCAAAACTGGACACAGCACTTGAAGAGTGGCCTCACCAGTGCTGAGTACATGGGTGTCATCACTTGTGTGATCCTGTTGGCCACACTGTTGCTGCTACAGGCCAGGATACCATTGGCCTTCTTGGCCACCTGGACACACACGCTGGATCACGTTCAGCTGCTGTCAGCCAGCACTCCCAGGTCCTTTTCTGCTGGGCAGCTTTCCAGCCACTCTTCCTCCAGCCCATAGTGCTGCATGGGGCTCTTGTGACCCAAGTGCAGGACCCAGCACTTCACTTTGTTGAAGGTCATACAGCCCACCAATCCAGCCTGTCCAGATCCCTCTGCACAGCCTTCCTACCCTCCAGCAGATCAACATTCCCACACAATTTGTGCCATCCATGAATTTATTGAAGGTGCACTGGATCCCCTCATCCAGGCATGAAGGCTGGGCTGTGATGGAAGGGACTGAACTATGGTTAGTGTCTCACTGACGTTGCAAAGTACCTGCGTGTGGTAGGGATAGTTTTACCTCTCCAGTACTCATCTGCTACCAGGAACTTGGGTACTGGAGAGGGATTTGTAACTGACTTTAGATTTAAGGATTGCCAAAACTTTAATGTTACTATTCAGAATTCCTCATGCTTCTCCATCCAAAGCATCGTTCTTAATCTGGTTGAATCCTGAGTTCTTCTTAGATGTTCTGGTCCCTTTTCCAAAACAGCTGAACTGTTGAAACCTGGTGCTCTAGCTGGATTTCAGCAAATGTGGCTAAGGCAATGTGCATCTCTCTGCAGTTTCAACTGCATTCTCTCATGTTTGTTTCCTTCTTAAAAGTTTTTATAATGGTGTTATGTTTGTTCTATCACACATCAGAGAACACTGGAATTTAGGGTTTATAAACTCATAAATTGCCTACTTTTTTATTTTTAAATCAAATACTGACTGTCGTTTGAGTGCCTTAGAAGGCCATTAGATTTGTGCTGGTTTTTTGGAGGCTTTTGTAGTTAGTTCTTAGTAACTACATGTTACTAAGATGTCCCAAAGATTTCCTGCAGCCTAGGCAGAGTAAACCAGCTCTGTTATATCCATCCCACCATATATGTCCCAGCAGTTTAGCTACAATGCCAAGTGTTGGCTCCTCACAGCATGATCCCAGGCCAGCCCTGACACTGACCTGCAAAAGAGATTGCTGGCAGCCAACACAGCAGAGCAGGATTAGGAGAGGAGGAGTGGATCATGTAAATACAGACTAATAGTGACTGATAAACAGAGAATGGAATCTTCCTGAGCTCAGAGGAAGGAGTGATCAGTTTTAGAATAGGAGTTTTTCCTTTTCCCTTGGCACGTGTGGGATTTCACTTATTCTGCAGTCACTGTCCTGGCTCCCTTTTAAAGACAATGAGATATTCTGGTTAATATCCTTGCTGTATGTGAAATTGAAGGTTTATCACTGTCCTTGAAAATAAGAATTAATGCAGTTTCTTCTATAGTGCCAATTAAATCCCCCATTTAACTCTGTGAGCCAGCTGGAGATGTTTGTGACTAAGACTTTAGATGTACTCATCTTAATCTGAGTTGCTGGTGGTGTTTTCCCTCTCTGGTGCCTTACATTCAGGACAGCTGCTTCTGAGGACGTTAGCACATTCTAATCCCCCATGTTCACAGCCTCCTTGTTCAACCCCTGTCTTTGATCTCAGATGGAAAACTGTATTCAGTTGTCTACATTTGAAACCCAGGGAGGTCTCATCCTTATATATGAAAGTGAACAGTTAAGAATTGGTTTAAAACTGCCCAGCTGAACAAAAACTTAACGTTGGTTGTGAGAGGATTACTGTTCCTTCTAGCAAATCATATTTGGTGTGTGGAGGTAGCAGGGATGAAGTTGTTTGTTGGTCAAAATTTATAGATGTTGTCTAATGCTTCTTGTAAAGGTTGCTGGTCCCCAGAAGTTTCTGAAGCAATTGCTGTTCTGGGATCTGCCCTTTATCAGCTTTGTCAGTCTCGTTGAGCTTTTCGCAAGTCTTTGGCCAGTGATAGGGTGGGAAGAGCTACTACTTTATGGATTTCTTCATTTAATGCAAATTTTTTGGTGCTGCAGCATCTTTCCTGCTTCTTGCTACAGGTGGAGGTGAATGAAGGCTAGTATTCAGGGAACAACATTGAATTCAAACTGAGGGCCCTGATTTATGACCTAGCCCATCTGTGTCCACCAAACTGGAATAGCTTCTTGTAGTATGTGTGTTCTTATCCAACTGGAGGTAATTTGGTTGATTTCACTTTCTCATGAAAGTGGATTACTGGATTTGTGTTGCCTTACTTTACTTTTCCCACTGATAACCACCACCCACAAAGCAGAACTTGATAATTTCTGAATCACTACCCAAACCACAGTACCCTGTGAGTCTCTAATACCGTAAGTTTATGAATTGTAAAACTTTGCAGTGAGCAAATGATAAATTAGCAAGTGGGGGTGATTTTTTAAATTCCTTTCTTTCCATGTTAATCTCTGTTTTAAACTTAGTGAGCCTTTTCTGACTGTGCCTTTGAAAAGCTTTGTAGACTTAGCCAAGTGTTAGTGTATTCAGAACTATTGGTATGAATACAGCTACTTCTTTGAGCAATGGAATTTTCATTGAGCTGTTTGCTCTTCTTGCAAAACTCCAAGGTTATCCATAGCTGTGAGTGTAGAAGCCTGGTCAGTCACACTTTCTGAAGAACCCGTTCCTAAGTGTCTGCACAGAACCAAATGCCCTTTATTTATGACTTGGTGAAGCAAAAGAAGAAGTTAATGAAAGGAGAGCAAGTCTTGCATGTTCTCTGGCAGTCAGTTCAGGCAGCATAACCTGTGCTGTCAGCATCGTGGAGCAGGAGAGGTTGGCTCTCTCTAATTGCTTCATTGGTGTTTAGAACTTCCCTTTTCTCTTAGACTTGACTCACTGGAGTACTTGTCAGCTGGTCTAGCTCACTTGTCATGTTATCTGTTGTGTTTCTTCAACTAGTCTGTTTCCCTTGCATGATTGATAACTCTTTAATTGGGTTATTATGGGAGGATGGACCTGGCTGCAGGTTTCTGTTAGAAGCATCATCATCCATTCTTGAAATGAGCAGTGCATTGCCTTATTTCCCAAGAGCTCATCTAGCCCCAGCTAATTTTTCCAGTAAGATTTCTTTTTTTAGTGGAGGAAACAATCTTTTTTTTATTTTTTTAATTTTATTTTCCCCCCAGAGAGACCTGATATTAAGATATTCAGCTGTCTGTCTCATTTGCTAACATGCAATTTGTCAGGAAGTGAGTTTCCATTAAATTCTTGATAATTAGCATACTTGGACTTTGATAGACGTTTTTCCTTTTTGCAACAACTTTTTTTTTTTTTTTTAGCTCATTATCCACATGCAAGATCAGTCAGCTAAATTCCTGTCTGTCAGACATCTCTATCTTTGCTCATTTTTAACCAGTTTGAGGTCCATAAGTGTGGCAGTGAATTACTGCACTGAATCTCAGATTTTAAATTGATCACAGGTGAAATGAGCTGGAATATGTTCAATGCTTTCTCCTTCCATGCCATGAACATGTTAAATGCTTTCTCCTTCCATGCTACCTGTTTTGAAATGACACTTTTTCCTTGTTTTTTTATGCTAAAAAAGGGAGCACTGCTTCAGGTTAGGTCAGCAGTGGGGTAGTATCTGGACAGCCCTAATCCTTTAAAACAGAGTGTTTAGTACCCAGTCCCCCCTTCGGAAGGAACTGAGAGAACTTGAGAGAACTCTCTATGTACATAATGCTTAGTTCTAGCTCAGTTTATTGAGGCTATCACAGGCACTGGATTCAACTAATTTTTTTATTATCACAATGAATTCTTTGCCTAAATTGAGTTTTCCATTGCTATTGCAGCTGCTTTTTCAAAAGAACTGGTCATAAATGCACAGCCTCTTTTTTTTCCCTGAAAATACTGTTTAAAAAACACATGGACATAGCTGTATTAGCATAAAAATCTCTTCTTGCTCTGTTACTCATCCACTGGCCTTTTCTCTTGTGGGTGGCTGTTGTAAAAGAGCTCTTGGAAGTGCAAACAGTGCTGCTAGTTCTCAGCCAGTTCTGTCCAACAGCTTGTCAAGATGTCAGAGGAGAAGACAGCTGCAGCAAAAATCCAAGCCCTTACCCTGGATGACATCCATAGCAATGTTCAGTAATTTTTGCCCCAGGGTAATGTAAAAGTAAATTACATATTAAAAATGAGGTAGGGAAAGTAGCAAAGAAGTAGCTAATCCCTCTAAGCCATGGGCTAGAGAGAGCTTTTGGCCATGAGCATGGAGTGGATAGATCCCAGCTGGCCACAGCAGACCATCCAGTTGTATTAACTTCAAAGGGGTGCTCAGCAGCTATGAGTTCTCCTAGGGATACTAACACCATCCAGGAGCAGAGAGAGGAGGAGAGGATGCTCAAAGGGGGCAGACTGCAAAGGCCACGTGACAGTTCCTGAAAGGAGATCAAGAGAGAAGTAAAAATTGTCATGGCTCTGTATAAATGCATTCCTCTCTGAAGAAGCATGGAGGCTCTGGGAGGCTCTCACAGCAAGGCAGGAAGCACAAACAGCAAATGACACGAAAAGCTCTTCTCAAACTCTTCTAATCAGTCCTCACTGTGCATGTATGCTGTGGTGGTGTACTTTTTGTCAGGTACTGTGTAGCTCTGACTTTGAATCCAGGGCAGACAGGGAAATGGCATTTGGAAAGAGAGCCAGACTCCTCGTGGCCTGTGTTACATCCTTCAGTCTGGAGTGCAGATGGAAGCATGAGCCAGCTCTTCGGACTTTCCTGGCCCCGAGCAGCATGGCTGTCAATGGGCCTCAGGTCCCCTATTTGCAACTGATTTGAATCTTGTGCACTTCAAAGGTACTGTCTGCAAAAGATAGTGATGAATGTTATGCATCAGCCTGTGGCTTCTGGCAGTCTGACTTTAAAAGAGGTAGAACAAACTTTGAAAATAATACCAGCGGGTTTTAGTTCCTGTCACTCTTTCCTATACCTAAACCTTGCTCATACTGCTGTCTAGTTCGTGTTGAGAGAAAGCAAGCATATGGAAATCAATGCAGAAGTTGAATATAAGCTAAAGAACAGTGAGTCACATCATGACCTGACTGAAATTCTGGGACACCAACTTCTTTGGGAGCCTTCAATCTGTGTGGGCTACTTGGACATCAGGGCAAGGAGGAGAATGCAGGTTAACAGGGCTTGAGTGTTTGCTGTTGAATTATCTCTTCAGACACAGATATTGATGCAGGATGCTGGATGAGGCTGTCAGAATTCTTGTTCAGGTAGTTGAGTCACTTAAAAGCCACACAGCTGAAAAGTTAGCCAAGGACAAAGAGCAAGCTGCTTTTCCCACTGAGGTGGCTGCAGGCTACCACACTTTGGGGTGAGGTTTGCAGGCAACATGTCAGTGTGGTGCTGAGGGAGCTGCCTCACCGCTGCCAGCTGATCAAAGGCAGTGCTCCTCCCTGCTCTCCTTCAGAAGGGGACCCTGTCCTCGTTTCTGAGCTGCTGCAAGCCGAATGGCTGCTTTTAATAGAGTGTGCACAGAGGATGGTTGTAGGCAATTGAATTAGGGCTGCGTTATTAGTCCATCTGTGCAATATGCTCTGTTTATTGACAATCTGGTTAGAGTGGCTGGAGCTTGTTAAAGGTGAAGTGTTTCCTACTGTTGAATTTTGGGAGTTGTCCACCTTTTAAGAAGCAGTGCTTGAGGAAGGGCTCTCTTTAGACTGAAAAAGGGCTCCCTTCGAACTGTCTGCACTACTTTTCTGGCTTTCTGGGAGAGGGAAGAATTGCACGGGAAAGGCTCATCAGATAGCAGGATTTGCTCTGTAGCTCATTGTGATGTGCACGTTCCCACTCCATCCGCTTGCGGCGAGGGGCAGCTGCTGGCATGTGGGATTGGATGCAGGGCTTCAGGAAGCGCTCTCTTGCTTTCATTTCTAAAGGTTGCCTGATAGGGTCTGATCTGTGGCAACCATAAACCAAAGTAATTTTCTTAATGTCATTGGGTCCATGAGGTATCTTTGTGAACGAAATGTGTGCATCAGAAAGAAAGAGCATGTGCTGAGCTGTTGGTTCAGGAAAGCATGACGTGACTTTTACAGCAGTTTTTATGTGTGTCTCAAGATCTTGCCTGTAACAGCCTCACTGTGGTATTTGAAATGGAAAGCTTATCTCTAAGGTTGGTCACTAAGAAAGTAGGCAACCAGTACAGCAACTGCTTATGCAACAAGTACATTGCTTTTTGAAGATAGCAGGTGCGCACTGTTGCCTGGGGAATAGAAAGATGGTCAGAATCGTAACTCTTTACACAAACCATCAGGCTTTTGACTTTGCTGCAAGCCCTTATTTCAGAGCTTGGCTGTCAGTGCACTCCCCTTCTGCTCACCAGCCTCAGATGTTTATTCTTGTATACCAGAGCTATCCATAGTGGTGCAGTTATGGCCTGTAAATAAATAATTTTGCTAGGTCTTTTTCAGTACTGCATCCCCATAAGTGAGCTCAATTGTTGCACTTTACAAGACAACACAAAATGTCTTTGTTATCTGTATCTGCTTATACATTCATAGTGAAAACCCCATGTGGAGAAGCAGCAGTGATGACTAAAGAAGGTGTGGGAGTGATTTAGGAGAACAGACATTGAAAAGCTTACATAGGTGTAACTTGACTATAAGGCAATTTATAACGTGCTGTAGCTGTATCTGGAGTTTGAAAGTCACAGGGGTATGGATAATTGTTTAGGGTGATCTAATGGAGATTCAATTTAAGCAAAGGATCAAGTATCAGAATTATTTATGATAAGATTCTTCACTCTGAATAAAAAGAACCTCTGTCACTTTCTCTGTACAGAGGACAAAGTAGTCTTAATCTATGGAATAATACTGCATAACACAAGAGATGCATGTAAACATTTTAAAACAAGTACTGTTTTTGAAATTATGTTGGGAAGCAACTTCATTTTCTAGAGGTTGAAGCTACAAAGAACAGCTCTTGAGCACTATAAGGGTTGTTACTGTGGCTAATTATTTTCAAAAGAATCAGAAGGAGCCAAACAACAAGGTCTTACTGAAGCACAATACTCAACTAGGAAAATTTTAAGCAGTTTTGTTTGTACCAGCATGAAGGCTGATGTAAACCTGGGACAGCTTATCTTCACCTGAAGCAACACCTGTGAAGCAATACAGTATGAAAAGAGGAGAAGAGTAATAGTGCACAAGAGTGTGCTATTCCTCAGACCATCAGCTTTTTACAGTAGTGTGTCAGTCCTGCACAGGAGCATCTATTCACAGAGAGCTGTGAGACTGCAAAAGTCAGTCCATACAAAAATGAGCAACACAGTTCAGAGACAGTCTGCAGTTACAGGGATCAAACCTTGAAAAGCCGAGGATCACATAACATATCTACATTGTGTATTCATTCTCTTCGTCTGGAAGAAGGAAAAGTTTAATAACTGAAAGATAGACTAGGGAATCCAATCCATCCAGATACTACAGAGGGAGAAGACTGTGGAATATCAATGCAACTTTGAAATCAGTATCCTTGTAGACCCTAGTGCAGTTGTGATGATTTGCAAGTAACCTGACAGTGCATGAAATAATTGTCTTTGTAGATATGAAACAACATTGACATCAACTTTGAAATTTAAATGAAAGAAACAAAGTTCTTTCAGATGCATAACCTTGGTGCATTGACTTACTTTTTCTTTATAATAGGTTAATTACTTGAACAGGTATTAGTTAAATAGGTTTCTGGTTGATTATAAAACAGAAAGAACCATGTAAGGATCCATGTTCTTGAACAGTTACATCATATTGCTTCCCATCCTGATACAAATACAAGCTAACCCAAAGTGATTTAAAATTGTCGGGGAGTAAATAATTGTTATTCAGGAAATGCTTTGTTTGGCCTATCCTGTTGCCACTGTGAAATGCAAATCACAAAGCAAATAGCACTACAGTCTCTTTCGTTTGTGGTGCTGTGTGTGGTGCACACAGCAAATGCACGAGCAGCAGCTTTGGTAGCCAGTTAGGAAGCTGCACTGGTCTCTAGTGCAATTTCTTTGTAACAAAGAGTTGTATTTGAGCAGAAACGTTCAGTGAACCATTCTGTCATTTTCAGCATCTTGGGTTGCTGTTGTATGGCATCTGCAGATTAGTAGGGAGTTATTCAATATTAATAGGTTTATTTTATATTTTGTATTATAATATTGAATATTAGTTATTCAATATTAATAGGTTTAGTTTAAGTGTTTATTAAAGAAAGTTCCCTAGTATATGATAAAATCTTTATTCAAAGCTATGAAAAAGTAATAGACTTTGATGATCCTTCTAGTGCATTTGATACAAAAACATTTCACATTTCCAACAAAGACCAGTGCTGCCCTAATTACAAACTGTTACACTCTAAATAATAGAATTTAATCTTGTCTAGTCTCAATATCAGCATTTGCTTTATCAGTCTTGTGAGGTGGTGTATGCTGGAAGGGCATTCAATTTCATGCCATTTTTAGCAATTTCACTGGCAAAGAACGTAGACTCACAATGTATTTTAATGGAAAATGGAAATTCTCAGTAAAAAATTCTGAAGATCTCATTTGAAGACCTCATACAGGTCTCTGTGGGGACATGAGTCTGTGTGCAATTCTAGGTCTTTCTGTAGCAGCATCCTTCAACAGTCTCCTCCACATTGCTTTGTGGAAGAATAATGAGTTTAGTTTTACATTCGGCACCTGAGTTCCCCATTCAGTAATTGAAGTAAATTCACAGTGTAAAATACACAGAATTGAGAATGTCCAGACAAACACAGCTGAGATGAGCTCAGCTGTTAGCCAGAGCTAATGAGCAAGGTATTGTGCTGTGAGTAGCTTAAAAGTTATTTTTTCCATAAAGGCAACACAACAATGCCACAGTTGGTGTCATTTTTGGTGGAGAGGGAGGACCAGTTGCACTGCTTTCTGTGGCTTTGCCAGATTCAAGCTGTGTTCAGAACCAAGGGCACTCTAGGGAAAACATGCTGAAGTCCTGACAGCAGTACAGGTATGTGCACATGTGCAATGGAATAGATTGTCTCTTCTGCTACAAAACATGCCAGGGTCCCACTGCAGGAACATGCACTGGCAGGAGATTGAGTGGTACAGAGAGACTTTTCTCACATGATCCCAAACCTCCAGGTGATCTGCATGCTTTCCTTTTGTTCTTAAAACCACAGCTGTGGCAAGGTGCTGACTGCTGGTATTGTCCTGTGTGCTGATATGAGGAGTGCACATGAGCTGTGGAGGAGTATTTGCTTCCCAGGATTTCTTATTTTCCCTCTTTTCCTTTTTTTCCTTTCCTTACCTGCAACACAAGGAAATAAATCAATAATAAGTGAGAAAATACTGCTTGGGTTTATAGTTTAATTCCCTCAGTGCTTGGTTTCTGGAGAACATAGGTTTAGTTTAAAGCAGTCCCTAAGCAACAATCTGGCTGTAATTCATGCTTCCTTTTCTTACTAAGACACAGGCAGTCTTAGGTTTTCACAGAGATGAGTCTTTCTGAGATTGAAAATATATCCTCATTGCTCTTAAGTGTGCTTGAGATGTTTTGTCACACTGGACAATAGTCATATCTTGGTAATAGCAACCTGACTTCCAAAAGTATTACATTTGCCCTAAAGTCTGTTTTTTTCTCCCGTTTTTTTTCAAAAGTTGTTAACATGAGGGCAACATCCAGCTCCCACTAGAATCTGGCTATTTTTTTAAGTGCCTCCATGGGAAATAAAATATTTTCAAAATCTACCTCCGGTCTGTGCTTGATGAGCAGGCTGAACATATAACTCCCAAGCTGCTGTTCAGGCATCTTATTTTGTGCCTTAACTGCAGAAATCACTGAAATCAGGAGAGGTAGGAATGCAGCTGGTAGTTTTCTAGCCAGTCTTTTTAGCTTGCTGGACTTAATGAAGGTGCCATTTCAGTTTGGTAATATGAACAGTTAAGCGTGGTTTCATTACTGCTTGTGAAAGAGATCAGATAAAAGCTGGAATTGTGACTGCAAACCAGAAAAGGAAAGGAAGTCAGAGCAGGAAATGGGCATGTCATGTCCCATAATTTGCCAGCACTTCTTAATCCTCCATTGTTGTAAACTTCATATTCTATTTCTGTTTATCCATCCTTTTCTCCAAGGCTGCAAACTCAGAATAGCTTTGCTTGTGCTATCCCCATCTGTCCCAGCTGTGTGCTATTTCTGAGTGGATGATGCCATTTGCAGCATGCTGCCATACTGTGTAACTTCTGCAACAGGCAAATAATCACCAAAGCCTGTGGGGCAACACCAAAATTTATTACCCTGTACCTCACTCAGCTCTCCAAGAGTTGAAGGTTAATGCACTAATTTATGGTATCAGTCTAGCTTCTGCTGTGGTACTGTTTCGAAGCGCCTTCTGTGTTTCAGGGAGTGTCTTGAGTTCAGTACATTTAAATCACTTTTATATGATTTTAGGTTCAATAAGGTAAATTTGTTGCCAATATAAAATGTCTTCAAGTATTTCGGGAAGAAGGTTTGATTTGAGCTGGTGCTCATTATGGGAAGACTAATGGGGCCACTGATCCCATTAATTTGTTATTGACCCTTAACTTCCTGTGATGGGTCAGGCATCCTTACTTTAGTTTCAGGACAAGTTTACCCAGTGAACAAATTCTCATCCTGTTGTACAATATCTGTTCTTTAGAAAAGTTCCATTCATCTTTAGTGTCTGATTTTAACAATCTCTACTTTGTATCCAGTCCTACATGTGTGTAACATGAGCTATTAGAGGCAGGTTACACAACTTTGCCAGGGTCCCATAGCACATCCTGGTGTCTCCCCAGTACTGTAATATAACTGCCAAGAGATCTCTGTTTGTGGAGTCACAGACAGTATCTTTTTCCAACTTAATCCATCTTGGGTCATGGCTTTTTCTAGTTCATCATATAGAGACATATATGAAATGTTCTGCAGAGTACTTCAAAACAGCCCAGCCTGCTTCTGGAAAGAAGAATGCTAACTCTGGGAGACCTGGCATTTCTGTAAAAGTGCTTGTGTTGTGGAAGCGCCAAAACACAAGCTCAATCAGTAGTATGCATGGAGATACAACTTCCTTGGATCACTTGGTGGGTAGGGAATTGATGGTCACTCAAAGATCTGCAGTCAACAGCTCAATGTCCAGGTGGAGGCCAGTGCCGAGTGCTGCTCCCCAGGGGTGGGTACTGGGACCAGCATTGTTTAACACCTTTGTCGGTGACATGGACAGTGGGACTGAGCACAGCCTCAGCAAGGCTCTGACAGCACCAGGCTCTGTGCTGTGACTGACACTCTGGAGGGAAGGGACAGCATCCAGAGGACCTTGGCAGGCTTCAGAGATGGGTCTGTGTGAACCTCATGAAGTCCAACACAGCCAAGTGCAAGGTTGTGCACCTGGCTTGGGGCAGTCCCATGTGCAAATAAAGGTTGGGCAAAGAATGGATTGAGAACAACCCTGAGGAAAAGGACTGTGGGGTGTTCGTGGATGAGAAGCTCAACAAGACCCAGCCCGTGCTCCTGCAGCCCAGAAAGCCAGCCATGTGCTGGGCTGCAACAAAAGCAGCGTGAGCAGCAGGTTGAGGGAGATAATTCTGCCCTTCTACTCCGTTTTCATGAGACCCCAGCCTGAAGTACTGAGTCCAGCTCTGCAGTCTCCAATATAAGAAGAACATGGACTTGCTGGATCAAGTCCGGGGGAAAGTGAGGAAAATGATCAGAGGGTTGGAGCACTTCTCCTGTATAGACAGGGTGAAAGAGGTGGAGCTGTTCAGCCTGGAGAGGAGAAGGCTCCAGGAAAATTTGTCACAACCTTCCAGTAGCTTCCAGAATGGCTTCAAACTGAAAGAGAGTAGGTTTAGATTAGATGTTAGGAAGAAGTTCTTTACTGTGAGGGTGGTGAAGTACTGGAACAGGCCACCAAGTGAGGTTGTGGATGCCCCATCGCTGGAAGTGTTCAAGGCAAAGACTGAATGGGGCTTTGAGCAATCTGGTCTAGTGGAAGGTGTCCCTCCCCACATCAGGGATGCTCTGGATCTGGAATGCTCTTCAAGGTCCCTTCCAACCCAAACCATTCTAAAATTCTATCATTCTATAGATGTTGTCATAATAATATATTTCCTTGGTTTTCCATAATGCATTTCTTCAGCTTTTCATTTTCTCTGTCCTCCTGAAACAAGGACAGTCTGCATGCCTTCCCTTATGCAAGAAGCTTTTCAGGAAGGACCTCTTCTGACAACTGAGAAGAATGCTGTGTGCTGCAACAGTGCCTTATCAGCCAAGCCAGGGTGACTTTTTGTCAGGTGTCTACTGTCTCTGCAAGCAGCTTTTCATTCTGGCTTCCCTGGTTGTCAGCTACGCAGCCAGAGCTCTGGTGAAGAAGGATGGTGCAGCTGTGCTTCTCTGTCTGACTGTAACATTCCCAGCCCAGGATACAGTGCCTCATCTCCACCACATTGAAGAGACTAGCAAAATTAGGAGGGAAGGAAGGAGTGAATGAACTTCTTTAAAGCTTTATGACAATTTGTCTTTAATCTCCAGACAACCTCTGCCTTTATTTAAAAATTTGTGTGTCTTCAGGAACCTGGTAGTGTAAGACAGTGAGCTGGTCCAGGGTGGAAACCTGAGCTGTCTCTTCTGCTGTTTCCCTGAAAGAACAGTACATTTCCTGCACCATCCTGCCTAGAGCTGAAGTGCAGTCCTACAAATGCAGGTTCAATATGGCAAGGTACTGCACAGCACCTCGCAGCCCAGCTCCCAGGTTTGTAAATGAGAGCAGAGGGTGCCTTCACTGACACTTGTGTGTACATTTGGAACCCCTTTAACAGACGTTACTGCGTGTGCCATCTGTGCACCCTACGAGTGTGCTGTGTGCCCCGATGCTCCCTCATCTGCGTGGCCTGAAGGCAGGCAGTGTCGCGCTTGTGTTCAACAGCTCATGCTGGCTTCTGTGCTCGGTGCTTTGTTGAATTGCTGCTGTCCTGTCATGCAGCATGCCTGCTGTCTTAACTCTCTTCTTATCAGACTGGAATGTTACCTGGTAGGGGAGAACATGGCCATCCTCATCTGGCTGTTGGGTCTGGTCTTTTGCCATGCTACTAACACTTCCAATGACCCAGAATTCCTTATAAACTCTTCTTCTAATAAATTCATCTTGTAAGTTTGTTTTCTAATGGACCTTTTTATTAGGAAATCTTATTTATATACAAACATACAGTAAAAATGTGAGAAAGATGTACCTTGCTGAAAGCACAGACTGCAACTTAAAAGGCTTTTTTTAAGCCTCTATTTTAGTTTCCATATGCTTTTTATCTTTTGAACTACAGAGAACAATTTCCTCTGCTTTGAGGAAGTTCTGTAATTTAACTTCTCGTTTCCAACGTCCTCCTGTGTCTTTTATCTCATGTCTCAGAATTTTAAAGAATTTCATTAGCCACTTTAAGGACATTGCTTTAGCTGGAATCTGCTTTTCTCTGTAAAGCCTTTTAAAAAAACTTTTTAAAGCCTTATATTTCTTATAGTGTCTCTTATAAGGGCTGTATTTCACATTTGAACCAAAAGCACTCATCTTACTAAAGTCTGCATCTTCCCTGTAACTCTTGGAATGAAAAGCATTTGAAGGGTTTCCAGGCTCCTACTAGGTCTCATTTCTGAAGACCTTCCCAGCTCTTTCACTCCTACCTGTAGGTCTGGACCTTCCTGTCTCACCTATGCTCTCCAGAGAGCTCTTGCTGTGCACCCCATGCCATGATCTCTTTGGCATCTGAGCAAAAAGGAGAAGAGGGTCTCAGCTGGAGGCTTGTTTTTCACATTGTCTGAGTTTCTTCTGCCTCTTTCCTGCAACCTCTACCTCCCAACCTTGTGCAGTTATAGTGCCAAATTTTCCAGGTGTCTTTGTTCTAAAAGTATGGTCTTATGTTCCTGTGTAACTTCTCAGAATAGCTTGTCTTGTCTAAAAGCTCTGCTTTCACTAATACTGCTTAGCTGCAGATTAATAATGATCTTGCAGTCATCATGCTTCTTATTAAATATTTATATTGTGGTAGCACATAAAGACTGTAAGTGGGGTCTAATTGTGCTGATTTATTCAGACCAGTTCCGAGACCTTTGGACTACTAACTCTAAGCTAGCAACCCTCCTACGTGTCCCTGTCCTTCATTGTCGTTTTCCTTGGTCAGGTCAGCCCATGAAATGGATCCCTGATTCCCTGGTGTGGAAACTGAGCAGCTGAAAACTGCAGTGTGCTGACAGCTCCCAGCGCTTGCTCTCTCTTCATCCTTTCTTTGATTTATTCTTGGAGTTTTCTAAAAGAAGAGGACAGGGCAGCCTGTCTTCTGAATTCCCCTGCAAATTTTTGCCTCTGTCAGAATGTCTTTTCTATGGCTGTTGAATGTGAAGATCGTGAGGCAGCACAGGTGAGCAACTGCCTACTTCCCTCACACACGTAATGCAAATTGCTTCTCAGCTCTAACTATATAGCTCAGCTGCTGCCTGTGCCTTATACATGTTGAAGAATCTTAATATCTTTCCAGTTTTTAAAAAATTAATCTCCTTTAATCCTGGCAGCACTGTAAAGTTCCAAGATGTTCTACATTATGTGCAGGTAGGATTATGGGTTATTCTTTAGTAGAAGGGAAAGATTGATTTTTTTTTCCCCCATTGCATTCGTGGTAGTTTTTTCTTTGCTGAAATCCTAGTTGGTGGGTTTTTTTTCTCTGCTCAGCCTGACTCTGCTGTTATACCTTCTGAAGGTGAAGGTATAACATTCAATACAAAAAGTAAATGCCACAAGTCCTGTTGAAGGCAGAAAACTGTCATTACTCTTTCTGTGACAGATGTGTAGTATTCTGAATCAAGCTGTGCAAGGTGATCTGCCCTTACACCATCCACTCTCCTGTTAGCCACTGTGTTATCATCTTCAGTTTTCATTGTTTTAATGGGTGCTCTGGTCTAGAAGGAGGAGAATTTTGGATCCAGAGCAAGACATAAGCTTGTCAATAAATATTCCCTTCTTGCTTTAGGATTTCCTTAAACTCGTAAGGTCCAGTTGTCAACACAAATCTGTCATCTTAGGCAGCAAGTCACTCTAAGGCAAAGCAAAAGAAATTCTCAGCTTGAAGTGCCCCCAAACCCTTCTTATAGCGATAGGAGTGCTGCAAGATGTGCTTTGCCTTGTCTCTCTGGGTGATTGAAAATGGAGCTTTGTTGACAAGCTACAGACCAATTGTTTATTTTAAGAAAGTGGAACAGAATACATTGTTGCATTACAGAGCAAACTCATCTAGCAGAAGTAATGAAGGAAATTCTGAAATAACATAGTTTTCTTAACTTCAGGGGTTTTTTGGTTTGGTTTGGGGTTTTTGGGGGGGAAGGTGTGGGGGTTTTATTGTTTTGTTTTTGTTTATTTTTGTAATAGCTGAAAGTCTTTATTAGGACTGTGCTGAAGTAAGAATCTTTTGTTCATGTCCTCATGTTTTGTAAGCACTAGACAGCACAAAAGACAAGTGAGCCCTGCTCTTACAGGTCCTTGTAGGTCCAATGACTTCTTTTGCACATGCACATTCTCTATTGTACAACTATTTCTGTATATCAAAGAGGCTCTTAGGGCTAAAAATCCTTTGTCTCCTAGTCACAGCTCAGTTAAGTTCTGTCTGTAGATTATGATTACGAAGATCTGACATGGGACCAAGACTTTTAAGAATTGTAGGGGTTCTGTCTAGATTATAAAGTGGGTGTAAACTATCTGCGTAAGGAGAACACAGGGCAGAATTGGATGCTTCAACATTTGGAAAAGACACAAATAGAAAGTCTGGTGCAACTTTGAGCATGTCCAGAATTTACACAATTAGTGTGGTGAGGATAAATGGACATGAGAAAAGAGGAGGATGTACAAAAATAAACCTTTCAACAGTTCAGTCTGGAAAGCCTTCTGGCATGATTCAGTGACTGGTAATTAATAAGCAAGGAAGATCCAGAAAAAGAAAGGAAATATGAAAAAAAAAAAAAACCAAACCAAAAAAAAACCCAACCCAACAAAAAGCAACAGCAAACAACAGTGAATGAGTTCAATAAATTATGAAAATTATATGGCCGTGCAGAAGAGTATAGGGATAGACCCAGATGCCTGGGCTGGGGATTGTCCATCTAGAGTCAGAAACCTCTGATGTAACCTATAACTGGGTTTGAAGATGATTAGAACATGGATGATTAGAACTACAATTAGAACATGGTCACAGCGGTCTCAGCTATTCTGAGCATGGCTTTATGCAGCATCTGGAATTCACAAAAACAGTCTGTGTGACACGAAAGCATCTGCAGATTCATGTGGAGGTTGTGTCTGGGCTGAACAGGAGTATTTGTGGTCTGTGTGCTGGATGCCTCCAAATAGGTCTGCAAGGTTCTGTGGGTGATCAAAATGCTGTCAAATGTGGTTCCTGGTGTGCTGGCTTTAGCCTGACTCTGCTAAGGTGCCCCGTAAAGCCACTGTTGGCACTGATGTCAGCCCCACATTGATGTTTACAAGAAGGAGCAGAGGCCAGTTACGTAAGCTGTAGCCAGAAATATGAAAGAGAGGGATCTCAGACTCGTAAGGGAAACTGGGGGAACAATGTTTTCCTTTCTGACGAATTCTCTTTGGTCAAGTATGAGGTAAGCTTCTCTTCTGGCCATTATCAGGTTTTTGCCATCAATACCTTACTCCTAAAGATTTTCATGCCAGCACTGTAAAGTTAAATAGTTCTGCTTTGTAACTGTGAACATCAAAACGGGCTAAAATACAGTGCTTTTCTTGCCAATGGGTTTTATCCTTGGTGTGCAGGAATTGAGGACTGGGTTGATTGTTTGGTCCTCCGTGTGGCGCTGGTGAGACTGCCGAGAGTGAGGCAGTCCATTAGATTCTGTAGTATTTAGATTTTTGTTGTGGAGAGGTTTGCCTGACTAGGAACTGGTGTGAATAAATCCAATTCCAGCTAAAACAATGAAGTTTCATATCTTCCTTCTGATTCCTGAGCCATTCAGTTTCCCTTTTACAAGTATTTTCAAGTAAAGAACGTGTGAAATTAGCACTGTGACGTGAGCCAGAGGGACCCGAGCAGCAGGGGTGAGGCAGTCATGCTACAGTGAACAGGGGGAATGGCAAGTGTGGCTTCTCACCATCTCCCAGGCTTTTCTAGCCTGCCACTTTCTTTCCCCTGTGTACAGTATCTGCCGTCTGTGTGAGTGTAATTTAGTGCTAATTAAGAAGTGAGTGGGAGCCATAAGCTCATTTCATTTAGAACCTGGAAATGGCCTCCTGGGAGCCCGGAGAGGGTACCGTCTGCTTTCTCGCCACAAAAGCTTCTCCACCTCACTGCCGTTATTCTAACCACCAAGCTCCAGATCTCAAAATTCAATGCCAGCTCAGATTTACAGCGCATTAAGCGACTGAATTAAATCCTTAGCATTCACTTGGCGTCAGCCTGACTGAGTAAAGGATTTCACAGGCTGGGGTGCTCTACAAGGCCATAATTTATAACGTTATGCAGAAGCTGCTCCTCTGAGTTTTATTTTGGCTTGCCGCAATTTCTTTTTATTAAGGCCCCAATAGTATTTGTTGTTTTTCTGTTTGCTTTGATGTGGGAGTTTTAGATTAAATCTAAATAAATAAATGAAGTTTAAAATTAAATTAGGTTTCATTTGCATGAGTTGGGGAGTGAAGTGCATCTTTCTTTCACCATATAAAACGTAACAGACCCATTACCCATCACAGAGCCCTCAGTTGCTCCTGAAGAAAAATGACATTTCCCTCTGCGTAGAAAATACTTAAAAGTCCCAAGAATAGATTTATAGGAATATTTTAACCTTTTCTTTGATCCTTGAAATGTCATTGTTCTGTAGGCTACATTGCAAAACGTGACCTTTTATAGGAACCGTGGGATGGATTTGATCTTTGGAAGACGTTTTAGAGATAATGCACTACAGGGTGCAAAGAACTCATGAAAAAAGAGCTGGAAATGGTTTTGTCTGCAGATATTTGTTTGTGGTGTACCTGGAGGACAAAAGGATTGCTTATGATGAGACTGATACTTCAGGGACAACAATGAAGAAAATAAGATAACACAGCATCTTCTTCTGGTTTAATGTGCAAAGTTTTATTTTCATTACATTTAAAAGAAAAATATAAGTAGCAGAAGTTGTTCACAGGAAGGATGCTTGCAAATTGATGTGTCTGAAATGTAACATTTTTTTTATAAGCACTAGATGTTTGCTTTTCTGTGTGCACTCTGACTTCCTGACTGGCAGTACACAAAGCTGAGCAGTTCTGGGAGGAAAAGAACTGACACTTGGCTCCGGATTCATGTTTGCCCTGGTAGTTGTCTCCTTCATGGTGCTGCAGCCCAGCTCTCCTGAGCCTCTACTCTAGTTAACTCACACCCAGCATTGTCCATGCCATTCACAGGATCAGTTCCCTGGCGAGAGATCTTGGCAAGATGTGTTTCAGCATTTTCACAATGACTGCAAGAAGCTTGTGAGTGAAGGCAGATGTGAGTCCATGGAATCACACTGTGTGGGTGCTGTATCTTTGCTTTGCTGGTAGCTCTTCCAAACCAGATCATTCTGAAAAATGTCACCGACAGTATGACCAAATACTGTCAGGTTGTACCTAATTCCATAATTCTTGTGTGTGCAGAATTTTCACTGAAACCTATTGTTGTTGGCAATATGAATTTGATTTTCCCCAGAATATGAGAGATATTGTTTGTGTCCCACTAGAGCATGTAGCCTAAGCAAATCCAGTGAGAATGCTGTAAGAAAGAAAGTGTGTGAGAGAACAAAGATCCCAGGTTGGCACCCTAGTTATTGTTTATCCAAGTTTGGATGAAATAGAAGGCAAAAGCACCAAATGAATTCTGAGGCCATACCAATATTAAGGGCTCCTGGCACTGGCTCTTCAGGCTGCTGAACTGCCTGACCCCTAGTGAGACTGTGCTGGACCCCTGTCACTTCAGAGCGTGGGCTGGAGGCTTAGTCAAGAATTCACAAACACCTTAAGAAGTCAAAGTGCTGAAGACTGAAGGGTAAGAAAGAGATACTGGCCTTGAAGAGATGAAGTTCTAAATGGCAACAACCCTATCTTGCAGAGACTGAGAACCGTGATATGTCACAGACAGTCCTAGGGACCTTTCAGGGAGGTCATGGAGACCTGAGCAACATTGTCTTCAGAGACACTGGGCCTGAAAGGATTTCATACACACCTAATGTGCCGGAAAAAAAAATTAGTGTCTGGGAGTCACTGGCCTTTTTCAGTGTGACATGCCTATTGGGAAGTGATGGCTGGTGACATTTTGAATGTAGGAAGTGAAATGAGAAAAACAAAGCTCAATAGCAAGTTGCATCAGGAAAACGATGCACGTGTGTATTAAGTAACAGTATAGGTTCCACATACTGCTCAAATAATTGAGCTGTTACTCTGATGCTTTACACAGATGACTTTTTACAGGGTTCTCCCTCCACTGGGCAAGCAGGGTTCTGCATGGAACCCTGCACACACCTGTCTGGTGTGTGTATGATGTTTGGTCTCTGTGTGCTGCCAAAGACAAGTTGAAAAACACAAGTGCAATGGTATACAAATTTTTCTCTAATTCTGTAATAGTAGTGTTGGAACACTTAAGTGTAATGTAGTTAACCCCAAGCTGCTTTGAACAGCTGAGAAAAACTTGAGATGAGCATGGGATGTTTTGCTTGTATTGTAGGAAAAAGGTGATGATGTGTAAACCCTGTTGTCAAGTGAGTTGTCAGCAATATTAATGTGATGTGTACCATATCTAGCTGCATCGTGCACTCTGTTAGAGGTCATGAGATTATCAGAAAATCATCATACCATGAATATGTTTTATGCTTGGTGATTCGTATGACACTGTGAGATCAGAAAGAGGATTTTGTTGTCTAGGGAAGCATCCTAATCTGTGATAATCCAAGCATGCAGTAAATCATAAGAAATCACTGCATCTAAAAAGTCGTCCCCAACAACCAAAAGCGAACTTGCCCCCAGATGCATTTAGGGTTGTTTCCTTTGCCTTCCTCCTATATGTCATTAAACTGTGGCTGTAGGATAGTGTACTTACCTGTATTAAAGAGTAGGTGAGGGATAAGAAAGGCAGTATCAGACGCCTTAAGAAAAAAAATTCTAGATGTTCAGTGAGACTGTACTTCTAAGTCATGATTTGAATGCGTGAGACACCATATTGCATTGTGAATTCAAGCCCTCTGTGCCAGTGCTTAGGAAGCATCTCCAGCTTAGTTCTCTGAAATAATACTCAGTAGTGCAGTGTTGCTGGGTTTGTCCTCTACACCTTCATGTGGGAGGAAGCACTGGACAGAATCCAGAGCAGATAATCAGAATTAAGTTTCAAGTAGATATTAATGTGCTTTGTTGTTTTCCTCCTTTCCCCAGAAGACTGCACAAAACAGACACTTCCCAAGATCCAAGGAGGCAATGAAAATCTATGGCAGAGCTCCTTCAGAATTACTCTACCTGTTTTTCCTCTCAATTGAATAATCCAAATAATTGCCTTTGCTCTGTAATCCAGTGCAATTGATTAATCCTATTCTTAAATCTCTTTCCAGCTGGCACTCCCAAGGTGATCTGTGAAAGTAGGCATGCCATTCCACAGGCACAGTCAATCTGCCTGGGTCAGTGATCCGACTTGCCTTCAAAGTGAGATGCTTTTGAGACTTTTAAGTGTTATTGTGTGTTTTTCACTTCACTGCTAGAGGAGGTTTGGGGTGAATATTCTCCAATGTATCTTTCTAATTTATAGCAATCTGCATTTTAGGCATTTTCTGAGCCAAATACTCCATCTCAGCCATCATGTCTGATAGTCACTGATAGACTGTCCTCAATGAATTTATCTGACTACATTTGGAGCCATTTATACTTTTGACCTCCAGAGAAATCCATGGTCTAATTCCCCAATTCAAGTGTGTGTTATTTTTAAAAAATCCTTTTTCATTTGTTTTAAACCTGCTGCTTGATCATTTTAGTGGCTGCCTCCTAGTTCGGGTGGTATAAAAAATAATGAATAATCATCTCCTATCAATTTCTGTATACCATCCATGGTTTTAAAGCTTTCTATCCTATTCATCCTCAGTCATATCTTTTCCAAGCTTCAGAGATCTAAACTATTTATTTCGTTCTCATCTGGAAGCTGCTTTGTAACTCTCAACCAAGAGAATTGCAACATTATTTTATCTAGTTCTATTATGTTCTTTTCAAGGTGGAAAAAAATCACAATTGTGCATAGTATTGTATATGTATACTCCACGTTGATTTATACAGTAGCATATTTAGAACTTCTTCGTTCCTTCTTGGTTATTGTTCATTCATGAGGGCTACATCCCTGACTTAATTTCACAGCAGAAGAGTGCAGAGGGATGTAATTGGAAAGCTGTGGTCTAACACAATCTGGCCGAGTCAGAAAAAGCCACGTTCTCCAGAATTGCACATCTGTAGCTCAAATCATGATTTATTATTTTCTTTGCTGTGGTCTCCATCCATCACCCTTCATTTCACATTCTAATGATCTCGTTTCTTCAGTGTCATGAATTGCTCATCTAGAAAACTTACTAATGGAAGATGTCAGAAATGTAGGTGGATTCTGTTTCTCTGTTACTTAGAAAAATTAACTCCTGGATGCCTTGCATTTCTGAGCTATTTGTTTTCACTTTGGATGCTGTATTTTCAAGGAGTTAGTGCTTAATAATACCAAGGCACTCTAGTTATTGCTTAATAATAGCAAGTTGCTCTAATACAGAAGGCTGAGTGCCTAAAATTTGTTTTATTGTATGAACTTAGTGCAACCCCCATCTCTTCAGCAAAGACCACTTTCCTCGTATTTTAAGAGGTACCAGTCAGGGAGTACGAGAACAATTATGTTCCTCAGTTATTTTGTGACACGAGCCACATTGCATGAGTGCAGATATTAATTTAAGAGTGATTTTGTCATTCCCATTGGCATTTGGTGGGTTTCGCCGTGCTTAAGCTTTGCTAGCCCTTCTACCCACAAAAGGTAATCTTTGAGTTGAATGTTCAAGGGAGCATGAATTGCTAAGTTCAGATTGTAACTTGTTTTCATACTGGAAATTGCATCCACATCCCAAACCTTTTCTTTCATCTGTCATTTCATTCCCCCACTCTAAACTCTACATCCTACTAAACTGTTTGATAATCTCTTGTGCTACTGTTCTGAACTTACGAAAACATGATCTTGGGAAATATCTTCTCAAGAAGAAGTTTTTGGGAACCTGCAGTAGAAATGCAGGAGAAGTGGGAGAGATGTGGTTGGGAGGAAGTGGCTGTGTCATGGGCAGCTCAAGGACTACACAGTTGAATCTGCCTAAGAAAACTCCAGCTAACAGAAAGGTGAACTCAGCAAAAAGAAAGTAAAGCTTTCCAGAAGAGTAAAAGCAAGGTGCTGTATCTTAGACAATTGTTATTACGACTGAGTCTTGTCCTGGAACTCTTGCAGGAAGTTGTGGCCCAGCTCTACTATCTTGGAAACCACAAATTCCTTTTTCTCTTCAGTATCACCCTTTTGCTGCCAGTGGCTCTGAAGATGACAGTCACAATACAAACGACCCACCCCTTTACAGGGTGTAGTTTGAAACCCACCACATTAGCACAGTGCTTGTATATAGAACAACAGGCTGTGGAAAGAATTTGCAACTGCTTTAAAGTAGATCAAGATTTTTGCAGCCAGCCTCCTGACAAGTTCTGCTTGGAGAAAAAAAGCAGGAAAACCAGATCAAATTATGGGCTGAAAGTTCCTTGTACAGGTCTGCTTAAGATTTATTGTTGTCCAGTGCAAAAGCTTGATGCCTGACTGGGGATCACAACAGTGAGTCTGCAGGGTGGCTTTGTCCCCAGTGGTGTAATGTCACTTGCAGTGATGAAAGAAAACCTCTCTGGCTGTGTAAAGATACACCTGAACATTGTGCTTATCCTAGCTCTCCTCTTCCCCTCTGAGCCTTCATCTCTGCTAAGGTTCTTAGAGCAACATTTTTTCCAGGTGTTTGGGGAAGTGTTTTTCCCAAGGACCTGTATGTGCTGTCATTTAGTGTAGCTCTGTGATGCACATTAGAATATCTCCTCTGCCTTCACCTCACAAAGCCCAAATGTGAAAACCTTTTCACTTTCTTTCTTTCTTTCTTTCCCTCTCCATGCTGACAGCAATGCACAAGTGATGCATTAGCAATGCATCTGAACTCAAGTCATGGCTGTCTGAAATTTCAGCCCTTATGAGAGACAGCAGACTGTGGAAGCCACAATATTTTATTGTGCCCTAGGGTTGTTGTGAATGAATCATCAAAAGAGTATGATTCAGTTGTAGCCATAACGTTGTTTTTCCTCTGGTGCCACAGGCGTGGAAATGCAGAATTGATATGCTCCAAGTGCTGGTCACAGGTGCTGCCTGATCCCTTAATGCACAAACTGTAATGGTTCTTATTTCTAGTGACTCTAATCCCTAGTACACAACTCCTCTTCTCTGGCTAGGCTTAATTCAGGGACAAACATTAATGTAAGGACTTTGCTCGTCTGTCTGGCTCTGTCTCTTACTCAGATACTTCACTCTCCAGTGCCTTTTTAGATCTTTCCTATCAGAGCACAACCATCTCTGACACAGACACCAACCAAATGTGTTCAGACAGCCCATGCTGCAGGATTTTTGCTTGTTTCAAAATGAGTGTCACCCGTGCTACACCAGTGTGGGCCTGGAGACCGTAACGGCACAAACAAACTGCGTCAGGGATGAAGAAGTGCCAGACACAGATTAAGGCAAAGGACTTGGTAGTTCTAGAGGTTTGATTTCTTGGTGTAGCTCAGGTTAGCTTTGTCAGATTGTCAGTCTGTATGGCATGATTCATTTATGAGATGTTAATTCTGTCTGGATCACAGACTAACAGCATACTTGCCTAAATTCTTACCCTGATGCCAAACCACCTCCCCTTCCTGTTCCTACTTATAAAATGTGTTGTACTTGTGAACTTATGGAATTAAACCCTTCATGTCAAACCAGATGATAGCTGCAAAAATCCTGAGGAAACATCTATGGGGAATTTTCTTTATGTGGTTTCTGTTTCTTCCCTGCTTCCTTCTCCTTTGTAACTTCTGAGAGCAAAACAATACCTCTGTGGATGTGTTTCAAAACAGTGAACAGTGTCATCTCAGGGTTCCTCCTGTGCTTTGTAGACGCAGTTCTGCATTTTTGTCTTCAGACTCAGGCTTACAAAATAATTGTATGAGCCTCTGCTCTGCATCTCCTGCCATGAATCAGCTTTACTACTGTTCATTATTTCTGTGACTGTCAGGAAGCTGGATGGAAGTCGCCTCTTCAGATCTTCTCATTCTCTCTTTCACTATTGGACATGGCAAATAAATGACGATCTCTTCTCCAGAAAGTTTACACAAGTCCAGAGGAAGAGAAATGCTGTGCAAGGTGATGCATTGCATGGTTGCACTGGCTAGAGGGCTTCTTGTTTGCCTGCCTTTAGCTGATGTTAGGAAGGATTTGGGAAGGATTTGCTCATGGTACCCATGGAAGCAGGTCTTCCTGGAGTGGGAACAGGTGAAATGAAGCAGGAGGTAGAGCAAAGAGAGAGAAAAACTTCAGAGTGACCACTAGAAAAATGCTGAAGATTGTAATGGCATTAGCAAGGCTTCAGTGTGTGGGTTTGTTTGTTTGCTTCCCAGATCTCCATCATTTCCCTGAGCTCACACAACTAGAGAACAATGGCAGGACTATGCAGACCTTGATGGGCCATTTAACTGATGTGAGAGGTAGAATGTTTGCCTGCTGTCCACTGATTTCCAAATGTCATTAAAGAACCTTCATTTTTCATTCACATTTCATGCACTTTCTTCTACTCCTTTACAAAGAAATAACCAGACAAAATCCCATTTTTTACAAAAGTCTATCTAAAATTCTGTATGAGTGGATTCATGTTGCAGTCCATTTTCCAGAGTGCTCCCACTCCTTAATGCCCAGTTTTTGTGTTTGGTCTTACATCATTCCTTTCAAAGGCATTCTGACAAAGAAATCTAATGGCTGACTTCTAAAAGATTGCTGTAAGCTTGGCAGGACCTCAGTTCATGGAGTAGAATAGTACATCAGTGTAAGACAATGTCTGGGCAGTACTTACAGGGCAAGCAATTCAACTGCAACAACAGTGACCCCTGAAATGCAATGTCCCAGTATACAGTAAATTTTTTCATGTTAAAGGTTATGCTCCTTCCTCAGGAACCATTTTGGGAGATTTTTCACATCACAGTCTGGATGTAATTGGTGCATGCTGCAGATTTATTCCTCCAACAGGTCAAATAACCAGTATATTTCATTGCTAAGCTGAGCGGAGCTTTTATTTTCTCGAATTATATTGCTATCAAACTTTTGTTTGTCTGTTTCATGGTTCACAGAATATTTGGACTTTTTGGTGCTTGCAGTAAGTGGATTTACCCAATGGGTCTGTTCTTCCTCCAGCTTCTCCTTTAGTGGCAGCTGTTGCCAGCAGAGGAGTAGTTTGTGTGGCCACTAGTTCTTCATTCATGCAGCCATGGCTTTCTTCCCCTGCCTCCCTCACCTCCAGATGAAAATGTGAAAATACATTAGAAACTATCCTCAGTAGATGGCTTGTAAACTCTTACTATTGCAGCAGTTTGGGGTGCAGTAGCAGCTTCTGTATTCATTGTGCATTCCAAGAGTTGTAGGGTTCCAGTGTGAGCAGTTTATACTGAGCCTGAACTCCATAGTCTGTGCCCTACTATGGCTCAATAGAGAGTACAGGACTCTGGAGAAAGCAGGAGAACACTAAGGAGGCAAGAGAAACTATACAAAATTCTGAAATTACATATCATCAGTTTTTGCATAGAAATCCTGTCTCTGCTTTTTACTGCATTTGCATTACAATATAATATCTAATAATACTATTACAATAGTTCTCAAATAAAAAATTATAATGGAATATGGTAATTTGTATGCAAGTTTAGAAACATTTGTAGGATTTTAATTTTCTTGTGCTATGTTTCCCTGTTTTCATTGTCATGGGGTGTCTGAATTGGACCTCTTACAGACGTTCTCAGTAAATAATTTGCACTAATAATTTTGCTAGTAACCTTATTAGACATGTTCTTTCCTGAAGCTGAGGCAGCTAATGATGTACCTGATTTGACTATTCATACATACACTGAATGCAGTACTCCTCAGCTGTAATTTAGGGAATAAGGTAAATAAATAGGGATCTAAATTATCTGCAGTCTTGCATTAACCCTACACGTGATTCAACTTCCTTTTTCCCCCAGGGAAATAAAGTCCATCTCTGGTCTGTTAAGATCAGTCTGCTTATACTAAAATTTAAATTACATTATTTTAACTGCAATTATTTTTCATATTTTGTTGAGCTTGGCAACATTATTTATAACATAAGTATGTTTGAGGAAAGGGATGGGAGGTAATTACTTAACCATTTTCTCATGTAAACCTCTATTTTCTAGTAATGTTGGATGAGGAAACAGCAAAGGGGAGGCAAGGAGGTATTACAAGAAATTACTATCTGAATCCTGTCCTGCCTGTGGAGGACTTCTAGTTTAAGTGCTCATGCAGAAAACAGGAGAGGCAGATGCAAGTCCATCCTTTCAGGTCAGAGGGCTTTCCATTCTTTAAGAAAGTTCCTTTCCTAACAAGTTAGAGAGTGTTTTGAGGCCAGTGCCCTTAGTCATGCTTCTTGCAGTCTTGTGAAGGTACTGGTGGTGAGAATCCTGAGTTGGCAGGGAGAATGCTTTAATTCCACTTATTCCTCCATTGCATTTTTAATTGTTTCTGCCTAGAAAAAATGCTAAAAGAAGTCCATTCAAAAAAACAGAGTAACCTAAGTATATAGTACTCTACAAGCAGTTTGGAGATAAAAATTTGAATCTTTAGGGTCATTAAGCCCAGTTTTCTTCTATCTTTGGTGAATGCTCTCACCTCTGAGCTGTTACATAAAATTTAATGCACTGCCAGTTTTGTGAATCCAGCCATTCATTTTCATATTTTTTTTCCTTCTAAAAAGCACTATAAAGGGCATGTTGTTTTCTGGATAAACTAGAGTGTTTCCTGTTGAGCAAGGCAATGGTTTCTGGTTCTGTCTTCTCTATGCTGAAGGATTTTGTACTGAACTTGAGTTGAAGCAGATCTTTCTCTCATTTTTTTTTTTTTCATAATATGTCAGTTTCAGCATACTTGGAGTGGTATTATTGTTATCATCATCATCATCATTAGTAGTAGTATATAGCTTGGGACCAGCTCTGGATTATTTTGAATGGGTCTGCAAAGTTTGTTAAGATAACTTAATATTTGCAAACATTTGCAAAATTTCAAAGAGATCAGGATCTCTGTTAGAAAGCCATTCTGGGACCAAAGGTTGAATTAATGGAAAACCACGGGTTAAGTCTAGTCCCTAGTTCAGCAAGGCACAAAGACACCTGCTTAATTTTAAGTGATATGCAGTGTCCTATGGGCTTTTATGAGTCTCTCATGGTTTTAGGAAGCATTTTTCAGGACTGAGGTAGAACACTTGGTGCAGGACAAAATCAACTCTTTAATGAGCTTAGCAGAAAACCCCATAGGCATACTCAGCATGTGCTTTTTAAACATGTATAATTGGGCCAAATGAAAACTAATTCCCACTGGAGTCCAGCCATGCCCAAGGAACCCTTCCAGGATTATTCTTTGAAATCCTTCAGGCAGAAATATTTCCATGCCAATTTATACTTCAAAACCTTTTGATTGTGGAGCTGTTCAAGAATAGGCTAACAAGAATTCTTCTTCTATGAGAATTTTTCCTGTTCTCCATATCCCTCCCTACCATCCTTCTCCTTCTTGCTTTCCTCACTTCTTCTCAGCATACTGGAAAAGGTCAGAAGGAATTTGATCAAGTGTGCCAAGAAATGAGTGTCTTTGAAAAGGGTGCAGGACTGTGAAATTTGAATATGAGAGGTTAATCTTTTGAGGAATTGTTGGGTTAGAAATAGAGCTTTATAATGAAAAATCACCTTTGAACCTTACATCTAAGTATTTTGGGTTTAAAAAAAGTAAGTCCTTTCATTGAGAAAAAAAAGCCTTCCTACCAAAGGTGTCTTCCCTCCGCCTTGCTGCCTGGATAATACATTTGGGCTGGGTTTTTTTCCATCCTTTGATACATACTCTACAGAAACCAAATGAATTAACAGTCCCAGAGGGCTGTCAAAATGCAGAAAGTTATAAATTAAAGACAGACTTAGCCTAAACTGGTGTCTGAATTCGTGAATGAATTGACACATGGCTGTGCTTGTTCTCTGAAGCAAGAGCTGTTGAATCTCTTCAGCTCATTCAGACCTTACCCTCGCTCACCAGAACTGCCTAGCCTTTTCTTTAGTTGATAGTGCATAACAGATGCTGCATTGCTGTTGAAGTGTACATCATTCTTATCTGCTGGTAAAAGTTGCAAAACTGTCTGTTTACTTACTGATACAATCTGAGACTTTAGTGGATCCCTGGCACATGTTAGCATATGCTTTCTCCTTGATATCCCAGTAGGATTTGTCTACACTGGAGACTGAGCATCTTCACTTTTGCTATAGCTCATTTAAAAACATGCAGGAAGTCAAGCTGCAAAGCAGCTAGTTAATTTTGCAAGAGGAGGGGGAAACTTACACGTGCCAGTGCTGTACATTAAATCTGCTTCTGATTTGGGTTACACATTTCACATTTCAGGCGTTGGTCTTTTCAGTAGTAGTGGGATTCCTCCTCATAACTGAGATATGAGGTGAGAAACCCTCCAACACTTAGAGACAGGCTTTAAGTGTTGGGTGCATTTCATTTTGATCTTGGTTCTCTGATTTCCACAAGTTCCACTTTACTTTGAGATTCTTGAGTTGTTGAGAGCTGACACATGATGTGATAGTTCTCATAGAAAATTAAGGTGCACTTGCCAGAGGACGATATCAGCCCTCCCTGGCATGGGTCATTTAATGGGGCATCTCTGTTAAATGCATCTTCTCTGGGATATTTTTCATTCTTGACAGTGAGGACAGACAATCTGTTGTAAACAAAGGGGAATTATTTCTTGGTTTTTGGCAGTGAAGTCTGTCTTTGGTTTAGGACTGATGAACAGAACAGCTAGATTTCATCTCTGGATGAACTTTAGTCTTCACACTCCTGTAGGAATACCTGCAGGCAAGGAGTGTTTAACTTCCAGCCAGTGACAGGAGAACACAGCTGATATCATATACTTTCTCTAGCTGCAGCCTCCTCATGTAATAATACATAGTTGTCACTTTGTCCATGCTGGACTGTGGCAGCAGGGAACTAATAATGTCCAGCAAAGGGTAGAAAAATGATGATATCTGTTTTATTTTGAACAGAGTAGTTTTGGGCTTTCTGGCTTGCCTTTTTTTTTTTTTTTTTTTTTTTTTTTTTTTTCCCCAGGAGGTTATTTTAGTGCTTCTGTAAAGAAAAATAAGTGCTCAAGATGGCAACTGCAGGGGGTGAACTCATCACCATGCTCCGACTCAGTAGAGCTGAGTTCTGCCATAGGGGCAGGCTCCTGGTCATGCAGAGCCCATTAAAAGGGGGAGAAGCCTCCTGGGTTTGCATAGCCAAGGGCAAGGTCTGGCCCCAAGCGCACAAGTAGGCTGCTGGGGAGTGCAAGTCTTGGGATTTCCCCATCAGGCAGCAGCCCTGATGTTTGGTGAATTCAACATGAGGTAGACTGCAGTTTAGCCTAATGCACACTGGTGCTTTGGGAGGGCCCAGAGCTTTAGAGTTTTGCTGCATTTAAACAAATTAACATAGTCATGGCAGCAAATGACTGTGATTTTTCCTAAAGATGAACAAACTGTGGGTCTAATAGAGACCTACTATTTCTCAGAAATTAAAATGCTGCTTCCCTAAATGAGGCCAGGGAGGATGATCAGATGTATAAAGAAGGAAAACATTGCCAGCAGTATCTGGGACTGGATAATTCACATGAAAATACTCCTTGTGTCAGAATCAAATAATTTCTATGATAAGAAAATTTTTTTCCTCAGCTCAGAGGATATTGAGTACCAAGATTTTTACATCCTCTTAAAAACAGCCCTTTGTCCCTATCAGTGCTGGTGGTTTATTTTTTTTTCCAGTGGACAAACATTGATTTTTCTTGCTGCAAACCCCTACATTTCTAATGGAGCTTGAAATTAACACGATTTTTTGGTGGTTGTTGTTATTTACCTCCTTGTTTGCACACCAACAGCCTAAATGATGTTGGCACAGCTTGAGGAACAGGTTTCTTGAAGTTTTAGTTGAATGCAACAGGGAAAGCACAACACATCTTTTTCTCCAGGCACTACACAAGTAACGACAGCCACACGGTATTGAGGGGTGGTTTTGTGTATCTGTGACACCGATTGAAAGGCTTGGGAAAGCTTGCATTTGTTTAAGATATCTGGGATCCAGAAGGCATTCTTTATCATACTCTGCTGGGATGAGTTCAGTGTGCTGCACGTACAACCTTGAGGTAGCAGCTGCTGCAGTACCCTGTCATTCTGCTCCAAGAACCTTATTCCTATGGAGAATCTATTCCCATGTTTTAGAGGAACCTTTTGTGAGGTCTGTAAATTAATCAGAGATATCTTGATTCAGAGAGAGTTAATTAAGCAATTAAGCTGAGATGAACGGTGTTCCTTAAACTGTCTTATGTATCAGAATTCCCAGTCCCTCCCAACTGTATACATTGGGATGCTGAATTGGGGTGGTACCCCTCTACAAAGCCTTAGTTAATACAATAATCCCCTCTACAAAGCCTTAGTTAATACAATAATCCACTCTTGTCCATCTAACTTTTGCAGTTTCAACTGGCTATAAATTACAGCACATACCTGTTACAATAAGTTGAAGATCTAAATATCTGAGTGTTTTTTCGAAACTCCACAGCTGTCCTTTGGTCACAGTACCAGTTCCCCTTAATGCTCTCATTCAGAAGAATGCTTGTAGTTAGAGATAATGGTCGTACAGTATGGCTGAATTTCCTTGCTCTTAGTTTGATTAGGTAATAATGGCAACAGATTTCTCCCTTCCTTTGATGTTCACATAACAGATTTTTTAAAATTATGTTTTAAAGCCTGTAACTAGAAATTATTAAAGACACTCCTGAGCTCTTGCACTTGGGACCTTTTGATAATGTGGGTTATTTGAGAGAGCTTTTTGCCCCTCCACAGTAAGAAAGGCTATGACTGAGTCCCAGCTCTGCTGTCAGCAATTTGGATCCATATGGGCCTAGTCTCATTTTCTTAAACATCTATTGAATAAGATGTGATCTTGGACAAGAGCTCATTCTTGCTTGTATTGAGAGTGGGAGATATACACCACAGAACCATTCTGTATCAAACCTGAATGGCAAAGTGTCCAGAGTATTAGGTCAGCAATTTTCCATCAAATTGCTATCAGTTATTGTTGATCCAGTGTGAAGGTCATGAATTAAGCAGAAAGGATTTGGGCAGTTTGGGGTCAAGATCTGAGCAACTCTTATTCAGTGAGTAAGAGCTTCCTATTCAAGGTCCTTGTTAGCTACTGCAGCTGGAAATACATTTGAAATTATTCTGTTAATGTACTGTTCTACTTAGGAAAATGACTGAGCAGCAGTGTGACACTCTACATTTTGTGTTTGTTTTCACTCACTGACTTACAAAATCTGTTCACTTTCCATCTCCAGCAATGATTTTTCTTTCTGCCAGAGGCACAGACTTCACCTGGGATCTGGAAAAATCAATCTATGGTATTGTTGTCACAGTGGAGCAGACATAAGGCAGGACTCAAGGCACATGTCCTGGAAGTGCAGAGCATCCTCACTGGTGCTGCACTGCAGGTTCCAATCTCCTCCTCCTCTCTCAGCTCTGCAAGACCAGGAGTTGAAAATTTATGCACGTTGGTCAAGTGAGTAGGTTTAAAGCTTAGGAGGGGCAGGGAGCAGAGATGGTGGATAAGATCACCACTTCTCAGCGCTGCCTTTTCTTGCTCATTCCATTCAGTTTTCTTGGTGCAAAGCCCCCAGAGGTGAGGCTGTATACCACAACAGAATCACTGTCATGTGGGAGAAAGCCAAGAAATTTGTGGTCTAAGATAGTTTGGAGGAACTAATTTGGGTTATTTGGGGGTAAGTCAGCAGTCTTCTGTCAGTGAGATAAAGATGTTAATGAACCAGCACCTTTGTTCGATCAAGTTTATTGCAAGCCAGAATTAGAAAGTTTTTTTCTAAGGGCTTCTGCATCTCTTGGCTGCAATGCTGTGGGGCTTGACTCAGCAGCATTCAGTGGCTTTCCCTGCACTGTGTTTTACTCCTATTCATTTCTGCTCTTAAGATTGAAATGTCGTATTAGATTAAGAGTTCTACACATGTCAACACCATGAAAGGCTTCCCTTTCACTTTAGCAGGAGAGGGGACTGAGGTACTTGGGCTGCTGAGGGCATCTGATGGAGTTTGGCTAATAAGATCTGATTTCATGAGGTTTGCATCCTATTAAGGCAAGAAGGGATCAGGCCTGTGAGCATGATAGAAAAGTGCAAACACAATAAAACTGCTCTTATGAATATTAATAGGCCTTGAAACAATACAAGGCAAAAATGGTGATGAGGTGGGGGTTGAGCGACTGCTATCTGTGTAGCACAACAGCCTCCCTTTCACCTTGCTTCTGCTTGCAGCTCATCACTCACAAACCCTGACAGATTTGGGGATGGGGCTAGGGAATTTGATAGCTTCCCTGAACCCATTTCAGCTCTGCAGCTTGCAGTCTCTGCGTAGGTATGAGTGCAACTAAAGTAACTGATCCCTATGCACCAGTTGTCAATCTTCCCTAGCAGCCCTAACCAAGCCAAGGTCTCTCTTCAGCTCTCCAAAGCATTGTTTTTAAAAGGAGCTTGGCTTATTCTTTCTAATCCCCTTCATGGGTGAGATACCATCCGTGTCAATGATGTCTCTGCATCTCTAACCTCAGTATAAAACATTGGTGGGTAAAGCTCCTATATTTCCCTGCATTTCTTGGACTGGCTCACAGCCATGGCTCCATCTCCCTCTGCATGGATTGCTTCCTCAGCTGTAGCTCAGGAAATTGCTGGTTATGTTTTTGCAGGATCTGTCCTGTGATGCACCAGCTTTGATGCTTTTCTGTAGTACTTTCACAGAGGAATCAATTAATGCTTGCCTGGTATCATCTATTGTAGCTCACTTTTCCTGCCAGCCTAGCAAAGAAGTGCCCTTCTTTGTGCATCTTTAGCTTTTGAAATGAAATGCAGATCCCAAAATCCCACAGCAGACCTTCCCTAGCCCCATTTTATGGACTGAGACACAGAAGCAAAGGAAATTAGGATCACAGTTATGAGTAAATCTTATGCTTTGAGTGTGCTCCCATGAGCAACCCTTCAGCAGCCCCCTGCCCAGCCACCAGTGCTGCTCCTATGTCTTCATGCAGTACATGGGAGTTGCCAGACCTCTGGGCTAAAGAATTCAAGGCATGCACTGGCCTTCCAATTTGTTCACATTTTAGTTCTTAGAATGTTCATCTCTCTGCAGGAGTGTCTGAAATCCCCAAGACATTGATTATATTTCTTTAAACACATTTCTTTATCAATTGAATTATTTAGTAAAGAGGTATGTTCATATTTTATTGATATAATTTGAGGTGTAACCTCACTCCTTTTCCCTTAGCACTTGTTTAAAGAAAACAGTATTTCATACTCTGTTGTTTCGGTTTGTTTTTCTTTCATTCGTCCCTGAATCTCTAAACATTTTAATTCTTCTTTTGGGGGGGGGAAACTGACTTGTGGAGGTTAAATGATTTGCTGCCATTTGTAGAAGCAAGCAGCAGTCAATGAGAAACAGCATCTGAGTATCATGCCTGCTAGGCTGGCACTGGCCACACTGAAGTGGTATCAGGCAACAGATGGGCCAGTAGTGCTGGCCTTCCATTTATTAGTAAACTGCCCGTGGTGGGGGGGAGGCTTTTTAAAGAAGGCCCCACTTAGAGTGATGCTTTCAATTGCTTGTTAATGGTTTCACAGCTTGCATTGACTTTCTTGCTTAACTGCTTTCTTTCATCATCTTTGCTGGTCCTTTAAGTTGCTTTCTGCCTCAGTTTCCCATCTGTTAACTGGGACCAGCTGCATCAGCTTGCTTCACTGCAAAGGAAGTGCCGTAAAGGGTTCTGACACTGTGAGGACTGTAGAAGCTGGGACACCAAGATAGCCCTCTTCAGTAATCTGGCTTTGTATTAACAGAAAAACTCCCTAGGAGAATGGGGCCTGGCCAGGTTTGACTGAAGCACCTAAAGCTTTTTAAAGAAGTCAGTAATGGTAGCTTCATTAAACTGCCCTCTGCTCTTTGGTGCTGGAGAATTGAGAAGCCAAATCCTGTGCCTGCACCATCATCTCTGGCCCCTGGTGGTGAGAGAGGTGTTTTATGCTTAGCCTCTTCGGGGAAAGGCTGCTTGTTTGCATTGTATTTGTGGCATAATTACTAATGGTACATTTTTATTAGCCAAGCTGTCTGCATTAAAATGATATATTTTTTTGTATTATTAAGAACATCCAGGGGAGTCTCCACAGCAGCAGGAGAAAGATGATAATTTTTCGTTTAGCTTAAGAGCAGATGGTTACAGAAACATTCTATGTAAATAAATTAAAGAGAAGCCACTCTCGCTAATAGTTAAGTAAACAGGTTTGGAAACAGCCGTCTCAGGACCAGGCTTTTCTGTTCTCTTCCTTTCTCACAAGAGCTTCATCTGCTCTTCAGCTTACAGGCCCATATGGATAGGGTATTAATTAAACTAATTTGCTTTTGGGCCAAAGTCATCTAAAACAACTTGAGTCCTGCTAGAGCAAGACTATCACTCTCATGCAGCTTTCTTGAGCGCTAGAGAATACTTAGCCAGCCTAAGCATCTGGGATGTAATCAATGTTATTGATAAGCATTTCCACATGCCTTTTGTTATGGTAGCAAGGCTGTGAGTGATCTGAGAGAAGTATTACTACCTTTTCTGTATTTTTAGAGTTGCATCCTGCAGTCTCTGATGAGTGCTGTAGTCACAATGCCATGCTGCCCTCAAGAATTTCAACTCAACAAAACAAGTAGAAGTGGAGAAATGAGAGGTAATTAGAGGAGGGAAGTAATTTTGTAGCACAAGGGCTGCAAATGCCTCAGATATGGTAGCTCCTGAAGAAAGCAGCTTCTCTTCCCACCATCGAAAAGCAAACAACAGATACTGTGAAGAGAAAATTGTGAAAAGCCTAGAGCTCAATAGGTTCACAAAATGAAAAGCTGCAAGAGCTTGGAGAACCAAGAAAGCTATGCTTGATCTTCTTTGAGTAGTTCTCTCTACCCATGGATTTGGAGCAGGAAGGTTGGCTGGTACTCAGAAAACTCTGTCAGGACAGGACAGTTCCCCTCTTCTGCCTCTGCAACCAGACTGATGCAAAAACATCACCTGGGCTTCTTCCCAAAGCATACAGCCAGGATTCAGTATGTTTGTAAGAGGTTTTGGAGTCTCGGGGAGTAGCAAAATGCAGCTTGTGCCCATCACACCAGGAGATCACATGCTGATGAAATGGTGGTTTTCCCAGCTGGTGGAGGCTGGAGCTGGAGGAAAACCAATCCTCTTCCTAGTCTAGAGCAGGTACTTGCCTAGGATGGCAGGCATAGTTTCTAGATTCCAGCACAGATTTTTAGTTGGATATGGATATATGAAAAAGCCTGATACAAAGCAATTAGAATATCGCCATTACCAAGAGTAACGCTTGGATGTCATACAGCAAAAACTGATGACTAATGGCAAATGTGATAGAAACGTAACATTTGTTAACAGTAACAGGAAAAAAAAAAAAGACTGTAACCTAACTACTGGTAACAAGAAGTGTGGTATAAACTGAGAGCTCATTAGGGGGTTGAGGGAAGAGAAGGGTTAGAGGTTAGAGTACGTTAGTTAATGAAAGAAATTCCTATACCCTATCAGTATACTGAAAACCAAAAGCAATTCTAGATTGTATGAGGCAAACTGTCACTTGAGGGAGAATGTAGTGTCATGGCTTTGTCAGTTCTCTGAACACTACCAAACACCCCATGCAAGGAAATCAACATTAGACTGCCATATAGAGAGGGGGAAAGGCTCTAGGGGGACAGTGCAGAATCCATTGTATACATGGGAACTAGAAGTGTTTGGCTTATTTAATCCAGCAAAACAGAGGCTGAGAGGAGATAGGAATGCTCTCTATAAACACCAGGGAGGGAGAACTGCAATTTAAAGAGAAAGACAACATTGCCACAAGAGGAAATGGGTATAAATGGCCCATGAATAAATTTAGGCTGCAAATTAACTTTCTAAGCAGTATGATATTTAGATATCTAGGTACAAATACTGGGGTAAATAACCTAACTGTTTCTAAAATAAGATCAGGTTACTTTTATAATAACAAAAAAAAAAAAAAAAAGTGCTTAGCTGTGGCACCTCCACTACCTCTACTGTTTAATTCTTCATAATTAAAAAGAAGTTCTAAACAAATGAGGGTCTGCCCTCAAAATTATGAATTTAAAGTAAAACTTGTACTTACCTAATTAGCTATGATAGGGTCCTAATTTATGAGAGTGGGCTCTTTTTTCCAAGGCCTAGGACTGCTTCTATGTTGGGAAAGGCTTAGATGCAGGTGTTAACAGCTATAATATCAAGACTCAAATTGTCATTTGTGCACAGTGAAAATTTCCCAGCCAACCTTAACTGCTGCTGATCTTTCACCACCCAAAGCCAGTGCCAAGCCTGTTCTCAAGCAACATATATCCTCACTGCATCAGTGACTCTGAAAATTGAGAAGTGATATGTGTGTGGTCTACCTTTCTCTTGTTTGATAGACTGATTTTTTTTTTCTTCCTTACCGTAGAATTTAAACCAAAGTCTGTGTGTCTCAAAGCAGCAAGCTACTTTAAAATGAGTAGTTTTCAGTGAAGAAAATTCTATTATTCACTAGAAGTAACCACACAGTGAACTGCATTGACCAGAATAAAATATGTAAGGTTTTGATATATGATATACACTTCAGTGCATGACAGAAGTATGGATTGAGGGGGATGTTTATGCCAACAAAAGATTTTTGTCTAGACAAACAACATTCATATACTATAGATTTAAGATTTTAAAAGCTACAGGCAGGTAGCATCCCATATTTTTTCTCTAAACCTCCTTGTTAACAATTTCTTATCCAAGTGGTGTAAGGTAGAAATTAAGGCAGAAGGTTTTAAGGAGGTAGAGTGGAGTAAAATTTCAAAGCCTTTCAAACCTTCCTATACATTTGCTTTCTAGGATATAGGGCATTTGGGGGTTAAATGTCTGAGCTGTGGATCTGCAGCCTTTTGCTGGCTGGATTTGCAAAACTGAAGGATTTTTACTTTGATTAACAGGATAATTAATGCTCTATTGTAAGCATAAGCCTCACTGAGATATGTAAGTATTAATTTCTCAGCTTGACCTCAGAGACTCACCACAATCTTTAATGCTGTACAGGCCAGACCTAGGGTGTCTATTTAAAGACCTCCAGTGCCTTTAGCCAGTGCCTCTTTTCTGCCCTGTGTTAAGCTCCCTTTGGCAATGGTGCAATTTCATAGCTCCTAGGTAGTTTTTTTCCAGGTTTCTGTCAATCAGCTTAAAAAATTCTCACTGAGATCATTAATGCAGTGAAGTCATGTGAGCCATGAGAGCCAGGGTCAGGAAGCTGTGAGCCTCTATGTCACCAGGGGACAGAGGAGAAGAGACTGGTAGCATTATAATGGGGCAGCTTGGATGCCACTCCCCTGTGCTGACCAACACCCGTCCCCATGTCTTTGTCCTCCCGTTCCCTCTGCTCCTCCTGTCACAGTGGAAATCAATCCCACAAGTGAGTCTAACTTGCAATAAAGTCTTTGTACTTAAGTTGCTGACTCCAGAGAAAAGCTGGATATTGTCATCAGTCATTTTGCCTATACAATATCTCTCAGTAGGCAAATTTTCTGCTGGCAGCATCCACTCTTGAATCTTTCTGCAAAGTGCCCATTAGGTAGCTCAAACCTATACACTAAACTTGAGAGAAGTCAGAGTTACACATCAGGAATCTGTGCTGTTCTGAATTTCCTAACTGAGTTACTGCATAAGTAACAAACTGATGAACCGTGATCCTGAACAGGAAAGGTTGGCTGTGGGGCTGTTGGTCTGTTAGCTAAGGAAGCTCAGACATGATCTGGGAGATCTCCCAGAAATTAAACAGGTGGCACAGCACAGCTTGTTTAGTGTAAATCAATCAACATTAAATCAACACTGGTTCTGTGTTTGCAGGTCTTACATTATAATTAAACATGAACTTGAGATGCCTGAAAATTTGCAACCCCTGTTGTGATGCTAAAGTAGCGGACACCTTCCAAACATGGGGTACATGATATTTCATCCAGGTGGTTACTGCCCTGCTGACCACTCTTGAAAACTTGTGGTGTTTTCTGAGACCAGGAACAGGCTTTCTAGAGAGATCTTAGTTTTTCCAGACCTAACAACTGCCTTTTCATTTCCTACTGTTTATGGATGGAAACTTTGGTGTTCCAGAATCTATCATCTTAGTGAAAGCTAATTCCCAGAAAAGCTTCAATTTTCCATGGAGAGCCTGGACAGGTTGTGGGGCAGAGGAGGCAGGTGAAGGTAGAAGTGAGTGGATTGCAGCGCTGTGTCTGTGCTGTAGTTCAGTGGTTTTCCTGGCATTCAAGACCAGCTGGACTGAATACCTAGAAATGCTCCTCCAAACATGCCAGCTCTGTCTTGGTGCACTGCCTCCTGGGAAGCTCTGGTATGTAGAATCCAACCATCCTCAGGGCTTGCCATAAGAATAAATTTGTAAGCAGACCAGTTTTGGCTCTTGCTGTAGCAGTCTCTGAAAAGAGCCATTCTTTCTGTCTCTCCTCCACCTCCCTTTCAGAGACATGACCAATGTTTTCCACAAATGGAGAAATTTACAGTTCTCCACATATAGTAGCTCCTGCCAGAAATTTTGTTTTAGTTGCCACAGCAACAACTTAATGGATTTTTAAAGCCCCTGCCACTGGCCGTGCCTCTGCCCTGTTTGTTCTTCCTGTGCATTCCCCCAGCACCATGTGAAGCTGCAGAGACAGTGACTGAGAGCTCTAATAACCCAGTAATGCATCCAATTATGGCTGTTGGTGCTTCTGTTGAGAATACATGAATAAGTAAATCTGGCTGAAAGAGTGTGTTTTTAAAGCTGCCTGAGCTGTCTCAAGGAGTGGTGGCCAGGTCGCTTTTGCCAGGCCCTGGTGGAGGATGGCAGCTGAGGACTCAGCTTCCCTCAGGACCATGCCAGCCCACAGGCTCCCTAGCTGATGGCTGTTGTCTTACCGGCATGGCCTCACACCAAAACAAATGTTTGTGCTTCATCCAGTTGCACTTCAGATGTCTCTGTGGTGCAGCTGAGTGCTGGTCTGTCTACTGACAGAGCCTCTCCCTTGATGGCAGCCCAAATACAATAAATAGCACTCCATTTTCATTAGTAAGTGTCACTGTGCTCACGCGGGTATAAAGGTTGTGGCTGGCAATGGATTGGGCAGGAAAGAAAAAGTACTAACAAACTTCTGCAAGAAAAGTTGCATGCTTTCAGTGCTGCTCTGTATGTGCAGGATGATCCTTGCATCCTCCTCACACCACCAGAAAATCTGTTTCTTCCTGTATCTTCCTGTGTGTTTCCTTCACCATCTACTGATAGAAGGCGCATCCATCTTTACGTGGCTGGCACACATGGTGACACACATCTGTGGCCTTCTATCATCCAGCAGTTGATCAGACAGGGAACTAAGTGCCCTCTTCTGTTCCCCATCTTCCTTCCTTGTCTGCCTTTTCCAAGCTTATGCATGGAGTGGTAGAAGAATAAATGTCTTTTGGACAGTATCTGGCAGATTTTGAAAAGAAGGAGTCTAGAGTGTCATCTGTCCCAGAAGAGAGCTGAAGGGGCAGGTATCTGAGCAGGAGAGGCTGGCTGAAGAAGACCTTTCAATGCCTTTCTTTTCCCATTCCCTGCATATGTGTGGTGGAAGGAGGAGATAGTCATACTCCAAGATTGAGACAGTGAGCTCATCACACCCAAAGTCATTTGGCGGCACCAAGTCCTACTGTTATGTATATACAGCCATAAATCCTTCTGCTTGTTCTAGCTACTCTTCCTATGTCATTGTCCCTTTGTCCCAGACCCCAGGGTTGCACAGCTGCACTGCCTGGGTTTATTTTTCTGGTACTTTCAGAGTGTCTCTGTGTGGATTGGGTCAAACCGACTGTCAAGGCCATAGTGGTAATTCCCCAAAGTCAGGCTTCTGCACTTTATGGGTAGAAGTTGGTGAATCTCTTGAGAAAATTATGTCCTGTAAGACACCTAGTGGCCTCTGTAAGCACAAGGGTGATGGTGTCCCATTACTGTTCAGAAAGATCTGTGAAAGGGATTCAGCATCAGCATTTTCTGGATTGAAACTACTATTTTCTGAGGAGTTGTTGGAGGGCTGTTTTACAGATGAACCAGTGAGGAGTAGGCTGGGAAAGGCTAACAATACATCTGTTATTGGGTGTAGATCTCCCTTTGAAACCTGAGATTCATTTCTATGTATGTTTGTTCTACATAGCTTTTCTTTCTGAAGTGAGATCTTTCTTTCCTGCCCTTCAGGGGCTTGCAGAATTCACCAGCTCTTGTTAACTGTTGGAAATCTGAAATATTAGGGTAGGGATTACAGTTTGGAAGAGGTCCCTTGTATGGTTTGACCCTGCTGGATGCCAGGTGCCCACCAAAGCCATTCTTTCACTCCCTTTCTCAGCAGGACAGGGGAGAGAAAATACAGTGAAAACTCATGAGCTAGATAAGGATGGGGAGAGATCACTCACTGATTACCATCACAAGCAAAACAGACTCAACATGATGAGATTATTTAATTTATTACAAAGCAAACTCAAAGTAGGATAATGAGAAGTAAAACAAATCTTTAAAACACTCTTCCCCCCACCCCTCCCTCCTTCCCATGCTAAACTTTATTCCCAGTTTTCTACCTCCTCCCCCTCAGAGATATAGAGAGACAGGAATGGGGATTATGGTCAGTTCATCACATGGTTCCTGCTGCTGTCTCCTCCTCAGGGGAAAGACTCCTTCCCCTGCTCCAGTGTGAGGCCTCACCCACGGAAGACAGTCCTCCACAAACTTCTTCAACATGAGTCCTTCCCACAAACCACAGTTCTTCACAAAGTGCTCCAGTGTGGGTCCCTTTCCATGAGTCACAGTCCTTCAAGAACAGTGTCCAACCTGGATGTGCCACAGGGTCACAGGTCCAACCAGCAAACCTGCTCCAGCATGGGCTCCTCACTCCATGGGTCCTCAAGTTCTGCCAGGAGCCTGTCTCAGCCTGGGCTTCCAGCAGGTCACAGCTTCCTTTGGGCATCCACCTGCTCCAGCTTGGGGTCCTCTGGGGCTGCAGGGACACAGCTGTCCCACCGTGGTCTGCACCATGGGCTGCAGGGGAATCTGAGCTTTGCTTCCAGGAGCACCTCCTGCCCCTCCTTCTGCACTGACCCTGATGTCTGTGCAGTTCTTTCCCTCACATATTCTCACTTCTCTGGCCACAAGTACTTCTGAGCAATATTGTTTTTCCCTTCTTAAGTGTGTTATCATGGAGGCATTACCACCATTGCTGATGGGCTTAGCCTTGTCCAATGGTGGATCCTTCTTGTAGTGGGCTGGTATTGGCTCTGTCAGACATGAGGGATACTTCTGGCAGCCTCTTACAGAAGCCACCCCTGTAGCACCCCTGCTACCAAAAGCTTGCCATGCAAATCTAATACATTTCTGAAAGCAGTTTCTGGTCAGTGAGCCCATTTCACTTCCAGATCTGCCCACATGATCCAGACCCTAAGAAAGTTAAAAAAATAAGATACTCTTTGTATCTTATCTCTGCAAAATAAGATACTCTTTGATATTTGTCTCCCAGACATCAGGGGGGATGAGAAGAGAGTTAAAGGGTGGCTCATCTCCTCTTTTCTCAGCTGATATCTTCAGGTAAAAGGAGTGATTCTTTTCCCCCCCTCTCCTAACCTCACCTAGCTGTGTCACTGGAGAGTTCATTTCTGTTATGCATCATTAATCTGAGTTTCTAATAGCAGTAAAAGACTCTGAACTTGGTTGACAGAGAAGTTAACAACCAGTTTGCCTGAGCCCTAACACTTGATCATTTAGCCTTGGTTATTAACTGCAGGCAAGGACCAGTTTCTGGGAGATAATTGGGGTCATAAACAATAGCTATGTAATGGAGAGCATGCCCTAGGAGAGGGACTAAACATATTCAGCTGCAAAAAACTTACTGCCTTTGGATGGCATCCAGGTGCTGCCATCAGCCAGCTAGGGAGCGGGCAGCCAGGTTGTTGCTGTAGGGGAAGAGAGGCCTTTAGTGCTTGGCAGAGTGCAGCTATGCGTGCACAGGATGGCCCCAAGCTGGAAAGATGTTTGAATGCAGCCTCAGGAGGCTTGATAAAACTTCTTAAACATCAGTCTGGAAGTTAGGGGTTGGAGGCTATGTGTCTTTTAGTCCATTCCAGAAACAGGAGTCAGCATTTAGGAGTAGTAAGTTTTGCAGCCTGGGCTAGTTTTGGTGGTGGCAACTGGATTTTCCAAGTTGAAGGTCTCTCTTGGCCTGCTCTTGGGTGCCTTTTACCTCATGGGGAGAATGTGGAGACCCCTGCTGCAACCTGGGCAGCAGAACAGTGGCACCTTGTCCGTGCTAACACCATCCAGAATGTGGTGGAATGTTTGATATGGGCCCAGGGAGCTCTCCTGGGCTCTCTCTGCCTCCTCCAGATGGGCCAGAGCTCCTGTGGGATGTGTCACCTGGTGGCCACTCTGTGAGCCAGTGCCCTTCCAGTACACTGCCCCTCAAAGCCCTCTCCTCAGAGACCACTTGCAGAAGGGCTTCACTGCAGCACCTGGTGCCAGGGCCTCGGTCTGTGACTCCTGCTCGATAAATTGAGGAGCAGCAGAATTTTCCTCTTGGGCTGGGGTCTCTGTCGGTGTCTCCTGGTCAACAGCTTGAGGAGTAGCTGCATTTTTCTCTTGTGCCAGAGTCTCTGGGTTGCCTGCTTGACACACAGAGAGGGGCCAAATTTGCCTCCTCTTGTGCCAGAGGTGCAAGGGTGTGCAGTGTGCCTCTTCTTCCGGAGCACCGGGCAGGGCTGACTGGTTCTCTGGCACTGGCAGACTTGCCCACCCTGCTGCCCCTCCCTGCTGCTCACTGGGGCCAGAGGCTTCCAGCCCCTCCAGCGCTTCCTTCTTCTTGCTGGTGGTATCATTCAGGTGCAGCTCAGGAGGTGTTTCCACTTGTATTGCTGACAGGAGAGCAGGGGATTTGCAGAGGCTGCCTGGCTCCCTCCAGCCAACACCTGCTGAGCCCTGCTTGTGCACAGCAGACATGAAATGCTTAGTGCAGGGGCTCCTAGGCCATTTAGGCTCTGTGTTGCTGGAAAATTAAGATTCTTTTGCCTGGAATCCCTCAATACAGAGTTGGTTTTGGTAGGGAAAAGCTCCAGAAAAACAGCAATAAGAGCTAGGTGGGTATTTAAATAGAGAAAATTTTTGTCTGTAGTTTGTAAAATAAAACTCAGTTTCTGACTAGTGAGCCCATTAAGAAACCGTGCTGGGAACACAATATACACAGAGGTTCTCCAAGCCATGACAAGAAGGTTTGTTTCAGGGGAAAGCTTGTTGGGACTGGAAGATAGCTTGATGGGATTTCTGATGTGGCATCAGCCTCTGATTAGATTCATGTCACTCCAGTCGCTCCCTGTATGCATCTGATTGGAAACAAAGGGAAGAAAATAAAGGTGCAAATGAGTTTCTGTAATGATTGCACTAGCCAAGCTAGAGTGTGCCATGGTGGGATCTGGAGTTCCAAAAGTTTTATTCTGTTGAGAAGGAGGGTACCATGTGCATGCATGTGGACCACAAGCTGAGCTGGAAATCCTTATGTGAAATATGGGAAGAGCCTGACACATAGATCCTGCAGCTCTGCAGTGTGGTACTTGAAAACATCCTTGGATGCTCCCTCATTTTTAAAGGAATCAATTGTTCTGCCCTGTTGCTCCCCTGTGTGTACAGAACTGCAGAAGAAAATTTAGGGGAATCAGTAGAGGAGGGTAATGTTGCTCTTAATTTCCCAATAGTAGAAGCATGACAGCATTGCCAGGCTGAGCTGCATCACAGACTCAAGACAGTAAATGTCTTAACTTGAAGGCCTGAAAGGCTGCTGTAGGTGTGCTGCTGATTGTTTTTTCACAGAGCCCTGTTCTGACAGCCAAGTTGGCTTTGCTTAGCTTTGCTTGACAACAGGAAGATACCAGAGAAAGGGCAGTGATCCAGAGGGGTCTTGGATTCTCCAGCCTTTCAGCCTTCTGCAGCACATCACTGTCACAGTCAGGCATATGGGAAGATTTTCAGCAATTGTTAAAGCAAATGAGAGCAGAAGTCTTAGTAATGTTTTTGAAACTGATCATACATTAAATCCCTGCTGCGAACTGGGTTCACCAGACTGAAGGGACATCTTTGAGTTAGGGAAGGCCTTGCTGAAATGGGTAGGAGATTGTTTGATATTCCCCCTCCCAGTGCAACAGAGATGCACTGCAGAATAGAAACTCTTCAGGGGAACTAAAACTGGAATAGAGAGGGAATTGGGCTCTCTCCCTTCACATACTGTAATTCTACTGCTTTATGGTCAACTGTCTTCTCCAGGCAGTGACGGGGGATATCCCAAGCTAGAGTCAAGACTGGCTCAGGAGAAAGCCAAGAAGCAATAGGGGCTCTTCCCTTTCAGGTAAAGCACATCCTGTTTATCAAGCCCTCCCACGAGAGACTGAGAGTGTAGGGACTGATTTGTGGCAGCAAGCAGGAGTCTCTCTTATTCCAGATATTCCTCCAACTATATGAATAATGGGAAACCTAGATATCCTAGCATTTCTGAGAGCCAGACTGGACCTTGGCTCCATGGCAGTCCTGCCACAATGTCAAAGGAGTCCAATTTACCTGCAGCACCAGGGACACCCCTTCAGTAACCACCCAAAAACCAAGTGTGCATAGCATCCCTGCTGTGCTGTATTGAAGTCTGCTTGGAAAGAGAAAGGACATGAATATGGAGGGAAGCAAAGGGAACTGTCACACCTGCAGGTTCATGTTCCTAAGCAGCAGCTCTTTGTCTGTGCAGTGCAGAGGCAAGGTTTGATGTCTCTTTGGGCAGTGTTAGTGCTAGCTCTAATTTATGCATTCCAGGCTGAGATTTCTGGGTGATGGGCTCCCTGAGAAAACTACAGGTAGGACCAGCTGGCTCTCTCTGAAGTGTCAGGGTGAGGGGACACTGGGAGGTTTGGGTGCAGAACTAGAGGATGATTTTTGCACTAGAATAGATCTAATAGTCTGAGACATGGATGGGTCTTGTCCTTCTCTGTTCAGCCTGGCTGTGGGGGAGGGATGCTCTGTCTGTTTGCTCCCAGAGGCAGCATACCTGCCCACTCATGACTGCAGTGCTCTTCTCTTGTCAGCTGAGATGTGAAACTGATTTGAGACTAGGCCATCAAATACCTTCCTCTAGCAGAATAATAAAGGCCCATCCTGCCTGTTCCTGCCATACTGGAGCATGAGCAGGCAAGCATATCTGTACCTCCCCAGTAAATCCCCCACTCAGCTGCTTCTGTAGGATGCAGCTTTTAGCTTAACTGCCTTGTTATCCTTTGGATTGACAGAAAGACCCCTGGATAGCCTCTGGGATGAACGGGTCATTTCTTTCAGTCAAAGGTCACTTTAAAGTTTGTGCCTTTGCTTTTTGAGCTGCCATTCATTTTTTCTTCAATTCCTTCATGTGCCTTGGAGAGCAGTAGGGAACACGTAATCAGAATAAATGCAGAATTTCTGAATATTTCACTGGTGCCAGCCATCCCGCTGAAAAGCATCAGTATCCATTGCTCAACTGCTCCAGGAATGGAAAGAGGAAATGTCTGGACCTGGATCCTTCCCTACTACCAAGGCAGGACATGTTCCCAACTTTACTAGGAATATTTTTTAACAAATTCTTGGATATCTCAGCTGTAAAATGCTCAAGTTACAATCACAATCATTTATTTCCAGAGATTAAGAGAATAAGCCTTTGATAATACAATGGCAGAGTACCCAAAATATTCATGGCAGTTAGTGAACAAATAGAGGGGACTTTTGATCTTGGCAGCCTAGAGCACCTTCCTAGTTAGTTAGTCTCACTCCTATGCTTCTCCCAAACTGCTGCTGGGACCTAACTTCATGCGCTTTTTTGATGAATTGTGAGTTAGCAATACTGTCATGGGAAGGACTTTTAGCCTCACTGGTCAGAGGAGGCTTAACAGAATCTGCCTTTGTTTAAAATCCACTGGGTAGCACTGGAGCATGGAAGAAAAGTTATTTCTTACATAAGCTTGGATTATGTTATTTGCTCTCCATTGTTTGTAAGGGCCTCATAGCACCGTGAAAATTACCTTTATTTCTCTATGGATTTTGTCCTTTTTCACTTTACAAATATTGATTTTTTTTTTCCTCCTGTGTCTTTATCAGAGCTGAATTAGCAAGACTGTTTAACAAGATCCTCTGATTCATTTGTGGTCTTTTTGTGCCAGGTGCTATCACAAGCAGCTGAAAGCAGCTCAGTGCAACCACTGCTACAGAACTGACAGAGGAGGTGATGTGCCCTGACAAGAGCTGAGCTAGCATGGGTCAAAGAGCAAGCTTAAAAAGATGGTCTCTTCAGCCTGGGCACAAATGCTAGGAAGAGTTATTTGTAAGGAATAAATTTTTCTGTTGGAAAGCTCTCCTCCTCAAACCTTTAAGCTTGAGGCCACTGAAAATCGTTGAATCTGCTGGATTACTCCTGTTCCACCCACAGATCCCCAAGTGGGCTCAAGAGTCCATATTCATGGCAAGAGGTGATTCCTGTCCTTGTGATCCAAAATCTCAGTGTAGCAGTGATGAGACTCCAAAAGGAAAAGGAGCCATTGGTGAAGCTTTATGTGTTCCTTCTTGCCAAGCTTTTAAGCAAGCCATTTAACTGCTCCAAGTGCTTGTAGGTGGAGCAAAAAGTAGAAATTGAAGACAGGTAGGAACATAAAGTTCAAACAAGTCAAATCTGCTGGCCGCTTTTGATGCTTTTAACACAAGTACAGGAGAGGCAGAGCCCAGCTGATAGCTGTCCCTTGCTGTTCATAGTTGCCATAATGCACCAGTGCATTTTCTAGCACAGGGCCCAGAGGGTGGCAAGGGTAGGGAGGAAGCAGTCACTGTGCACAGTTCTTTGTGGCAAGCTGGAACCTCTTGCCTTTCGAGATCACCTTTCCACTCTGTCAGCAGCTTGTGACATCCTATAGGCTCTTTAGTGACCTGTCTGGCCAGCAGCAAAAGCCTATTTCTGTATCTGTTCCACATGGAGAGAGATATTGCAATGGAGATAGAAGGGGGAATGTCCAGATTTCTTTCTTCCTGAAGGGCCAACACCACTGGTAGTTTTGCTCTAGTTCTCTCCTGTGGGCTCATCTTTCTTAGAGCCTATACACCATAGTAAGAGATTATATTTAAATCAAATGAGACAGGAGTCTTAAACCAGCTGCCTATGGAAAGGGTAAATCCTCATCCTTAGGCCCTTGTGAGCTGCATCAGAAGGATGGCAAGCTTCAGAGAACTTTATCCTGGTGTGCATTTGTTTCTGAGATGAGAGGCTAAGAATGTCAGTGGGAGCTGGGAGATTTTTTTTCTAAGTACCACAAGGCCAACCAGTTAGTGTTCATTAGTTTTCTCTCTGCAAAGGGTGGACTTCTTCCTTTCCCGACTTGCTGGGCTTCGAAGAGCTGGGATTAACTCCTGCCTGCCAGCCCACTCCACTGCAGGTCATGCAGGATCTCCAGCATGTTGTCTGGGCAGTCACACTGTCTATGGCTGAAACAAGCCAGGAATGTGGAGAGGAAGCAGAGGAGACATAGCTGTCAGCAATAATGCTGAGAACAGAGCTGGGTCTCCAGGCTCCTGCCTCATCCATGTACTTTCTAGTAGATTATACTACCTGTCTGGCAATTCACTTGAGTTTTTCTGGAGCACATGGACCATTACCTCTGGACTGTGGGACATCCTGTCTTCAGCTTCATTAGAGACCACCTTTATGCACCAGAGTAGCTGAAGTCTTGTAAGAATCAAAGGGTCCCAGGAAATCCTGGTTGAAGGAGACTCTGGCTGATCCAGACAAAATGTCATACCTGTATAAAAGAGGTATTTCTGGATCAAAAAACCCAGTCACCTCCTGCAAAGGAATGGCAAAGCAAAGGAACAACTATTTTTCAAGAAACAGAAACCCATATCAGAGGAGATCTTGGCTCTGGTATTTGAAAGCATTTAAGAAGTGAGAGGATAAGTTTATGTTTTTCCCCCAGTTAGGATCTCTTCCTGCAAAGTGAAAAAAGCTAAAGAAAAGAAGTGCAAATAGCTGCTGTTTGGGCCCTTTAGTGTGTTTGTGTGTGTGCATGTGGCTGGCAGTGTCCCTGCACTGACTCAAGCCTGGTCAAATCCCTTGACCACTGGGTTATTACCTGCTCTGAGGCCAATCTCCCTGAATTCTTTCTTCAGTGAAAGTTTGAAGAATATCATCGTGTTTTTACAAAGAGTTTCTGTTTTGGTGACACGAAGCTTCCCAACAAAGAGAGTCAGGAAGCTCCCAACCAACTAAGATTCACACTTCCAGAGTCAGAGCTTTGGCTGCTTCTCCCCCAGGGCTCAGCTGAGGAAAACAAGCCACTCCATATCACTGTTCATTTACCCTCCTGAACCCTGTCTCTCGGTGCTTCAAGGTAGATGCTTCAGCAGTTCATACTGCTCCTGAGGCATGTGCAAGGAACAATTAAAGCTCATTGTGCCAGTGAAGAGCCCTGGGGTGAGCTGGGCTGCGGAGACAGCTGCCCCATTTTGCTGTGTGCAGCAGCTTCCTGAACAGTCCTGTTGCAGAGAGATGAGTACGTCTTGCTGATTGCAGCGTTAAAGTTTAAAACTCCAGGGCTAAACTCCATGTGGCATTTCGAGGCTTTTTGCTGGTGGCAGCCGTGGTGGTTTGTAGCATTTGGTTCTGGGCAGAGCAGGGCTGGGTAGAGCCCAGCTGCTGAGCCTGCAACGCCTTTTCCAACAGCTGCAGCATGGGACCGATGGCAGGAGAGAAGCACGAGTGTTGGAAGATCAAACACTTTGTAGCGCTCCGTTTAACGTTTTGCCTGTGACACTGCAGGATCTACATCTTTGATCCAAAAATGACCAAAAGGACATGAACATCAGTTCCTTCCTCTCAGACATAAATGCTTGTTACAGATGTGACCTGCAAGATTCACCTAAGCTTTCTCCAGCAGCAGACAGGGCTTGGAAGAAGGCAGCGTTGGTCATTTTCTGGAGAAGGGTCCTGCTAGGTGATGGACAGTGAGATTTCATTTGTGCCCAGCAGTCAGAGTGGTCTCTGCCTGCTTCAGCTGCTTGTGCCAGCCCTGGAGTGCATCACCCAAAAGGAAGGTCTCGGCTGCAGGATAAACTTGTGTAGCCCCACAATAGCAGGCTGGATGCATGGGGATGGGACAAGTTTTCTTCTCATCTTTGTGATTTGTCTGGAAATTGTAAACCTCTCCAGAGATAAACTGGAAGTTGTCATTGGTGTGTTCACTGAGAATGGGAACAGGAATCATATCAGTGCCAGTCATGACGATACAAGTACAATTTCCTTGTTTAAAGTACTGCACCAACTGTACCTAATTAACCTTCACGACAGCACAGCAATACAAGGAAATAGGGATCATTAACTTCAGTTTTGCTTTACAGAAAGGGAAGAGAAACATCAGTGCCAGCCCCATGCATTTCAAATTGAGGTAGGCTTGAAAAAGTCACAAGGTTAAAAATAACAATAATCCACTTGGGGTTCTCAGAGCATTAAGAGTGCACTTGAATCAAACTTTCAGTTTTTTCTCCAAGAAACATCAGGACTGGAAATTTCTCTCCCATATATGCTTGTTTATGACTCAACAACCAAGGCTTTCAGAAAATCACACATTTTCAGTCACAGTGGGGCAGAGGCTGTAAAGGTCAGAATGACTTCCTCAGTGTTGCTTAAAAAAGAGCTGGGAAAAGATGGAACTAAACTGTGTGAGTAGTTGACCTTCCACCCCCTGCTTGTTCCTCCAGACCAAACATTTTTCTAGGTGAGGGAACCTGCCTAAATCAACCAGTGGCCACTTAATAGCTGTCAGAGGAGTAATTCAGGTTTGAACTAGTGACCTCACCCCTTCCTCTCACATTTGCTGAGGGACAAACTGATGACATTGACTGTTTTCATTAGGCCTCTGAGCAGCCTGGCTGCTTTGTGTGGGGCCCAGCAGGAATGGAAAGATGCAAAACTAGTGCTGCTCTCTCTGACATTGCTTTCCTGGCTTGGGGCTGTTTTTATAAGTTAGTAGGAAAGAGCAACTTGCACAAGTCCTTCTTAAAGTAAAGAGTTCACCCTGCCTGTCATATCACCTGCTGGCAGGGGCTGAGGGCAAGAGTAGTGCCTGTGCAATTTGTACTGGGCACCAGCACAGGCTCACATTTTGTCTCTCCAAATGACTGCAGTGCAAAGCCCTGGAAAGTGTCATGGCAGCACAGAAAGTTGTATCTGTTATTAACAATCTCAGTTCTGCCCAATTCATAGATGCTGTTAGGATCAGGTGAGAAGAACTGCCCCGGTGGGCAGGACCCCTGCTCTGGAAGAGAAGCCAGCAGGGAGTGCAGGTGGCAGTGGCCAAGGAGGAGAGTGTGAGGAGACACCTCTGTTGTGTGGGGTGCCAGCCCCAGCCCAGAATGCAGGCACTAATGCAGGAGAGCCTTTTAATCAACTCTTTTCTGCTACTTACTCTTCTGTTCTAAGCTGCCATGGGGTGAAGTAAAGCTGAAGGGACCCTTGAAAAAAGGCCAGGTCATTGATGGAGAGGAAAAAGGGCTCTGCAGATTGTGAAGATCTTTCATGAGCAGCAGGGGCTGCAGCCAGCTCCAGGGAAGAGAACTGTTCCCCTGCTTAGGCGGTGTGTCTGTCTCTCTGATTATTTTGTGTATTTCATCTCTGCTGTCTGTCTTGCTCTTAATCTGGACTCCTCTGTGACAACAAAATGCTTAGCTCGCTCCATTGTCTGAGAGACTAATTTGCACTGTAAATCTGATGCTTATCTTACATGACAGCTTACTGTGGGGTTTATTGCAATCCTGAAGACAAACTAACCAGGGGTAGCTTGAAAGCTTTCAACGCATCATCTGGAATATAGAACAAATATGACCCATTTCAGCTTGCCACCAGGTTAGGATGTAGTCCCTTGTGGTTGGGGTCACTGGGGATTTATCTTTTTCTGTTCAAATCTATTCAGACTTGAGTATCTTTGGGTTTTGGTTTGGTTTTTCATACATTTGGTTGATAGGTTTGGGGTTTTTTTTTGGTGTGGTACATCTTCTGCTTTGTGTTGGAGCTGTTAGAGTGCTTCTGCAACAGCCTTCCACCTCCCAGGGCCAGATCTCCCATCTCTTCTGCCTGAGGAGTTTTAAGGACTGTGAGAATGGTTGCAGACCAGGTGCAGGCAGTGTGCAAGCATTAGTGCTCCAGTGCACTGCAGCTTTGTTGTCTCTGCCAAGCTTAAGCAGAAAGAACCTTTGTCCTTCTCTTGTCTTCATTAGTGTTTCCTGACAATTTGTCCAGTATGTTCTACTCTCTACTGGCAGAGTAACATCCTCCTTCAGTCTCATTTGCTGTTGCCACCTTCTCTCTGGTCCCTAGGCTGTCCATCTGCAGGCATTCACATACCATGTAAGAGATTCTTACACTAGTGTAGTTCAGATAGCTGGGCAGCTCCAGAGGCATAAATCTTCCTACAGATAGGTTCCAGGTAGCCTGAGATGCAGTTTTACTGGGGGAGAGCCAGAAAGATTATTGCTACTTTGATATAGGTCTTGGTTCTTCAGCTGAGCATGCCAGTAGGTGTTTAATGCCCAAAGCTTCTGCATTGCAGTCCTCTGGGACACAAAGGATCTGTTTCCTCACACAGGGGAGCAGGAACATGAGACCTGCCATCCTTGTTTGGAGGACCACTCTGGCTTTTACCTAGTCCTGCTTTACAGTTGCATGGATTTCTGGACCCGTCAGTTCTTCCTGCCTTTGGACTGCAGACAAAACACAGAAATGGCTGTACTGGATGAGCACTGTGGAGCAGTTGAGGACTAGCAGCTAAACTGGACATGGAGCCAATGGGTCTCAGTAACATTGAGGGAGAGGAGAAAAAGAAAACCCCTTGAGAAACTGTTGAGGAATAGGTAAGGAATAAGTTGTATACTGGGTAGAACTGTACACTGGAAACTCTGTACTCACCCTTCTCCAACTCCATATTTCAGTCCACGTTATCAGATAGATGTGCAGTGTAAGGCTTATTCCAACTCATCGGAGATAGTGAACATCAGAGTCCCTGCCCAGGAGAGACCTCTGTTCAGACTGGAAGTAGCTTAGGGGAAAATGTATGAATCCAAAAAAACTCCAAACTGAAGAATTTTCGAGGAATCCAGGACAAAAATACCTAGGGAAGGATCATCATACCACCTGATTCTGGATTTGGGTTAGGGTTAGGGTTGAGAGAGTCAAAGAGCCTGCAGCTCCAGGAACACTGGGGCTTGAAAATGCGTGGCACCACTGCCGTGGTGATTGCAGTAGGGCCCCAGCATTGCTACTCCCACATTTTTCTGGTATGGAGACCCTTGATATCGTATTAGGATTCCTCTTAGCCTAATGGGGAATATTTCAGCCCCTTCTGCTGGGCTGTGATAAGCAGGATCTGAATGCTTTCACAAAAAAAAATTGGAGTCTGATTTCACTTTACCAAATACAACTAAACTGCAGTGATTGAACAGCCAGCAATATCCTCCTGTATTCCTCTCCACCTAACAAGATGCTGTAATAAATAAAGCCATGGGAGCTTTCATCCTTCAGGAAAAGATCTAACAAAACTGTTGGATAACCAAATATATGCCAGCATCATTCTCAAGTAACTGCTATTTAGCTTTTTACAGACCTAACTCATGTTCTGCCTTTTTTTTTACCTTTTTTGTCTGCATTTTTTTGCTGATGCTCACTTTGTGATTCATTGGGGGGGGGGGGGGGGGTGTGGAAACACAGCCTATAAACATTTAGGTTTTCTGATCCTCTGACACAACTTGTTGTCCATCTAAAAATTATTCCCACTTAGCACCGTCTGCAGTTGCAGAAGCACAAATATTCACCACTTTGCTGTCTTTGTAACAGAGCTGGAAATACAATATTTATTACCCCAGCTGAAGCTATTTTCTTACACTTTGAGGTCAGAAGGCATTATTTCATGCTGGAGAATTAGGAAGATTAACAGGTGGGGTGGACTGGCCACTTTCTGAACTGAATCACCCTCCCAGAATGGAAACTTCAATGGATTTGATATCACCTGCCCACCACCTCCACTTTTGTGGGTGTTGTCACTTGTGTTTGAACACAGCACAAGCTACAGTGGAACAATAAAAGCAGAAAATGAATTCTCATAGCTGGACTTGCCAACCTTCCATACCAGCTCCCCGTGGACTTCAGGGTGAACGCACTCCTTTTTTTTCCTGCTGGGATTGCTTTATCGTGTTTTTCAATTATTAGTAACTCATCTCATGGACAGGACTGGCAGTGAATCAGAAGTCAGAGTACCCAAAATACCTTGCCCCTTGAAAAGAGCTGCTTTTGCTTTGCTGCCTGCACACCACTTTGTTAGCTGATGCAGAGGGAGAGGGTTGTGTGCAGGCCAGCAGGAGAGTTGTCAGGTTTGAATCCCATGAGAAGCGGTTCAGAGTCAACCTCTTCCCAAGAAGTGGTGAGCTGTGAACATTATATCTGCAGTGTTGTGGGCAGGTGTGATGGCAGCTTGGGTGGGTATATCATGCTGGCCTTGATCCAGCTGGCACAGGTAAACCAGCAGTGACACAGTGTAGTAACTTAAGCACTGTCTTAACACTATTAAATACGTAGCTGAGATCTCTGGAGGGCTTGTACAACCCGAGGTGACGTTTCTGTCACTGTATCTTTACTGCAGTTTGCTATCTCTGCTCACTCAATTACAGCTCTCACAGATAAGTCTGTGCTGTGCCTCAGTTTTACATCTGACACGAGCCCAGACCTGCTTCCAAACAGATGCTTCTGAGGACCTGCAGGCCACACAAACATCCGCTGTTGCTGTCTGTAGTTCATGCCTCCTGTGCTGGACATAGTCTTTGTGATTTACTGGCATTCGCCAACATGCATGGGAGGAGAATTACATCTCTTGTAAAGTGGGATTTGCTTTGCACTGCAGCACAAAGACTTGCAAGTTTGGGGCTGTAACTGACCTGCCTTCCTCCCTTCTCTGTCACACAGGCAATTCTGTTCCCACTCCTACCCTCTCAAAGTCCTTTCCTGCTATGCCATAGGCCTGGGCTTGCCTTGGTTTCTCCTTCAGGCACCAAGAGGTCTAGGGCTGCAAGGCAAGGCATTATGTACACGAAAGCATGTGCCAGGACAACCATCCTCGGCTGGAAGGGGTGCCCAGGGAGGTCTCCAGCATGACCACTTCTGACATTTCCTTTCTCTCTCTCCCCACAGATGCCAGCAAGGACCACCCACAGCAGCAGGCAGGAGTCATCTGGAGAGTGACAGGCGGTCTTTTCAGTATCACCCGAGGAGCTGTGGGGGCCACACTGGGAGGAGTTGCCTGGGTGGGCAGCAAGAGTCTGGAGCTCACCAAAACAGCTGTGACCAGTGTCCCCGCTGCTGGCGTTGGACTGGTGAAGGGCAGCGTCTCAGCAGTGACCGGCGGCGTCGGAGCTGTGGGCAGTGCGGTTGCCAGCAAAGTCCCTTTCACTGCAAAGAAGAAGGACAAGGCTGACTAATCCCTGTCACAGCTCCCTTCCAAAAGATCAACCTGCCCATACTGTCCCCCTACCCAGCACCTCTTTGAGTTGGAACCAGCCGCTTCAGGAACGGTCGAGCACCCAAGCAGACTCTGGCTGCAGACTGCTCAGCACCGCCTGCCTAGCTCAGAGCTCACAGAGCCACTGTCAATGCCTTTCACTCCCATCACCTACTGGAAACCATCTTTATTCTGAGGACTTTAAAGGCGCAGCTGTCTCTGTCTTGTAGTTTCCTTCCTCCCTTCTTGTTCTTGTAAGCATGGAGGGATGGGAGAAGGCATCAGGCTCTATCTGCCTGGAGGTGAAGGGAGCAACAGGGGATGGGGGGAACTATGCCTGGCTTGAAGTGTGGGTTGTGTAGTCAAATTCAACTTCAGCTGGGAAGACAGCCTCTGAAACACCCCTTCCCTCTGGAAGGTGTGTTTGGGAGGTGTGCCTGGCAGAGAACTACAGAAGTCCCATCGACACAAAGGAGAGATACTGTGAAGAGGGGGAAGCCTCCCTCCTGCCCTGCACCTCTTACCTTTTCTTTGCAGGGCCCATCCCCACAAGCTGCTCCCAGTCAATTACTCCCTGGCTGAATTGAACCCTTCAGAGAGGGAACCCTCAAGCTCAGCAGAGCAGCTCTGGGGTGATGCCACACCAGAGCGTGACACATCCCAGACCATCAACTTCTGCACAGATTTTCTTGGTGAGAAGGAGGAATATGAAAGCTGCTGTATGTTCCCATTTGGGGAAGGAGCTGACAGTAGCACTTGCCGGGCCTCTGTGATATTGCAGTACAGGCAGTGATGTTCCACAGAGAGACCAGGCCTTTTGAAGTCCTGGTCCAGTATCCCACTCTGTAACAAGGGCATTTTGTCTCTTGGCCACACTCACACTCCAAAAGCATCACTAGTAACCAGGAGCAAGTGTGTTCCCAAATGCCGTCCAAATTCTGCTGCAGGGATGGTGGGGAAGCTGGGAGTCTTGCTCTCCCCACGACTCAGCACCCTGGGAGTGGGGGCCTAGGTGTGAGTGGGCTTCACCATGTTGGAGAACACTTCCCAAGGGGCTGAGCATGCTCCAACAGCAGTTAGCCTGCACAGGGCACCAGCAACTCCTCTTCTGCACGCTGCTCCTGCGGCCTCAGTCCGGCTCCTGTAAAGGACTATGTTGCACTAAATAGCCCACCCATAGTCGTAGTGCTGCAGAAACCCAGACACCTGCATTGATCTGGGAGTCACATCCATCCTCAGCCTGGCCCGTGATGCTCAAGGGGCCATGTGGCATTGTACCCACACATACAAACACAAACGTGCACAAACTCACTCCCTCCAAGGTCCCCTGTAATTCTTGGGATGAGGAAAACTACAGGCTCCACCATTAACTCTGCTGCTCCTGGCTTTGGCAGGTGATTTGCCTGGGTCTGTAGGTGTTGGATGCACAGGCAAGGGAAGCAGTGCTTGCGCTGTATTTTATAAACATGCATCTGTGTTAGCGTGCGTGTGTACGTGTAAGTCCACAGGCATGTCTTCAGCCAGGGAAACAAACCTGTGCCACTGCCACAGAGGAGTTCACACAGTCATCTTTGGCACTTTCAGCGTATAGTTTTTATATAGGGTCCTGATCAAAAGAAAAATCATGATTTAGAGGATGTTTTGCCCTCTGTTGCCCAAGAGCATAGTTTATTGAAACCAAAGGAATGTGAAAAATCCCCTTTCTCCTGTCTGTGCTGTTTGTTTTCTCTCAGCCCTATCTTTTGGACATTGAAGCCAACTTTCTTGATCTTCATTTCCCGTTGGAGGTTGTTGCACTTCCTGACTGCTCTCTTGTGCTTAGGACTTAGACATCAGGGAATATTTAAGTACAACACACACACACCCCCGCCATCATTTTTGCTGAATGTTCTCGAGCTTGTGATGCAGTTTTCGTTCTGACCTTTATTAAATCCACATTTTGGGATGTATGTTGCTGTGTCCCCCTGATAATCATGCTGGTGTTAATCACTCTCCATACCCTTTGCCAGGTAGCCCCTGCTGCTTGCAGTGGTAAGAAGCTGCTGATCTCCACAGTTTCCTACTCTTGATAGCATGAGAAAGGTTTGACTTACATTTTTGTTTCTAAAGAGGAAGCAGCATTTGGTAGGTGTGTGCATTTCCTCACTTTGTGTCCTTTGTTCTGGTGAAGGCCAAGTTGACCCTGACATGCCGGTTTTGTCTCTGAAGGCAGCGGCTTCACAGGAAGATCAGGCCTTGATGTGTGCCTGTACTTTGCTGGGATGCTCGTGGCAGTTGTCAAGGCCAGAAGAAGTCTTGTCTGTTTTCCCTTTGTCTCAAACACCCTGTAAAGCTGGACGACAGTTTGCACTGCATGGATCTCTGCTCACTGCTCTCCCTGAGCATAACTCATCTCTTATTCCAGATCACACACTGCCTCTGAAGCGAGCTCTAGCCCCAAAGCTGAAAGCTGCTTGTGTGTAACTAGCTGTGTTGTCACCAACCCTCTGAGAAAGATAGCTTCTGGCCAACTGGGACAGAAGAGTCTTCTTCCTCAATGTCTCTCCTAGGTCTTGGACAGGAGAAGATAGAATCTAAGAGCTTCAGCAGCCAGCCCTGGGTGGGTGGTGGGAGGCTGATTGTGCTTTTGGCTAAATAGTGTCTCACACAGGCTCTTGCTGGGGCAGGCAGTACCTCCTGCCCAAGCTGTTGTCTGCAGGCTGTGTGTACCCAGCAGGTGTGGCAAATGGGATAAAGGTGATGTAAAGAAGGCCACTGGGACCCTGAGGGTTTCCCATCTTTTTATTTCTTCTCTTCTGTGCATCCTTGCAGGAAATAGAGTAAAGCCTGTCATTTGTCTGGAGCTGCCATTTCCTTGCAGGGTGGCCTGGAGAAGAAGAGATGAGCTGGAGAGGAGAACTGACAGTCTAAATCGCTGTTCTTACAGCCCAGGTAAAGGACAGCTCAGGGACCATGAGTAGCAAGAAATCAAATTAGCAGACAGAGGTAGAAGATCAAATCTACTCCAAAAACAAGGCCTCACACTGCTAAACAGGCATTCAGGAATAAGTAAATCTCCAGGACTCAAAGGCTTTAAGAAAGTCTGTGCTAGGCCTGCTCAGTTTACCATGGTGACCCAGTCCCAGCCTGCTTTTCTGGGCATTTACAGTGCTAGAGCAGAGGGAAAACAGGGTCAGCCTTCCCAGTCTAAAAGTAAAGATGCCTTCTGACAGCTTTAGTTGCAGGACAGTGGGATCTGGATTGGATGGGGAAGCTGTTGGCTCTTGTCAGATGCCCTATCTTTCCTCCTCCAGCCCCCCAGGCCACCGGGGCAGCCCTTCTCTCACTGCCCATTCATGGTACAAAGGGCAAAAACTGTTGTGCATAAATCCCATGGCTACTGGATGAGGTAGCTTGGTACAAAATAGGAGGGGGTGGCATCAGGGTAGAGGGAAGGATTAAAGGGAGTTGATACACAGAAGATGAGGAGAGAGTGGTGTGACAGAAGGAGTTGAGAAGTGAGGGAACAAGAAAACAGGGACCATGGAAAGAATTTGTTTCTTAGGACAGGCTTTGAACCAGAAGATGAGTGCAATGGAGTTTGTCCTAGGGAAGAGCACAGAAAGGGGAGTGGGTCAATGTGGGTTTTGGTGTGTGGTGGTGGTACATGCCTGGCTTGTGCCCTGCTTTCATAGTAATGATGATTGCTAGCAATTTCCATTTAGATAGATCAGTGGATGGTTGAAGCATCAGATCAGCTCCCTTCTTATAACCCACCCCTCCCAAATCTCCTCCAGGCTTTTGTCATGATCTCCCCATGATGGGGATGGGTCTCCCCCGTGGTGGAGGTGGGACATGGCCCTGTTTGCAGCCCTGTATCCCACCTTGCCTGGCCATTCCCTGTGCCTGACAAATATGTCCTGGCTGAAAGGAGACTCATAGGTGCATCCTCTCCCTTTTCCCTGACTTCAGTCTCATTATCCTTCACTTTTTTATCCCTCCCTTTCAGTCTTGCCCATGGATAGAGCTCCCCAAAGCTTTTGCTGAGACCTTCATTAAACATCCACACTCAGTGTCTGGGAGGGCAGAGGGTGATTGCCCCCGCAGCTCCCCTGGCTGGGAGAGAAGTGCATGTCTTCCACCCCTCTCTGTCTCCTTGTGTTTTGTGTGTGGAAAATCTTAACCCACTTCTTTTTCTCTGGGTTTCCTTGTTGGCTTTTATCCCTGTGGGTGGGTCATTTCCATGTCTCCATTGCAAAGTCATCCTTGTAAAAACAACAGCATGACTGGGAATATGGAGATGGTTAGAGAGAGCCTCAGAGCCAGGGCCCAACTCTGCTTCTGTAGGAGCTGAGGAGGCCTTTGGCAACCCAAAACTGCGGCCACGCAGTCCTGTGCACAGTGCTGGGCTCCAGAGAACACTTTTGTTCTTTATCATTTCATTGTCTGTAATTGGTTTCCTACTGAATTTGTTTGCTTGGTTTGTTTTGCAGTGTGTTTCTGGGAATATTCTGCATCTCTGTATTTTAATTACAGTAAAATTTGAGGATAAAAACCGTGATTATGCTGGCTCTTGTTCCTAGTGGGGGGAAATGAGGAGAGGAAGCACAATTGAAGGAAGATGTTAGAGATTCCTTGGGAAATTAGATCTCTCCCCTAAGGGCTCTAGATGAGGCACCAAGCAAAGCAGAATCTCTGTCCCTGCTTAAACTAGGACATAGCTTTCAAGCGTGGTTCAAAAGCCATTTTGCTGCAGGCGCCTTTCCTGACTGGAATGGTAAGAACAGTTTGGATAAGACTTTTAAACTCAATTTTTTGTGTTGGTTTAAAGACCAGTGCATAAGAGGGCTTTCAGGCTGGGGACAGCTGGCCTAGCCCTGAAAGTAGGATCTCAGCAGCTGAAGATGGGAAATTTTGCCTCTACAGCCGCTGTTCCTTCAGGCAGGTTTGCATAGCCACTTTTCCCAGCTGAGGAAGCAAATTCTCCTCACAGCAGCCTGCTCCTTCTGCAGGAGATGGCAGTTTGACATGGCTCCCCAGGGCTGCAGCGAGCCCCCGTGGAGCAGCCTGACCCTCTGCTGGCTGGCTGGCAGTGCTGGTGCTGGGGGGCACAGCCAGCAACTCCAGGCACCTCATCTGCTCCACAGGCACTTAACCCAGGGCAGAGCCATGCAGTGCTCCCGGGATTGCACAGCCCTGAGGGAGGATTGCAGGCCAGTGGCTGGGCAGTGCTGGATCAGCCACAAGACAGGGTGTTCCTTTTACTGGGTCGAGGCCAGGAGCCAACAGCTCAGCATTTGTTAAGTGCTGGCAAAAGGATTAATTTAGTAACTAATAACAGGGCAATCAAGCCATTTATTTGGTTGGCATTTTGCTGCCAGCTGCTTGGGAAGAGCAGCACACTGTGCACCAGTAAGGCTGTCTGCAGCCACCTCTGCCACCTGCCCCATTCCTCTGTCCTCGCTTGCAGACTCAGCCAGGCAGTGTGGCTTGGGAGGCACCAAGCTGGTGGCAGGAGCAGGTTTGGCAATGACAGATAGGTGAAGACACCTGGGGATGTGGTCTCTTCCAGGGGCTGCCCTTATGCCCACTGTGGGGAGGAAGATGAGGAAAGTGCCTATCCTGCAGCAAGTGCATGCTGTCCCCCCATTCCTCCTCCCAGAGCTGGAACCATCCATGTAGCTTTGCAGACAGCACAGATGAAGTACAGGTGCTGGAGCCGTGAGCCCTGAGAAGCTCTCAGGTACTTCACAGCTTCTCACCTTTCCTGCAGCCCAGCTGGCTTGCAACATTAAGCCAAGTCGCAAAACACCACTAATAAGCTGCTCCTCCAGAAGTCTTTTAAGGAGTGAAAGGATGGTGCAAAATCACCTGTAGTCACAGATTTGTCGTGTCTCAGGCAGCGTGTCCAGTCCCCCTGCATGCAACTGCAGCACCCAGTCTTCTCCCAGGAAAGAGTGGGGCAAAAGCTGGTGGGCAGCAGAGCTCGGAAGAGACCTTGGGAGAGAAGACCTGCCCAGGTAAGTGGGCTGTGGGTGGCTCAGACACCTCTGGGCCAGGAGCAGGCCCAAAGCTGGGAGTGTGCAGCTGTGAGTAGATGTCACAAGTTGTGGTCTCATCCCTCTGTGGGTCTCTGCCCTGCCTGGCTCCAGGAGCAACTGGAAAACTGCTGGGCCACTGCTGTCCTCTGTACCCTGGGGACTGGCCCCAGTGGTTTCCCATCTGCAGCTGCTTGTGGTCTGCAGGACGTGTCTCGAGGGCTCGACTGTTGGGACTGTGCCAGCTGGGTTGGAGGAGCTGGCCAGCCGTTTCATCAGACAGGGCTCAAGTAGACCAGCAATGTCTTGTGTAAGGCTTTCAGTGTTCCTGCCCTGCGTGCCTGGCTCCCCCATTCAGCAGCTTTCTGACCTGCCCGTCACGGTTGTAGCTGGCATGCAGCTGCCACATAAATGTGGCCATATCAGACCTCCAAACTCGACCAGCCTAGAACATGGCCATATTTATCTGGCAGCTGCATGCCAGCTACAGCCGTGACACTTGCCCAGCCCACAGGCCCAGGTGTCTTGCAGGCAGCAGGCAGCTCATAAAGGAATACTTGTGTATTGCCAGGATCATCTTGTTCATTCATTTTCATTTTGGCAGTTTCATGACCTGCACCAGAGCACCTTCCCCATCCTCCAGGGCAGGCCATGCCAGCACTGGCATCAGCACTGTCAGACATGGTGGGGGGCAGCCTGATGGGAATGGGTTCACTGTGCTGGTGCCATTAGCACTCTGGAGTCAGGGACTCCAGCACGTCCCATGCCCCCATGCATACCAACAAGTTTTCAGGTCAGTAAATAACCACGGGTTCTTGCTTTCGGCTTAGCTGCTTGCATTTTGACACACTTTAGAAGCAAACATGCACACGCCTGGAGGTGGCTGCAGCTCCCTGCCAGCCTGGGGGCTGTGGTGTGTCCTCCCCCGGCCTTGTCCTACCCGCTCCCAACCTCACAGGAGTCGGGCAAACCAGGAGATGCTGCTTTTTGCCTGGTGATGCATCCACACTAGTATACTTGCTGAGGTCTTTCAGTTGAAGTTCACCCCCAGATCAGTTTTATTGCACTTTTATTTACAGAAAACACAGAAATAAAGCATTGAATGTTTTGGGCTTTTACCAAATGACCCAATCGCTTTTTATCTTTTTTTTTTCCTTTTAGTGGGTTTTTGGCACAAAGAAATATCACAGGTGTTACCAAACAACCATGTAGGAGCAGCTGACCAACTGCCCAGCCCAATAACAGGACTTAAACAGACAGACATGTCACACTGAGATCAAAAATGAGGAGGTTGTTCCACTTTCAGCTTCCAGTCTAACGTGTTCATTGGGGGCAGGGGGAGTTATTCTGGAGGGGATGACACCATTCATAAATTATATTTATATTTACCTCTTACATTGTAAAAGTAAACAGTGCAAAAGTACAGTACCCCAGATACCCTTCGGTTTGGAAAGCTTGAAGGTTGCTTTATACATTTTGTGTGTTTTGTAAACATTGTTACCCATCCAGAGTTCTAGCTCTTGATTGGAGAGACCCAACTCCTCCTGGCATCCAAAATGTATTGAGGGGCAGCAGTCCCTTCCCCTGGACTCAGCCTTTGAGATTCCCGCTCAAGGTTTAGTGCAAATTTTGGAGAGAAAAAGACAAGAGAGAGAAAGGGGGAAACAAAAGGAAAGAAAATAAAATAAGGCATCAGTTACAAACAGTACGCATCAAAACCAGGCCCGTTGGGGCTGCCTTAGGAGAAGGGCAGGAAGTCTCTCTCCTCCACCAGGCTGATGGAGAGGTTCTTCAGCTCCTCCTCGGAGCCGGCAATTTTGTAGCCGAGCTGCGCCAGCACCTGTTGGCAGGCGTGCTGGGTGAACGCCACGATCTCGTAGGACAGACGGAAGCGCCACTTCTCCGCTGTCGCCGCTGAGTTGCGCACCGTCCCGTACTTGTGTTTGGAGGAGGACCTGTCTCCTCGGGTGTTGTTCTGTATCCAGCGCTCGACGTTGCTGTCCATGGGGATGCCCAGGAAATCATAGATCTCCTCAGTCTTTTTCATGGGGTTCCTGGCCAGGTCTTCGTACCGCACCAGCATGTACTTGCCCTTGAGCCATGGTGGCCGGTTGAGGCCAGTGGACACAGAATTCCAGAAGTCCTCACACACTGTGGTGAGCTGGGTCACGTCCAGGTTGTATGGCTTCCTGCCAGTGCCGTCCCAGATCCTCCACAGCCTGTAGGTGTCTCGGAAGGTCTCACTCCGGGATGCCAGGATCCCCCGGGGGTCCCTCACCAGCTGGATGACCTTCAGGTTCAGCCGTGGGTCCTCCACCAGGGCCCGGAGGTCACTGACCTCGGGCACCCGTACGGTTTTGATGGCCACGTGGCCGTGCTCTCTGCAGGACTCAGTGGCCAGCGTCAGGTTCAAGGTCCCGCACTTCTTCACGCAGTCTCCTTCCTCCAAGTGGAGATCCACCGCTCCCAGGGACTCACATACAGGTGGCGAGCACAGGGCCTTGCTGGCTCCCCTGCGGAAGAGGCGGTCGGTGGTGTGGTTGACAGGCTGGGGCTTGATGTAGTTCTCCAGGAAGTAGAGGTCGCAGTCATACAGGCTCCTCAGCAGGTCTCGGCTGGCCCCCAGCATGACCCGCCTGTCTGTTGTACTCTTGCTCTGGGTCAGCTTTGGGATCAGGGTGTACTGGACGTGGTAGAGGGGCTCAAATAAATAGAAGACATCGAAGTGCTGGTTGAACAGCTGCCCGACAAATGAGGAGCCGCTGCGGGTGGTGGCAAGGATGAGAACGTGAGTCTTCCTGGAGAGATTATACGGGAAAGTGGGATTCTCATCGCACAGCCTGTCAGCCACATCAGTGTCCTGGCTCAGGCTGCAGTTCACAGGATTAGGGATGGGGCAGCTGTGGAAGGACTTGGCAGTGAAGGTCCGGATTGCTGTGTACTGGATTGCAATGGATGCCAAGGCTAGGAGGAGTACAGCCTTCCAGGAACATTGCATGGCTGGTCACCTTCATGGATCTTCTTCACAGGTCGTCTTGGTGTCTGCAACCCAACAGAGAATTCACAGATTGAACATGGACTGCCAAGCATCCAACTGATGCAGGTACCAACAAATGCCCTCCTAATGTATGTCCGTCAGTCATAACCATATGAATCCCAGTCACACACGGCAGAGCCCCATTTCAGACAAGAAAAATAACAGGCAGAAGCTGGCAAGTCTGGAGAAGCATGTCCTGCCAAGACTTCAGCCCTGTTCCTTCCAGGCTGGGAGTGTACATAAATCTTGTAGCCCATAGCTCACCCCATGCACTGCAACCCAGGCAGGGGATGTTAGAACCTGGAGGTGACACTGTCTGGCTCCATCCAGCTGCTGCAAACTCTCTTCCCCAGCTGCCTTGTGAGTCACTTGTCACTTGGAACCCCAGTGCAGGAGCTGTGGCAGGGAAAGGTCAGGGGATGGTGCTGTCTTATCTCCATCCATTCTGTCCAGCTGCCAGGATAAGGCATGGCCCATCCAGGCCAGGAACCTCCTGCCTGGGAGAGTGGCAATGTCTCTCCTGGAGCTGCAGACCTCTTTGCACAGAGGTCCAACAGCCAGCTCGGTCTGTCAGCCTCTGGGGACGAGTGCAGCCAGAGCTGTGCCCTCAGCAATGAGCTCATGGGGCTGGTAAGATCCTGCTCCACTCTGGGATTCAGGACTCTCCTATCCTGAGCACCAGAGGGGAAAAGCAATCCTGCAAAGGAGGAAGCATGCGAAACTGCATATCTTCCATACTCTATTGCCAACCAGGGCAGTAGCCCTTGGCACCAGGGATGGGTGCAGGGAAGAGTGGGGCTGTAGTTGCAAAGAACAACTTCAGTGGTGCTAGCCTTGCCTTCCTGCTGCCCACACATGGGCAAGGCTAGGGGAAACTGAGGAGGACCTTTGGATAGGATGTTTAGGGACCATGACAGGGGGGAGGGAGTACCTGTCATGCCTGCAGAGCTGCCACATTGCTGGGAGGGCATGTAACTGTGGTGGTGCTTCAGTATTCCTCCTGTTCACTAACGAAATAATGTTCACGGACTGCCTGCTGCTCTCCAAAGCACAGGCATTTCACATCCATATACTATTGCTCTTGGGGGATCAGTGGGGCTGGGAGACAGAACGTAGAGGACGCATGCCAGAAACTCCAAACAAGCTAAAACACCTGTGTGTGGTGTTATTTTCAAACTTATTTATTTTCAAAGCAGTGGTTTTGAAGCCTCCCTGCACCCATTTTCCCTTGCCCATCTTCCTTCCATGTCTCCCCTCTCACAGTGTGGTATTCACCTGTCCATCCACCTCAGGCAAACCAAGGGGACAAGACCGAAGTATCTCTGCTCCTCACCCAGCAGAGCCCACTGTATCGTCACCGCCATTGCTTCCTCTTCTCTGCTCTCTGTGGGTCCCCAGGGAGAACAATGTGCTGGCCCCAAGCTCATGGTGAGTGCCTGGTCCCTGCTCAGCCCCAGCACCAGGTCACTGTGGGTGGGATTGTCAGAGCCAGTGCTGTTGCTGCTTGTATGAGGTCCCTGAGGGAGACCAGTGGGCCAGCGATGGATTTCAGCATGTGAGGGCTGTTCTAACCCAGAGCACATTGAAATCCCTGATGGGCTTGGGACAGTGCAATGTTCCTGGTGTGTGGTCCCTGCAGAGCCCATAGCAGCTGCCACGGTGTGTTGTTCCCATGTCTTCGATATGTTCCACACCCTGGGGAGACCCTGTCACGCAGCAAGTGACACCAGGAGGGCAGCTCAGACCTGCAGGTGAGTAAAAAAGCCTTGCTTTTTTTTTAATTAATATTTTTATTGTTTACGGATTGCCCCAGCTGATTTGTAGAGGCAGGAAGCTTCAGGAACTACCAACTCCAGAGACCTCTCACTGGGAGCAGGGGTTTAGAGCAGGACCCCAGGACAGGGGGGCTGGCACAGCTGTTGCAAGCAGCCCCCCACCAGCACTCCCCGTGTCTATGCACTAAGAGCTGTGCTTTAGACCCACATGATGCTTTGAATACGGGTTGCTTTCACCTGGACTGCTGCCTGCCAAGGATTGTTGCACATGGCTGAAGGATCGAAGTCAGAGATGCTTGGCTATTGCTGCTGCTGGATTGGAGTTACCCACCCTGAAAAGGGGAAACCTGGTCCCAGTGTCCACATGGGATATTCTATCCCTTGGACAGTGTTTTTCCAGGTCTGCTAAGGCAGAACAGGACAGGACAGTCCCTGCTGGTATCTCCTGGCTCCAGTGTCTTCTGCATGCTGCCTAGGTGGAAGCTGCAGTGGGAATGCTTTCCTGCTCTCTAGTGATGGCCAACCACACTGCATCCCTCACACACAACCTCAACTCCTACTCTTTGCTTCATTGCTGATGGATGCTGGAGCAGATGAGACTCAGATTAGACTGGTTAGAGCAGAAACCTGCTGCTGGCTCCCCAAAAAAAGGCAAACCAGAGACCAGATGCCTTCTTGGTCCCAATTCCCACCAGATCACTCACTGGCTGTGAGCATTTCAGGTTCTCCACCCACACTGACCCGTTCCCCTTTGCAATGTCCCAAGTGGCAGAGGGGAAAAAACGGGGCATTGATTCACCTCCTTCACTGAGCAAGTGCTAAACCACAGCCCAGCTTCAGTCTTTGCTGCCCCTTGACATGTGACCTGCCCATCTGCTGAGCTGCAACCAGGGAGGGGAAGGTTTTGGGAGAAGGTTTCCCTCCCTGATGTCTCATCTGTGGCCTTTAAAACTAGCCAGAGCATCCTCTCACCTCCCAGCTGGCTCTCCTGCCTCCTCCCATCACTGCCTGTCCCTGAGGGGCTGCAGTTCTTGCTCAGTCCAGCCCTGGGCTCCAGGGACAGTGGCGACTGGCAGCTGGGTGCTCTAGAGGAGCTCCCAGGGCAGCAAAAGCATGTGGCACCTGGGAGCTGCCAGGACAACTGAGGATCACTTTTACTCCCACTGCCCCTTGTTCATCTGTCAGACAGAGCCAGGCTGGTGGGAGCACCTGCCAAGGAGGAGCTGTGCCGGGCTCCTCATGGCTCAGAGTGGGCAGGCTGAGCAGTGGCTGCAGCCAACATGCCCCAGGAGGATGTGTCCTGCACACAGGCACAGCAGGACAGTCACACTCTCATTCCTGACCCGAGGAACCTTGTTCTTAAATTGCCCTGATAGCCAGGGCCAGCAGCTCAGACAGCAGCTGAGAGAGGGCCATGCCCACGTGGAGCTGCATCTGAGAGTCCTGTGTGAGGCATGGATTGTTTTGGCTCCTCAGCCCCAGACCATGGGAGTCATCCAATACACTGGCCTCCTAGATGTTTCTGTGCTAGAAGTGTTCTCAGTCGAAGTCACCTCTGCTCTGCCTCCAGCTCAGCTCCACCAAAGATGATGAGCAAATGCAGCCCAGGGGTGGGAGCTGAGTTCATGTGTCCCTCCAGGCAGTTGGGACTATGAGATAGAGCATGGGGTGGGGGTACATCACTCACACCTTCCAGCCCCTGGCACTGCTGGTACTGCAAGGGGCTTGCCAGAAGGCACATGGGCTCTTTTGGGACTGTGCTGGGACCACCACTGCCCCTTTCCCAGCTCTAACCCCCTTGTGGTGACAGCGTGACAGAGTGCACTCTGCTGCCTTGCCTGCATTTCTGTGCAGCTGCCTGCAGTCGCACTGGGACCAGGCCATCCGCAAGGGATACACAGCATCCGGCGAGCAGCTCTGAGTGCAGCAGGAGGCCAGCCAGTGCCTGGCACAGGGACAGGAGCATTGTCTGTGAGAAGAGGAAGGTGCTGAGCCTTTCCTCTCCCCTGCCCCACTTCCCGCAGCCTTGATCCTAAAGGAAGGGAAAGGATGGGCGCAGGCAGCGCAACCTCCCCCACCCTGTGCACCTGCCAACAGCAGCGGATGCGTAATCACCTGCCTTCCTCTTCCTCCTCCTCCTCCTCCACTGACTCCAGCACTGCTCTGAGGGAGATGAGCAGGCAAGAAGCCAGCAAGACAGCCCCGGACTGCTGGGGAGATCGGAGGTGATGAATTAAGCTGAATGGCATCTGTGAGTCACCGGTGCAGTGTGGGGAGCAGTAAATGCAGCCGGCCGGCCATTGTGCAGCAGGGACCGAGGGCTCCTGTTCTGGGCATGGTCTTCCTAGGTTTGATGGGAATTACCTGCTTTTGGAGCCATGCAGCCAGGTTGTGGCACTGAAGGCTGCACTGGCAGCTGAGTTCAGGCACTGCCAGGCAGGCTGGAGTCCATGGGGCAGTTGCAGGGGTCAGTACCACTCACAGGTCTCCTCCGCCCCAAAAGCAGCTAGGTGTTATGCAGGGCAGTGCCTCACGGCATTGTGGCACTCTCATCCTCGTAGGGGGCTCCCACAGCATCTCCACATGGGCTGCTACCTTGACTCCTGCCCCAAGCCTTCCCTGCAGGTTCCCTTTCTCCCCGGAGGCGGCTGTGTTCAGGCTACTCAGGGGCGATGGCAGCTTTAGGCAGGAGCCCTTGTAGTTACTGATACTGTTACTGCTGTTCTGGAGCCTCTCTCACAGGGCAGTCAAAAAAAACCCTGCTCTTTTTGGTTGCCTTCCAGGCTGTCACCCTCTCTCAACAGCTCCTCAGAAGCTGTACCCTCAGCCTGTCTGGGCTCATCCTGAGCTCCCTTCCCACTGTCAGGGAAACCTCTCTGCTTCCCCATGGAAGGAAGGAAGGGAAAAGGGAGCTGAAGAAGGTGTGAGAGTCTGTGCAACAGAGGTGCCTGCTCCAGCTTTTGTAAAAGCCCTGGCACACTGGAGGAGTGCCTGAGCCTTGCCAGTTCTTCCCGCAGGCCTGCCTGGTGCCAGTCCAGCTACCGGCACCCTCTACCCCCAAAACCGATTCCCGCCAGCAAGGCTGTTTCCATGGAAACGGCAGAGTGACTCAGGACTTTGGGACCAGCTGGAAAACACAACTGTGAGCAGTGATCGCCTGAGAAGCGCCGGGCCAGGGTCTCGCTGCCAGGGAGAGGGATGGATGACTGTGGGAGCGGGCAGGGCTGCCTGCCCACCTGCCCGCACGCTGGGCACAGGCACGCCCTGCACAAAGCTGCGAGTTGTAAGGCAAAACCCCTCTCCTGACACAAGTGACACCACAGCAGGCTCACCAGGGGACGCATCCCAAAATGTGACTCATGGCAGACAACCCCTCTTCCCCCTTTCCCTTCCCCCATCCAGAGACTCATGCATGCATAGTCACCCAGAGAATTCATAGCACCAACTTCAGCGCCTGCTCAGCCCTGCACCTGCGCCTCTGTCCCCTGCCCAGCATGTAGCACCCCTGCATGCAGTGCCCAGGGCAGTACGGCTTGTTGAGGGCTGCTGGAGGGGACAAGTGGCAGCCAGCACCCTGCGGTGCCTCCCTGCCCAGCCAGCAGCTGCCTCCTGCAGCCCCACTCCTCCCCACCTCACCACCCAGGCACAAAAGTTAAGTCGCAGGTTTGCAAAGCAACTCTCAGCCAGTGACCCACTGGCAAAGGCCCTAGCAGATCTCAGCGTTCTCCCACTGAGCAGAGAGTTTATCCTGTACAACAGCGTTGTGGCCACTGAGGCAGGGAAGACAGGCTTCTGGGGTGGGGTGCAAGCACCCACTTGGTCGCAGTGGCTTAGTCATGCTGTCGGCTCTGCAAAGGCGGCAGATACCAAACACCTCTGTGGGCCGCCCAGCCTGAGCACTGGCTGGCTGCACCCCACCACTCCCCAGAGGAAAGAGAGACCACTGAGAAAAAGCAGCGCTGAGCTGTCCCCGATCCCCTGCTTGACTCTGGGCACCACCACAGACACGTGAGCAGGGCTGGTCTCTGGCCCCAAGCCTCCCCCTCAGCAAGCCCCACCAACATGAGATCCTGACGTGGTGGAAATGAATTTTCAGCCTTGCCTCCTCTTCAGCCGTACAGGATTAGAGCTTCCCTACAGTCACAGCTCCAAATGCCAGCTGGGACTTGTGCCCGCCACCTTCCTCAGGTGCCTCACCATGTGCCAGGCGGAGGGGCTTCGTGACCCCAGACTCATACTGCTCTTGCATTCATCACCTCCTGGAGCACTTGTCTTATGATAAGGCACAGGACTCTTGTGCTCAAAACCACCCTGGCATGTTCCCTGTTACCCTATCTCTGTTCTTTCCCTCTGCATTTCAGAGGCACCAACAGATCCTTTAACACCAGAAAACTACTGCCCACTTTGACCAGCACTTAAACAGGGAATCAGTCTCTTTCCTACTGGCACACAGCATGCACATTTTCAGTTAATTCATCACTATCAAGCAATGCCAACCTCAGCCAGTCCCAGAGTTTTCTTATCGCAACATCCACCTGTGCCTGTTTATCCCTTATCCGTTGAACTGCATCTGCCTCTTCCCGAGGAGGTGAACGCCTCGGTAAACCAAACACAGGCGGTTTTGTGCTCTCCACCTTCCCCTGAGCCATCCACCAGCCTGCTGGTGTCTGCTCACTCCCAGAGCACTCCCTGGCAGGAGCTGGGAAGGCTCTTTTGGGATGAACGCGCTCATTCACTGCCTCAAAGCACTCTTTTTGTAACGTCCCTAACCTACGGCCGCGTCAATAGCCCAAATCTCGAACCGCACAGCTTTCCCGTAGGATTGCTCCATGCCATGACGTGCTTGCACCCTACTCTGCGAGGTCTCCTCGTCAGCCTGCACCCTCACGGCAGGTTTGTCAGACCGCCTGGAGCTCTGACAGCAAACGCCGGGGCATTTGCTGCGCCGGCTGGCGCGGCTCCGTGGCCGGGCAGGGCATCCGGCCTCCCTGTGCCACCGGGGACTTACTCATTTGCTCCAGGCGCAGCTCCTGCCCAACAGCAGCCCAAGTTTCGCGGCAGCTCGTTCCCCCGGGGGTCTGGGGCCAGGGCTGCTGTGCCCCCGCCGCTAAGGCAGCCCCGGGCGGCGGCTCCCCCTGGGCGCCCGCAGCCCGGGCCGGGGCCCCGCCGCAGTCAGGCTGGGCACCAGCGGGAAAAGTCCTTCCCGCCGCTGCGGGCGACGTCTCGCTGCCTCGGAAAGTTGGTGGCGCGGAAAGGGTTACGAGATAGCCCCAGCCCGCCACCCCCGGGCACCCCCGCCGCCCTGCCCTGCCCGCGCGGGCACCCGCCGAGCGGGGCCGCCTCTCCACGCCCTCCGCGCCGCGCCGGCCGAGGGGCGGGCGGCGAGGGGGCTGCGCCGCTTCCCTCCCTCCCTCCCTCCCTCCCTCCTTCCCTCCCTTCCTCCCTCCCGCCGCTCTCCCCCCACCCCCGGCGCCCCTTACCTGGCGGAACGCCCCGGCGGGCTGCCCCCCGCATCCCCGGCCGCGGATCCTGGGGCGGGGCGCGCACGGGCGCACGCAGCACAGCGCCAGGCACCGGCATCGGCTCCGGGGAGCCTCCGCGCCGCGCCGCCCGCTCACCCTGCCCGGCCGCCGGGCTCCCCGGCTTTGCCGAGCAGGAAACTCCCCGTTCCTTATTTACCTCCCGAGGCGCCCGGCCGGAGCGGCCAGAGCCCCTCCCGTTGCGGGGGCGGGAGGGGGCCCGGTGAGGCTCCCCCCGTGAGATGTGTCCCCCAGGCCGGGTGCTCATAGGGACAGGGGATCCCTGCGGACCGCCTGCACGCAGGGCAGCGGGTTCCTCACACGCTCCTCTCGCCCCACTGCTGGGGCACCAGCGGCCCCTCGGGCCCTGCCGGACTTAGTAGTGATGATGGTGCACATTCATCCCCTCGTTTTCCGGTGGCCTTTGCTCATCAAAAACAATATTGTCATGGGGACTGGTTCTCCAGTGCCAGGAATCCTCCCTGTGCTGCCTAAATCAGGGCAAACCGCCACGGGCAGGGTCCAAAACCATCCTCAGTAGTGCCAGTGCAAAAGTACTGGCAGGTGATGGCACCTTCCCACCATCCATCCCACCTTGGAAGGCGGGATAGGACAGAGGAAAAGAAGCATGGGAATGTGTCAGAGCAGCTGAAGAGGCTGTGCTCTGACAGTCACATTCCTCCTTCTGCTTCTGTTCGACCCCTAGAAACAGGTCAGACATTTACTTTTGGCAACTTTTGAATGTTTCCCTCTTATCTAGCGCTTGCCAACTAAACTGCATTTTTAGCAGTTTAACAACTGCAGCTCTGCTGAAATGGCAGCTGCCAGCAAAAGATAGGTTATGATTCTGGAGATACAACAATGGATATTCATTTTTTATATCCCTGTTTTATTTGGGGCGTGTGTGGAGCTGCCTGGGCACTGGGCACAGCAGTTTTCTTCTTACATCCACGTGAGCAACATCCATCTCCTGAAAAATCTTGAGCTCTGCAAGGGATTTCCAGATCTTTACCTCAGACTCTAGGATTGTGGGATCACAATACCAGCGTGTTCAGCAGCCACTTGGAACTACACTTGGCAGAGAGCAGGCTACGAGTAGCAGTGGGGCCCAGGACTCTGCACTGCACTTTTGTCAAGAGAAGAATAAATCCCTGGGAACACTGGGCTTGCCTTCCACTCTCAGAGACCTGCCAGGCTGCAACAGTGAGTTCAGAGCTATGAGATTGCCTTTAAAACTTGGGAAGCACAACAGCAGATTGTCACGTTCGTTGTTTAGCATTTTGGACTTACATTTGCTGTTTTAGGAGTAATCAGATCTTGTGTGTCCAAAAATACTGGTATTTCTCAAGTGTTTTACAATATCCTGACAGCCCTAGCCCTCTTAATCTAATTTTAGAAAACTTTGTAAGGATTTTATATTTATAAACAGTTGGTGCTTAAATATTATTTCCCTCACCATAGCAACAGCTCCCCATTGTAGCATTCGCTATACAGTGCTGTTGCATTGGTGTATCCCTGCTTTGAATGAGAAAGCCCTGAAGCCACTCTCTCTCTTGCTTGTTTTCCTACACCTTGCAAAGGACAAGGACTGAGGCTCCTGCCTGTCTGCCTCTTCCTGGAGCTGGGAAGGAGCCATGCCACCAGCTGCTCCTGGAAATAAGCCGGTGGCCCTGGGGTTTCTGTTGCTGGTGCTTCTCAGGTGATGTGCTGGCTCAGGCCATCCCCTTCCTGCTGACTCATTTGCCATGGTGTAGCCCACCTTGTACCCGTGCAATGGCCCTGAGTGCCACCCTTCTGTGGCTTACAGGCCTTTGACAGCCCCAGGTGCCCATGGCATGCATCTGACCTGTGCTCCCACTTAGCTGGCACCTCCAGCGAGTGGTGGGGAGCAGCTGCGAGGAGGCATCCAGCTGGCCCACAGCCATGGCTGTGCTCCACTCCCACTGGGGGCCAAGGCAATGGAAGTGCAGGAATGGCAGGATTTCAAGGAGTTTGGCCAAAGGGGGCATAAACCAATCCAGGGACCAGTGCCAGGAAGAAATCAAGGGGCTCACAGTAAGAATACAAGACCTGTGTGCTTTCCAGTCTTTCCAAGGAATCAGGGTTTGCTCCTCTCTTTACACATCACTGATACTGCTCTAAAGTCCATCTGCAGAAATCCAGGGTGTCCCACAATTGGAACAGTCCCAGAGACACTTGGACTCATACCCACAGGTGCTGTAGAGGCTGTCTCTTACAAAAGAAAGCAATTTGAGAGAATGGTGGGGGGGAAAAAAAGAATAATAAAACCAGGGTTGAAGGAGAAACAGATGCTTCTGATTATTTCAGCTGGGCATGATCATGTTTTCTGATGCTGCCCTGGTATTTTAAGTGTTAATCTAGAGAGATGCTGTTTGTTAGTACATATTACAGCTCTCTATCTCTGACTGTCGAGTATTAAAATATTAATTAGGCTCTGTGGTGTGTGTTTGTGGTCAGTTTGTTTTCAGAGGGAAGGACTACTGTGGCTGTATCTCACCCTCATCAAGAAAATTTGGTTCTGTTTAAAAGGCATCATTTTCCCCCTGTGCAGCTCCAGGCAGGAGAGCAGAGAGTCTGCTGGTGACTTGGTGAGTCAAGTGAACTCACCTTGTAAATTTTCATCGGAGCCAAAATACAGTTTGATAATGTCCAATTTCCATGCTTTTCAGCAACAGATTTCTGCAAAGGGTTTGTATTTTCTTCTCGAAACATCCTACCTTAACAACATGTTTGGGAATATACGTAATAAAATATCAACGTGGCTGTTAAGGTGATATGAAGGTTACTGTTCTAATCACTCCAAATGCAGTCAGGAGCAAAGTTATGATTCTGTCAGTAACCTGGCCATGTCACATACCCCGTATATCCTGCAAAACGTCGGTAACATAAAGAGCAATTCATTAGGGCATGGAAATTTAAAGGCAAACTAATAGAAAACATTATTTGTGCGCTTAAGCACGGCATTTTGCAAGTCTGTGTCAGAGGCAGTGTAGTGTTTGTAAGCCCACCTGCGTGTACGTGTTTTTTCTGCCGGAGGAGAGGAGGCTGTTCCCGGGCTGCAGTGCCGGCACCGCTCCGGCAGCGATGCGGGAACCCTCCCGCCTGGATCAGGCTTCCCATGCTGGAAGGAAGCGCCTCTCCGGAAGGGCCGAGAAGGTAAAAACTTTGCTGCCGTCCCCGGAGGATGGGGAGGTGTGACTCCCAGGGAGAGCCGCTGTTGGCTCGCTGGCGGCCGCTCGGCAGAGCGCTGCAGCGGGCTGGGAGGGCTGCGAACAGCGGGGCTGCCGCCGCCTTCTCCCCGCCCTGGGGCTCCCTTTGAAGGGCTGGAGGGTGCAAGCCTCCCTCCGAGGAGCTTCCAAAGTCTGCCAGAGCCCGATGGGGTTACTGAAATCGTTCCCAAGCCCCGCAGGAGCGCCAGCCGAGATTTCTCGCAGAGTGATTTTTTGATACCTTGCTCTTAAGGGACAAAGAATGGAATATTCTGGGGACACCTGACTTTCAGAAAATGTTCTTTCTCACTGGTCTTCGTGTAGAAGCTTTAACAAAATACTTGACACTTATCATGCTTCTGTAGTTCAGAAGGGGAGATAAACAGCTCATGCTACAATCCCTTCTCTTGAGTAGCTTATAAATTCTGTGTGTGCAGGAGTGGCAATGTCCCAAGGATGTATTTATTTACCCCTGCCTTTCACTCCCCTTTCCTCTTTGGTTTGCCCTCCCAAGAGCTACAAGGAGTCAATATAACACATAAGGTAAAGGAAATGGATGAGGACAAAAGTAACTGCCTCAGTGTTATGCAGTCACTTTGACATATTCAGAATCGCAGCTACAGATCAGTTTTAGATTGCTGGGCAGGCGTGGTGGGAGAGATTCTCCTCCTCCATACAAAAATAAACTCAATTAACCACCCATTTGTAAAATCCCGGATTTTTGGTGCCAAATAGTCATTGAGGCTGCTCAGCGCTGCCCCATGGGTGACAGGCTACAGCCTTGTACCCAGTAATTCCTGCACCAGAGCTGTCAGCATGGGCACACCTTTGTCTCAGGAGAGATGCCTTTGCTGCTGTGAATGAGTTGTTCCAGAGCTTGATGTGCCTGATGGTGAAACATTCCCCTTATTTCTAGGCTGCAGACATTGCGTTTTGGCTTCCAGCCACTGGATCACATTATGCCTTTGCCTATTAGATTAAAGAGCTATCTACTATCTGAACTATTTCTCCTGTGTAGGTATTAATAGATCATGATCAAGGCACCTCTTAACCTTCTCTCTGAGAAGTTAAATAGACTAAACTTCTTTATCTCTCATACTGAAGCAGAGTTTTCTGGGCTTTTAATGATTCTTGCTGGTCTCCCCAGCCTGCCTGATGTCTGTTCAAAAGCACACACCCCACAAGCACAGAGAGGCTCTGAGGACTGACCGTGAGAGCAGCTGTGCTAACTCAGCTAAGGATCCTGCCTTGGCTCTGCACACCCGCTTAGCACACTGTAACCCAGAGCAGCCTGGGCTGCTCATCCCCCTAGCATCCCATCTGACTCCTGAGAAACCTCCCAGGAAAAGGTCAGACCTTATAAGCTCCTGGGGTCTGCCTTACTCCTAGCACAGAAAATAACATAAATGGGACACAGTGCAGCTCTCCCCCAGCTTTGCTCCACCCGCAGGTCACCCCTCCCAGGCCTGTTCCCACCTCCCTTGAGGTGAGGTCAAGAGGAAAATCATCTACTGATGGAGACCCCAAGCCAGTATCAAAAGCCATATTTGACTTACACATATCTTTGTATTTTTTGTTTTCTTCTCTTTAAAGGTGTACTTCAGCCTTCACGGTGTTAAATATGCCCCATAAATCATGCTGTATCCAAGTCAACACTTTTACTCAGCCTGTATCTTTTGTAGTCCCATTTCCTTGGGAGTTAGAAATACAGTAGTAACTTTAACACTCCTTCTGGTGTTTTTAATAAAAATCATTCACATATTATGAATCTGCAGAGGGGTTGGGTGTGAATTTACTAAGACACTCCATATTTCACTGGACTGAAAAAGGAGGATTCATGAAAGTGTCAGTGAAGACTGGAGATTGAAAGCCTGGTTAAAGAGCAGTTTGTCTTTTTGACAACCTCACCTCTTCCTAACCAGTCCTGGGCTTCTGCTTCCCTGCCAGCCCCACAGAGCCTTCCCAGCTGCCTCACACAGGTAGAAAAACCCTCAGAAACCATCTCTCAGTAATCCTTAGTGGCATCAGGTACATGGGTTGCTTTGATCCCAGAACCAATGACAGGGCTGTCAAAGCCAGCCACAAGTGCTGCCCTCATGCCATGCCAGAGTAAGGTGCTCCACATTCACACACTCACATGTCCTGAAAATTCCTGTCAGGGATTGAAGAGTGGGGGTCATTCAATCATGGTACAAGACAGCAAGGTCTTACAGAGGGGAAGGTGACTTTATTATACAAAATCTCTAATGTGTTTCCCCATTCACGTTCTCTTATGTACAAACACCAAGACGTGTGTCCCCAAGGGTTCTCCAGGATCTCTGTGACCCAGAGGACAGGGGATGCTGTTGCTGGGTCCTCCTTGTGATTCCTGCATTCCTCTTGCTGGGAAAATCCTGAACGAGATTTTTGGACTGATATTGTCTGTCAGTTCACAGTTGTCTTTTGCAACTATGTTCCTACTGGGTTCACAGGAAGTAATAACATGCTGCTGTCTTCTGCTAACACAGCGTTTGTCCTGAGGCTTATCAGAACTGGGATTGGTGGCGCTCTGCTTCACTAACTGGAAATGCATCCTTGCTTATGAATACAGCCCTTCTTTTAGCCCCCGTTCTGCTTTTCCCCCAGTTCATACACACGAGCTTGCATTTGTCTAGCATCCATACCAGCTTTAGAATTTCCACTAAAAGACTCTGCAAGGACTAAGGCAGGGAACAGCCTGCCACCTGCTAGGCCAGGATGCTGTGTCTTGTGTGCAGGGGGAAATGAGAGCCCCTCCTTGCAAACTGCCAAGGCCGGGATGCTGGCCTGAGAGGAAGGTTTAGGCTTTGCTGGATCTTAGAGCAGGTCTGTCTCAGTAGTCAGGCATTTGGGGTCAGATTGTTTTCCCATTTTGGAAAAAAAGTATGCAAGGTCTTAGATTGTATGTGGTGCTGTTTGTTACTCACAATGCTTTGGGGGTTTTTAAGTTGCTGTGAGGTTGATATGACCATGGCCACCACATTTGATAGGGATCCCCACAGAGCAGAGGCATCTTGAGAGGAACTGGCCAGTCCCCAGGGAAGGTGTGGAGGCTGCTGCATCCTGTCTGCAGTACTTGAGACTAGAGAAGAGTCTGACTGGAGGGCTATAGTTCTGTCCTGAGATAGTTTTGCCTCTATTCCAGCTCAGGAATTGCACTGGTGAGAGCATGTCTGCCATAAGGGGTCAGGGTGCTTGCCCAGGAAGGGCTGCTGGCCTGGCTATGCAGCAGCAGGAGGTGATGTGACCCACTGTGCCCCCAGCCCTGACCCCAAGAGGTAGGCACTGTCTCTGGCAGAGTGCCCAGAGCAGTGGTACTCGAGCATCCCAGAGCTGTGTCTCTGCTGGAGAGCCGGGTGTGACCCACCCCACCAGCATGCACAGCATCTGCTCCGCCTCCCCAGCCTTTTCATATGGTTGTCACACTTCTGCAGAACCTTAAATTAGCTTGGCATCAGTGGAGTCTCTCATTTCATCCTAAACTGCCTGAAGTTCACAAAGCCTCTGCGGGAGCCTGTATATAACTGGGATGCATATGAGTTGGTGACATTGATACTGCAAGGCTAGCCCAAGCTGCTGCCTGTCTCTCTAAGGACAGATGGGTCCCCAAGGAGACCCTGCCTCCTCCAGCTGCTGCTCAGAGGGTGCAGAAGGCTGTGCTCTGAATCCCTATGCAGTGTTGGGTACCAGCCCCATGCCCCCTCCCCAAAACACCATAGCATCCACAAACCTGAAAGTCATCCCCACTGGCAGCCATGCACTGCTTCTTGCTAAGTGTGCAGGGCTGCCCTGGGAGGGAAGGGGATGAACCTGCTTTCCACTGGGTCTGTGCTGGCAACGGTGGGGAGCTGCTGCTTCACCCTGTCCTGAAACCCCAATCCCTGAAACACTGCCCACGTGTCCTGGCACAGGACCTGGCTCCAGGGCTCGGAGAGAAAATGCTGTTTAACATCTGACAGGTCATGCAGCCAGGTCACTGTGGAAGCAATTTTTCCTTTGGCACACCTCTCATGAGAGTAGGGTGGCAGAGGCTGGGGGGCTGTGTCTCTGGCACCCTGCCACCCCTTGCAAGGTACGTCCCAGCCTGGCCTCCCTTGGCTGCAGGTGCCGGAAGCCTTGGGGCCAGCTTCCCCAAGCAGGCATCCTTCCTTCCTCTGATTTGTGCGTGTACTGGTGGCTGCAGGAGCTCCAAGGGCCAGGGAGAGCTGGCGTGCTGCCACTGCTCCCTCCCCAGCCAGGCTGGACCCACCCAGCCGTGTCCCAAGGAGAGGGGGAGCACAGAGCGGGGACAGCCCATCAGCTGCCTGAGGAGCACTGGAGTGCTGGTGGCCTTGCTGAGCAGCGCTGCAGCTTCACATGGAGGGCTGGGGACGGGCAGCACAGTCATGTCTGGAGAGCTCAGAGAGACCTGATGCTGCGCCAGGGTGGTGGGACGGGCAGAGCCGGGGCTGCTCTCGTTCGGGAGCTGCAGAAGCGCACGCCCGGCGCCTCATGCTGCGGCGGCCCCTGGCCGCGGGCAGCGTCACGGACCGGCCGGCTCCAGGAGCTCTGCGAGAGCTCCAGGGGCTGCCGGCGGCCGGCACGGGGCAGGCTGGCCCTGTGGCACCCACCCCTCAATGCCGCCCGTGTCCCTGCTCCGCCCCTGCCCACAAGGAGCCCTTTCAGGGAGCCGCAGCGGCCCTGGCTGCGAGCGGGGCTCCAGGGGCCAGCGGGCTGCAGGCCTGGTGTCACAGCTCGCTCCATTCCTGGTTCCTGGCAGTGCAGGCTGCTTGATAATTGGGCTTCCCCTGCAAGCCAGGCTGGGGAAGAGGGTGGAAGGTCAGGGCTTTGGTCAAGATGCCAATAGGGAGTTCTAGATGGTCCCATGGGACCATGAAGGCCACGTGGGAGCTTAGGTTGGGCACCTGGCAGCCAAAGAGGCCACAGCACCACGGCATGGGGCACAGGCTGGCTGGGGTCCACAGGAGTTTCCACTTCAGACTTCCTACTTGTGTACCTGTGGCTACTGCTGTCCGTGTCTGAGCATCAAAATCCTGGATTAGCTCTGTTACAAATTCAGGAGTTCACCAAGTTCACCCAGCTCCCTCAGACCGCCTGCTGCTTCCTGCTTCCCCTGCCCTCGCTCAGGGCTTGCCCTTGCTTTGGGCTGTGCTGGAGGGGGGACAGGGAAGCAGCCTTTTCCCCCACAGGACACCTCTTCTGCTGAGCCTGCATCTTGGTGCTGCTTCTCCTCCAGGCATAATGCTGGAACCAATTCCCAGGCTGCTGACCCAGCACAGTGACAGGAGCAGGCAAGGACACTGTCTAGGACAGGCACACTGCCTGGTGCCCCAGAGGAGGGCAAGAGGATGTCTTGGGCTCTCTCAGGCCAAAGCAATGAGCAGAGTCTCTGGGCTGGAACACCTCCACTCTAAACAGGGGCAGCCTGGCTCCTCCAGGAGATGCTCATGGAAAAGCTTCTTGGCTGCTAAAGTGAATGACAGGGTACATTGTGTTTGTGCTCTGTTCTCACAGCGGCCAGCAACACATCTCAGGACTGTCTCAGGACCTGATGAAGGATCAGGTTAGATAGCATGCAGTGAAGTCAGAAAGAAGAAGGGTCACACATGGAGCAGGAGGCACCAGCACAGGTCAGCTGAGGCACGGGGCCTTGCTGGCTTTTCTTGCAGGAAATCTCTGCAGAGAGCAGTGCCTTGGACTCCGCAGCAGGACTCGTGGAGGCTTGATACTGGAAGTGTGATGTCTTGAGACATTTTGTTGCCCCACATATTTTGAGCTCTTACTTTGTCTTCCTCAGTGGCTTCTCCTGCTGTCCCAGGCAGCTGTGAAGCTCCTTGCTTGTACCTTCCATTTTGATTTGGTGGGCCACTTGATTTTTCCACTTGTTCTTTTGTCGTGCCTATTTTAGAGCTGTATTGATTTCTCTCTTTACGTGACTTCCACAAAAGCTGCTCTTTGCTCCCAGCTGTGGATGCTGTTTTTTGCCATCCCTTCACTTCCCTTTGAAAACACTCACTTTGCTAACCCCTGCAAGCAAGGAGACACTTAAAACCCCTGAGGATGGATAGATGAAAGGCTTGGGTTTATTCCCCAGTGTAAACAGCAGCTCAGGGTCTGCTGTAGTTTAAACAGCCTCCTCTGAGCTGGCTATGTCTCATCTATGAGCCACCACTATGGAACTGGTCCAGAACTGGCAGCAATTTGATGGAAACCGAGGGGTGATATTTTGGGTTTGATGAAACTGCCCTTTCCCAAGAATTTATTGGATGCCATCTCATTTCATTGTGGCTTTCACCTGCCTGCTTCTATTCCAGGACCAAGGGAACCCTCCTGTGACTTCCTGAGGATGGAATCAGAGACCATCCTGGTGCTTGCAGAGTCAAGGTTTCTTCGACTTCCTGTAGCCTTTGGAGAGGCAGAGGAGAGCTAAGCAGGGATTTCAGGCACTCACTGGGGATGGACTGTACCCACCATCTTTGCCAGATGAAGAGGTGGAACTGGGACAATGCCCTGCTCTGCAAAGGGTCATGCCTGGCTCCCAGGAGAAGGGACAGAACCAGGTGTCTGAGTGGACCTGAGTGGGTTTGTGTATTGCCCAGTCCCCCCTGGAATCCTCCTGGCCCAAGACAGTAGTCCCCAAGGCCCTGGGAGGACAGGTGAGAGGGCTCATTGCTTTCTCCCGGAGCTGGGGCAGCCTGAGCCAGCTGACAGTGGGGCTGCATCCAACATGCACAGGCACCATCTGCTGCAGCACAATGCCACCTGTCCCTGCTGCCCCCACTGCTGTCCCCTCTCCCCTGCGCTGCCTGCTCCCACCATGCTCCAAGCAGAGCCAACAAGCCAAGCACATTAAAAACTTTATGTAAAGCTAATTTGTCAGCCATAAAAAAAGTGGAAAAGGCTTCAGCACATTTTCTGCTCATTTTATTCAGCTCCCCCAGCAGGCAATGTGTGCCTCCCATGTCAGATGAGCCAGCTCTCCCTCAGCACCATGGTGGGAGCCTTGCACTGCCAGGGAGAGAGGGGCTCAGAAAGAGAGGGAGTCAGCACAGGGGAAGGTTGGAAGGGGCCTGTGAAGCAGGGGAGCCCTGGAGGAGGGAGCTTCTGGCTGTAAGGGGAGAGCTTCAAAGAAGATGCTGCCACCAACCTGAGCAAAGTTTAGCCCCTTGCAGCTTGGAAAGGTCTGGGACCACCTCTCAAGTTTGTGTCAGCAGGAGCTTAGGGCCACAAGAAAACTCACAGGTACTCCAGGGGATTTCAAGTCCTACCTCCTCCTCAAATCAGGATCAGCAATGGGGCCAGACTGAGCTGCTCATGGCATTATCCAATCAGGCCTTGCAAAACTACAAGGATGGAGGATGCCATTATATTTGTGGGATTTTCCTCTTTAAATAGTGGCACCAGACCCAGTTTCCAGGACTGTGAAGTGTGTGAGGGACCTGGGCATCCACCTGCCAGGGGAAGGTTAGGGTGAGGCATGAGAAGGGAAAGCTTGATGGTCATGTTTCATTGTCTTGCTAGGGAGCAGGGATGGAAGAATGGTTGACCCCTACAGAATGCAGGTTGAAACTGAGAGTAGCATCTGAGGTTGGGCATGTCTTTGGCATGGCTGAGGCATTCAATGGGCAGTTTGTGCCTCTAGAGAGCCCCAACAGCATCCAGGGGTACCATGTCCAGCACAGGGTGGCTGCCAGAGGCTGAAACAGACTGGGACAGTTTGTTTAAATACAGGAGAACAGGCTGGAAAGCTGAAATGTAGAGAGCAAAGGAGCCTCATATCTGCTTAAGAGATGGAGCCAGGGTAGCAAATACTCAAGGGAGGAGGAAGAAGAGGGAT